>NC_083479.1:10008477-10680977 GCF_030014155.1 Tachysurus vachellii
AAAGTGGGGAGCACCTCTTATGTTTTCGCTCACCCCCTCTTTCGCTCGTGTTCCCTCACTCTCTCTCCGCCGTGGGTGACTTACAGAGGAATCCCTCTCTTACACATACATTAATCAGCTTTACAGTAAAACCAGATTGTGCCGATTACCTGTGAACCTGTACAACATGATGGAACGTGCTGTTTATGGAAATGACACATGACGCACGACGGCGTGATGCAATATCACCACGATGCTCATTATTTTCCAGTAATGGCAAGTTGTTTTTTTTTCCTCTTCATCACAAAAACATGTAGTTATTTAATATGTTCAACATTCTAAGTTGAAATAAATGAAAAGTTTATATCTGTTATCACTTCCTGTACATTATATTATCTATAGACACTCAGTCAGTCCCTCATCTTTCTCTTATTTTTTTTCTCTCCCTTGGGGTTTATTATGGAAGTAAGAAGTACATTTACTTACAGCAGTGCTGGCACATGAGACTCCTCCTAAAAATGCCAAATAAAGGACTTTCATACAAATCCCTATACAGGGATACAGATAGTCACTATACACGCTGTTGTTATAGAAACGTGTGGAACGATAGCATTCGTATGCCTAAATGAGTTTACTTTCTGTGGGGACTGAACTATGACCTATGGTTTCTGACATACGGCACCAAACTGCACCATCTTGCCTAAAGATGAATGAGGAAAAAGGATGGAAATTTTCACTCAAAGTATTTGCCGAGCATATCTGCAGAGGAGACAACAAAATCGACCTGCATGGTTTGCAAATCCGAAATTCTATAACAGAAAAAATTCGTCTTTGATGCATCACCTCAAAGCAAAGCACTTTACAGATATTACCTGAACAGGGCCTCACCAGTCTGTATTACAGGAGTGAAGCGGTCGTGCATGTATGACAGAACCTAATGCTTCAGCTAACTGGAAATCTGCTGCCCAGTTCACATAGTAGAAGATCCACATTCAGATTTGAGGGCCTTGATGAGTTTACTGGTAAATCTGTTGTTTACAGGAGAGAACCTGAATTTAAACAATTATATGTGAATATAATGACACTTTCTTAATGTTGATTTTACATGAATCCCATGATTATTACATTATGTATACCTCTCTGCCTCTCTCTCTCTCTTTCTTTCTTTTTCTTTCTTTCTCTCTCTCTCTCTCTCTCTCTCTCGCTCTCTCCCCTTCGCTCTCTTCCTATCTCTCTCTTCCTCGCTCTCTCTCCCTATCTCTCTCTCTCTCTTTCTCTCTCTCTCTCTCCCTCTCTCTCTCTCTCTCTCTCTCTCTCTCACTTATACTATCTCTCTCTCCCTCGCTCTCTCTCCCTATCTCTCTCTCTCTCTCTCTCTCTCTCTCTCTCTCCTCTCTCACTTACACTATCTCTCTCTCTCCCTCGCTCTCTCTCTCTCCTCTCTCTCACTCACTCACTCACTCTCTCTCTCTCTCTCTCTCTCTCTCTCTCTCACTCTCTCACTCAGGGTGTTTTTGTTGCTGTGTGGTAGACAAGGCACACGTTGTGGTCAGAGTTCATCTCCTTTTACTGAGGCTTCTTGTAAATTGACGCTGTACAGAAACATGTCTCTGAGCCATGGTATTAATTTCCGTTGTGTTATAAATCTCACATCATCCCCACATCGTGTTCTCACCCACGTTGGCCTCCTAGCTGTTTCTGACTCTAGCTGTCCTCACGTGACCTCGGCCGTGCCCAGTCTCTCAAGTCACAGCTCAAGCCAGCAAATACCACCTATGGAATCACCTCAAAATGTCAATAATGTGCGATACAGACAATAGTTTTCTGAGGATTTTTTTTCTTCCCCATCTAACACGCCTACTGTTACTCACGGGTTCAGATGCGAATGTTCAAATTGTTTGTTTTCCTCCTCCCTTTCCCACGTTAGTGAAATCAAACCTGGTCACATGCCACACAATTCATCTCTATCTATCAAGACCTGCCTGTAAATGTTTTCTGCTTTCTCCATGTCACTCACAGGCATGTAAAAAAACATATTACTCAATAATGTTATATTTTTCACATGTAACACACCCTCTCTGAAACTTCTTATCACTGAGAAAGAACTTGTTACACACCAGGATATGTCACCCAAAAAATTAAAGCGATTTCTATTGTCTTTAAAATGCCATTTTATTAGTTAGTACATGAAACTAATAGTATCATGTTTTTTTTTTGTTTTTTTTCTTTTCAGTTAGCCCAAGCCTAGACTTAACCCCACTTAAATCATACTGTAGATTTATATTTCCAGCAGAATGACCAGGTTTTTCCTTTTCTCCTTGGCTTTTAGCTTGGTTCCACTTTAGTTTAAGGTTCACTCTAAATTATAGCCTGGAGGAGAAAGATACAGTAGTCTGGTTTAAGGCTCTTTAAATGAACGGTGGCATTTTATTTATTTATTTTTTATTGGCTTATTGATCAGCAGGCAGCAGGATGGTCTATAGCGTGGGTATGATGAGTCAGCACGGTTGGAGGTTTGCGGCAGGGAACAGTAGTCATTACGCCAGTTCTGCTGGAGGAGCCTTTGGTGCTGACGGATCATTACTGCAGGCCCACTGAATGCTTTTCCACCGATAAACGGTTCAGATATTCTCGAATAAATATGCCTCAAAGTTTGCGTGCTTGCATGACCTTGTTCGACTCATTCATCACTCAGGATCAGATTCTAGCATACTGTGCCATGGCAGACTCTACTTAGCCAGACGCCGCCGTCTCTCTCTGCTTATGTGCTCTCTTCCTCTCTCTTTCTAGCCCTGGGGATCGATTCTGAGGAACTGGAACTTCTTGGCGGTGACTCATCCAGGCTACATGGCCTTCCTGACATACGACGAAGTGAAGGCACGATTGCAAAAGTACAACAAGCCGGGCAGGTAATTCCAGCTCTCCATCAAAATCTCTCCTTCTAAGCATTACTTTCAACACACACCACCTCTCGATACTTCTCAGTTGTTCAGTCACAACAGGCTTAGTTCTGCAGCATTGTAATGAGAGCAGTGGAGACCTGAAAGAACACTGCCCATTCAATACAAGACATAAGAAACACTGCTAGGACTTTCTCTGCAGGGTTTAGGGGAGGATCTGTGGGGAAATAACTGTGTGTGTGTTTGTTGAAGTTGGAAGCTGTAATCGATGTGCCATCTGCTGTGTAGCATGCTGCTCAAGCAGCTGTTTTTTTCATTCTCTCTGGCAGACGGCTGCTGAGCAAAAGGGCTGGGCTGAGCCGTTAGCTAATTACAGGGGGTGAAGAGATGAACAGAAACAGATCCTCTCTCTCCTCTCCTCTAATCTTCTCTCTCTCCCTCTCTCTCTCCCTCTCCCTCTCTCTCTCTCTCTCGCTCTCTCCTCTCTCTCTCTCCCTCTCTCTCTCCCTCTCTCTCTCTCTCTCTCTCTCGCGTGCGCTCTCGCTCTCTCCTCTTCTCTAATCTCCCCTCTCTCTCTCCCTCTCTTCTCTCCTCTAGTTAGCAGTATCAGTGTAAAATGAAGTTAAAAATTCATTTCAACATGTTTTACTGAACTGAATGACAAATATATTCACTTGCAACCCAATGATCATGCAGGCCTACAGTACCTGGCTAACTGAACTTTTTCACTAAAGGTTAAAAAATAAAAAAAAAAAAGACAGTGAAGGTTCCAGAATCAGACAGACGTGAGTAATTTCATGTCTTAAAATGTTAAAGCTGCATGCATGTCATTTTAGGCAGCATTCAAATACTGAAACAGTACAGTGAAAAAAAAAGAAGAGGCAATTTTTCTTTTCCGCTATCTGTGCACCAGCAAGCAGAAACCGAATCATTTCCGTATTTACGTTTCATGTTTCTGAAAAATAAAATGGTCCTAAGAATGCCATTAATTTAAAATTAAAAATACTTTTGCCTGAAAATGAATTTTTGAATGTGTTCTATGGACAGAAGTTTTTTCCTAATCTTTATTGACTGTCAAAAATATCCTTCACTTTTCACACTACTTGGAACCTATTCTGTTATAAACAGACACTCACAGACTACTGTAGATCAAGATGAGGTTGAACTAAACTGGACTATTTCTTTAATGAGGCAAACAGATGTGGATTTTGTTTTTTCTGTGTCTTTGGGTCAGCATGGCCATGGAACTGGTTAATAACAGAGCAATAAAGAAAAAGACTGGGGTAACAGTGGAGGCAACTTCTTTCTGATTTGCACTGGGTAACTTGAGGTGCATGTTTGTGCTTTGCTGAGAAAGACAAACAGAAGAAAATTGAAGACAGCAGGTGGTCATGCTGTACTGTTTTTGATTCACTGCATGTATATACTGAACTACCGAAGAGAAACAGCAGCTGTGTGTGCATGCATGCGTGTGTGTCTGTCTGTGTGTCTCAGTCGATGTGTCTTTTAGTCTCTGTGTATGCATGGAGACTGAACGCGGCATTCTGTGTGTATGCAACGTGGTCTATGTGTATTCTACGTCGTCTATGTGTACGCGACGTGGTCTGTGTACGTGATGTGGTCTGTGTGTATGCAGCATGGTCTATGTGTACTCCTCTGTACTTCCTCTGTGTAAGCAACGTTCTCTGTGTACGCATTTGCGTATGTGTATGTGACTGTGTCGGTCTCTGTGTACGCATCGGTCTCTGAGTACTGTGTCTGCGTATGTGTGTCTTCCTGTATTTCTGTCGTTGTCTCAGACCCTAGGCCTTTCTCTATGCATGTTGAAAGGAGCATGAGGAAGGTTCATGTTGGTGATGGATAAGCAAGATGATGATTTATACCATGAAATTCACAGAAAAAGATATATATCTTGTATATATATATATATATATATATATATAATATATATATATATATATATATATATATATATATTATATAGGCTATTATATATATTTTATATATAATATATATATATTTTTTTATATATATAAAATATATATAATAGCCTAACAGACAGACAGACGGTACAAAAAGGCAAAACGTGTTTCTCTTCCTCAGACCTAAGCCAGGAGATAAATTACATTGATAAATTACATGGGCAGTCGTGGCCTAATGGTTAGAGAGTCTGACTTGTAACCCGAAAGTTGTGGGTTCGAGTCTCGGGCCGGCCACGACTGAGGTGCCCTTGAGCAAGGCACCGAACCCCCCCCAACTGCTCCCCGGGCGCGCAGCATAAATGGCTGCCCACTGCTCCGGGTGTGTGTGTTCACTGCTGTGTGTGTGCACTTTGGATGGGTTAAATGCAGAGAACGAATTCTGAGTATGGGTCACCGTACTTAGCCGTATGTCACGTCACTTTCACATTTAAAATTTTGCTTACCCCTGAATGCGTCAGCTGTGGCATATGAGCATTACGCACATTTTGACAATGGATTTGAATTGACTTGTCTGTTTCACTGCATTTCACTCAGTCATGTAGCTATAAAAAATATCTGTTGTATAAGGAAATCTCACTTGCAATCCTAGCAATGTTTTTGATGTATTTAGGATGATTGATTTGTCGTTGCTGTCGTATTTGTTAAACTGGCTCCTTATTAAACATCACGTTAGCATGAAGACATCTTAACAAGATTACAAAATATATCAAACATATACGTGTATATCTAATGACATTTTTAATGTTACATTGTTTTTTGTTTTTTTCTTCTAAATTGTTGGCTGGAATTCAGCCACAGAAACATCCATCGTCCTGGATGTTTTTTGGATAATTTTCTGCTTTTTTAAATACCTTGTTCAACATTACAGCGGTGATGCCATTCTAGACACTATCATCTTCACTAGTGTTTGCTGCAGATCACACAACATACAACAAAGTGAGCCCTCCAACCCATTTCTGTTTACTGCTTCGCTTACTTGTTTGATAGACAGTCTGCAAATATCTAACAGACTCCTACTGAGCGTTCCAGACTTCCAGAAATTAATTTCTGCTCTTTCTCAGTAGCATGTCTGAGGAGGCTTTAGGGAATGGGCTTATTAACCTGCTCTGGTTGGTCCCAGCTCAGATCTCCTCCTACCTCCTGAAGCTTCAGCTCTCCTGCTGTCCACAGTGGGGCACATCTCGGCTCTTTTAATTAAGCCACAGTCATCTTAGCCTACACTCTATATAGAGGACTAATAATAAATGTTCGTTCTTCCTTTCTTTCTGTCTGTCTGTCTGTCTGTGGTTTGAAAAACAAGACACATCTCGAAAACCGAATTATAGATTATAGAGAAAGCGAGTGAAAACATACTCATGTACACATTTGGGATTCTGTTTCCATTCAGATTCATCGCTTACTTACTCATGTTGCTGTCAGAGAATAATAATACGCAGCCGTGCCTAATGGACCATTTCCACGTGTCTCTGTTTGGATGGCCTGTCTTCGCTGCTTTAGTAAAACCTCATTCAAATTCTAAGTAATTCAAGTAAAGGAACAGGCAGATAACAAGATAAAGTGAAGATGATAAATAAATGAGTGGCGTCTGAGAAGCAGCGTGTGGTGCGTATTAGATGTTATTAGCTCTGAGCTTTCTCTACACAGAAGGAACGGAGGCATGCTAGGCACAAGCTGCGCACAAGATGAGAGTCTGTGAGGAGTGAAAATAAAATGTGAAGGTTAAAAAGCAGCACACAAGATTAAAGTGCGACACAAAAGCACTAAACGAATTATCCCAAATCTCCTGCGGCGTCTCACCACGGCTCGTTGTCAGACTGAAAGTTGAGACATCTCCTTATTAAGCCTGCATCTAACAATTCATGTATAATAGCAAATTAGAATAATTTTCATAGTGCATCTTGAGGTGCTGTATAATTATCAATGCAGTGTCGTATGATCTCCAGCGTAAGAAAGGATTCGACAGGTTTATATACCGAACAATCCAGACCGGGAGTTCAACAGCACAGTCAGCCTGATAGAAACAGCATGTCACTAAATCACATGCCAGACAATAGAGCGATTTCTGGAGGCTGCATTTGATAGAATGGAGACAAGCCAATGAAATAAAGTCCTACTGTGTTCAACAATATAACAGAGAGTGTGATTTCTCCATAGACTGTACAGCTGCTGAGCCCTAGGCTAGAACAGAGTGCTTACAAATTGTATAGAGCAAATAAATATAAATAAAATCGAGGGCATTGGGTCATTGGGGTGCACATTATAATCCAATTTGGTTTTGTTTCAGGGCAACAATCTTTTATTTGTGAATAGGAAGCAATTCTGTATCTACAGCCCACATATTGGATTTGTTCCACTTTTGACTAAGCACAAAGAACACATAATTATTGTTAAATTGTTGATTTTGCTTTCTAAATGGTCTTCGGGACAACAAATCGCAATGTTGCCACTCTTCGGCTCTATCCTCTGGTGAAGTTTGCTCCTTGTGTGTTTGTTTAGCAAAATTACCTCCTGCCACCCAAAACACACAGTATGTTAGGTTTGATCAGGGCCACGTTATGTTCTTGCTGCACTATGCTTCACTTGGTCTTGGACTTGATTAGGTCCATGCCCAGCTTGGCACTACAAAACTCAACAAGGAGTTTGAAGAGGGTTCATTCAAGCAAACTAAGTTGACTTTAGGTGTTCAACAGTTCAGCAACATGAAAAAGAGCCCAAAAGCTGTATGAAAACAGTGAGGATACTTCAAAAGGATTTGCATTGGTTGTAGCTTCAAGTCACTTGCCAATTCCCATTCACCAGCCAGCTCTCCCCTATCAAACGGCTGGATGAAAGCTAACGTGCTTCCTCTGAGACCTGTGAACTCAGCCTGTTCAAACTGCTGCTCATCCATGAGTGACATGCATGATTGGCTAGTGTCCCTGAGATTGACAGGGTAGAGAGAGAGAGGTTCTTCCACACAGAGAACACATCCATTTTTACCCTTGATTTCTGGCCTTGGATAGCTGTGGCATCCTTTGGCTTGAAAATTGCGATTTGAATACACTGGGGCCCAAACATGGCTAGCATAATTCACCATGTCAGCATTTTCCTAGCGAGACACTTATTCCTGTATCTCTGTAGGGTAGACCAGTTTTGGTTAAAGTGTTTGTTTGGGTGAATGAATTAGATTACAGCCTGCATTTCAGTTTCTCTCTTTTGCCAGCCATTGTTGGCGACAGCTGTTTATTATCCTGACATAGTAGACAGACTGCTTGGATAAACAAAGGATTAGATAATTTTGTTAAAAGAAAGAAAACCACATTGAGGTCGTTGTCATGTCGGCCGTTCATTCAGGCTACATTAGCTCTCATGCTTTCAACAAGGGTTGGTCCTTAGCTTTGGCTGAACATAGACATGTCGTCTTCGTGTTTTTTGTTTTTTTTTTCTTGAGAGCCAGCAAGATTGATGATGTTGTTGGACAGTACATTTTTAAACTCTTGTCCATTTCAGTCAATTGTTAAAAAAGTACATGACTTTTGTGGTGTACTTAAACACATCATATATTTCTTCCTGATAAACAATATTGTCTAATTTTGGACATAACTTTGGTTATGGTTAGACTTCCAATGGCTGAGTGATGCATAACATAATAAACTAAGCACAAAACAGAACATAATTCAAAATCACAAAGTCTGACAAAACCAGCAAACACTAATTAGAAGCTTAATCTACTGGATGCGGTTTTCCAATTTAATTACTGTAATAACTGAGAATTGTATGAGGAATTGGCCATTAACTGATGTCAGTGTATATGCTTACAAAAACTGGACACATGCATTTTGAGATGCTTTTCTGCTCAGCACGGTTGTAAAGAGTGGTTAATTAGGTTCCTGCACACTTCCTTTTGTAGGATCTTCTGCTTTTTGTTTTTCATACCATTCTGTGTACACTCTAGACGCTGCCGTGTGTGAAAATCCTAATCCTAGTTAATCTGCACGGTTATTGCATTGATTCAATCAGTGTGTGTGGGTGTGATTGTAAAAATATAATTGTCCTGTTGTATAGTGTATACCATGTGATTATGAAACATTCCTTGCAGAGTGTGAGTTGAAACTGAAAACCTTTTTCATTTCATGTCTGTTAACGTACATGCCACCGATTGTATGAAGCACTTAAAACCCACAAGTGTTATTTCACCCTGATTCATTGTTGGTTTTTGACTTTAGTCATGTGACATGTCTGCTGTTGGAAACAGGCCTGGATTTGTCAAGCACTTGCTCCTCATTTTGTCCGTGTTCTTTGGAATCAAGAGATTTGGTGTCATCCATATAGTGTTTCATTCCTCTGAATGGCTCAGCCATGCCATGATGCGCCCTCACATGCCTGACATTCAGCATTATGAAATGGAGTGTTTGTTGCTAGGTGATTGAGAGAAGTCTTTAAATAGCTCAGCGCTCAGAAGCACAATACACTTTTTCTCAATTTGCAGTTTTACACCACATAATACTATAAATTGACAGGCAGGCTTGAATAGCTTGGATGTAGTTTTGGTTGTCTTTGGCTTCTGCATGCACACCTGCTCATGCATTTATTTTGGCTGATTTTATTAAGAATATAGGCTATAGAAAGATGAAATGGCATGTGTTTGGTTTTACCTGTATAGGCTTTTAATCATTGTAGGTGTATAAGATGTTAGAGCTTTTAAACTGATTTTCTTACTTGACACCAGGGAAACTATGTGGCTGTTAAGTACTTAGGTCGTATACTCACTTACCATGCACTTAGATATGAATTGACATTGAGCAAAAGTGATAAATGAAGCTTTACAACAAACACTTTACACTAAAGTTTTCTGTACTGACATTATACCACATAGTTGCCGAATGGTCCGAAGGTGTTGATTAATTTTCTGTAAAAGTCCAAGTCTGACAGTAGAAGATGTGATTTCTGTCAGGTTCACATATAAAGGCTAATGATAAACAGAATGTATTGCTAATTAACCGAGGAAAAACAAACAAACAAAAAAAACAGGAATTTGTCGAACCCAATAATTAGCAGCCCCTCTTTAGTTGAAGCGAGTGTGCTAGAGCAAGGAAAGCACTACATGCACAGAACAGAAGGTTCTCCGGCACCAGGGCTGTGTGATGAAACCATGATGTAAGTGAGTACAGGAACTTTAGGAAGTGCCGTTATTTACAATACTAAACTTGTGGTCTGATGCAGGAGAAGGTGGAGTTACTGGTTCTTCAGCAATCATTGATTATTTGCCTTAAAACATGTTTTATTCCGTACTTATTTAGTATCAGTTGACATGAACACACAAAGTGTTTATCATTATTACATTCTTGTAATATTTGCATTGCATCAGGCCACATCTCACTCCACTTAGAGCCAATCCAACCAATCATGCTGTACACCTACTAGTCCAGGCTTTTGTTATATTAAAACTGGATTACTGCAACACACTACTCCCACTTTGCCCAGCAGCCTCCATCAAACCCCTTCAGATGATTCAGAATGCAGCAGCAAGCCTCGTTTTCATCCAGCCCAAAAGAACCAACATCACAACTCTTTTCCTCTCCCTCCACTGGATTCCCATTGGCCCTCTGGATTAAACTTAAACCCCTGATGACCTCCCTCTACATCAACACTCTTCTTGAGGTTTATGTTCCCTTTCACAACCTGCAACAAGTTAACCACTGATGCCTCGTGTGCCTACTCAGCGAGGCATAAGGTTTCAGTTGACCGTCCCTTAGAGCTCCCTCATTCCAGACAGCAGAATCCATCAAGATCATCAAAAAACTGTATGAAGACCCACCTCTTAAAGTTCATGAACAGTTAATTAACCCCCAACATTAATTACTTAATTAATTAGTTAATTACCCACCAACAGAAAAAAAGCCTCTTACACCTCTACTCTATGCAGTTTGCTCCTCTAACAATCAATTCAACATTTTGTATACTGCTTGTATTGTCCTCTGCTTCATATATTGCTTTTGCTTGCATTTCCTCGTTTGTCTGTCTGCTAAGTGAATAACTGTAAATGTAACAAAGTTCTGTGAAAGAAATTAACTCTCTCACTCTCTTTTCTTTCTCTCTCTCTCTCTCTCTCTCTCTCTCTCTCTCTCTGTCTCTCTCTGTCTCTCTCTCTCTCTGTCTCTCACCAGTTACATTTTTCGGCTGAGCTGCACACGCCTGGGCCAGTGGGCCATCGGCTATGTCACTGGTGATGGGAACATCCTGCAGACCATCCCCCACAACAAACCACTCTTCCAGGCACTCATCGATGGCTGCCGGGAAGGCTTGTAAGTGCTGCATCACACACACACACACACACACACACACACACACACACACACACTCTGGAGAGAATATTATAAAGCCTGAATACAAAAGAAAATTTGCATGTGCAAATAAATGCTCTATATGATTTGTGCAGCGTGAATTATTGAAGATTCCTGTGTAGATTTAGGGCAGCAGATGGTCATTGTGTTTCTCTTTTTTTTAAGTTAGAATAGTGGGATTAGATTTCATAAAGAGTTTTAAAAGAATAAACTTTCATGGTTGTATATGTGACTGTTGTAAAGTTGTCCATCGATTAAGTATGATATAAATACAAAATAAGAGTGGAAATGTGTGTTCTCTTTGTTTCTGAGATGTATAGACTCTTTAGTGAAACACAATGGACTCGCACTAAGGTGATACTTCTCTATTGAACAGTACAAGTGCTAATTAAACACTTACATGGCTCTGTTTTTTGCAATTATATGTAGAAATGACTGCAGTAAGCAGTCCTGGTCAGACTAGTGGTAGATCCTAGTCTAGTAGGTGTGAGACGAGAACATGCACTGAATCTATAACCCACATTACTGTCTATCACAGGACACCATACATGCACATTCAGACGCTTGTACACATGTAGGGCAATTTAGCATGGATGTTTTTGAGATGAAACCAGAGGACCAAGATGAAACCCACACCAACACACTCAGGCTCGAACTAGAGACTCATGAAGGCAGCAGCACTTTGTGCATTGTATTGTTATTACAGTAAACATGAAACCATTATACAGAAAACACATAATATTTCGCCAACTTAACTGTAATTCAGCTTGCATGCTTTTTTGACTGCTATCATGGTAACACTTTTATACCCGCAAACCTTGTTTTTGAGGATCTTTCCAACAGCTGTTTTTCTTTTGATATCAGATGATAGCATCACTGTCAGGTTTAGCAGTGATTAATCCTCAGTCCTGTCTGTATGAACATCTCTTTGTTCCTGACTATATTCTAACACCGAGATCATATCTTACACACCTTGGATCATAAGATCAGTCTGGTGTTATGATGAGCTAGTCATTATATGCTTCATTGAATTTCGTCTCAGTTTTGCAATAGATATTTTGACTTTGTCTCATATTTTCCTTTGTCATTAGTAACCAAACAACGGTAGATCATTAGCATAGATTTTGGTGGTGCAGAGCGACGTTAATAATTACACAGCCTCAGCTAAATTGAAACAAGATTATATTTCACTTGTGATACAGGATACTAGATGGTGAACGTTTAGAGAACTTCTACCCTGTAGTCATAAAGCACAGTCGAGCAACTTATTTTGAGTTGTTTTAAATCTACAGCTGTTCAACTGTGTTTGACACAATAATTATGCTTCCTGAAGAACTAATAGCATTAACCATGTTTTTGGTTTCCAAATTTCCAGCCTATATAGAAAGATATTTATAAAAGGGAAAAGTTCTTTTTTTTCCCTTTTTTTTCATTGTTGTTGCATGGGAATCAAGGTCGTCATGGTGCACATACATTTGTGAAAATGATCCACTCCATAATCCTGCTTTTCCTCCCCCAATCGTTGCAATATCCTATATCTTACAATGGAAATTCACATAGACAAAAGACTAACATATCGTTGGGCACTGAAGACTATCTTTGTTTGCACAAATACATTTTATTTCATTCTGATTATTTGATTTAAAGCAGGAGCTTGATGGCTGTTGAGTTTTTTTTTTTTTTTCAATCTATCGCATTTGCAACCGTGGCAGCCTTGTCATTAATTGCCCTGTATGCTGATTCTCCCCCGAAGCAAGAGGCTTGGTTCCTGCCCTAATGCTCCTCTATTAGTGGTGGTTACAGTGTTAATAGGCGCTATGATAACTCTGTAAATGGGGCACTGAACACCAAGATTAACATCTAGAAAGTCAATCAGTCAAACATTGGCATACCGCTTCTAAAAAATTTTTTTTTAATTGTTGTTCACTCCAAAAGATGCAATTAGTATCGCAAATAGGGATTTTATAAAGCTTAACATTTGTTAAAAGGCTGATTATAGTTTGTAACAAAATAACCATGAATATGTTTTCTCTTTAAATGATTACGGATTTGAAAAGCACAAGGTACACACCGGTAAACAGCCGTATCAGTGCTTTCTCAGATGGATGTTGATGTTGGTAAAACAGACACGTTCGCCGCCTTCTCCTCGTCTGACGTGTGATTTTCAAGCCTGCCCTGGCTGATTGGCTGTATAACTGTGGCTAATGCAGCGTGACTGCTCCTCTCTCCTCCACAGGCTATAGCTGGCCTTAGTGATCAGATAGAGAGGTCACTGTAATGTGAACTGGCAGGAAAAAAAAGATCCTATCTGCACACATGGTTAGGAGTGCTGCAGACTTAAAGTGCTACACGATGCACATGGTGGGTGAATTTTGTTCATTTGTGCTACGTGCAGTGACCTCATGCTGTCTGTTTCTCTGCAGTTACCTGTTTCCTGACGGTCGCAGTTATAACCCAGACCTGACTGGCCTCTGTGAACCCACCCCACATGACCACATTAAAGTCACACAGGTGAGGAGCTGATTTGGGTGGGTGGAGTCATGTTTTTGCACACTGGCATTCATGCATATCAAAATGCAAATATCTGCGTATGGGTTTAGCCTGACGTGACCACTGTGCCACTTTTTCTCTACAGGAGCAGTACGAGCTGTACTGTGAGATGGGCTCTACGTTTCAGCTGTGCAAAATATGTGCAGAGAATGATAAAGACGTGAAGATCGAGCCATGCGGGCACCTGATGTGCACCTCCTGTCTCACAGCGTGGCAGGTACATCCACTTCACATCCATTTCAGCCAAGCAAGACTGCTCTTTTGTGAGCCAGTATTGTCAGACACAGAGAGCTAAGAGCTTAATCTGAGCTTTTCTGACTTTGGGTCTTGATGTTCATGTTGAATCTTATCAGCAGGTCAGCATGTATTCTCAAGTCAAGCTTCACTGAACTGTAAAAGCAGAAATGAAAGGCAGTTGGAGCTGTGCTGCACGCTTTAAGATTCTTCAGCCAGAAACACACAAATAATCACACTTTCTGCCATTTCAGCAATGATTAATTTCTCATATTCTATTTATATACTGCATCTGTAGAGGAAGGACAATTGTAACAAGCGAGAATTACCACACATTTGCCGGCAGTGTAAGAAAATTTGACAAGAAAATTTGATTAAAAAAAAACAAGTGAAGTATAATTTATATTTCATACTTTATACAGGAATCCAATGAATACTGAGAAAATTGCTCAATAAATATGAGTCTTGTACTCACATTAGACCATTTTATATATATGTATATATATATATAAATTTGTAAGCTATACTTTCTTTAAAATGACAGCACAAAAAGTAACCTAATCTGTCGTAGTATATAAGATATGGACAATTATTTCATTATTTGTGTGTGTGTGTATCTGTGCGTGTTCTTGTGTGTGTGCTGTAACCCTAGAATATATCTCATTTTGCCGGACTATTACTAGATCTTAACAGCTTGGAAATGAGGATAGTATGTCCCTTCTGTCCTTTTGCTGACCTTCTTTGTGTATGATAAAACAGCAGGGAAGTGAATGACCCACAAATTTGAGGGAAAGTATTTGCCAGATTGAATACATGTGTGTTAGATTTTGTCTGTGTGTGTGTGCCTGTGTGTATAAATAAATGGACATGCACACGTGGTTATATTAATCCCTACGATTACTCAAAGACAACTCTGAGATATGGCTTTATGGAGTGTACCAAATTGTCACTAAAGCTGTTCAGCTCTGCAAGGAGGGGAAGATCTCTAAAAGCAACACTAATGTGTGTGTGTGTGTGTGTGTGTGTGTGTGTGTGTGTGTGTGTGTGTGTGTGTGTATAATGGCCCACACTATAGCGTGTGTTATCGGTACAGAAGTAGCTTGAGTTTGTGTACCTAGAAATGACCTGTTTGTAATTTCACAGCTTTACAGCATGTGCTCCTCTGCTGTGTCGCTGGAACGCCGTCTTCGGGGCTGCTGCTTTACCATTCGCTTTCGGGGACATTAATGTTTATTGCTGTTTTTCTGCTGAGTTTGAGTTCTATGTAGCCAGAGATTCCTTTAACTTGTAAAATAACTTTCATAGACATTCTCATCCCATTTATTTTCTGAACCTAATCCAACTATTTAAATATTAAACACATCATTTAAATGTATACATTAGCAATGGTGCTACGTAATGGAGCAAGAACCCTTTATTCCTGGAATTTCTCCCGTCAGAACACAATAGATTCAAGTTAGATTATTATGTTTGTCAATTTTGTGGTTTGGCTGAAACCCACTCAAGTCACTTGATGAGGCTATTAACTCAGTCGTAACTGTAAAAATGCTGATAATGATGGGTTGTGATTGCCAAATAAAATTTCCCAAAGAGAGAAAAAACACAGACCCCTGGCCTCTGGGGCTCCCCGAACCCCAATTTAAGAACCCCTGTCTTACGGCATTTCCCCCTCTCATTGTGAACAGCTTTTTGAACAGCACTTGATAATAGAGAGCTCTCATTCTCTCTTCCTGCAATTCTAATTAGTATTAACTTTCAGCCAGTGCTTTGATGTGCCGCGCAAGTCCCCGTCCAGATGGCCTCCATAATCATCTTTTGTTCTTGTAAATATTGACACTCTTTGATTCGGCAAGTTTAAGTAGAGGAAATGAAAGATGAATGTTCTGCTTTTCCTGCCATGTGCAATCTGTCACAAAGCATCGAAGCCCTTGAGATTATGAATTCCTTGTTTTGGTGAGTGTCCAGTCCATCCTGCAAGGGGGTTATTTCAAAGAGTAGAAAGTTAATCAGGTTGCAAAGTGGGGTTTAAAATGAGGAAAGAAGTGCTGAGGTGCCGGAGCTCATGGATCAGGGCTGAACGAGAGCATGTGCTGTGCAGCTGGTGGTGATTGCTGCTCTTGTCGCCTCCGATTCAGCAAGCAAAGCACTTCCTTGTGTAGTCAGACTCTTTCCACAGCAGGACCCTGTTTACAGCTTTAGACAAATAAGCAAGCTTGAGCTGCTGGGACAGGCTTCACCAGAGGCGCTTGAGTTCATGTGTGATTGTGTTCGTGCGTCAGTGCATGCCTGTGTCTGTTTCTGTTAAGAGATGCAGACTATTTAAGGCACTTTGATTTGTATTGGAATTGTGAGAGTGTGTGTGTGTATGTGTGTGTGTGTGTGCATGCATGCGTATGTTGTTATTCAGAGTTAATATGTAACATTCCTCCCTCCCGCAGGAGTCAGATGGTCAGGGCTGTCCCTTCTGTCGCTGTGAGATCAAGGGTACAGAGCCAATTATCGTGGACCCTTTTGACCCCAGGAACGAAGGCGCCAAGTGTTTCTTTCTGGAGCAGTTTAACTCCCCCATGCTAGATCTAGACGACGACGATGATCGAGACGATTCTTTAGTGATGAACGGCTTGACCAACATCAGGAAGGTAACCATAAAAAACAAAAACTGTTTGAAAATAAATCGAAAATAAAAGGTTATTTTAACAAGTTCAGAAAACAAAAATATTATACCACTATACCAACAATGATACACTTTTCATTGCTAAATCTTCTTCTACTTGGGCTTTTCCCATTAAGGGTCCTCCTGTCTTTCATACTTCTTACTACAGTTTTTAACATATCTAGGACATGAGAAGTCCATTTGTACTAGCACTGGCAGCAGGCAGCATCTTTATCCACTGTGTTCATTACAGATCCAGTCCTATTTCTCTGTCCTTCTTCCATTCTCCACTTCAGACGCAGCTTTCACTTGGTCCGGGTGAACAATTCTATGCTAACATGATCTATGCTCTACAGCGGATGACTTTAAAAGAGAGCTTTCTGCTATAAATGTCAGCCACTTTTAAAGGAGAATGAAATCTGCCTTGCAGACTCGTGGATCTCTGCTTTCCATTATCGAGCCTGTTTTTATTTCTATAAGCAGTTTAAAGAACACCTTGATCTGTGGTTATATTCATGTAGCTAAATATACTATAAAAGCCTTTTTTTTTATTCTAAAAGTGATGAATTCTGTACTTTTCTACCAGTTGTATTGAGCTTTGGCTGCTCTAACATGGCGTTTACCTTCTGTGGTCAATAATGTATTTTTCTCTTTGTTTCTCTGTCTCTCCTTTATACCCTGCAGTGTACAGAGCTTCAGAACTCCCCCATTATTTCCCCTAGCTCTTCACCTGTAAGCCAGCGTAGGAAACCCATAGCAGATCATGCAGGTGTTCAGCATCTGGGTCTGCCTCCAGTACCACCTCGCCTCGACCTCATCCAGAAGGGCGTGATCCGTTCGCCTGCTGCCAGCCCCACTGGCTCACCTAAGGTGTGTGGTGTGTGTTTTCAAGTTTTATAGCTTGTACACTGTGTGGTTTCTGTATTTGGGGAGAGTAATTTATATTGTTAGCAATATGGACATGTACTATAGGTTAGAAACACAGAAATAAGCTACACACATGAACCTTCTGCAGATGTCAGGTCTGTCTGTGTCTCTGTCTGTGTCTCTGTCTTGTCTCTAAGTCTCTGATTATCTGTCTGTGTAAAAGATAGAGGGAAAGTGATCAAGACATTTTTTTTGCTTTATATTCTTCCAAAGCAGGAATTTACATCTGTGTGTGTGTGTGCGTGTGCACGTGCGCGTGTCTGTGTCTGTGTGTGTGTATGCATAGGACTCTATGATATGAACTGGTGTCTGTGTGTGTGTGTGTGTGTGTGTAGGACTCTATGATGAACTGGTTTCCTATCAAGGTGTATTCCAGTCCTATTCCCAATGACCCTATCTAAGACAAACTGCTAACTTAATATGAACACATGAATGAATGTCATGATATTAAAACACAAGTTAAAACATAGGTTTTAATATAGTTCTGTTATCCTTGTCCTCTAGGGCTCACCAGGAGCGTCCAGGAAACAGGACAAACCGTTACCGGCTCCTCCACCTCCTCAGAGAGACCCTCCTCCTCCACCACCTCCTGAACGCCCTCCTCCCATCCCCCCTGAGAGCAGAGCCACCTGGCTGGCAGTACCGACCTCCTCCTCAGGGCTTCCCCGGGACTTGTCTCTGCCCTCAGAGGCCTGGAGCCCAAAAGACAGCAGTCACCTGGCAGAGAGCAGAGCAGGAATGGAGCGCTCACCCAAACTCGCCCACGTTGCTCCTGCACACCTCAATGGACGACCCCTGAGCTGCAGTGCCATTGGCTATAGACCAGATACACACATGGACTGTAGCAAGGTGAGACACTGGCACAGCTGGGAGTAGATTTGTGTGGCTATAATTACTTATTATACAGCAGGTAGATATTGTTTTTGTAGACAGACACAAAATATTTGAAGCATATATAAGAATGTATTTAAAGAGTCCAGCCTGTTTTTGGCTTACCTTTTGTTGGGTCTCATTTTTGGATGTTCTGGATGCCCAAATTCAGACACTCACTCACTTATACACTCTCTCACACACTCACTCACTCATACACTCACTCTACTTACACACTCACTTATACACTCACTTATACACTCTCTCACACACTCACTCACTCATACACTCACTCTACTTACACACTCACTTATACACTCACTTATACACTCTCTCACACACTCACTCACTCATACACTCACTCTACTTACACACTCACTTATACACTCTCACACTCACTCACACACTCATTTACACTCTCACTCACACATACACTCACCCTACTTATACACTCACTCACACTCACTCACACACTCATACACACACTCACCCTGCTTACACACTCACTTATACACTCACTCACTCACACACTCACTTATACACTCACTCACTCATACACTCACTCATACACTCACTCACTCATACACTCACTCATACACTCTCACACACTCACTCACTCATACACTCTCTCACACACTCACCCTACTTACACACTCACTCATACACTCACTCATACACTCACTCACTCACTCATACACTCTCTCACTCACTCACTCATACACTCTCTCACACACTCACTCATACACTCACTCACTTACACACTCACTCACTCACACACTCACTTATACACTCACTCACTCATACACTCACTCATACACTCTCACACACTCACTCACTCATACACTCTCTCACACACTCACCCTACTTACACACTCACTCATACACTCACTAATACACTCACTCACTCATACACTCACTCATACACTCACTCTCTCGTACACTCACTCACACACTCACTCATACACTCACTCACTCACTCATACACTCTCTCACTCACTCACTCATACACTCTCTCACACACTCACTCATACACTCACTCACTTACACACTCACTCACTCATACACTCACTTATACACTCACTCACACACTCACTCACTCACTCACTCACTCACTTATACACTCACTCATACGCTCACTCACTTACACACTCATACACTCACTCATACACTTACTCACTAACAATTGATTGACTTTCCAAGATCACCACAGACATATGGACATACTGATGAATGTGTTGCACCTTATATCATATATAGTTTTGTCCTGAGGTAATGCCATTGTTACTGTAAACATCACAAGCCATGACAAACGATTAGTTATCTGAACTTTTACTATCAGCACTTATACAATAGTTTAGTCCACCCACACTATGGAGTATCCAGAAATCTGACCAAGACCACATCCTGCAGATCTTAACTAATTCCAGAACAAACAGGACAGGACCGTGTTGAACCTTTTGCTCTCCTATTTTGAGCAGACAATAGTCAGGATTGTGTAAATCTGTTACCAAGCAACAGGAATGAAATATTCACTCCTGCAGGCTGTTTGGGCCATGTGTGATGTGTAGAAGAACAAAGCTTGGCACTAGAGCAAGAGATGTCATCATGTATTTAAAAACAATACCCCCTCCTCATAGTTCACTCTTTATTTCTCTTACAGAAGTATCAAAACCATCAGGGTGCAGTTGTTGGATGACAAATTTAGCTTTGGTGTGCCAGCATGCGTTGTGTTCTGTGGGCTCATGAGTTAACTAGACCGAAACTGACACACACACACAGACACACACACTGAGCTCAGTGGTATTTGGGGATTATACATTAAATAGGGGCTCTAGTGCCCATCATCCTGAGGGAGGAAGTGTGTGTGGTTGAGGGGGTGGAAGAGAGGAAGAGAGAACAAGCCAGAGATGGCCACATGTTCTCTGTTTGAGTGGTGTCTTCTTCCTGCCAGGGTGACATTTGAAGGTTGAGCTTCATTGGGACTCTCATTATATATCACCACAGGACCACAATCGTGTGATTTCAGCATGGAGGAAGTTGTGTGTATGTACGTGTGTGTCAGAAAACAAAAATAGGGTCAGCATTTAATGCAACACACAAAGCAATGCGTACATCAGATTTTTACTTACTTTTATACTATTAAAAGCTAAAGCTAATTTTAGTGTAAATCCTGTTTTCAGATCATGTCACCCTGTGACTGGGCTACAGAAATGTAGGCTACACAGAATATAGCAGTGCTCACACACTCACTCACTCACTCACTCACTCTCACACACACACACACACACACACACACACACTCGCACTCCCTCACTTGCACTCCCTCACTCTCACTCACTCACACATACACACACACACTCGCACTCCCTCACTCGCACTCCCTCACTCTCACTCACTCACACATACACACACCCACACACTCACTCATACACTCACATGCACTCATATACTCACTCTCTCCCTCACTCACACACTCACTCACACACTCACTCACACACTCACTCACTCACTCACACACTCACTCACACACTCACACACTCACTCACTCACTCACTCACTCACGCACTCACTCATACACTCACGCACTCACACATACACAAACCCACACACACTCGTACACTCACATACACTCATATACTCACTCACTCACTCAATCGCACACACTCGTACACTCACTCATTCACTCACACACACACTCATACACACACACACACACACACTCATACATTCACTCACACACACATATACACTCACTCACTCACTCACTCATACATTCACACACTCACTCACACACTCACTCATTCACTCAAACACACCTATACTCACTTACACACACTCATAGACTCTCACTCATACACTCACACACACATATACACTCACACTAAACTGGCCTGTAGGGGTGCTGTAGCTTTTTCACAGGAGAAGTCTGTGTGTTTCTGTGAAAATATTGTGTCTGACTTTGGCCTGCCTTGTCTGTCTGTAGCTAAGTAATGGCCTGCTTACATCTGAGAGGTATGATGTTCCCCCTCAGCGCCATTCCCCCCCTCCACCTTCCCTCACTAGCACAAACAACCAGAGGTGAGTATCTCTTTCTTTCTGTCTCTCTCTCTTTCTCTCTTTCTCACACTCACACTCACACGCACTCACACTCACACACACAGTGTAAAACCTAATCTAAATCGGTTCTGTGCTTTGGTACCGGTTCTCAGACAACAAAATCAATTTCATTTCAGATATTTGAAAAGCATTGAGGCAGAAAGTAACAGCGTACAAACCATTTTGTACGCACAGCCTTGTAAACACCCCTACAGTACACTACCAGATTTATAGCTCCATAGTTATGTTTATGTATTTTTGTATTTAAAAAAAAAAGACAAAAGTTGGGATAAAAGTATTCAGAAATGCAAACTCTGTAGTGGATGGATTTTAAAACACACCCAACTTTGCTCTTAAGTTGGTGGGACAAAATGGCCACTTTAATAATATAAATCATATTAGTGAACACACAAACAGATACATGTTTGTACACTGCAGCGTCCATTACTTTATGTCCATCGATCTGTAATTCTATCTCTTTCATGTGGTCTCATGTAAGCATCAGCATCTCAGTCTCTTGTTTTTTCTCCTTAGTGAAACAATTGTTCAGGTGGTTTTTTTTGGTGCAGATTCTTCCATGCAAATCATACATGTGCATCCATGTGTGCTGGCATGTTTAGGCCTACTGTGTGTGTGTCAAGTCTGGGAGGCTTTCTGTCAGTGCCAGTCATGCCATTGTTTAGACACGTGCTACAATTATGCAGAAACAACAGGCTCTGTTTGTGTTCATGGCACACACACACTTGTATACACACACAGAGTTCGATAGGCTTAGGAAGAGCTTTCGGTGTATAGATTTAATTATAGCTGTGACCATCCGAGCTTTCTGTATTGTTAAAATAGGCAGTGGAATAGAATTTAGGTGGCATTATGTGTGTGAAAATACTTAGATTAATGACAAATAGTGATTTTTGGTTGCAGTCACTGCGTAGTGCATGAAGGTGTGTGAGTTTAATCAGAGCAGTGAATAGGGTACAGGATGGCAGTGTGTTTCTGAAACCTGTGAGGCTGCTGCTTGGGTGTGTGCATGCGCTTGTGCGCGTGTGTGTGTTTGCCTCTGTGTGCTTTGTTCAGTAGCTAGAGGCTAAAGTGCAGCTGTGTACACTGATCTGCTGGCTCAGGGCATAGTAGATTCTTTGTAATGAGCAGCTCACATACCCGCGACTGTTGATGTAATTTTCCACCTTAGGGAAAAACACACACAGACACGTGCGTGAATACACACACACACACACACACACACACACACACACACACAGAGCCACTGTTTTAACAGTACTCTGGCTCAATGATGCTGAAGAGGTGGAAAATACAATTCCATAAACGCCTTAGTGTTGCTGAGAAATGAACCCTGCCCACTCTGTTCTGATTCACAGCTGAAGTGAGCAACAGTTTTCTTATTAACATTGTGTTTACTTTGCCCTCTAGTGGCCATGGAAATAAAAGGAAGTTGTGTGAGAGTGTGACTGTGAGCATGCTGATCTTGTACCAGGGGATTGTAATCTTCCTCTTATCCGATTTCAGAAGCGCAGCTCTCTCCTAGCGGTTTGTTGTGTGTGCGTGCGTGCGTGCATATACTCATCTGTCTGTTCATCTCTGATTGTCGTATGATTTTTGAGGTGAGGTGACTGTGTGCTAAACCTATGAGGTTTGGGGTGATCTTCAGTGTGGTAGGGGAGCTCAGAAAAGGTGTGTGTCCCAGAAATGATTGAGAATCCACTGTTTAATGCATCGCTAAGACCTTTTTGTCGCTGGTGAAAGATGGTGTTCGAGCACCACACACTGATTTATCATCACGTTTCCTGTCTGTGCTGTTTGTGCCATATTTCTGTGTTTTATATGATGGTGATGCATTATAACTGTCAAATTCCTTCGAATTACATGCAGATTTTAATTACTGGGACAATTTATCATTCTGTTTGGATACAGAGACACAAGCTGAATGTTGCATCACTTACTTAATCACGATCATAAGGAAGCAAATATCATCGTTTTAATGATGTGCTGATTTGTTTTCACTTATCTTCCCACAGCAATGTTGCCTTGTTATTTGCTCTGATCGCAGGGGTGGAAAAATCCTCTATATTTAACTTTTAGCAGGCGGAATATTGTCCAACAATATTGTCCAACACTACCAAATGGGTTCCCATTCATCCCATTCACTCTGTGTGCTCATTCATTCATGCATGCATTCATTCATTAATCTTCAGTAACCACAGGGAACACACTCTGGATGGGACACCAATCCGTTACGCCCACATTCACACACTTCTTCCAACCTAGAGGCAGTGCTTGAACTGGAGAGGTGAAGACAGGGAGAACATGTGAATCTCCACACAGACAATAACCTGAACTCAGGATCGAAGGCTGTAACATAATCAAATCTATGTAGTGCACTGTATGCTCTATAACATGTCTTAGAGCTGCAGCTACACACAAAATGACACCAATAAATACTTACGAACCAGTCATATCATTTTAATATAGTTTGACTATGCTTTGTGCCTTTAGATATATTTTATTTATTTGGGCTAAAGATTAAGTAAAGCGTGTCTTAATTGAGCAACCAGAAGTAAAATAGTCTAACTACACACACACACACACACACACACACATATTTAGGTTCTGTTTGCTACTAATGATCTTGTATAAAGGGCTCATGATAAGGCTGATAGCACTGTGCTGTGTGCTGACATTTCTAGGAACTAACGATGAGTAGTGTTAATGGTAGTGTTTTCATTGTATTGTGTTTGGTAATGTGTGTGTGTGTGTGTGTGTGGGGCAGGTTTTCAAACCCATTCAGCAGCATGTGCTTGGAGAGATCTCGGGTAACTGACAGGGCAGAGGATGAGTATCAGATTCCCTCTTCTCACCCTGTGTGCATCACACAACCTCCTGTATGCATCTCTGTCCACATCCCTAACAGGTACACACACACACACACACACACAGTACACATATTTAAAGCATAACACAATGCACACCACAGTCAGTGCCTAAAACTCACAGTGAAACTTGAGCAGTAACTAACACAGCTCAGATTGTGTGAGTTGTGTTCATTACTTAAAAATAGATGATCTCTGGTTCATGGCTCTTTCATTTAGCCTTAAGGAAATGCAACTCCATTTAAAAGACACTGTTGCTCAGGATACTTTGACAATCACAACAAGAAAAATGAACAAGAACAATTACAAACTACAGCACATTTATACTTAGACTGTAACACACATTGGGCAAGAGCTCAGTGAAACATGTTCACTGCTGTTATCAGTCAAGACTTTAACAGATGAAGTCTTGGCTAAAGGCTTGAGAAATTTGAGATGGTGTTTAAATTGAAATAAAATGACAGATAACTTGGCTACAATATACATGGTAAGAGTTTTTTTTTTAAATGTAATGACTCTACACTTGAGTAATAAACACCAGGAGCTAGTGAACAACTTGTTCCTCTTTTTTTGCCAAAAAAACTGCCTGGTTACTTGCCACCATTTTCTTTATAACTGCGCGCGCGCGTGTGTGTGTGTGTGTGTGTGTGCGCTTGTTTGTTTGTGTATGCATGTGGTTCAAGTGTGTGGTTGCGTGTGTGACGAACAAAACAAGTGCTTGTGGCATTAGTTTGGTGTACTTTTGTCTACTATATACGCTGAAGAAAGAGGCTTGTGTTCATTTTATAAAATCCAGAAATGAGCTTTAATCAGAGCAGATTTCTTAGCAGAGCTTCTGTTGTTAGCAGAGTTTTAAGCACAAAAACATTTGTTTTGGACGATGATTTTCAGTGTGGTTCCTTGTAACTGAAAAAAGAAACAAACCCTTTGTCTTTTTCGTGTAGGGCTTCAGATATCTCGTCAGACCTGAGCTCAGAAGAGAAGAAGCTGAAAGCTCCAGAGCACGGTAAACACTAATGTTATGTCGGCTGTATTTAAGTGAGCTCTTAGTTGTCACAGAAATTGTGTGCGAGTGCACACGAGTGCACTTGTGAGTGCGGAACGCTGCGAGGCTGAAAAATAAAAGCAGGTGCTGGGTGTGTATTAAAAGCAGCAGTTTCTGTGTGTGAGCTCATTGTGCTGTGTCTCCTTAGTGTATGGAGCAGTAGATCAAAGTAATTGTATATTATTTCTATCAGGTGGCTTTGACTCAGGTGTGTCTGTTTCGGGAGTCGTCTCTGCAACACACTGCTCCCTCCACAACAACCGAACTCCAGCAGACTACGACATCCTTTTGCCCCCACAAGGTAAACAAAAACATGGCTCCTCTCACAGAAATACATGCTGATCTACATTGTTGGTTTACTAGCATTTCCTGCATGCCTTGGTCTTTCTCAATAGAAGCTTAAATGATGGTAAAGATGATGAGTAATATTCATTTTTAGTGAAGAGATTCTCTCAGTAGGATCAGGTGCGAGTCTGGGTCTGGTGCCTTCATTAATATTTTGTTAGATCATTTGCTGATCAAAGGCAAATAGAAGTTCATCCGCTCGTTCAATTCTCATGAAATTTTGATATCAGGTTCTGATTGCTCATTAATGATTGAGGTTTGAGTGTTCATTCCTCACATAAATTGCATTGAATATTTAAATATATTGAATAATGGAAAGAGAAAATTCTGATCTCTTCATAACCATGTAAATATTTGACTTATGTAGGTCATGATGAATGTAATCGATCTTGAATCCTAACATGACCTTTGCTGCTGTAGTTGCACTGTAGTGTCGCCATCTGGTGGTGAAACAGTAAAGATGCAGGTGATTTTAAATATATATGTATGTATATGATCTCCTGTGGGCCCACCACCTGCAGGAGGGACCGTAAGGGGCTGGTGCAATGTGGATTGGGTGGCAGTCGAAGGCGGGGGCCTCGGCGACCCAATCCCCGGACACGGAATCTGGCTCTATCGGGAGGAGGCCCCGGGGAAGACCTAGGACACGCTGGAGGGACTATGTCTCTCGGCTGGCCTGGGAACGCCTCGGTATTCCCCCGGAAGAGCTGGAGGAAGTGTCTGGGGAGAGGGAAGTCTGGGCGTCCTTACTTAGACTGCTGCCCCCGCGACCCGGCCCCGGATAAGCGGTAGAAAATGGATGGATGGATGGATGGATGTATGTATATGTATTTTTTTTTATTTTATTTTTTGCCATGCGTCCTGTCCAGCCTTGCCAGCAGAAGATCCATTTAACACAGCACCTCCATCACAACCGCCTCCTCCACCCCCTGTTAGACACAGCTTCCCAGATGCCTCCTCCTCCTCATCGTCTCCATCCTGCCCCAGAGCGGCTCGGCCTTCATCCGGACACTTCCTTCTCAGCTCAGGTAACTTCAACATACATCCTACAACTACACACAACTTTTGACAACAAAATGTTGTTCAAAAGTGTTGTTCTGCAGTTCCTTCACAAAGTCTTTTATACAGAAGGAAACAAAACAAAAAAATCTAACGTTTAAGTCTAAAGCTTTAACTCTTACTGCCACAGTGCTGAAAGACTCCTTTCAGAAATAATCCTCAAATGTGTTTGTGTTAGAAATATCTACAAGAACACACAAATCTAAACCTTGTACCTTGCACTAATATCAGAGCAGCTGCTATAAAAAATAAATCACAACTTCTGACCAATCACAGCTGAGCATTTAGCAGCACTGTATTATGATGAGATAATAAGGTCCTCATTACACGAATCATGTTTTGCATTATGTTTATTAAACATTTCTTTTTCATCACATCGTGGCTTTACAGTCTTTGTTTTTGTCATTGATTTAGCTAGTTACAACAAATTTGTTCATAATAAACTAGCAACAAAAGTTCCAGTGGCTTCATTTAGGCCGGTTCCTTTTATTATACCCATGCTGTCTATCTCTGCGGTGACTTCTGAGAACGTTCGTAGTGGTTATGTCAGGACGGAACTTTAACCGTGTCCCAATTTATGTGTTTAATAATCAGACGCTTTCCTGGACGTTCTGAGCAGTTCAGCCCCTCTCCCGCCTGTTCGGAGACAGACTGGTGAAAGTGCAGTCCGAAACTCAACGCAAGAGTACGACCAGCTGCCTCCTACATCATGTATGTTGTAATGATCTAATATTATATCATATAGTCTTGGGGTGTTTTCACACTCAGTGTGCTCACTATCATGTGAGCATTATCGTAGCAGGTTTGTTTTCACACAGAAAATTGCTTCTGAATTGCAAATTAATTGGGCAAATCGCTAACTTTTGCATGTTTGATGCCCGTTTGATATCTTTCACTTATCTTCACTAGAAACAGTTAAAGAAAATGGCTGGTGTGTTTCGTCTCTGTGCAAAAGTCTTAAAGCCAAAAAAGTGTGAAAGCACTTCTATTAATACCTCAAAACATGTTCTCTCCCCTCATGTGTGGTGCTTCATCAGTTCAGTCTTGAATGGTGAAACATCTTCAGATATGACCCAGGTCTTATTAGGCAGCTTTATAACTTCATGAACATACATAACGTATACAATCCTGTAATGTTCTTGTACTATATTGTGTTAGGATGTTAGTTCAGCCTTTCGAGAGAGAGAAGTGCAGTCTTTCTAAATTATTAACCATGACTCTGCATCGCTCTTAGTGCGTCTGTGAGCTTAAGATGAATCGGAGCTGATTGGCCTTATTTAGTCTTTATGACCTGTTTAATGGAGCATAGCTTTGTTTCTGTCCTCCAGTTGCCGGAGATGGTCTGCAGGCACCCGCTAGACCGCCTAAGCCCTTTCCTCGCAAGACCCCTCCAGAGATCCTGCACCGAAGACCCCCCGAGTACTCGCATGAGAACGTGGATGCCAAAATCGCCAAGCTGATGGGTGAGGGCTACTCGTTCGACGATGTTAAGAGAGCGCTGATGATAGCTCAGAATAAAGTGGACGTAGCACGCAACATTTTGCGTGAGTTTGCCCTGGTGGCACCAAGACTGAACCTGTAGCCAAATGCCCTCCGTCCTCCGTCTGACTCAACATGGGCGCCAGACGGGCAGCATGCAGGGCGACTCCCCTACTGACCTGGCTCACAGTACAGGCATCCGGCTGGGACTTGGAGAGAGTGAGAGAGACATTGGGCTTGATGTCCAGCCAGGCTCGGGGAGGAAAGTAAAGGGGTCAGAACGTGGAACCTGTGAAAAAAAAGCCTTGTGTTTACAGTGCTGTGCCGCGTGGTGGCTTAATGCTGCTGCCGCTCTCTGCTCAGTGCCACTCTGTTTTGCTCTGTTTAGTAGAGGAGCTGCAAATCTGTTCATACAGCTAATATTTTGCTGCAGACTGCTGCATATCCCAGTAGGACTGGAAAAGACTGAATTAAAATTAAAATTGAATCGAACTCTGTCCTGACTGTTGATGTTGCCAGTTTTTTGCAGGCTGTTTTTGCCTCTCCTGCCAGCTGTGCTGCTGCTGCTGCTGCAAGCCTTAGTCTAATACACTCTCTCACACACACATACACACACACCTTTGTAGTTCTGTCAAATTTCTCTGTTGTTTTCATGGTGATCAGTTGAAATTGCACCCCATGGTGTGTGTGTGTGCGTGTGTGTGTGTGTGTGCTTTGCTTTTACGACCGCTCCCTCCCTCTGAGTGAAGAACTGTGAGAAAGACAAACTCTGCTATTAAGAACAGTAGAGTGCATCCGTTATAGTGACACATTATCTCCCTTTTACAATTTAATGAAGTCCATTTTATTCCATGAGAGAGAGAGAGAGAGAGAGAGAGATGGTTTCAATGGATTGTAGCTGATGCACCACAACCATCTTTTTTACAATCAACTCAAATCAAGTCCTGCATAAGGCTGAGCATACACTGTATGGTTTATAATGCTATATGACCAGTTTAAGATTCAGCACGCTTGCATAATATGGAATATCGATTTACTCTTAAGCTTTGCCGGAGGAATTGCCTTTAAGCCTTCATCCGTTCGCAGAATATTTCTTTTTAACCATCGGCAACTCGAATCTGATGAGGAGTCACTGACACAGTTGCCTACAGCAGATCGTTTTTGTAGTTTGACTCAGCAGTACATCTCTACCTATTTCCCTTCTCTCTCTCTCTCTCTCTCTCTCTCTCTCTCTCTCAAATAAATAAGACATTATTACAGACCAATACTGAGTATAAAACACTGGGAAAAATCTGCTTTCTTCTGCCTCTGACAGTAGTAACAATGTGCTGCTAAAAATGAACCTGATTATAAAGGATTGCCAAAACTTGGCCACGCCCACTTTCTAAAACAACGCACGGTTAGTTACGCCTTAAAGGTGCCCTAGTTAATGGAATACCATACAGGGTCCTAGCTGCAGCAATTCCTTGTCAAGGCTTGAATTTCATTGTAACATATACTGTACATCAGCACACTTCCTCTTTCGCTTTCATGTGCCACATGTGTCCTCTTTAGCTGCCAAATGAAAGGCCTCTGAATGTATTTGTTCCTGTTGAGCTTCATTTCCAGAGGAAGGCTTTTGTATAAATGAGTGCAGTTTCATAGCAGTGCATCCTGTGTGTAAAGCCCTGAGGTCATAAGCACGACTGATCAGCAATCAGCAGTTACATCGCTGAGCTGCACTGCACATTCTTTAGAAATCAAGATGATCATGAACACAGCATTTCCTTCACGGTCGAACAGTTACATAGTGAAGGCTATCAGGTTGTAGCCGTCGGCGCTAGTTGTCTGGTACAGAGAGAAATCATTTCCTCGCTTTTGACTTTCCAGACCTTTGAAAACAACGCCATGTTGTCATTTCAGAATAAGGAAGTTGTGTTATCTTGTGAATTTTGTAGTAGCCAGAGTTGAGTAGTGAGAGATGAGTTAGCAGCGACTAACGTAACACTCCGTCTAACGATTCAAACTATTGATTGAGACTTTAAACCAGTTTTTTTTTTTTCCCCCTCATTAAAGCAGATTGGCTTCACCCACATGTTCCACTTAAAGCTTTGTTTTTTGCACTGGTATTTTCTCTCACCATTAAGTCCTCACCAGAACTCACCCCTCTTTCTGACACACAAAGTGGCCTTTGATAGGATTGCAGAGGGTGGGACGGTTTCTATTTTCTTTCTTTTTTATGATGATTTTTTTTTTTTTTAATGATTTTTTTTCCCCCTCAGTGAATAATCCTTTGTGGATCGTGTAACGTGTGCAATTTATTTATACTTTGTTAAAAAAAAAAAATCCTGAGATTATTTTCATTGTTCAGTAATGATGTTAACTTGCGATTTGTTCTTGTGAAAATGTTTTATAAAAGCCAGTATTAACATTAATGTTGTGTGTTTTGGTGTGGAAGTGATTCAAGTCTCGAACAGAATAGTTCGGGACCTGAGGATTCGGATTTAAACATAAAGCAGTGACCACGTTTTGATTCGAAGCACAATAATAAATGCTTTTTTAATTCACATTCAAAATAGTGCTGGATTACTTAGCTACAAAATATGTCTAAACAATCGCTTCTGTTACAGGAGTGTCCAGTCTGGTCTGATAAGGGCTGGTGTTAAAGCAGGTTTTAATTCTAACCAAGCAGAAGCCACACCTCGTCGTCTATTTAAAGCCAAGGTTAGCTGATTAAACAGGTCAAGTGTTAATCCTGCACCAACACCAGCCCTTTTCAGATAATACTGCACGCTCCTGCATTATACTAATACCAGAACATAAGTCACTGAAACAAAGCAGACTTGTGACCAGAACTAGGACCAATGATTCACTTAAAGCAGGTCTGTCAAACTCATGACATAAAAAATAAACAGTTTAGTAGACCGACCTCTCATTAACACGTTTCCTTTTAAATGTGGCTTTTAAATCAGTATTTCTTTGAAGGCTTGCTGTGAAATCCCTAAATTGGTAATAAGACACATGCTTACAGTGTCAAATGTATCATTAACACATTTTGTCAGTTGCTTAGTGTCATTTTGTCTCTTGTGGAGTAACAAAAACGAGCTCTTTCAATTCAATTACTGTACAATTTAATACCACTCTTTTAGAGCACAGATTTTAAATTCATTCGGTAGCTTGTTAAAGTTCATTCGTATGGTTTAATGTACAATAGTCGATGTACACCGTATGGCCAAAAGTATGCAGACACCTGACATCACACACTGCCACAAAGTCCACGCATACAATTGCATACAGTGTCTTACTTTCCCTTCACTGGAACGAAGAGACTCAAACCTGTTCCAGCATGATGACGTTCCTGTGCACAAAGCGAGCTCCATGAACACATAGTGTGCCAAGGGACTGAAGAACTCAAACATACTGAACATGTTCGGGAGGAACAAGAACACTGACATCACCCTAAGTTGTGTGTGTGTATTAGTTTGGGAAAACTCACACGGAGCTACAAACTGCTGAGATCTTTCACAGCCATAAATCTGGTCTCTACTCATGCCCAAAAATTGAAAGAGGGAAATTCTGCACTTAAAGATGACATTCTGACTGTGGAGCAGGACGTGATTAGGCTCGTGTCCCCTTTCCTACATTTACATTTACATTTACAGCATTTGGCAGACGCCCTTATCCAGAGCGACGTACATAAGTGCTTAAATCTCTAACATTGGATACATTAATGCTGGCTCACTAAGTTACATACTTAAGATACCATGAGTTTAAAACATTTGTTCAAGTTACAATGAAAAAGTGTCAGTTTTTTTTTTTTTTTTTTCTAAATGTAAAAGATAGGGAAAGAAGTGCTAGTTGAAGTGTTTCCTGAATAAGCAGGTCTTCAACCGCCGTTTGAAAATAGCCAGTGTGCCAGTTTCCTATGGCATGTATCTAACAACTTGGTGAAAGTCTGATATTCACCATGTGTGAAAAAACATTTAGCTAGCAAGGTAAAAAAAACAAACAAAACAAATGTCATCATATTGTGCTGTTTTGTGTGAGGCAGATTTCCTGTTAATAATGTTAATAAATGACCAGTCCACCATCCAGGGTTTAATCTTTAACTTGACCTGGGTTGACTTTTTCTCCAAAATAAAACCTCAGCTACAAAAGGAAAGGTGCAGTTTTATTTTGGAGAAAAAGTCTCGAGTTTCACTCGTCTTACGTCTGAAAGAAAGTTCCAGTGATGTTGAGTTTGTAGTGTTATGTATAAATTTTATCATTTTATTCAGAGACATCTGAGGACCAGAGATATCCCGTTTACAAATAACAGTCTGGTTGGCATTTGGGAATAACAGTGACATCTTTTTCAGTGTTATTGATCATTAACTCTATTAAAGTAATGCATGGATTGAGGAAAAAAAAAACGAGCTGAAACACTATCTTCAAAATGTACACTTTATTTTCAACAAAAGTACAAAACCAAAAGTTGGTATTTACAAACACTTTTATGGCCTTCTTCTCAGTTACCCTCTTTGGTTTCACTGCTGCCCTGATGGTTTGAAATAAAAAAAATATATATGCATGAGACAAAAACAAAAAAAAAAATCCCAAATACATCCAGAAAGAGTCTAAACCTTAGCGTTCCCAAATAGCTCACATAATCATCTTAAAGTGGTACATTCTGAAAATAAATAACTGTATGTGGAACGGAAGAGGAGGAGGAGGAAGAGGAAGAGGAGGAGGGGTTTCTAGCTAACTAATGCCCAGGCAAAGTGCAGCTAACCTCATACACAACATAAATAGCCAAACATGAGCTAAGACACAAAGACTGGACATATTTACATCCTCTTCAGACCACAGTTAAAAGAACAAAGCCTCAAGCTATCACAGGCTAAAAACTACAGTGTGGGACTTTAAATCAGTCATATTATAGAGTAATAAAATTAAATAAAATTAAATTAAAAACAGCATACAGAATGATCAAGTACTGATGTATATGAACAAAAGTGCACTACACCTTAAAGACAACCTACACAAGCTGAGAGAAATCAAGGCAGATGAACCTTCTCTCTGGCACAAAGAAACCAAACTAAACTTCATTTCTTTCTTTTTTTTAAATAAATAGTAGGCATTAAGGCTTTGCGCAAGGCTGAGGAAAGTGGTGCGAGTGTCACTCTGGGTGGATTTTATGCTCCTCTGCTGCTTGAGCTGGATAATCAAACATCCTGTGATTGCTGATGAATCTAAAATATGAGTTATGACTTTGGACTTAGTGTCTATTCCATATAACCACCCTGTTTAATGTGTTGTTGTTTTTTTTTTACCAGTAATCGGCTTTGGATGGCTTTCTGTCAGCCCTGTTTTTAACAATAAACATCAAATTTATAACTGAAACCCACAGAGATGTAACCTTGCTACTAATATTCCTCTAACTATCAATATACAATGTGTTCTAAACGCTTCATAGGAAATCAGCCTCGCTTCTGGAGCCGACGGGAATCGGGAGGCAACAAACCTAAACTGATACTGATTCTGATCGAAGTGGCACAAAACACACAATAAATCTAAACAGAGAACGTGAGTGTAACAGCAGTGAAGTCTTTAGCTCTCCAAATTCCTGCAGGGTTCCTTAAACCTGCGTTACTTAAACCTGAATTATACAGCAATCTCAGCGCTGACCAAAGAGAATGTGCTCACCAGTGACATATTTACAAAGGCCTGAAAAGTGTACAGTAATTTTTTTTTTCTACTAAAAAGAGAGGGATTAAAGTAGGATAGCTGAACCCATCACACCAGCAACGCGCATGGAGAAAAAAATAGGAGAGCATTCACAAGGAACACAAGGAGATCAAATCAAACAGAAGGAAAAAGACACAGTTTTCAGTGCATACTAATTTTTTTTTCTTTACAACACAGGTGTTTTTAATTCTTGCATGGTGCTGGGGTTTTGCTTGGTGGAACTGTTTGTCTTGGGTTAGGCGAGGGTCTAGAAATATTCCAGGCGATTCAGTGATGTGCATGTATACGCAGCCTGACAGCCTATCAGGAGTCTCAGATCAGATGATGGATATGTTGTTGTGTTGTACAGCACATTGAGTGTGACAAGGCCTCTCTTCTGTCACAGTGAGAAAGAGAAATAGACAAATTTAGATATACAACCTCTATCTGTCTAATACTAAAAATCCCTAAAAAAAAAACCACACGTCTGCATCGTGTTGGCAATCATTAAACCCTCAGTGATTTCTACACATCATGATTATTATACTGTATGTATGATGCCCCTCTCGTCAGGGTTTTCTCATCATGCAGAGCTTTAAATAATCATTTAATTACTTCCATTCAATAATCATTAGATGTCAGGAAAAGCATTAGAGAGCAGATGAGAAGCTGACCGTCTCTGTGTCTCGGTCCTGTGTGTGAGTCACTCTATGGCTCTGGTCTATGGTTGTTCTCCTCCAGCTTCTTGCTCTCCTCCGAGGTGCCCGCCTCCTTCTCGCCCGTCTTCCAGCTGCCTTGTCTGAGAAATACATCACTGTGTTACACTTCGGACTGATTCTTAACTTCTCCTGTGATACACACAACATTCGAGCTGCATGTTTACTTACTGGATCAGTATACCTAATAAACCCAACCCTTAGGACTAATCCCGGACTAATCACAGCAAAATGTTCCTGTTTATATATGTTTATATATGTTTATAAACTCATCTATATTTGAATTTGCACATCTTTACTTTAATTTGCACACTTATATTTCAATTCGCACATACAACTGTCTATTATTTATGTGTTCATGTCTTACCATTGCTATATGTTTACACTGTGGAGCTCCTGTACTAGAAAAAATCCCTCGCATGTGAAAACATACTTGGCAATAAAGACCTTTCTGATTTCTGATTTAAAGCGCCATTGTTTTCATTACTATTACTTGTCATGGCGCAGCATTACTGTAGCACTGCAGCAATTTTGGCATAGACGGAATTTGATTAAATGGAGTATTCGTGCTTCATTTCTTCTATATGGAGTTACTGCGTAGGCTAAAAGGCGGATCTGTCCCTTTGCACGTGATTCGGATTCTGTTTTTGGGGAAAGAAATGATTCTGAACTTCATTTATCTTCAAATGACAAGAAAATGAAGTTGTTTTGCCGGTCATTACACAACCATTTGAGTGGCTAATCGAGCTGCTGTGATGTCCTGAATGTTTTCTAGCCTTGTGGACTTGTGCTGAGGTCTTAAAGGAGGACTGCAAGGCTTGGTATTGTTTTCTGACTATATACAGTATCTACTGTGATGCTAGCACACAGATCTTTTTCCCAGATGTCACACATATCAATCTTCATTCTGATAATCCACACGACCCTCTGTGTGCAGTGCGTGTGTCTGTACAGTATAACACTCAGTCAGTGTCAATAGGAATATAATGGAAGCCACTGATTTTAAGCCCCAGTTGATTTAATCCTGACACTGGGTTTAAATTATTAAAGACACAACTACTCCAGTCTGAAATGATCTCTGCTTACTTCCTAAAATGTGTCTTAAGGATGATATATCCGCTTTTCCTCACTACTCCGTTGAGTCGGATGGTTTTATCGACTTTGAGTTGATCTCCATCCGACCCCACGGACTGAACAACTACGGGTCAATGCTTCACTAAAAATACTGAGCAGAGAAAATCTAGCATTCTGGTATAATTTCACTTCCACTTCAAAAAAAGAACTAAACTGGTAGTCTTCCATATTTCGTGGAAGGAGAACATACTTCAGAGAGGTTTTTCCCATCCATCCACTTTCTACTTTTACTGAGAGAATGAAGCTTATCCAGCAGGACAAGCGAGGTGGAAGGCGAGGTGCTTATCATCACAGGCACAATCGCACACGCGCACACACACAGTTTAGAGATGTTTATCTGCCTATAATGTATGTCTTTGGCGTGGAGAAATCCCTAAAGCACAGGGAGAACATACAAACTCCACACATACAGGGCAGAGCTGGGGCTTGAACCACAAACCCTGGAAGTGTGATGCAAACGTACCAGCCTCTAAGTCACTATGCCCTGCGTTCTTCTTTCATACCCTAGGTTATTGGTATTAATACATAGAATAGAAAATATATTAGAAATTCAACAGCCTTGGTTTATTGCTCTTCCTAGACCCACAAAATTAAATTAGAGCTTCACACGTGCAGAGTGTAAAACTCTCCTCATGGAATAGTGTCGGATCTGCTTATAAGTGAAGTGCTGTGAACTATGTGGTGTGTGTGTGAGTGTGTGTGTGTGTGTGTGTGTGTGTGTGCGCCTAGTGCTGATAAATCTCTCCACCTTAATAGAAGTCAGCAAAAATAATCCTAGATTTTGATTATAACTGACACAAAGATAACTAGGAAGAAGAAGACAGCCGGTGAAGTACAAAGTGCTCATAATGAGCATCCTTTCAACACACTGTTTGCCTTCACTCTTCTACACCTGTACCCTGCCACGATAACCATTCATAATCACACTTCTAATCAGTGTCACCCAGAAGGAGAAGGCTTCCCTTTAGAGCCTGATTCCTCTTTTCATTTTCACATCATTTCAGGAATCGAAATCTACATCCCGATTTCCATGACGCTGCCGTGCAACAGCGTTTACTGCTAATAGCATTAATCTGTATTAAGGTGAAATTAATTGAGTCGAATACCTGTTCCTCATGTACAGCCAGTAGATGATGCCTACTAGTGCGGCTACCAATATGAGACCCACCACCACACCGACAATCAGCTTGGCCTTGTCATCGTCGTCGTCTGTGGAGAACAACAGCAGCACGAGAAAACGGTCAATGACAGAAGGTGTATACTGTTGCAACATGGTGTCCGAATAGCAGGTTTAATGAATAGTTAACAGATGAGATGATAAAAAAAATGAAACAAAAGAAAAACAATAATGTCTTGATGCCGGGATGCTTGACACCCCTTCCAGATCAACTGGGCTCCAGACACAGAGAGAAGGATTTTCAGCACACTTCATGTACTATTCTACTGAAAGACCAACAAAACAAAAACAATCTCTTACCTTTTAAGGGATCTGGTGCCTTTTCCCATACTGAAATCAGATATGAAATCAAATTAACTTTAATGCCAACAGTAATCCAAAAACGTACTGACGGAGCCCACCACCATAAGCGTGGTTTTAGAAAACAAACAAAAGCATAATAATAAAAAATCTACTTCATAATTAAAGATTACATCTTAATACATAATTTCTACATTTCAGCTTTTAGAAAGGAGGAGGCTACTAGCATGCTGAGATGGCCTGAGAGGCGAAAGATCAGAAAATCAGATCAGAAGGAAGAGTCAAGCACCCCAGCCCCGGCTAACAGAACCAGAAATCCAGAGCCGAGAGAGATTGTGAGTAGGAACAGAGACAAGAGAAGAATGAGGATGATGCAGTATATGATAACTACATGTTAGAGAAAGAAAGAAGTCATCAGCACAAACACACACACAAACACATTTTCACCTTTTCACAATACCTCCATTCATCCACACTATACTGTGTGATCATACATTTATGCAACACTGTTCTCTTTCAGGTGCCCACATGAGCTTGGTTTAGTGCACGTGTCAAACTCAAGCCTGCAGGCCAAACACAGCTCGGTGCCTCGTTTCATTTAACCTGCGCAAACTTGCAAAAAAATCATACTGAATAATAATGTAGTAATCTACTCAGTGTAGGATTCACACCAGACCCGTGGCATAGGGAAGTGTCCTGCAGAAACACGGCATATCAAACAGATGAAACATCTGAACGAGGGAAACGTTATCTGTAGCCTGGTGAATGCTGATAGACAACCTGGACTGAGGAGTTCAGATTCTGCTGCTCTGGGATCTTAAGCTCAGACAGAACGGTTGGAACAAAAAACCTGCAGTAAGCAAAAGTTCTTCAGGTGGAAACAGCTTGTTGAGGAGAGAGGTCAGAACAGAACATCCGTGCTGGTTCAAACTGATAGGAAAGCTCGAATAACCACTCTTTACATCTGCGCTGAGCAGAAAAACATCTCAGAATGCACAGCCTGGACGAGGATGGCAACTTCACATCCACTTCTGTGTGCCAATAACATGAGACTACAATGGGCACTTGAAGACTTGAGACTACAATGGGCACTTCTTTTTCTTATCAATATTATTTTATTTTCTGTAGCACTTATCCTCCACAGGGAAATGGGGAGCTTGGAGCTTATCCCAGGGTACTCAGGGGACAAGAAGGGGGCATCTTCGACAGGCTGCCAACATACTGGAGTGAGCAATCGCACATACACTCACACGCTATGGGCAATTTAGAGATGCCAATCAGCCTAAAACACATCAGTGAACTGGGGGAGGAAACCCGAGTACACAGAGAAAACTCCTGAAAGGCAAAGAGAACATGCTAACACACAGGGCAGAGGCAGGAATCGAACCCTCAACCCTGGACGTGAATGGCAATCATGCTAAGCAATAATCCAACATGCCCCTCTTTCTACTTTCATATCTTAGGTTACTGGTGTTTATAAAAGGAACAGACTATATATAGTGGTGGCTCAACTGGTTAAGGTTCTGGGTTGTTGATCGGAGGATCGGGGTTCAAGGCCCAGCACAGCCAAGCTGCCACTGCTGGACCCTTGAGCAAGGCCCTCAACCCTCCCTGCTCCAGGGGCGCTGTATCATAGCTGCCCCCACACTCTGACCCCAACCTCCTCAATTGGGGTATGTGAAGAAAAGAATTCCACTGTGCTGTAATGTATATGTGGCGATAATAAAGGCTTCTATGCCCCGTTCTATTCTATCTATTATAAGGAAATAAACAGCATTCGATTATTGCCCTTCATACACCCACAAAATTGCTGATGTGGCCCAGGAAGAATTAAAGCTTCACTCTTACAATGGAGCTTCTATATCTGCTTATCAGTGAAGTGCTGTGTACTGTGTGTGTGTGTGTGTGTGCATGTGTGAAGACAAACAGTGAGTAGAGGGAACAAAGGAGCTAGTATGTTAGTATGCACCCAGTCCCCAGACATCAAGAGGCTTCAGTACTTACAGGATAGCACTTCGATGTCCTTGCTGGCTGTGCCCAGACTGTTAGAGACTCGGCACGTCACGGTCAGGTTCGCACTGGGCATCACAGTTAGTTTGTAAGTGATTACGCCGTTGCTGTATTGGCTCTTGCTCTGTCAGGGAACACACATACACAGAATTCATATCAAATCCCTTAATATAAACTTCAAAAGTAGGAAATATGTCAACATTATGCAAGATTGAACGAGTCAGATGTCTGCAGTAGTCTGTAGGTCAGGATCTATGAAACTAAATGAATCTGCACTGACTCACGATGTGTGTCTCACTGGCTAGCCGTGCCTCTCTATACTTTCTTCCCTGACTCACGATGTGTGTCTCACTGGCTAGCCGTGCCTCTCTATACTTTCTTCACTGACTCACGATGTGTGTCTCACTGGCTAGCCGTGCCTCTCTATACTTTCTTCACTGACTCACGATGTGTGTCTCACTGGCTAGCCGTGCCTCTCTATACTTTCTTCACTGACTCACGATGTGTGTCTCACTGGCTAGCCGTGCCTCTCTATACTTTCTTCACTGACTCACGATGTGTGTCTCACTGGCTAGCCGTGCCTCTCTATACTTTCTTCACTGACTCACGATGTGTGTCTCACTGGCTAGCCGTGCCTCTCTATACTTTCTTCACTGACTCACGATGTGTGTCTCACTGGCTAGCCGTGCCTCTCTATACTTTCTTCACTGACTCACGATGTGTGTCTCACTGGCTAGCCGTGCCTCTCTATACTTTCTTCACTGACTCACGATGTGTGTCTCACTGGCTAGCCGTGCCTCTCTATACTTTCTTCACTGACTCACGATGTGTGTCTCACTGGCTAGCCGTGCCTCTCTATACTTTCTTCCCTGACTCACGATGTGTGTCTCACTGGCTAGCCGTGCCTCTCTATACTTTCTTCACTGACTCACGATGTGTGTCTCACTGGCTAGCCGTGCCTCTCTATACTTTCTTCCCTGACTCACGATGTGTGTCTCACTGGCTAGCCGTGCCTCTCTATACTTTCTTCACTGACTCACGATGTGTGTCTCACTGGCTAGCCGTGCCTCTCTATACTTTCTTCACTGACTCACGATGTGTGTCTCACTGGCTAGCCGTGCCTCTCTATACTTTCTTCCCATATTTTTTCATTGTATTGCTCCAGTATTAAAAAGAACAACATGTACACAGCTAAACCACAGTCACTGACTGACTAATCATGTATTCAACACCTTTACTGTCAGAGTGCATTGGTTACAGTGTTGAATTTGTCTTACTTTAATAACGTACATCCACGCAAATCTTTTATTAAACGTTAGTTTTGCAACATGCATTTTTTATGCTCCTTTCCCAATGTGGAAAAACGTGTCAGTTCTTGTCTGTGGTTATTGCAGGTAGACTACAGATGCAGTGGAAAGAGATTACATCCATTTAAAAAAAAGAGGGAGGGAAAAAAAAAGCTGGAGTTGCGTTTAGTTATCAATGCCCACTAGAGGGCGATATAATATTGCTGTTATCCTCCAGGCTGTCTATGCTGCAGAGTAGATGAAAATCACACACACACACACACACACACACACACACACACACACACACACACACACACACACACACACACACACACACATATATATACACCCAAGGACAGAGAGGCACCAACTCAGTGTGACTGAACTTCTAAGAGCTGATAATCAGCCTGCAATTAAACTGCACGCAGCACCGTGCTCTCCAATTACTAACCCCCTCCAGCATCAGAGCCATTACAGACATTTCAATAAAAAAAGAAACCCTAACAGATCACAGCCTCTCGCTGCTCTCCTGTCTTCCCTGTGCAGCTTCACAGAAACCAAGTATACTCCCTGCTCTGCTTTTCAGGAGGCAAAACACACACCGCCGTATCATACACGCTCCCACCTGCTCAACACTGTACAGTATGAATGCTATCCTCACAGCTTTGAGCAATACATCTGTAATCGATTTCTGTGCAGGGTTGAAGTACGCACGCCGCTCCTTACTGGCAAATGACTGTAGAAAATGAACACTTATGACACAAACCCAGTGTGGGATACCATCATACCATCAGGTGTGTGTTCTGTGTTGTACCTGTGGCTCAACAGGCTCAGCGTGAGAATAAGCTCAGATATATGCAGTATTATTGCAGGGTAGAAAGTGCAAAGTGCTACTTTCAGTGCATGCCAGTCTGAATTAAATGGCCTCTTTGAGTTACTGTGCTTTCTTCTAAACATCTGTGTCCATGTGTGTGAGTGCGAAAAACAGTTAGAGAATGTTAAACAGCGGTGGCTTGGCTTTGACTTTGTGTTGAATGTGATAATGAGTGACAGAATGACAGGTTAGCTGATGTCAACACTGCTTAGAGCTCTCTCTCTCTCTCACACACTCTCTCTCTCACTCTCTCTATCCTTCTTTTGCTCTTAAACAAAAACACACACATACAGCTCTCCAGCATATTATGCAGCTCAGGTTCCTTTGGACATACACACACGATAGTCTTTATCCCTCCTCTCCATCCCAACATCCACTTCCGTTTGATTGTATATGCTGATTGTACCTCCGTGAGATCATAACGAGACCTAGCAGGAAATGGAACTCACTTTTACACAACCTTAAGTCAAGACAGGAGGAAGATGGACAGACATTGAAGAGAGAGAGTAAAACCCTGAGAGAAGTGAAATGTTTAATTGGCACCAGCGTAATCCAGCCTTGTGATCATACAGTATACTGTCATTTTTAATGAAGCTCGACTCATACACAAACCCACCTTTCTACACTAATATAAACATAACTACATGTTACATAGTGCTACAGTTCTCCTTTGCTCACCAAACAAACTCTATACTACGGAGTTAATGTTTACTTCGGTGCTGAACATGTACTTTTACCTGTGGAAGGGAATAGAGAGCCTTTAGCTCATAATAAAACAAAGGGAGTTAACCTGTGCATGCTGCTGCTGTCTGATGCATTAACATTACTGCAGTACTTCTGTAACTACAACATGCACACGGTACATCAAAACACATGCTTACTTCACATGTTGGAACAGGACATGTTCTGTCTTTTTTCTTTCTTTTTTTAAAAAATTTCATTGTTTGAATTCTTATAATGCTTAAATTAACACCATGAAGTCCATGTAATCTATAGTCAGGTATGTAAATTTGTAAACTTGGACATTTGGCCTCATTTATCAAGCAGGATACTGATTTATTTAAGATTATTCACTATTATTTACACAAGAAATATGCTATTCAGGAAATTCCTGTAATTTAAAAAAAAAAAAAACACAGTTCACATCCTACTCATGCTCCTTAACCTCTAATGTAAACCTTGACTGATCAGCTTCAACTCATATCATTTGTATGGATTACTTAACTTTGATATATAGAACATACTGTGAAGTTCAAATTGCTTATACTTTGCCATTTAGCATAGCCACTTAGCTATGGCATTAGAAATGCCTTGAACTGATCAGATAGTCAGGACCTACACTGTCATCTCTGACAATTTTAAAACATCAGTTTCGCCGTGTTATGTGCACCATGTCTGAGATCAACTGGCTTCAATGCAGACGTTATTTCTCTCAATACTCATCACATCTAATTCAAACGTTCTGCATTTCTGTCATTTGTCTCTACATTTAGACCTTCTCTGCTTATATATATATATATATATAGTTCATAGACTTCCTCATATGAAAAATCAATTTTTTGTCCATTTACTTGTCATTTCAGCTCACTGAGCTTTGCGCTTTATGGATGATTGTAGACGTCCTGATAGTAAATATCAGTAATTTACTGTGTTTGGCATTCAACGTATGCACGTGAGTACAAAGAAAACCAGCATTTTCTAACCACGTTTTTAGTTAGCTTTATGCAAAGATTTACCCTGCTTCTTCTTCTCATATAGAGCAATATTAACCCCTTGCAAATGTTACATTAGTGAGCCACAGCTGTACAAACCTCCGAGTGAGCATGACCCTTGCTTCCTAAATATAGCAGGAATTATAAAAGTACTTATTCTGTCATTTGGAATTGCAACATGAACGTCTGTAATATGAGGATCAGGTTTATAATCAGTATTGATTAGGAAATTTATGTCTGATTATGACTGACAGGAAAATAACTTCGCTCTGAGAGAAGCTTTCGGATAATAATGAAGGCACTATTAGGCATACGCAGGATGTTCTATCTTTGTAAAGGATTTATATTCACTTCTGTTTATTTATATGCTATATATTCTAATTGGTCAGAAGGTGCTCTATTTTTGTTACTTTCCCAAAACAACTTTTGCAGGCATTTGTGTGATGGACGCCCCACATAAACGGACTTTAAAGTCGTGTGTTGTTGTTGCTATGGTAATATTTTCTGTGAAGAGACAGAATTTTTGGAGGGAATCCAAAAAAAAACCAAAGGAACCTTTTTTGGAAGGAGTCGGCAATGTTTGTGCTTTGAAAGTCTCAGGTAGCTTTAGATTTTCTGACATGGGAAATCTTACGTTAGGGCTAGAACTGATTTGTTTTACAAAATGTTCCATAACACTAAATGTAACTAGAAATAGATAAAAAAAAGTATATGATCATTGATGAACAAAACTGATCATTTTCCTACAACAGTATTATTCCTTACATAGCTCAAAGAGAGAGAGAAAGAGAGAGAAAGAGAGGGAGAGAGAGAAAGAGGGGTAGAGAGAGAGAGAGAGAGAAAGAGAGAGAGAGAGAGAGAGAGAGAGAGAGAGAGAGAGAGAGAGAGAGAGAGAGAGAGAGAGAGAGAGAGAGAGAGAGAGAGAGAGAGAGAGAGAGAGAGAGAGAGAGAGAGAGAGAGAGAGAGAGAGAGAGAGAGAGAGAGAGAGAGAGACTCACAAGAGTTCCATTGACACTCCAGGACACTTCAGGTTCAGGCGAACCCTCAGCCACACAGATCAGCACCTTTGCTTTGCCATCTGGGCTTCTCTCTTTTTTCAGACTCTTAATCACCGGGATGCCTGTACAACAGAGAGAGAGAGAGAGAGAGAGAGAGAGAGAGAGAGAGAGAGAGAGAGAGAGAGAGAGAGAGAGAGAGAGAGAGAGAGAGAGAGAGAGAGAGAGAGAGAGAGAGAGAGAGAGAGAGAGAGAGAGAGAGAGAGAGAGAGAGAGAGAGAGAGAGAGAGAGAGAGAGAGAGAGAGAGAGAGAGAGAGAGAGAGAGAGAGAGAGAAAGAGAGACGAAAAGGACAAAGAAAGGGACAAAGAGATAATTATGCAATTATGATCGTTACCGAAACTTTAAACTGCCGTCTATTTGCTTATATCTACAGCCATTTTTGCTTTAAGCTCGGCGTGAACTCGACACGTGTCTGTTAAGTAATTTGTGGCTTGTTTGTTTTTTTAGATGTGAGATGATGCCTCTTATGTGATTGCGTGGGGGTGAAGTGTGATGATCACTCTTTACCTTCCACAACCAGCTTAAAGGAGGCGCTGCGTTTGATTCCGGGTACAGATGCCTCGCACACATAGAAACCGGCGTGATTGTACGTTAGAGAGCTGAAGTCGGGGAGTTTGTCCAGCTTGCCGTTGTCCTGCAGGAGAGAAGTCTACTTCAGCAAGTGGTCACATGACTGCAGCATACACAGACATATTAATTCTGATACAGGCCAAGATATTATCAGCTCTGCTTGATGCTTCTCCTGATGCACTGAAAGCTTCTAAACCCCAGGCTTTAACCTGAGTGACAGCGGCAGAGGGAAAAGGTGTGAACTGGTGAACTGAAGCATGGTGCTCTCACCTTAGTCCAGACCACTGCGGCTTCACTCGAGGAATTCCTGTCTATCTTCACCTCCAACGACTCCCCAAACTTTTTCAGGATGTTTCCTGAGGGAATGACATTCAGGTCCAGATCTGAAATAGGGAGATTTATAACGTATTAGATTTACGGGCAGAACTTATTTTTATCCCAAAATAAGATTCAGATTTACTGATTTGTAGTTTAGCAATACACAGTTTGTAATGTATCGTTTAAATGATATGGTTATTATAGGTCTAGGGTTTAAACCATTTAAAGTCTTTTTTTTATTTTTACACACTTTGTTTAATTGTCTGTTTAATTATTGTAATATTCACATACATACACACTGACTTTGGCAATGTAAACGCACCATTACTCGCTACAGCAATAAAGCACAACTTGAGGGTGAAACAGAAAAAGAGAGAGAGAGAGAGAGAGAGAGAGAGAGAGAGAGAGAGAGAGAGAGAGAGAGAGAGAGGGAGAGCGAGAGAGAGAGAGAGAGAGAGCGAACAGATGTCTCACACTGTATCTTCTCACTGCAGGTGTGATTCTCATGCTTATCAATCCAGTAAATCTCACCTTCTCCAAGCACACACAATCACGCACACACATGCACATGCACTGGTAATTCTATCAGTTTTGAGGTTTTTCTATATACTTGCTTTACTGAAGCTAAATAATTCTATTCCTGCACTTACACCCAACCTTGACCTCAGTAACAAACAGTAAATCCTTTGGCTATTTTGGTTTTCAAGCAAAAATAAATAAAGCAGCCAAATGTAAGCACAAGGTCGAAAGGGTCACATATTCACTACTGGAAAAGTGAAACTAGCCAAAGTGCATCTTTTTTTGAACTGCTAGTATAACACGACATGGCTGGAGGAAATCACTATCCATCTTCATCCACGTATATGAGCTCACTACCACTCACGACTGGTTGAACAAGTGTCTCTATGGAGAGGGTGTGCGCAATCCCTACCACCAAGAGAGCACGTAAAGTTTAACTCTCTTGCACTCATAGCTGGCTTTGTGTCATCGTCATGATTTGAACGCGTGATCTATGGACAACAAAGCAAAGACCTTTCTGTTGCACAACATGGGAGACACCCGGGGAGAAAGCTTCTATTGTTTCTGCTCCTTATTCTCTCATTCTCTGCTTAGACATGAACTACTCAGAGGAGCCAGAATGACATGCAAGCAGGTTGCCTCAGAAACATCACACACAACATTCCTAAGCAAACACACACACACACACACACACACACACACACACACACACACACACACGTACGCTTCTTAGAGAAAGTTAAAAGTGCACTGCAGGAAAAAATATAAAAACAATAAAAAAACATAGGCTCTAAGTGTGACACAAACTCTAATTAGTCTAACCACCTAGTGTGTCCCAGATCTTCCACCACGCTCGAGATAAATTAGATTAGTTTGTCACTTGTTAATTCATATCTGCTAAAGAGTAAAAAAAAAAAAAAACATCAGAGAACTCTTCACAGCTTCAGGCTTTCCCTCAAAAGCCAATCTGCAGATATCACTGAGTGACTGTGAGCGAGATGAAAAGAGATGGTAAGGTTTAGAAAAGCAGGAATAGAAGAAGGGAAGAAACCGGTGCTTACAGGTGACAGTGATGTTTGTTGAAGCCTGCATGTTTTCATTGTCAATCAGCGAGCACTTGTATTCTCCAGAGTCAGCTCGGTTTATGCCATGCAGAGTGTAGACGTCTGAGTTGGATACCAATACCTTCTTATCCTGCAGCCAAGAGATATTTTATTTATATAGCACTTTTAAAAACAGCAATTACAGCAAAAACAATAAAGTAGAGAGAAATAAGATGAGCTTAAAACTTTTTTTTTTATTCAGAATTTGCACCTGTTTTGTTGTGTCCATGTTCAGCGCTGAATGTCACACTCCACAGTGGTGGTTAACCTGAAGCTCTTATGAAAGTGCGTACTCTGGAGTTTAACGCTTTGTCATAATAGTTTTTCATAAATATTTCTGTTACTATTTCACCTACTAGGTAATATCTTTCTAGAAAAGTTCCAAAACGAAAACGGTTATTTTTTTCCCACAGAAATGTTTCTGTCTTCAAAATAAACGGTGATATCTTCTTCATAAACATCTAAAATATGAAGCGTTATTTTCAATCACTAAAATCTGTGTCCTGACTCATTTTATATCAGACTTATAGAGATAAAATTATTGTTTTGATTAAACTGATTAAAAATGTCTGATATGTCTATTTCTGCCTGCAAACTGGAACAGCAATGTACTGGTTTAAAGGGTTTAATAAACAACATGATCCTCGTTTCAAACAGACAATGAGTAAGAAATTGACCAAAATCCTGCTTGTATGAGTAGAAATAATTTATCTAGACCTACTACTGACTCAAGCAAGTCAGCAAATACAGATAATACATAGGTATAATTAGGTGATAACAACACCTAAAACCTCCAGATACAATGGAGAATATGTACATGATCTACTATTTGTACAGTATTATTACGTTAATCAGAATCCACACACTGGAGCCTGACCTCTCCTTGCTCTGATATAGCAGGTGGACAGTAGGACCCAGAGGAGCAGGTCTCTGTGATAAACGCATTCTCACCTTAATGTGGAAGTTGAAGCTGGTGGGAGGAGGGTTTCCATCTGCTTGGCATTTCATCGTCACGTCATCACCTTCCTTAACGAAACCCCGTGACTCAACCTGCAGGCTCACCTTCTCAGTGGGGTCTGAAAGAAGTATAGAGACAGACAGAGCATGAAGTCAAGAGGAAAAAGGTGTATGAGAAAAAGGAAAAGGTGCAGCATCAGCTTGACACGTTCAGCAACTGGGAGCTTTCACTAGCGCTCATCTTGTGTCCCTGTGGCCACATCTTTCTCTCTTCCTGTGAAAACCAGCTTTAAATTTAGTAAAACCTGCTGAATTAGCGCTCATTAGTGGTAATTTAGTGATACTCATCATTTCCTCTCTATTTCTATGTGCGTTTCATGGGTGTCTTAGCTGCTGCTGGGTTCATGCTGTTTTTCCTTAGAATACTAAACACTGTCAACCTTCAACACTGTAACCTTCAACACTAAAGAAAAGACAGAGGAAGCAGGGAAGAGAAATAAACAAGCAATGTTATGGAACATCAGACTCCACTCTTCAGGAAAGAAGAAGCTGGACTTTGTCGTTTCTTTTTCAATTTCACTTTTTTGTCTCATTAACTTCAAAAAAGAAAGGAAATGTAGATCCTGTTGAGGGAATGCTGTATATAAAGTTACGTCATCAATGACGCTGGCTTGAAGTGACCTTCTGGAAATGTTAAATAAATATCATTGTACAGAAATCTTCATCAAACACCACATTTAGTGCTACGTATCACTAGAGTCAACACACATTCTGTGTTAAAAGAACAATGACCTGACTATCATTTGTGTGCCACTGAAAATTCCAATTTCAATGAAGGAATTGAGATTAAACAGTCTAGACTAGAAAGAAATCAGACCTGTCTCACTTCTTCATACCACTCTGTAATTTTCACAAGACCACAGGAAATGATGCTGCGCTTCTTCCACAAAATTCCAAAATAATCGACATTAAGCTATTTTTAACAAGCAAAAAAAAAAAAATGACGTGGATGATAAAAAATAAAACATTACATTTGAGTATGAAAGACGAGGGGAGCTTTGTGTACGCAGGGGTGTACTTACAGTGGATGCTGAAGGTTTCGGGTGCAGATATCTGGTCAGGGCCGGTTACATGTTTAACAACGCAAGCGAACTTTGAGGCCGCATCCTGTTTCCCTGCTGTGTACTGCAACTGAGAGGTTGTGGTGGACAAACCGGTGGATGGGTCCTTCTTCACAGAGGCATGGACAATGATCACTGTTCACACACATACACACATAGTGTTGACCCAATTACCACAGACATGCCCCCTGTTAGACAATTATAACTCACACTAATGTATGAGGAACATCCACCAGGTTCCTTCTACAGAGAATGACTGAATATATCACACTCACGCTTGTTGTCTGCCACTAGAGGCTCGTTATTCTTCTCCCAGATGATCTCTGCTGGGGGGTTTGCGCTGGCAGCTACACATTCTCCCAGCTGAAACACACACACATGCACAAACACACACACACACACACACAGGTAATTTATCTTTAAGGCGTAACCAGTTCACCAAGTCCAAACCACTCCCCTGCCTCTACATTCGCTAATCTTTGATCCAGGAAGTCTTATTATATACTCTCTCTTTGTGCCAGCCAGTCTGTATGACACAGATACTATATTAGGAGTTTCAGTTACACGTTCATGACCAATGACGTTTCCCAAATGAATCTGTAACCTGATATATAACTAATTTTAACCGCCACCTCTCCCAGGGAATTTCTGGGACTTTCTGCAGCTCTGCGATGTAAATGGGTGGCTTTAGGTGATTTTGGCTGCCAAGAGCTCCTCGTCATGGTGTAGAGGCTGGGAAATTTCCCTCAACTGACAGTATCTGAACATGTGACCGAGGTGACTGAGATAGCCACAGATATGAGTATGGGTGTGTGTGTGTGTGTATGTGTGTGTGCGTGTGTATGTGTGTGTGCTTTCTCTCTCTCTCTCAGTTTCACTTTGGCATGAAGGGTGTAAATCCTTTGCTACTAAACACAGGCTGCTTTAAAATGATTACAATAAGAACAAAGAGCAGGGAAGAAGATATATCGCTCCTCCTCATGTGTAAAAACTCCATTACAGGAGAAGCAGGAGCTGCTTTTAATAAAACTGAAAAGATGAGAGGGCTTCTTAGCTATTATCACTCCACTGCACGTACACATACACTCTCAGAGAGAAAGAAAAAAATAGACTAAATGCTTGTTACAGACACACAGTAGTCTAAAGCAGACATCTTGTGTACCTTTACCTTCAGGTTCTTAAGTGTAGCTGAAATTTATTAAGGAACATCTGGATTTAAGGACTGTTGATATACCTTAGGGGAATAAAAATGTAATGCAATCACATGTGTGCAAGAAATGCAAGCCGTGATCATTCAGAACACACACACACACACACACACACACACACACACACACACACACAAACACACACACACACACACACAAACTCAAGCACACACACTCTTATATCAAAGTGGTTTGACTCGGTGTCCTTCTCGCTCTGTACTCTTCTTCCTTTCTTCTTTCCTCCTTGGTCCTGTTTTAAGCCTTAGATCAGACGGGTGAAATGTTTTTAACATGAACTGCCCCAAGGTTGAGCTCTTGCACTTTTTCTGCCTTTGTCCACAAAGTAGCTGCGCTTTAAACATGACAGACCTCAGTAGGTGGCAATCAATGAAAAGGGAAGAAGAGTCCTCCTTGCCCTCTACTGTCCACCCTCACACGAATGCCCACATTCCTCTAACTTCCAGTTCACCTTAGATCTGAGCACATACAATATTATAGCCCCACAGCTGAACCCAGCCCAGATAAAGTGTAGCAGAGCCTGTATAGGGTACTAATTCCCTTTTACTGCCCTCATAAAGTAATGTCATATTTTCTCCCCGTTCAGTGGTTCAGTGCATCCCAAAGCTGCCATTCTGTGCTGCTGCTTTGGCTTTTTGGTTTTCCTTAGAGGAACATCACTACAGCAGTATTGTTTCTATTAAGGGGCTCTCTGTTGTATGTATGTGTGTGTGTGTGTGTATGCTGATCCATCTAACAGATTTACCCTGAGCTGCCAGGTGGTAAGATGCCACGTGGGTGTATTTTAAGTTTAGGCTGGTTGATGGAAAAGGGGATATGAAGAAACAACAATGATCCCTTGCCAGATTTAATGCAGGGTTTAATGCAATTGTTTTGTTGAGTGTGCCAGAGTTTCACAGAGTGCAAACTAAGACAGGAATGTACAGGGCACCGTTTGAAAGCACTCACCGGCGTCAGTTTTCCGTCGTCCAGCTGACTCGCCTTGTTCCTGAATTCAGGTGCTGATGGTTTCTCTGACAATTATGAAAGGGGAATTATTATTATTTATTGACAATCACAATACATTCATTACAAATGCATATATATATATATATATATATATATATATATATATATATATATATATATATATATATATATATATATATATATATATATACACACACACACACACACACACACACACACACACACACACACACACATATATGTATCTTACAAATATTATATATAGTACCGTATATAGTAACATCCCCACCTACGGTGATTTTATCAGCAGAAGCCTATGTGCCATTTAGGTCATTTTGCAGCTATATAATCACTACACTATAGTATAGTATATGTAGTATATGTATCTGCTGCTATGCACAATTTGTCAGTGTTTCTTTAACCTGTCCGTCAGTGCTACAGGACCAGCGGTGACACGATGTTATTAAGTTAGTGAATCAGTGAGACTGAGTCTGAAATGTAGGGTTTTATCTCTTAAAACTTTACAAGCACTTTGTCTGTCCACAGCTGACTTCACACTGACTAAAATGTTTGTTACAATCTGCTTGTACACTCTACACATCATATAGTGCAATCTTGTTTCTGCCAGTATGAGCTGTACTCACTGTGCACTTCCACTTCGACAGGGTATTCGTTGAGATTATTTATGGAGACCACCATGCAGGTGAAGACTCGCTGGTCATCAAGGATCGCGTTTTTGATTAGCAGGCTGGAGTCCGGCTCGATGCTAGCGCGGTCCTTATAGCCGTCAGTGGCTGAGATCTTTGCTTCTTCCTTCTGAGCCTGCTTGACCAAGATATCTCCTGACGTGCTGTTCTCACGCGACTAAAGACAATGGCATTAAAACACACAAGAACTATTAACTATTACTGTATAGACGATACACCAAGCACCTCAACTGCCCCTGTCATGAACTTTGTCTATCATACTCTGTTTAACAAATAAAAGTGAAAAGAAAACAACAGCAACAACAACAACAACATTCTTGGGGCTCTTTTGTGGGTATGACAGTAAAGATAGCAAGTCTGTGTAAACCGCTTATTCATGTCTTCACACATCACCAATGTGGCTGGTTTTCCTGACACATGACAGCAAGACACCAGTCATCCAGAACTGACAAATTCAGACATGAAGAGCAGCAGAGACTCACATGTTTCCATTTAGTGAACATCAGATCTTCTGGCTTGTTGTCGCCGTTGTTGCAAGGCACCTTGATGGTCTCGCCGTACATGCCGATGACCTTCTGTATGCTGCTTGCTGAAATGTGACACACATGCAAAAAAGAAGGACGTCAATGATTTTCAAGCTACTTTATCTGTATTCAGAGAGAGACAGAAAGGTTCCTACTAAACATTAGAGTGATGGACTCTGTTCCTGCGCTGTTCCTAATTAGACACCTCTCCCGGTATGTTAATGCTGTCATGCTATTCCTTGCTACTCTATGACTGATGAACGGCTCTAATTCCTCCATCCAGTACGCCCACAACACAGCCACAATAGGCTTAATCTCTAGATATAATGAGACTTAAAGGCAGAAAGTCAGAGACGTGTCAGGACAATCATTTGCCTCTCTATTTGGCTCTCAGCAAGAGTTAATAGCTACTTCCTGACTTCATGTAACAGGAAGCAGACTACACATCCATTCGCACTTCAGAGGGGATGTCCTGGTGAGGTTCAGCAGCTCCACAGAGCAGACAATCGCCACCGTTGATCAATGATCTCAAACGGACGGGACATTTGCTCAGCTAAGCAAAAAAATAAATAAAAAAGTACTTTGTGTATCCTCAATCCAAACCTCTGCAACCTTTGCAGTCTGTCCTATAGCTACAAGCCGCAGCACATCCTAACATACCTGATGCTGTAAACTCAGAACAGTGCAGATGAAGGTTAAGAGCATTACCATCACAACCTCCCAAACTACAGGATGTTACTTGTGTCAGTAAAGCAACATGGCATTCTGCACACATACTGCTCTCTCTGCTCCTCTTTGGCAGAAGGCACAAAGCTATTAGATCTCAGAGGATGAGATCTTCACCTGAGTCACCTGATTGCTCCATAAGCAATAATTCACACCTAAACGCTATATTTGTTACACCAAACAGATTGTACTGTTAGCCTTAAAATTTGCACCTCTTTAATACCCACCTTTCACTTTAATCTGTTACAGTGAACACAAACACACAGTATACTAAAGTTTCATCTGCTGCTCCATTACATTGTCACCATTTACTAATTAACTTTGAGACTTTTTTATCAAGCTCATAAGGGAACAACACAACACACCTTTGTGTTATCAAAGATTCCTTTGAAATAATGAGATCTGCAAGCAGCATGTAATGGCTTTAGTTTCTCACTTCAGGCTTCTGTTTACATTTTCCAGCCCAGAAATGAGCTCAGCCACCAGATACAGAGCTGCCAAGGCTGCTAACAAGAAAGTCCTAGCAGGCAAAAAAAAAAAAAAACAACTAAATTTCAACCACAAAACCCCCTAGTGAATGCTATTTTTTCTTCAGATGTGCACTAAGCAAAAGTAGGAAAATGGTGAGGCAAAAATAAGCAGCTCCTCCATTTTTTTTTCATACTGGCCAAAAAGACCATGGTTTCACTTTTTTTCTACAGCTCACTAGACCACGTCTTGTAAATTCTTATGTTCATAAAGATAAAATCCTTGAGAAATGAGAAGTTATGGCAACCAGAAACTATCTTTCATGTCCTGATTTCTTGTTGTTGTTTAATCTGTTCAGGTGGATTTTATTGGCATTACTATAAGAGTCATAAATGTAACCGAGGCTGAATTGTAAATGCTGGCATCTCTGCACAGCTCTGTACCTTCCCCTAAAAAGACAAATCATTTACAGCATAGCCAACAGAAGACCCTGGTTCAGTTATGGGTTAATTGGCGCTTTAAAATGTGGCTTTAAAATCAAACAACTGATGCTTTTAGCCAAGTCAAGCATAGAGTGCAAATGTTCTTCAGAAGACTAATGAGGAACTGGTCATCAGAGCCTGGGCAAAAAGTCTGCAATTTGGTTTGAGCTGTATAAAAATTAGTAGCAGCATTTAATAGAATCTCTCCATTCTCTCTTAAAGCTGAATGCTTCATGGTTGTCATGGCGATGGCTGCGTTGAGCGGTGTGGTCGTTCTCCGGAGATGAATGAACATTTTGGAGGGTTATACAGGCTTTGTGCTTCAGCCACTTCCATCAGCTCTCGGCGTCACTCAGAGAAAGCTGCACAATAAGTGTGACCAAAACAGGGTTCGCATTCTGGCCATACCACAGTACTTTATCATGCACAAACACACAAACACTCTTCTGGAGTGTTCTTTACAGAGCCTGTCATTATGGAAATGATTTTAATGTTAGCCGAGAGGCCGCATTACAGACTAAGAATCCTGACAGAACAGAAACACCATTCGCCGATACAGTTCTCCTGCAGAGTTGAGGATCGAGCCAAGGCTTGTATTAAAATCGATTAAAATCTGCGAGAACCTTGACAGTTGTAGCCTTAAAATGAGTCGGCATCAGTCGAACTAGATTAGAGCATACAGCTGCCTTTCTTTCAGCACCGTAAACCTGACAATTTATGTGCAGTTCAATTACAAACTGAAGGAGCCTCAGCTCTGCTCAGACAGAAGCTTTTCTGAAAGATGAAATTAGAGTGTAAGATTAAAGCATAAGGTTTAATAATAAAGCCGACCAGCAGAACGGAGGCAGGGGCAGACGGAGGCAGGTGCAGACGGTGCTGTGTACACTCCGGGCCCACCTGTGTCTACAGAACAGTGTTTAAACAACAAACCACCTCTACAGGTAAAATCTGCTTCCTGCCAGCTCACACACTAACACATGCTCCCCTTACAGATGTGTGTGTGTGTGTGTGTGTGTGTGTGTGTGTGTGTGTGTGCAGGAAGTACCTTGGAAAGAGTTCAACAGACATTACAGAGGCTAGCTCTCTGGGGAAGTATTAGATGAAGGCACCTTTGTTTTTCCATTTTGCGAGGGACAGAATGCAAACACTCTTCTCGGCGGCTGCTGTTTGGAGAGTGTGTCGAGGCGTGAAGAGCAAAATGCAGCACTCATCAGCCTCTTTGTAATCTGCCCCGGAACTGTAGCATCAAAGTTGCTGTAGGCAGGAAGGACCCTCTAATGGGACACAGCCTGTATTTTGATCACAAATTTCCAAAACACACCCAATGTTTGTTCTACCATTCTGTCTGTGAAGTGACGCCTGACTGTGTGTTAAACCATAAATCTGCTTGAGATGTTTAAATTAAAGGCCTGCTAAGAGAGTGCAACACACAACACACACAGACACGTCTCATATGACTCCAAATCTAGGAGTACAATTAGGCTTTTTTGTAAACAGGTAAAAATATATACAAATGTTCATTTTGCTCCATCTCACTACTCAACTAAACTGTGTATATTTATGTGTTTCTTCCTTAAACTTCTTAACAGCTGCTTGATATTCTACACCTCTTACCTTCTTGAAACCTGATTATACTGTAATTATTGTTATTATTGTTTTGTTTGGTAGATTCACTTCCCTTATCTTATCACATGGTAATGTAACAATTTCCCCAAACCTCAACCCAGGCAGTCTGAATATACAAATGTCCTTTGCATACTGAGCACATGATCAAGAATATGACTCTGAGTCAGATGATACCTACTATATCTAAAAAAAAATGACATCATCTAAGCCCAAAATGAAACTACGCAATCATCATTTTCTGGAAGCAGGTACCGAGGTCTTTATATATATAAAGTTCATCTTTTTTTAACATCTTACTTTTAACATGACAAAAAAAAATCACACAAAAGGCAGACAAAAAAAATGGCATCATTAGCAGGGGATAGATTGGATACGGTGAGGCTTAATGGACGTGTGTATTAAAACACTACTGAGATGAAAGACCCCTTAACTGTGAAGAGTGAAAGAGTGTGTGTGAGGACTGCTCACACACCCACCGCGTGACTGATTGCAATCTCCTTTCAATTTAGGAACCGGGTGCTGACCTTTTTAAAACGCTTCGATTCTGTCGCAGGGTGTGTGTGTGTGTTGGTTTGTGGGTGTGTGTGTGTGTTGGTTTGAGGGTGTGTGTGTGAGAACGTTCGTGTATGTGTGTGTGAGTGTGTGCGCGCCTGTGGGAATGTGTGTGGGTGGGCATTTGCTCACACAGTGTCAGAGAAAGACTGGCTTATCACTCTTGCGACACACCTGAGCACACAGGGCACAATGACCTGACGGAGAATGCTTTTCCGTTCTCATCCGCATTCCTTCACAGCTCAAGGATTAAACCTCAACACCGTGGACCATCACCGAGTTCTCTCCCAAATGCTGATAATCAAGTTCAACTCTGCAGATTGAAGAAGAAATCTTTATTTTGCACACTAGATTGCGTGTAGACTAACGAATTCTGCAGATTGCGATGCTCAATGTATTACTTCTGATTTCTTCAATAAAGAGAAGCCAGACGGAGCTCAGACTTGGCAGTCCTGCAGCGTTATGTATGGAGCAGTGGGAGGGCTTTAGGCAGCGCTATTCGCTCGCTCACAATACGCCTCCAATAACACTAATGTTCTCCCATTAGCACTGTTAGCGGGTCGTGCTGCATTCAGAACAATCTGAAAAAGCCTACGGAATGGAGACCAAAATCTACAAAAAGGAAAAGACACCCGCATTTCAGTGAGGGTTAAATTATGATCGCATTAGTGCTGAGGCACCATGTGCCAGCTTACGGCTATAAGATTCATTAAGAAACACAGGCAGACTTGAATACGATTGCAGTCAATGTCTTTCTTTCTAAAGGGGATTGCTGATGTCATACACGATGAATGATGATACTTCTCCAATGAAGTTATGAGAGCTTCAGCACAGAGCAAATGAGACCACTGCTATGGAAAGAAAATAGCAACACTATAGGTCTACTACAGTCCCAAAACAGTACGGCACGGAACATAGGAATATAGACAGGGGGGAAGCGAGGTGGTACCAGCACCAAATCAACCCAGCTCCCAAGCCTGGGACTCATCAAGCAGAGACTGCCACTGCTTTATCAAATCCTGAATTAATCACTGAGTTATATACTGATGAATTTTTGTGTTATTTTTTAATTGCCAGTCTTCACCACAACAAAGACTCCCATTGCAGGATCTCTAAGGTTACAATCAGCAAAGCTGCCAAAGAAGTTTTTATTCATTTGTCTACACTAGAGGTTGTAATGGATCTAAAGTCGATTTTGAGAACATCAGCAATGATATGAGAATATACCATCCATCTTAGATGCCATTTCAGGATACATCACCTAGTGGGAACTGAGCAAAGCCAATCCACACACTGGCAAGTTTCTGAGAGGAAGGAAGAAACCTGAAAACCCACACGGTCACTGGGAGAACAACATTTCAAGGAATATGGTGGGAAAAAAATGTGGCAAAGAACCTGCACACTGTGTCGATTAACAACCTTTGATTTGAGAACGCTGAACTTCCACGAGGCTCGCTGCTTATCTGCCGTTCCAAAAAGTGTACCACTTCTTATGAATATAATTTTCTTGCAGTTTTACCGCTACTTGGAAGATAAGCTTGGAAGATAAGCTCTTTGTACAAAAAAGAGTACCATTGTTCATTTGAGTACTTATTATGTTTTGTATAGTGAAACCTCAGCACATCTGTAGAGGCATTTTTTTTGTAGAGGCAGCAGGTTCTAATCTATGTAAGACCTACAGAAAGTATGTAAACTGAGAAGTGATGGTGATGTGTTTGGGGGATTTGTGTGCTTCGCTGCTACTTTGGAACTTTACAGGGATCTTAATAAGATACAGCCTAAATCAATTAGAGAGAATGAAACACAGCTGGACAGGAGGCCGGATAGAATTATTGAAGCTTTCACTGAAGGTGGCAGAGAGCTGGAATTTGATTAGGCAGGCATGTTCTCAAATATGTCCTCCCCCATGCAGAGAAGCAAAGAACACTCCAGCTTTTTGTGCTGTTTCATCACAGGCATATGTGTGTACTACTTATATTTTCTTATGCAGCCATGGTCCTGTATAAGGGTATGGTGTGAAGTGTATGGTGCAAACTTTTCTGTTGCTGTGTGTGTGTGTGTGTGTGTGTGTGTGTGTGTGTGTGTGTGTGTCTTCAGAAGTGAAGCAGAGAGCAGGATAAACAAAGCAGGAGTTCGGTAGGAAGAGAGATTGAAAAAGTTGCACGTACTCACACACACACACTACACACACACACAAAACCTTAAAAAAGGATTCACTCTGTTAAATCAGATGCTCATTGTTGAGAATTCGCTACAGTATGAGCTCAGAAACAGGCATGGGGTTTCTGCTTAAAGCTACCATCAGCACTACCTAATATAATGGCAATTTTTATCATATCTAAAATAAGAGCAGTCATCTTCTATTTGTGTGTGTGTGTGTGTGCGCGCATGTGTGTGTTTATTTTAGCATGTGTCTGTGAATGTGCAGATGGTAACTAGAATTTAATGTTTGTATGCCCACTGTGAAGTGGCTTTGAAAAGCCAGATAAATAAGCTTGAAAAATTAAAAGCAGTTATAGCTGTAGGCTGTTTATGAACACTGGCTGGGTTCACAGAGTATATAGGAGTATTTAAGAGTATTTAACATGCTAGTCTATCAGCTTTGCCTTACAATGTATAAGTTTGTGCTTTGACATGGGAAAAGCAAATTCAATACAAATTCAATTTAAATGATTAAACTTGTGAGCTAATGAATACAGATAACAATGAAACTAGCTAACCTTGTGCAACGAAATGGTTTTGCCCATGTAAACAAGACACAACTGTCAGAAACATCACCATTTACCTCAGACATGCTAGCAAATAAGTAACTCAAACTAAAAATTAGATCCAACAAGCTGAAGCATTAAAGTCTAGAATGAATATATAGAAATACTTTGACAGACAGAAACACACGGAATGATTACTGGTTAAATGGTTAAACCATGTGAGAAGAATTGGTGTTAGTCATCTTGGAAAATTGAAGGCCAGCTAGGAAGCTAGCTAATAAAAAAGCTAATTAAGCTAAGCTAGCACAGTGATTTTATACAGACAGATTTCTCTACAGATAATTAAATGTAGTGATAGTGGAAAAAGACAAATTTGCCATGATAAAAATATTGTTAAGAATTATTAGTCAATAAGCAAGAAAACTTTCAGTAGCATTACTAACATTACACTGTAAGTACACTATTAGCATCGACCACAAGCAACTTATAGTTCACTAAAGTGACACCTTAGTGAAAGACAACATGAAAAACACCATAGTGACGATATTTAGAGACACTGGGTCTCAATGCTTTCACAAAATGTTGACAACAAACACAAGCATGTTTTCACAACTTGTTCAGTGTGGTGAGTCAGTAATATGGAACAAAATCCAAATTATTATTTTTTTTCTTTTTTTTTTTCTCAATCTCTGAGAATTTTAGGGTTTTTGTAAATGTTCAGTACATTTGATAAGTGTATTTAAGTTATAGTGCTTGGGTATAGGAAAGGATTTGTGCCTTGGTCATTTGCCAGGTATCAAAAGCAAAAATGTTGTTAGACGGTGAAGGCTGAAAGCAGACAGGATGTTTGTGGTATTAAGCTTCAAATCTGAAGACATCCTAGCGGCTTAAAGGCTTGTGGGAAGCTTTATGACAATGGATAATGGTTAAATTGGTAATAGCTTGAAGCCTGGAGTGTACAAAGGAATAAAATTGGTTAAATTAGTCTTTTGGATGGCTCACAGAGCCATGATCATCATAATTTCCATTTGCTGTAGTCTGAACATTCCAATTTAAAACGGCGAAGCATGCCGCTATTAAAATCGACTTTGAAGACAGCAAAAACCACAAGTTGTCAAGTGAACATAATCGGCATCAGCATGGTCCTCAGAATCCAGTGTGAGAAAAACCATATTACAATACTGAAAGAGAAGAAAAATAAGAAGAAGAAGAAGAAGAAGAAGAAGAAGAAGAAGAAGAAAAGAGGGGGATGGAAACTGCTAGTGTGTCAGCAGTAGTAATGAACGCACAGATATTGTTCATCCCTCATCAACTCTAATGCCAGAATGCCCTCCTCATCTTCTAGCATACTGAGTCTAGTTAAGCATCAGGATTAAACACTGTATATAACTTCCTCACACTGAGCAAGTTCTGCTTCATAACAGCACACATCGCTGTTCATTTAAACATATCTGTCAGCCCTGCAGAAGAGCACACCACAGGAAAGGAACAAGGATCCTTGGGTATAAAAGTCATCATGACCGGCATACGAATTGTGGTGGTTTATATGTGGGCATGGACTTCGGGTAAAAAGCAGTGTTACAACTTAGCTTTGTGATTTGATCCTCTCGACTCAACCTAATCCTTTATTTTCGTTCTTGAATTTTTAAGCAGAATCTTGGCAGACGGGACCTCTCCTCTGAGAGACAAGGTTAAGAGTTCCGGGCGCTCTGAACAAAATCACTTTGCTCTCTCTCCAGAGGGAGATGTATCCAGTATTGACTCTTTCAGAGGAGCAGTCGTACCATCTGTGGCATTCAGCACTCCCTCTTAAATAGGATACTTCACAAACTCCCAACAGAGGTACTCAGGGTCATCTGAATTGAGCGCAGGCTAGTTAATGGATTCTGTCTCTGGTTAAAATGCCAAAACAATGACTGCATGTGCATCACTATCAGCCATCAGCATGTTTATGCCTCCATCTGTCCTGACTGTAAGTGGTAGTTTGTAAAGCTTAATTAAGGCTTGTAACCAGAAGCTATATCTTGCCTCAGCTGGGATCAACAACACATTTGTCAAATCAATCAGTTTAACCTGCCCTGAGTGATTAGCCATTCATTTCAGCCATTACAAAATACATTTTTATTTATTTATTTATTTTTATTTTTTAAAATCTCTTCCCCTAATGGCAAAGCCACCAGTTATTCCTTCATTCAGAAAGAGCGGCTATTGGAGCTGTTTGTGCAGCATTTACGTTGAACCTGATAATCATCTCTGTGATGAAGGGGCAAGTGCAATCTCCAGGCTAAGAAAGCACATTGTAAAAGGAGGCATTGTTCAACCCCACTTCAATTTTTCTCTTGCCTCATTTATCTCACCGTTATCCTGTACTGATGGCCTGACCTACAACAAGCCAAACAACAGGACAGCATTGACATGTTTCAAATAAGCATGACAAAAAAAACATCCTCAGTGCAATGCAACGTTAAAAAAAGAAAAAACTAGATATTAGCACAGTGCTGCTAGGACACCAATGAGCTGATCAATGGATGGAGATGACATACTGTGTTCCTGGTGCTGTCTTTCCAAGCTCCAAGAGAATTTACGACATTTACTCTTTCTCCCTTTCTGCTTGAAAAGAAAATGAGCAAATATTTGTGCAGTAGAACTGGACTTGTGTGACAGCAGACATTGTTTGATTTAGCTCCAATAAATGCATGACTCTGTGAAAGACAAAATGACTGGCATCTCAATATGTGCTGGGTTTTTTTTAACTCATGATGCCCATTTCTGGAAGCCTAGTCAAGCACACAGACACAAACCACAACTTCATCAACACAGTCCAGTCCAAGCTATAAGTCTACCTGGAGGAACGGTATCTCTGTTTCCTATAAAATATAGCCATCCTGCCTTCAGAGCCACAATTCTCATCTCTGACAGGCAATAAATAATAATAGCTGCATCCCAAAGTCAGGGCTACAGTCTAGCTAGGTGGCTTCATGGAAGTAGTCTTTTACAAAGGCACAACCTTGGTGTTAAATCATGCAAAATAGGCACGTCAAAAACAAAATAATAATAATCTTTTGCCTATAGTCAGCTTCAATAACAGTTAAATACTGTAGAATAGACTTATCCTACTATAGATAATGATAATCTTATCTCAACACTATTAATTTCCATGTTTCTATTTACATAATAAAGAGATTTTACATTTTTGATATAAATGACATTTTAGCACAAATTCTCATGCGCTTCTGCCTTCGCTTTCCAGAATCGCTGAAAAAATCTAAATGACTGAAAGCCATGAAAGTTGCAATCTTATCAAGGTTTTCTTCACTTTGTGGCTGTATCTGAAAGATCACTGAGAGCGGAGCATCCTTTGCTGATGTATCTGTCAATAAATTCAGCCTACCTCAGCTGCAGCCTACATTTGCTGTGTACTGAAAATGTGCATGGAGATGAGCTGTCTGGTGGAATCGTATGATCAAAATATAGCTTTCCAATGCTAATGTGCTCATTCACCCTAAGTCACTTTCCTCTGGTTCTCAAGAGAGAGCTAAAGTATAGCCTCATAACACTCACTCACTCACTCACTCACTCATTTTCTACAGCTTATCCGAACTACCTCGGGTCACGGGGAGCCTGTGCCAATCTCAGGCGTCATCGGGCATCAAGGCAGGATACACTCTGGACGGAGTGCCAACCCATCGCAGGGCACACACACTCCCATTCACTCACGCAATCACACACTAGGGACAATTTTCCAGAGATGCCAATCAACCTACCATGCATGTCTTTGGACCGGGGGAGGAAACCGGAGTATCCGGAGGAAACCCCCGAGGCACGGGGAGAACATGCAAACTCCACACACACAAGGCGGAGGCGGGAATCAATCCCCCAACCCTGGAGGTGTGAGGCGAACGTGCTAACCACTAAGCCATCGTGGCCCCCAGCCTCATAACAAAGGGGTCTAAATGATTTATAACTGGTGGACCTACTCGTCCTCGCAAAGGCCTCAGATTTGTAGGGGGCAATGCAGAAACAACAGCACTTAAAAGAAAAAAACATTGTTTTTAGCTGGCAGGAGGTCTAATTATGGGCAGAGGTGTGTAACTACAAGTGTGCTGTGTGTGTATATCAGAAGAAAGTGAATTCTGTCAATTGGTCAAAATGCAAATAAACAGGACCAATACTCCAGGTGTCTACACCTTAGCACTAATAAGCAGCAGCAGGTAATAGACTGGGACATCACAAACACACACGCACACACACACCACACACACAAACTCGCAGGAACATAAGCAGTGTCAGTGCTGGTTAAGGTCATCCCTTTGTTATCAAGGTCTTCATTAAACTTCAGGAAAGAGGAAAATCACATCTTTTTTGCATCTCTCACTGCAGCACTCCTCAGTTGGAGCATACAGGCTAATTGACCTGTCTGTGCAGCGCACTGGAGGACCTGCAGTGCTGAAATAATTGACTTGATGAAATGAGGAGTAGCTTCTCTCAGTGGATGGCCAGGCCATCCAAACTCCCTCTGGCTGCCAGCTCTCAATCTCAACTGCTGTCAATATTTCTCACTTTCCCCCCTTTTTCTTCTTCCATTTCCATTTCTCTCTATGTCTCTCTCTCTCTGGCCTAACCTGCTGGACAATTTATAGTGATGGCCTGCAAATCTTGTCTTAACTTAGCCTGCAAATCAGGAATTGCCGACCAGCTTGCTTTAGGGCTTTAGGCCTTTCGGGAACATTCTCCACTGCATCATTGGTAGAAAGTGTGCACACTGTGGAATCCAGAACTGAAACAGAGCCGCCTCTCTGCACTTAAATCACACTCGTTTTATTGGGACTAGAGCTAAGCAGTGAAGGAATATTTATGCTCATAAATATGCCAGTGATTTTGCCAGTTCTACTACGCTGTTATATGCTACATGAGTTACTACACGCGCGCACCCCAGACAGTAATGTGGGATAGGTGATAAGCCCTGTAACGACACGTTTCATTACTATGTGGCTTTTAAATGGTTGAAGGTTTAGCCATTCCTTGCATTCCAGATATCGATGATCTGCCGTTAAAAAGCAAGCTACGACGGGCACTGCATCATGACATGTTGACAGAGAGAGAAAGAGAGAGAGCAAAGAGGAAAGAATGATGAGAGATTCTTTCCATCTGTTATGAGACTAAAAGGAGAATTAGCTGCCATGGAAAGCAGCAGGCAAGGCTCTATGGCAGTGCAACATGGGAAAGGAATGGCACAGACCAATTGTTATTGCCCTAACCATATTTAAAACTGCTCCTCTGTTCTAACCTTCCCAGAAGCATGCTCCCAAAGCTCCTTTTGATGGAAATCTACATTTTCCCACACCAACATACCCAAATCAAATCAAATGAATAACAAGAAGTTAAAAATCTTTTCAATTCATGTATGATTCAGACTGATTTCCACAATTTCACAGCAGAGTTCACTGTCAGACCAATACTATCTTGATTACAATAACATTTACTTTTTATTCACTTGGCAAACATGTTCATTTCAAATAACTAATATCAGAGGCAAGATTACAGTCCAATCAGCTGAGGGTTATGGTTTGTCCCCAATGGCAGAACAGTGGAATTTGAATTGATCTTCTGCTCATGTTTTAAAAGCCTTTACCACTGACTCATCGCTTGCTAAATGAACTATAATGACTAGTTATCTGCGTGTTCCAGTTTCACAGATGGGTTGATCATTATACATGTTAATATTACAGAAGTCCATTAGGTCACTATTAAACTACAGCCTGTTACCACAAGGTCATGGGCATGGGCTACAAGCCCCCTGTGTTACACATTTTAATCAGATTAGAGAAGCATAAAATGTGTCCAGAATCCACCTCAAGTCATTTATTAAACCAAGAGAATTCATTTTAGATATAAAACACAACAGGAAGTCAGGCTGCGTCCCACCACAGTGTTTTGCCAGCGATTACAAATAATTAATAAACAACACGTTATCCTTTTTATATCCATGAGCGAGTTAGTTCCTGTTATGCCGTACGCTATAGCCACTATCAACAGTCATCCCTTCTCAGCTTCGGATTAACACGATACTGAGAGCCCTGAAGACATTCAGTCCAGACACTTGAGATTCTTTAATCTCCTTAATGAAATAAGTGCTTCCTTAAAGACATCTCTAATCTATGTTTAAACATTAGTCGGTTATTTAAAGCTATACAAGTGTCTGTGAATTAACCGCTATTGCAGAAACTATAACATATTGAAATGGTGCGTTAACCTCTTATTGGACAAAAACCTGTTATTTGAAATACAGCCAGCTTTAAAATCAGTTCTGCTGTTATGAAAAATAATCAATAAACTGTGACTTCAGCCTGTACTAGAAACTAAGGATTATAATAACCAGTGCAAAATCACCAAGAGACTATAAAAATATCTTCACTTTGAAGAATGGTGGAAATGAGAAAGCTGAATAAATAATTAACATTCATGTGCACTGGTGATCATCAGAGTAAAGCCAGAGCAGTTGGTTATTTTCACTCTCATTTGCATGTATTTGGCTGCAGTAAACAGACCCACTGCCACGCTAAGACACGACTAATACTATACAAACAGTCTCCAGTCACTCTAATTGGCACTGGAGCTGAAGGAGAGGGGCTAAGTCTCTGCTAAAGTCCCCACATGGGACCTATTATGCAAGTTGAGTGTGTCTAAGAGCGTCTAAGAGCAGGTAATAGTCGACTCCCATCTTCCTGTCTCTCTGTCCACATGTCGTATTCTCTACGTTTCTTCTGATGTGTTGTGTATGTCAGATCAATGCTGATACTCTCAGCTCTGCACCATACTGCCGTGTGCACTGAGAGAATTCTCTCAGAGGTAGAAGCTTTGGTCATGGGCTGAGGTATGGCCCTGAATTACAAACCGAAGCCCCTTGGGCCACAAAGTCTCTCTCAAGGGGACTATTCATTCACCCTGTCTGTGTGAGCCAAATTCAATCCTTTTTCCTCTCGGTCAGACAAAGTCTTCAATTTGCACTTACTGTTCCTTTTCCGCTAAAGTCAAGCACCTCTGGGATCAGGGACAATATGAAATATTCTCTGCAACTGATGCAGCATGTAGATGTTGACCCTATAGGGCATATAGAGGCTACAGAATAATCATTTTTAAATAATGCTCATGGCGAGGTGCTCTGCATTTTTAACAGCGCAGGAAGCCTTGAGCAAGAGGTATTTACTGTAAACAGAAGCACTCTAGCCTCCTTTGTATAGCTAACAAGTGTTTCCCTTCATAAGTGAATGACGCACAGTCTCTTTCTGCTCTTCTTCCTCTGAGCTACTGACCTATGCTCTTTATTCTTCACGTTTTCTCAACTGGAGGCGAATACTTAATTTTCTGCTAACATCCACCAGACTTTCTTATTCATTGTGGGAGAAAAAATTTGTTGTCATGCTCTTACTGCTACAACAAAAATCCAATTAGCCTTCAAACATAACTGCACGTGCACCAAAAATGTTTCCAGAGAAATTGGTGCAAATTAATATTATTATTTGTTAATTGGTTAGGTGTTCCTGCTTGGAACAACCTACTTCCTTAACAACCCCTGACCCTCCCACCCCACCCCACACACACACACACACCCACACACACCCACACCCACACCCACACCCACACACACACCCACACACACACACACACACACACACACACACACACCCACACACACACCCACACACACACACACACACACACACACACACACACACACACACACACACACACACACACACACACACACACACACACAAAACCACAACCCTTGAATTTGTAGTGTGCTTGATTTATAATTGCAGGTGTAGCTCATTAGGGCCTCTTGTCCTTTATTCTCCTGGAATAAACCCAACCTTCAATTTAATGTGTTTTCCGGTAAATCAACATTCCTAATAGCTGAGCCACTCATACAAGTCAAACTATGGAATATAATAGGAACATGAAAGCATCGAGTCACACGCTTTTATCTGTCTATGGGTCAATCCCATTTTTTTTTTTTTTTTTTTTTGCCTGGGGTTAATATTCTGCGGATATCAGCCAGGAGAGTGCTATGATCTACAAAAAAATTCAAAGGCCCTTCAAAAGCTAGAACAGTGCTCTCAACATGAGACAAAATGGCCATTATGCTGCATCTTTTCCTTTTATCAGTCATCCCTACTCGGCTGAATATGACTTTCAGAGACACAGAGAAAAAGAAATGAGGAAACCTGGAGAAAGCAGCAAGAGAGAAAAAGCCAAAAAGCAAATGTACAACAAAGGGAAATCTGTGGACCCTATAAAAATCCTCTCCAGACATCAGTCATGTTGGTCAGGTAAGTGCACTTTGCAATCATGGCCCCTTAATGCGCTACATTATAAATGCTGAGTGCTGCCTTGATGGTGGCCTGGTGGAGAGAGACAGCGCTTCCTGGAAGCCTTCATAGTCATCCAACCAGGAAATGCTTTGCCCATAACCTTCCTATAGTGGTTGACCTTTGTCCATAGGCTCTTATTGAGCAATTATTAAACCCACTGTCTGAACATTAAACAACAGCATAAATAAAACTGTCTCTCCATCAAAAAAGTGCTTCTGCATCATGTCACGCTGATCCAATAACATTCACCACAGCCTTCATTTCCTTGCATCTGCTCAGCCTGTTTGTGAGATTAGATCTCATCTGTAATCTGATATTGGGCATTAAAACTGAGCAGAATAGCATTTCTAACATCAAGAATACTCTCCCATGAAGAATATCTCCAGCTGTCAAAGCCTTTGCAGCAAATGGCTGATCCAAGGTTGTTTGTCTCATTACAGGAATACAAGTACTGAACTCCAGGGTTTAAGTCTCCATGTGTATTCTGATCAAGCAAAAAAGGATGCAGTGTAAAATATAGGATGCCTGTCCTTGTTAAAAGTCCTGGGTGTCATCATTCTCCTCTTTCTTCTCCTCAGGCTACATTCTGTACTTGCAGGTCCAGCTAATTATTACTACAAAATCCACCTGGCTTAAAGCACGATGAACGCTGCTCTCATGTTTTGTTTTGCTTTGAGGAGATTCCATATGCTTCCTGTTTACTCTTGCACTTGCACACTTACATTGTGTCTTCGTCTTATCCTGTCATTGATCTATTACCTAATGTGTGCACCTGATCTGAGTTCATCCCTTGAACCCATCTTCTGTCTCACTGCAAAGTTTAGTCATTTCTGGGACTAACCAAAAACAAGATTTCAGAGAAGTATTACTGCAAACCGTTCCAGTATTATGTCCCTGTAATCTTGTTTCTGGTTATGTATTAACCCAGGTTGATGTTGTCTGCCCGTATTTTGAAGCCCTTCACAGACTCAGAGTATGATTACTGGATTTGCCCTATTAAACAACACGCTGTGTTTACACACTTGCCTCCTGCCTTTCACTCACTTACAAGAAACAAACAAAAAAAAGACTCGGGAAAAAATTCCCGATTCAGGTTCAGAGGTAATAAAAACAACAGCAAAAAAAAAAACCCACTACTATAGTTTTTACTGGCTTTATAATAACTACTGTACTGTTTGTGTGTGCTATATATTCAGACATGATTTTTGTGCCGTTTTATGTTCACAGTTTGTGTGATATTCAAAAAAATTATAGAAATATGTAAACCATTGCACTTAAACTATGGCTAACATTAGTAAGGGGTTCTAGGTCTGGAAATTGGGAATACAAATCATTGCCACTCTTGCCGTTGAACATGTTCCTGTGGATTCCTTCAGACAGCGTGGCTCAGTCAGAGATTACTAAGGGATTATATGGTTTTTTTTTTGGAGGAAAAATGGTTCCCAGAGGCAGGGACATGAATGAAGGCAGCGCACTAATCCCAGTGCTGTTCACTGGGGCCTGAGCATTTATCAACCAATGAGTGCCACACACACTCACACACACACACACACACACACACACACACACACACAGACAAAATTAATTAACCTAAAACACGTCTATTTTTTAAAGTAATATAATGCATGCATACACACACAGGTAGACTAATAGATGTGCTCTCTGGTGCTGTCAAATGGTTTTAAAATTTCTATTACAATTTTAATTACTATAAAAATTGAGTATTCAAATGAGCCTTAATTATTTTGTAATTGTTCATAATTATTCTAGACAGTCACAGACAAACATTATTCAATTGTATTGCATTAAATGGCGACTAAATTTTTATTATTAAGCGAAGAAAATTAAGAGGAGAAAAAGAAATCATGATTTTTAATTATATTAGGATGGATCCTTCTTGATGCTTCCTCCATTGCCTTTGAGGCCAAATCTCAAATAGCTAGCCTGTGTTTAGTTACTACTACTGTGTTTGTTCAGGTACAACGATACAGTATCTTGGGTATTTTACTTTGTGTGTGTCGGTGTGTGTGTCTGTGTGAATTGTGCCAGTATTTGTCTGTGAATTCTTGCAAATGCTCATGTTTGGTTTGAAGTTCCAAGGTCATGGAAAAGGCTATTTGTCCTTATTCCTCTTATTTTTCCCACACTGCTCTGGAATAGACACATTTCACATTTCCCACACAACACACTTACTGCAGAGATGTTCCCATGAGAAATAAAGCATGCACACATGAGCACATGCACACGCACACACACACCAAAACACAATTCAAGGCTCAGTGCTTATTAACTTCATCCACACTGCGCTTCAGAAGTAACTCAAATATCCAATAAATATTTTAAGCGCCGGTCTTTCGAAAGTACGCCGTTTACCATCGTATTGTGGAATTTTCCATTAGGAAAGGGCTGAGTGAGGAGAAAAGCCTTTGTGTAGTCCAATACTACACAAAAACACACTTATGCACAAACTTCTTTAATCTCTAACACACACACAAACACACATTTACACACTGTGCAGGTCATTCAGCTCTCTGCCCACAACTGCATGTAGGAGGAAGTGAGGTGAGAGGCCAGTGCACAAGATGGGGTGTGGGATTTTAACAGCTCATTAGCACCCATTGGCACCTGCCGCATTGTGCATGCATGCTTGTGTATGTGTGTGTGTGTGTGTGTGTGTGTGTGTGTGTGTGTGTGTGTGTGTGTGTGTGTGTGTGTGTGTGTGCGCATGTGTGCGTGTGTGCATGTGTGTTTTCTTACTGCTCCCACATTGAGACATGCAGTATTAGCACTCCACACACGCTTCACTCACATTTCTCCATCAGTTACAAAAGCAGCCCACAGCGAGTCAAGGATATAAGCTGCCACTGAACCACACTCCTGAACACTCACTCACACACCCAACACCCAGCCAACACACCCGCCTACCCACACACACACACAAACCCCAAGCATTTCACCAAAACATATACAGGCACACTAGGGAATTCAGCAAACAGCCCTTCAAATCCCTTGATGAGCCGAACTGAACTTTTTTCCCTTGCACATTTCAAGGAACATTTAGCAGTTAAGCATGCGAGGTGGATGCTTTTCGAGAATGTGCAAGCTTTACAAAGAGCCACCTGCCAACTTGAGCTCAACTCCAATCCACCCATGAAACAAAAGCTCAAAAATGCAAATGAAAAGATGTAATCGCATTTTGAGCGCACAAAAAAGCACTCTCTGAGGCCTAGGGCCAATTAAGCCTGTGCGTTCTGTGGGGCTAGACAGATGGTCGTGTTTCTGTCTGAGCTCCACCTGGCTACCTCTCCCTCGGAGAACTACCGCTTGCCACACAGCTTTAATTACAGTCTCGTACAAATCCCCTACGCAAACACTGAATGCCAGCTGGGAGTCAAACGGCACGTCAAAGTCAAGATTAGGCAAAATTACACCTGGAAGAGGTAGAATTTTCAAGTCCAATAAAGGCCTAATGCATTAGTAATGCATTAGCTTGCCTGGACCGTAAGCCTGGGTCAATTGTGGAAGCTCCTGTGCTAATTGAGGCCAGGCGATATGTGTGAACTGCAGGGCTGGCAGACTAACTGGCTGCGGGAAGGATGGATTGAGTCTTGGAGATGGATGATGGAGCCAAGGACCAGCTGGGGAGATGGAGCATCATCAATCACTCTTTGTGGAGTTCACTCTTAATGCGGCTTTCAGACTGGGCGAGAAGTTCCGATCCTGCAGTGATCCAAATCAGCCTGAACAAAAAAACAGGACTGGGGAAGCTATTGATCTATGAATTTGCAAAACCTTGAGAGACAGACTGATGGGCTGAGTTAAAACATCTTTTGGAGCACACTTGCACACTGTCATGGCACACTTCACTGTGCTCACTGCTGCTGTGCCAAATCTGTGCCCTACTTGCCTCTCTGTTCAGCTGTTGAGACCCTGAATGCACCCACATGCACATGATTGAGTGACTTATTTACAGTCCCAGGTTGTCCTTCTTTCCCTTACAACACATATAGGGGTTGAAACTGAAACACCTGGTTTTAGACCACAGCAATATTACTATATACCGTAACTCTCTCAGATTTGGGAAAGACAATGAAGGTGGATGCCTCAGAGAACCGGAGAGTCGAAGCTCCTATTTAATTAGGCAGCGGTGGTATTATGGTTTTTTAGTAGCATCAACGTTTACTCCGTTTGTTGGATGTGGTCCGTCCTTTGTAGGAGAATGCCACTATAACCCTGGATACCCTGGCTCTTGATACACCACAAAGGCTTGCTGTCCTGGTCAAAGATGCACACTAACAATTTGTCCTCTTCTGAATTCTCACATTTTGGTGTGTGGATTGCAATGTTTTATGTGTTACTCCTGCTAATTCAACCTTTCACAATCTACTCTTACTTGTGGAATGTGAAATCAGTGAGGATTGGACATCAGACTCCAACACAATACTGCCCATTGGTTCAGTTTCATGGTCCATCCCTTGTACATCCTATACATATGTACACTTGTAGATGTTAGAAAGTGGTAGAAATTTGCAAACCAATCAAAATTTCTAAATGACATTTGTTGAAAGTTTTTGAGCAAATGTCAATCCAATATCAGGCATCATCTTTCGCCAGCACAAAGGAAAGCACAGCAGTCATGGGTCTCCCAAAACAAACATAATGAAGATAATGATATGGTTAGAAAAATGTCTTTCATCAGCCAATTTTGTTGGACCACCCAGTAGTGCCCTTTTTTGCTCACTGCCTAACTAACAGTCCATGTGCGAGGCATATGTACAGTATAATAGCTATACATAAAACCTGGAGCAGCAATTCAATACTTTCACACCCTCAATTAAAGAAAAACACCCCTATTCTTCCTGGGCTAGGATTAGCTTGTAGTTCAAGCTTGAAGTTTAGGTCAGACTTCCAGTTAAATTAAATTTGTCTAAATGGTTAAATTTGCTAGAGTTGGTATAATGATTGGAAGCAATTAATAAATGTTCAATCTCTGGACTACGGTTCAAGACATGTAGTCATGCCTAGTCTAATCTGCAGTTAAATAGTGTTACACTGTATTGTTACACTGTATTTCATATTGCCGAGGGATCTTTAACAGGAATAAAAGCAAGTAAAGAATTGCTTGCAAAATGCTTTCTATTAACCTCATGCTCACAAAACCGCAAAACGCAAGGGGGTGCAGGAAGCCAGATGAGAGCTAAAGGCGGCTTATTCTGGTCTTGACCCTCAGCTTTATAGTTGCAAAGAGAGCTGTAGGATTTGCAGGATTGGAGGTGAGGGACGAAAAGAATTTCTCCTCTATCTCAAATTCAGGTTCTCTTATTCCATGGGCAGGGACAAAGTCTCCATCCGCATGCCACACAGGAGCAGTTACACTGCCCATTTTGGGGAAAACAAAAACAGCATGCTGTTTAGCCATCGCTCTAAGGCCTGGAACATTCCTGGCCATATGTCTCTCTTCTTATCTTCTCCTGGTGGCATACTTTAGATGTCTGCTTTGACGCATTTGTCCCAGCCCGAGAAGAGTAATGTCAACAAGACGGCTTTTTTTCTGAGAAGAATATGTGTGTATTCTACATCTTAAGACAAGTGTAAATATATGTTCAAGTTTTTCCCCCAAAAAACCTCCTCTTCCACCAGACAAACAACATTTGAGTGTGTACTGTAGAGGATAAAGTTTCACAGTGAGTAATGCACAACTTTCCACTGAACAAATGGAAAGAGAGAAAGTAGACAATTCTTCTGCCTCATCGGAGGTTGAAGGTCATGGGATTAGGTACGCGAGCCTCCCAACATGTTTGATGGCCTTGTTCCTCTCACCATGGCAGGGTCACTTTAGATGCCTCATCATGGCAGCTGTTTCAGTCATCACTGCTCTGCATTGACAGCTCTTTCTTCTTAAAAACTGGATTAAAGGATTTCTCGATGCCTGCACTGTGCCCTCAATGCTCTCTGAGCCTGCAGCCTGTGGACCATGTTATTGAGCAATACACCTGACCCTCTAACCAGTCCAGTCCATCAGCTATTTTTGTAAAAATCTCCATCTGACAATGAATAGGGGGTCATTCTCCTACATTTTAGCTAAATTTAGAAAAGTCTAATATTAACAGTTCAAGGCAAGGCAACTAACTTTGTGGTAGAAGTTCAAAAACAGCTCGATGGTGGGTCGGTGGGTCAGGCAAAAAAAACACAACAAATATTGTTCACCAATGAGCTGGTTAAACTATAGAGCAAATTTGTTTCTTGGTTTCTTTATTTTCCACACCTCTACCATTTTCCCATTGTTCTCATGAGTCTGAAACGTGTATGTCTTTCTTTCAAGATCATTTATCTGTCTAGTAAAAAGTAGTTACGGCTGACAGCCAGATTATACCTTGGCAAAGGTGTTCACTGCAGTGAGATGGAATTCAGAAAGAGTATCGTACATTGCAGAACTGAGGTGCATTGTGCATTATGTTTGAAAACTTGTGTGAAAGTATTGCATAGGGCTTTTTTCTTTCACTGAGTGTTGTTTGAGATGAGAAAACAATTCTGGTGACCTCAGTATCATCAGCCTACTGAACCACTAGGCAACCGCAAACACAAAACTGGTAGTGCATTTCCATCTCTGTGTGACCTTTTGACATTTCATAAAGATCATGAAGATGCATTCTACACTGAAACTAAACTCGGGGTATTTACAAGCAGATAACACAAAGTGCATACTAGGAACTCTACCGTTTTATCCTTTAGCCTAATTATCTATGCTATTATGCTGCAATTATATCCTTTAATAATAAAAAATATTATTTTCATTATTTCCATCCTTTTTCATGGCAATTCCTGCTGTGCCTTGAGCAATGTTGCAAGTCAGTGCAGTCTGGTGTAATAAAACAACAATATATATTTAATTTATTCATGAAGAGGACTACAGTATCTGTGTTAGTAATGAAAAGGACCTGTGTTGCATCCAGATACACCTAAGAAACACGTCAGACTGGTGTCAGGTGAATGAGACCCTGGACAGCCTAATTATCTCAACTTAGACAGGGCTAATGTGAGACTGATTAGTTGACTAGTCATTCAACAACCCACTAAGTATTCTATTTTGAACCCACTTCTGTGATTGTGTTTGATCTGCGTTGGCATTATTGAGTTCATGGGATGAAATGTGAATTCTATTTAAGTAGTTATTCATTTCCACTTTAGAAAATAAAACAAATCCCAAAAGGACAATGTAACAGATAATTCATAACCCAACCAGCACAGCCAAGACGCCGTTGCCAAGAGTATTGATTTGCAACCACAGCTAGTGTTGCCATATACAGCTAAAAACAAAGGAGCCCTGAGCTTCTTTAGAAATGTACGATCCATCTATATTACCACAGCATCTGGTGCGATACGACTGATTGTTCCCTTAATCACTTTACTAATGTTTTTTCCCTTAGTGTCTGTGTACAGTCTGTAGTTGGACTAGTAACAATCAGGGCACAGAAGCACAGTACAAAGTGTACTTCACCAGTTCCCATGTACACATACTGTAAGCCTGAATGACATATTTTCAAACCTATGCACAGGCAAAAATGCAAGAACTATTCTACCACACACTTAATTTTATCACATGCAACGTTCTCCTGACAAAAGAAGGGGAAAAAAAGCATGTGAAACAATCATGCACACTTAATGCATGAAAGCGTTAAAGGTGGAGGGTGTAATTGAGAAAGCTGGCACCATGATAAAACAAGTCATCTTAAATATTTAGGCACCACAGTGTCTGGCCTTTGATTCCTTTTGTAGCAAAGGACTCAGCAAACATAAATCTAGGGAGCCTCCTGTCCTCTTTAATTACAGCCAAGAGAGAAAAGGCCTCTAATTCCTTTAGTGAGTTTGAAATTAGCGCAGTAGTGAGCAATGTTAATGTAAATATAATTCTCATTTGATTCTATAGGTTTTCACTTCTCTTCCTGGGAGGCAACTGGCTACATTAATTGCCGTGGCGGCCGTAAAACTAGCATTTAGCAAATGCAGATGTTTTATTGAGTTCTACAGGGCTGGTATTGGATTGTATCTTCTGAGTCCAACAGTTGAACAAAATTTCTCAAAAGAAACAGTGAAGTTCCCTGGTTTACTTTTCTTTAAGTATGTTGATGTTTTAATTCTTCAGCTTTGTTTTTATATTTACTGTTTTTCATTTTCACCTTAATAATGGACATCATATGGATGATCTAAGATTTTTGCTGATATATACTCAGAGCTTGGCCTTGGTCGCTTTCATTATCCAGCCTATGAGGTTCTGTAGCCATGTGAACATGGAAAAAAAAATCGATCTATGGTCGCTCCTAATTATCTGCAAAGCACTATCTGTCTTTCCGTTGTCACTCACCAGCAGGAGAAGACCACTTACCTACTCTCTGAGTTGTTCCCCTGGACACAGTCAGCTTGGCGGGGCCCCAGGGGGGAATTGTGGGAAAGAGAGATTCTTTTGCTCTGTCTCCATTTGTCTGAAAGGTTAATGCGTCTTGCATGCAGAGTGAAGCTATGAAATGCAAGTTGAGAAAGCATTTCCTCCATGATATTATTGTGAAGTTCATTGTCAGTGGACCAACAGACATTATGTGTGTGTGTGTGTAAAGTTGTGTTGAATCCCTCTAAGCAAGCTGAGGCTTGCGCTCAAACTCAGCTGTCCTTACACTGGTCATTAGAAGCAGATCTGCAGATACTGTAAGGTTCTTTCAGCCGGAAGCAAAGCCCCGTTTCTCTTTAGAAAACCCATCTCACTCGACCCAAACCAGATAACAAACCCGGGAGGAAAAGCAAGTGGGCACAGATACTCATTAGTCTTCTCCAACTCACTGAACATAGAAGGTCACCCTGTGAATCCAGTGACTCCCACTGTTAGAAAAAAACATAGACTTGCTGAAATCTGAGGGTGTTTTTTTTGCATGAACAATTTCCGTACTGTTCACTCAACTTGTGTTAGATTATCATTCATAACAGTAAGCATTAGTAGTCCTCCAATATTTCATGTGCTGGCAAGAGGCGAGACTGGGTTTCCATGGTTGACTATTCAACGGCCTTGAATGGCTTGCCAACGGTAAAGGTCATCGCAACAGACTCCTCATTGTGAAACATGCAAGTCATTTCAGCAACATCACAGCCATCAAATTAATAGTCCAATCTGAGTAGATAGACAAAAACATATTACATAGCACACCAGTCCTCTATACAGCCCAATCAAGTCCTTAACACAGCACATGTTCAAGCCTGTTGACTGTTGATTTGATCAAATGCCAAATGAAGACTGGAAACATGTCTGTGGCAAAGGTTGAGCTATGAGGCGGATTGGCTTTAGTGACGGATATAAATCCCAGATACAGGCTCACAGAGGGCCTTTTGAGGGTTATGAAAGCCTCATTGAGCCTAAGAGGAGTGTTTAGGCAAGCAGTGGGGGGGTTATATCCCAGGGTTGACTGGCAGGAGTATGGAGATCAGTGGGACGAGGTCATGTTGATAGCGGCTGGCAGCATGCCGGTAGAGAGAGATGAGCAGTGGTGAGATAGATATGGAAGGAAGAACGGGGCAGATGTGAGTGATGATGGCCAGAGAGGACATTGGGATTCCTATTAGGGAGATGTGGGGGAAGCGTAGAAGGAAGGTAACTCTTTCCATCAGGGTGTCAGATAAAACCCATTGGAGGGGGTCTAGGCTCCAGTCCAAGCTGGCTGGTGCCTTATCACAGTATAGAGGTCTGCTCAAATTGCTCTCGTCTCTAATCGCTGATCTGCTCTCTCAACTCTGTGGAATTGTGGAAATTGTTGCTGAGAAAAGGGAGCAGGTAGCAGCAATTTTAGAAAGGTGCTGATAATTTCCAGAAAGCCATAATGATACATCCCACATGCTACATCCCTCCTAAATGTAATTCAACTGTATCCATGTTATACTCGCGGTATAAAGACTAGAATGGGAAAAGTCAAGACCAATGGATAAAGGAGTTTGTCTTTAATACTGTCCTGTGTGAGAAAACATTAAATATCATATTGGATCAGTTATGAATCAAATCGTATTGGTGCTTAAACGAATCGTACAAGATCAATAGTGAACTGAATTTAATGGAACCATTATATGTTTAACTGTAATGTTTTGCATATAAAATGAATTTATACTTACATATCAAGAGACCTATTGTATCTTCTGAAAGAGTTTCACACCCCTAATTTATCAGGTAGCTGTTTCTGACTCAGATTCAATCCAACAAGAGCACAGAGGACATGCAATTTTAAGTAAATCTGCACCTCTTCAGGTAACATCATAGCGACAAATAACCCGAGTGTCACCATGTATCTTAGTGAACATATGTCACCAAGACAAGGAAGTCTATCTTTTTAGGTCGGTGGTTGCACTCTAGGGCTGCACTGAGGTGGATCAGGAAATAATTAAAATATGCTAATGCGATTTACACATCTATGTTAAACAAGTTTTAGCCAATTAAAAAAGTGAATGTTCTCATCAACCACCAACCCACTCTGATAACTCACAAGCCAAGTGCCTCAGGTCTGGTGAAATAAATCAACCAGTCTATTTTGTCCCTTGTTGCCTTTAGAGACACTTTATTCAGCTCTGGTGCTGGTCTCAAAGAAGAAAAATAGAGCAAATATTTTTAAAAAAAGATCATATATTCATACACATCAGTTTACACAACTTAATATTTAGCGTTTAATGAAAAAGGGACAGTTTTAATAAACTAATGGATAGTGCAAAGTGAAAATATCTATAATATTTGAGAAAACCTATCATGAGAAAAAGGCTATCATGTGCCTCTTCTATCTTCTATTTCTATGACACATCCAGTAAAACCTGAGACCCAGGTATGATTAAGACTGCGAATTAGAGAGTACGCTGTTAGATAATGAATTTATTAACATATGCTGCCACGAATTCACATCAAATTAGGTCAACGCGTAAATTCGCACTGAATACATCATTACTGGGGGGGTTCGAATGAACGTCTGAAGATAATATGTTAATTGCACGTTACACTTTTCACCTATCCGTGAGTTCTTGATGCAGTAGAGCTTACTGTGATTGCTAGGCTTCATCTGAATCACTTCACCTTTATTTTTCAGCCTCTCTCAAAGCACATACACTATAGATATTAGCTGTCCCATAAATAAAAACATCTAAAGCATTCAAAATGTGTAATGATGTAAGAACTGTTAAGAAAGCAGAAGGAGAAAATAGTCAGCTGCCACATAAAACACTTTTCTAACACTGTCCAGCTTTACAGGGTGACTGATAAGAGTAGGGCTGTATTTCATCATGCATACTTTGAAGCCTTTCACCTTCTAACCCTCTAAAGTAGCACTATCTGTGTGCCTTTGACCTCGAGTGGAGGGGGTCGGAGTCTGTCTGAGGCCAGCCAGGATTAGCCAGATGATAGAGGTGCAGCAACAACAACACTAATTCTCTGCAGTCTTTGATAAGGAGGTTTTTTCCTGCTTCTATTTATGTGGCCTATGTGACCGCTTGGTCAGCTATCAATAGTGAATGTATATTTTTCCTTCGAAGTGATTCATTCTGGGTGGAGACCATTAAAAAAAAGGCTGTACACGTCTAGCAAGGGACAAGCACATAAACTAATTTGTAAAAACACAGTCCTTCAAAATTCATTAGGAACATCTGAACATCTGCTTATTCATGTAGCTATCTAAGCAGCCAATCACGTGCCAGCTGTGCAACTTTTGTAGTCTATCTGCCTCAAGGTTATAGGTCAACTGTACATTCTGAAATGCTTTCTGGTTATTTGTTGAGACTTTGTCCGGACGTTCTCCTCTGACCTCTCTCATCAACATGATTCAGCCTCGCAGAGCTGCCACTCAATGGATGTTTTTTTTTTCTTTTTCACACCATTTTGTTTAAACTATAGAGGCTGTTGTGTCTGAAAATCCCAAGAGATCAGCAATGTCAGAAATGTTCAAACCAGCCTATTTGATATGTACATCCATAAGGGCACTGAGATCACAGATTTTCCCTCATTTTTGGTGTTTGATATGAAAATTAACACATGGTTTTCAGGCATTGTGCTGCTGACACGTCATTGTAACCAGAAGGTTCGACTTTACAGATGACTATAGAAACCACACACACACACACACACACACACACACACACACACACATAATTGTGTGTCTGACTCTTCTTGTCAGGGTGTTAATGCACAAGTAATACAGATAATTAATGCTATCCTATACCCAGATTTAACCCTAACAGTTACCTCATTAAACAATAAGAAGCGGCTTGGCTTTATTATACTGTTTTAATAAAGCTACAGGATTTTCTTCCACCGCAAGGTCAAAACCGCCATATATTCTTAAATATCAACTGGCAACTGGTCTCCACCAAGATGAAAAGAAAAAACTGCCAACATACACACCTACACACACAAATACATAAAATAAGACCCAAACACTATGATGTATCACCAGGTCCATATCTGATGACACTGCCCTGAGACTGCTTTACTCTTCATAACTCAGACATGTCAAGGTATATTTCCAACACAATTATACTCATCTCTGAGAGACATATCACCCTTTTCTCTACTAGTGTTACTGGTAATCTCACAGCACTAATTAGGACTTTTTCTGTCTGCATTACTTGCTAAATGCTGTTATGTTTCACCGAACCGAAACATATTTTGTTGTGAAATAAATAAAAGAGTTGCTTGACTTTCACTTACAGATTTGGTCAATAAGAGTTGTTTATAATTAAAACTTATGATGTCATTACAACACAGTGGGTGGATTTTTGGTGCAGTGTCTGGTAAAAGGAAGTTGAGTCTAACACACACACACACACACACACACACACACACACACACACACACACACACACACACACACACACACACACACACACACACACACACACACAGAGACAGAGACATCTGGATTAAGAATGAGCTGCAGCAGGAAAGGGAAAGCAGGAAAGTTGCGCAAAAATATTCACTTATTATAAGCAGCTAATCGAAATGAGTTCCTCATATACTCGTTAACCCTTTACAGTAAATTAAAGATTATTCTAACAGTATTTCCATAAAACATGAACATCCTTCATAGAATGGCTGTAAATATAAAGAACAGTAATATATTATCACACTGTAGAAACACTGTACTCTTCGATTATTTTTTTTAATCATGGTCATTTCAAGTTCTAGAAGTTTCTATGTCTAGCAAACATACAATGAAACCTTTTATTGTGTGTGTATCTGTCTGTCTGTCTGTCTGTCTGTCTGTCTGTCTGTCTATCTATCTGTCTATCTATCTGTCTATCTATCTATCTATCTATCTATCTATCTATCTATCTATCTATCTATCTATCCATGATTCTAATCAGTTGATAAGATTTTGTAAACAGTGATATCATCCCCTTCCCTCAAATTCCCTTTAAAAATCCCTTCAAGTTTTCTGAAGCGTTAGAAGAAAGATTTGTGGTTAGTCATTGTCTCACTCCTGGGCTTTTCTTCGTAAAATAGATTCCTGGAAATGTTTCTTCCTGTAAAGTACCAGGCTCTTTAGCAACACCTTGCAAGACAACTCACATATCAGTGGGACTAATGTATCGCCAAGTCATTAAGGGCAGCTTGGTACTTTCTAACTCATATTTGTTGCACTAACTGAAGGCACAGTAACAGAAACTAAACCAGAGTCCCAGAATTCCCTTGACGTTTGCTGTTTTAGCTCAGGAGCAGCTTCTCTGAGAGGTTGCTTGCAGTAGAAGTACCACCCACTCTCTGTGACTGACACGCATTCTCGTAGGCAATGAATATGCAATCGCAGATAGGATTGCATTTCAACTCAGGTAGAGCCGAAGCGTGACAGTGAGGAAGTGCAATCACAAACGGAGGCATTGCTATTACGTTTTTCAATCTGGACAAAAAAAAAAATTACCTGTAAAGACACAGAGAAAATAAATTGTCACAAGGATGTTGCTGTTTAAACTGTATGGTTTATGCCGTATGCAAGTGCATTAAAATTCTTTTTCGACTTAAGTGCGCTCGCATGGAAAATACAATTGCAAATACATGATTGAATTAGCATTTTCTAATTAGCAACAGGATTTGAATAAAGTCAGGTTTGTGCTACTGTAAAAGCAGTCATACAGAGCAAATGACAAGGATTCAATGAATCAGACACATAGTTTATTATTGATATGTTCGTCACTGCCTGTGGCAACTGGGAAGCCAAAATCCACATGATTTCTTAATGGCTTTGACACATCCATTATTCAATATGAAATACCCTGCAAGTTTATTTTACTCTCCGCTCCTTCTCATATTACGCTGCCATTTCAGATGCGGCTAAATTTATTCAATACTGTTGTGTGAGAGAGAAATGTTCCTATCAATTTATCATGTGGCCGACTGTAGACTTGAGTAATGGCGAGGGGATTCTGGGAGAAAACCGCACACACATTTGAGCCTGCATAGACATATTTGCATGCAAGTAAACATGGCTTGGTATAAATGATTTCTGTGATGAGTTAGCAACAGATAACAGACAATACACCTCCTAATGACCGCCATGACTGAGAGATATGCGGGAAGATCTTTGATATTTCATTCTTGGTTCTCTGCCAATCGATACACAATCCTTAGTTTTGGCTTCGTTACTAACATACATGGAGATAGTCAAAACGACAACAGATAAAGATCATTAAAAATATATTATGCAATTTCCGAGTTACCCCTGATAATGCTTGAGGGCAGGAAACAGACACCTAATTACTACAAGCATTGGGAGAAATGGAAGGTAATTGATGTGCTTGTGCTAGATGATGGAATGTGAACATTCAGGTCAGTCTGACAAAACATGAGACAGCAACATGCAAAGGATCTGAGAGAATTAAGACAGGGAAAGGGCAAAAGTGCGCTTGGTGAGAATGCCGCAGAGAGGCTATGGCACGATCTTGCGCTGCCACCGTAGATGACTCTGTGAAACCTGTTCGACATCCTCCGGTGCGGAATTTGCTGGAGGCGAGAGTATAATCAGAGCAGTGGCTGAATATGGATTCAGCTAGACTGTGTATAAAAGGCAGATGAGCTTTAGACTGTGATTTAACACCACGGTGATTACATGACTGAGTTTCAGTGCCAGTCCCCCTTTTTTTTTTTTTTTTTTTGAAAGCCACAAATTACGTTCTGAACATCATTTCAGGTTGTTATCGGTTATGTCCACGTACAAAGGTGTGTAGCAGGCCAAACAACGGGTCTCCACGAGTCAAATTAGAGTGCGGTTCTTTACTACAGGACATCATCTTCAGAAGTGTTTGACCATTAGTGCAGCCGTTTCACATGCAGCAGTTTGGGGGTAGAGTCGCTACATAATTCATGTCACCTGCTCTGCCTGTCTGAAGGTGTTAGAATCACAAATCCATGAGTACTTTCATTTTAATAACTTCATAGAAGTGTGGAATACATTTACATGCTGCCTCCAAGAATCCTGTAGCCAAAATTTGTTCATGCTTTTTTTCCTGACATACCTCTGTGTTGTTTTATCTCAGCCATGACAGAAAGTAAATGGGTTCACTGTGGCAGATCAGATGGTTTAACACCACTGGGTTTCAAGCAGGCTTAGAGTCAACATAAATACGAACAAAAGAATTTCATTCTGACACCATCTTACATGCAGGAGTGTGAATCAGAATTAAAGGAAGTGTCTGAATATTTTTAGAAGTTTAGAATCTGTCGCTGTGCTGACTAACAGGAAATAGAGTTGAGGCCTGATTCCAGGCTCAGCAAGTAAACGGGTTTGTGTAGCAGCTCTGTTTCACTAGAAAACGTTTTGTCGCTGTTATCTGAAAGCCTGGTGAGGTTCTAGAAATTGACCTGGCAGTTCCCAAAATGAAGGATTTAACACTTTCTCTGTACGTGTGGCTCAGGAAGACCACTGAAGAACGACAGGCATAAGTACTGAGTCTCCTGCTTTCATGTTCTATACAAATAGAACATGAACTTGTTATGAATACAAGAAGTGCTATATCAAAAGTATAGCATAAAGGTAAAGGTGTGCAGGACATCTCTTATTTAAATTTCATATATGACCAACAACGAAAACAAAATATACAGAGTAAATTCATTCCCCTTAGGTATATATACAGCAAAAAACCCCAGATGCGCTAGAATTCCAGCTTAAGGCCACCCAGCCCTTGTAATGATCTCCTTTTCTAACACGCTTTGATTTAAGACGCGCTTTCTTCAAAGGAACACAAAAGCAGGGGCTCAGATTGGGATCTGACACAGAACCCAATTCTTCATAACCGTAGATCCTCTTTGATTCCCTTTCGGCTCCTACCGCCTGACAGGCATCCGTGTTCGTCTGCACCTCCGGCGAGAAGATACCGTTCATCAGGGAGAAATCTCTGGAATGAAAACACGACCTTCACATAATCGTGTTACGGATATCGAGCCATGTCACGTACTATTCTCTGTGTTTCCCTACTGCTTTATTTTTCACCATTATGCTAGACTGAGAGCTGAAGTGCCATCGTGCATCTGTTTGTAGTTAAGAGCTGCTGGAGGGAAAATAAGCAACCTTTATAAGTGCCATATGTTTTAACTCTGTTACTTATAAAACCATTCACCTGAGTGAAACTCCACAGTGTGCAGAGCGGAGATGACTCAGACAACTGACACTGTGCATGTGTAAATGATAATGAAGAGTGTGTGTGTGTGTGTGTGTGTGTGTGTGTGTGTGTGTGTGTGTGTGTGTGATTTTGTCCATTACATCTTCATTAAACATACAAGTCTCGACTTGACTTGTAGCCCAACAGTAAGTGACTTTGTTCTGCATTTAATAATGTAGTAAGACTTCCTGTACAGCAGTAGTTCCTCGACTAATGTCTAAGTCCCAACCATGCTACATTCCTTGCTTTAAAATCATGATTACCTTTTTAATGCTGAATTTTTAACTTAGAAATATGACAATTCCAAGTTGTTTGGTTTTGATTCATAGAGGTGCTTCATGTTCCCAGTGGGGAGTAGACAAATGTATTTTGAATGCAATGTAAGAAAAATAAACACAGACTTCAAAAATATTGTTTTTGGTGTCGATTAAAAAAGAAGCCATGTCGGCAGATCCTGTCTCCGACAAGACCCGGGTAAATAAAATGAAAAATCTATGAATGTCTTTGAAAAATCTTCAATCTTCTGAGCAGAAGTGTCTAGCCCTGAGCTAGTCTCTAGTCCACTGAGCTCCCCTTAGGTAAATAATTTACATAAATGTATGTGATTGGATTTGCTACAGAAGCTGGTTCGTGTTCATGAATCACTGCCAACTACTGCAGTTTTTCCTACATTTATCTGCTCTGCAATGGAATTTTATTCCAATACTACACAAAGTATTTTAAGAAATGCTTTTCTAAGTGATCATCCAGACCCTGGACCAACGGATGCTAACCGCTTGCTCTGTTAGATGAATACAAATGTAAAGTCAGTCCTTTGGCATGCTTCTGGTTTTTCTTTTTCTCCGAAGATGGATTTTATTTTTGGCTTGTTATCACATGCATTTCAGTTGTCAGCACTGATTATCTAAATGGAAGGAAAGTGTTTTGACAAGTGTCATAGGAATTTCAAAACTCGGCTCAAAGCACACAATGAATCTAATCCTAGAATAAGCACCAAGACAAGATCTGCCCCAATCCCTGAATTCTCATGCTTAGACCTAATGCACTTTAAAAAGCTCAGGTAAAAGCAACAACAACAAAAGACTGTGTACAATGTTCAAAACACCCACCAACATTTTAACCCTTGTGCTTTCAAGCCAAAAAGACACTTTTTCAGGCAGCAAGTTGACAAGCACAGTGTGAAAAAAAAACAGGCTGCACGCTGCCTACAGGCTGCAATACCTGCTGTTTCATGAGCATTTGAAATTTCATTTAAAAGGAAAGAAACCAAGCCGAAGAATCTTCTGAACCGTAAGAGGAGATAAATCCGGCTTTGCTTTGTTGTTTTAATCATGTGAGGCGAAATAGTACAGACGCTGGCATGAGAAAGAGCAAGAGAAAGAAACAGAAAGGGAGGAAGGATAACAAAAAGAAAGAAAGAAAGAAAAACAATACCCCTTACCACCCAACTGGAAAGGCGCCCTGGATTGGGTTACAATAATAGCATACACTTAAAATATGATTTCTGTTTCATATCCAGGAACACAAACTAGACCACATTTTTCAATAAAAGCCAAACACCTGAAGGACATTTAGTCCTTAAAACCAACAGCACATTCAATAAGAATCACTCTGATTCAGGGATTTCTGTTTAAGCCTAAAAAAAGTGCTGTCAGCCACGTAATACTCTAAACTTTCACTTACAGTGCTCAGAGCTGAGTGGCTAACACGCACGACAACCGGAAGGTCTCTATGGGACAGCGTCACCCAGATGGCACATCAGGCACACAGCCTCCAGGGGTCAGAGTGCTTGTTTCAGCCGTTGGGTGAAACATGCGGGGAAAGAAACAATACTGCTACTGCCCCGAATGACAGCTGTTCTCCCTGAAGCGGCAAAATTTGATGGCGTAAAAAAAAAATAAAAAAATCCTGGGTCGTTCAGGTCAGTCTGAAGAAGATGAATATCAAAGGGGCGTCTGAGGTTTACACCCAATCCAGAGAGAGGAAAATCAAAAATAAGAGCCTGACAGAACAGACCACATCAAATAGATATGTGTGTCCCAAGAGTCAAAATGGTGAAGAAGAGCAGAACGGAAGAAAGAGATGAGGGTTAAAACACTATGACTTGATTCTGTTCATCAAAAGTTCCAAAGTGACATCTGGACCCAACACCAACTCCATGTGGAATGATGCAGAATGTTATTGAATTCTAAGTGAGCAACTAAAGCTCAAGAGAGCTAGAGTAGTTCTTAGCGTAGCTAAGTCACCAAGCAATGATGCTGTGTCCAAATGAATTAAGCATCCCTCCATGATAAAAGGAGATTTTTTTTTTTTGGTTAATTTGGCTTTTCAGATGTGCACCAAGCAACAGTAAGAATACAGGCAGAGCAAAAGAATGGTATGATTAAAGAAATCACAACAGACCCATCATCTTTTTTCTTCTGCCGCAAAATACAAAACACAGGTCAAAGGTCACATAGGTAAATTTGGTACTTTACCCTTAATTGAACCAGCTTCTATCAGATTTTATACAGGTTCATTTGTTTAAAAATTAGACAAGATTTTCAGGTGCCTCTAAAAAGAGATAGAAATTCTATGCCTACACCACATATTTATCACCCTTGTGCTATGTTAGCAATAAACACTTAATTATTTAGATGTTTATATCTTTACTAATTTAAGATCTTTATCTAACAGAGCTTTTATTCACATGGTCAATTTCATTACCTTACTAACAAACTGTAGTCATGAGACCAGTGTACGGCCCAAACCACATGCATATTGCTTCTTTTGTCTCCTGTCCAGAACGCGCGAATGATTAATGCGGCACTCAGACAAAATACACTGCTTCTTATCTTCCCTAAACACCCTGCAAAATCTTCTGGACATCTGCAAAAGTGAATTTAGAGAAAAAGAGAGACAGAGATCGAGAGAGAAAAAGAGAGAGAGAGAGAGAGAGATGGAGGCAATCTTAAGCTCCCCACCTGCAAATACAGCCTCTAAGCACATAATACGCTGCTTCGCTGCAGGAATGGGCTTTGAGTTAAACTCCTAAAATATGGGATACAGAAAAGAACGAAGAGACTTCTCACAAGCTGGTTTTATCAAGTTTGACTACAGGTGTTTCCTTTTAAGGTTACAAGTTAGCAGCTGGAAAAAGTGCCCCACACTTTGGAACTTAATTTCAGTCCAAATAGAGTGTGGCATCACAAATCATTCGGCACAAGAGTTCATTATCATCTGCCAAAAAAGGTGTGAGGAGTGAGAGAACCCTTATATAAATCTTGTCCACATACTGGAGCTGTTAGGACAAGCAAAAATAGGTGTTATAACCATTTCCTGACTCACTAATAAGTCTTTAGTAGCTTATTTGACTTGGATTAGCTGTAATGATATGTAATCAAAATCTACTGAATACAAACAGATCATGTAGCAGTGTTACAGTCTCAGTGTTACTGGTCCTAGTACTGTCGTTTGTGGATGAAGATGTCTGTTCACTGGTCGGTGTACATTGCTGTACTCAGATATGTAGTAAAGGCAGCAGCTGAAAGAATACGCCTACAAGTACAAGATGTAGAAAATCGGTTCCTCCAAAAACCTGGTCAGCTGCTGTTGGACCACTGGACAAGAGCCAGAACATGCTGAAGATGATATATCTTAAAAGTTAGTCTGGGAACATCTAGAGATCCCCCAGAAAAAGCTAGAATCTGTGACCTGAAGAAGTGTGGGCAGCCCCGTTGGCATTGCAAACCCCACCAGGAGAACATGTAGGAAAATGAGTGAATGGACAAGCGAGTTAGCGAATGAACAAACAAGCTGTCAAACTATAAAAAGTCTAAAATTATCCCGGATGTGATTTTTTTCTGAGTAATCTGGCTAGAAGCCGTTCGAGGGAGCACATGTAGCTTTCTGAGGTCACAGAGAAGTGCTGAAATGCTTTACTAGCCAGGCTGAATGAAAGTCCATTCTTACCTGTTATCCCTTTTCCAGTGCTAAAGAAATGGTTTTAAATGACCTGACATTATAGAAGCTTTTAGAGTACACTGCCATGGACTAGAGCCTGCCTCTAATGGCTATACAGGTAATAATAAGTCAAGTGGAGTTACTGTAAGTTATTCTACATAACTAATTAATCCATTTTGGTGTGCTGGCTATTCATTCACACCAAAAGAATGCATTTTGTAGGATGCTAAAGAGAGACAAAGAGAGAAAGAAAGAGCGAGAGAAAGTGAGAGAACCACCCATTGGCAGGTTTGATAGGTCTAATCCAAAACCAGATTACTCTTAAGCTCCCCTTCTGAAGTAAAAGCATAAAGAACAGTCTGTAAAGCCTGCCATGTCATCCCTACCCTTAGGTGTTCTCAAATGTTCTCTTTAAAATTTTAAAATTCAGAACTATAAAATTCTGCCACATGTGCCACTTCAGGAAAACAAAAACCAACTCAGAAGTTAGTTCATGGTTAAAAGACAGTCAGTCAGTTGGCAAGGCACAGAATTCCAGGTGCTGTTAAAAGGCAGCCTAAGGCGATGAGGCGGCATTTGCTGGAACATGCCATACTCCAAATTTCCAATAGTCTCTTATATTGTACATTTGTACAGAGTCCCGTTAGAGAACTTTAATGAATTTCATTCTGTGTAAGAAAAATCCAGTGAAAATGCTTGTGCTCATTAGAATTCTGCCGATTTTTATTTTTTGTGAGCTCGGGTCAATGAACCACACCTGCTTTACTCTTTAACTTTCTCTACTCTTAAACTTTCTGTGGCACAACACTTCTTGCTGGTATGCAGGGGCTGCGACTAATTTATCGCATGAAAGGATGCATCTCTCTCTCGGCCTTGTGGGAGTCGAGCACGGCGGCTGGCTGCCGTAATCATTCTCTCTGTGACTACAGAATGCATTACCGGTAAAATCTGGCAATGGTACATTACCGCATGTGAGAGATCATGCAATGTTCTTAGACAAATTAAAAAAAAAAACACTCAAAAAAACAAAGGCAGCCTATAGCTGTAATGTACAAGAGAATTTATGTGCAATCTTTAATTAAAGCCCATTTCATTTAATTGAGGGAGAATGTTAAGTACAGAAAGCATAATAATTCCTTCCTGCAGCTTTATTATTGGGTTTGCCCTTGCAATTCGAGCCTTAATTAAGTCTGCTTACACAGACAACGTTCAACAAAACCCGTAGCTGATCTCGCACTCCTTCTAACACTCAGAGATAAAGCTGTCAGATTGTCTAATCTTTCTAAATCTGGAAGTTTTTTATCATAAGTAACTGTTAAATCAAGCCACTAGTCTTATTCATTACACGCTATAGAAAAGACAACAATTCAACTTTCAAAAGACTCATTTAGAGAGTGGTAATAAAACACGAGTACAAAGTCGGGGGCGGACGGCTCAGAGCGGCTAGGGGGATGCCGTATGACCCTGTTTCATTAGTGTTATGTAGTGCGATAAGCCACACGGGAGAAATAAATGGCATCGACCCATCCTTCCACACAGGACAGACATAATAGACTGGGCTTCCAGACACAATGCAATTTGGTCCAAGACTACACTTCTCCTGTCAATAATAATATTCAGGCAAACATCCCTTTTTTTAATAGCTGTTCCTCAGACCTTTAAAAATAGATTTTAAATAGCACCTTTTTTTTTCTATCTTCAAATGTGAAGGGAGGAAGATTTCACATTTCACTGAAACAAAATGGCAGACTATTCACAAGAATTGTGACAAAAAATTAATACGTGTTTTTTAACCCAACTCAGCCCACACAGCTACATCCGCGTCATGAATACGTCATGTAGTTTCCATTATTGGAAATTTACGCAGGACTTCTTTAGTATTTTGTGGGTTTTTTTAAACAAAGGAACTGGTAAATCTGTTCCTCAATCAAGGCTGAGAAGCAAATGCACTGACCGGATGTGAATGTGGTAGAAGACTAACCATGAAGATTACAACATCTCACACACCCACAACTAAAGCTAGTTTAAACAATCTAAATATAGTGCTGGTACATTTAAATTATGTGTCCTTATTTAATCTTCATTAGCTTAATGAAAGACTTTTTAAGTGACAAGAGGAAATTACTGTATTATAACACCATATTAAGCAGGGGAAAAAAGAGCATTGATGGGAATAACCTCAAAACATCACTGTACCTGCTCACACATACCCTTCATTTAAATGAACCCCACTTGGATACGACGAGCAAAAAAATCTAAAAGCAGGAAGGAAGAGAGGAGGTTTTGAGCTGGCCGCAGGGTGAGTGAAGGAACTGAGAAGGAGGGAGAAAAAACTTAATCATGCCATTTTGAGTTCAAAGTGTCACTTAAGGAAAAAGAGTGGCAGGTAAAGCATGAAGAAATGCAATATTCACATCACACACACCATCAAAGCAACAGCCTGCAAAAGCCAGTTATCCAGTTATCTTACATCGCCATGGCTGCCTAAAAAGGTTGGCCCACTTTGAATGTCAACCTGAATTGATATGCTCAAAGCTTCGAATGGATATTTGACAGGAATAGATTTAAAGCAGGGAAGGGGAAAAAAATTCTTCTATTGTGATATATGACCTTTTACGGAGAATTGAAAATACCCGGACAAACATTAAACATTAATAAGACCCAATAGAACAACTTGTAAATCAGTGAAGGAGCTGTTAACAATAAAATCTGTGTAGCTTACATCAAGCATCGATGGAAATCCGAGGCCCCGTGTGGCACGACACTGAAAATGGTGTGTGCAATTAGCAGTATTATCTTCCAGACAATCAATGAAGTGATTTATAACCCAATCCCCGTAAACAAGCTTATAAATGAAACTCCACCAAGCACATAATAGCTGCTAAACATGAGCTAAGACCAAACGGCCCCACACGTACAAGTACAACGGCCATGAGTTACAGCCGAGGACTGCATGCTGCAGAAACATGTTTGTGAGCTTAATTGGACAATCAATGCTTATCCCCTGACCTGACCATCGACTTCTACATCAATATGTGTATATTAACAACCCGTAAACGAGCAAAGGCAGCCCAAAAGAGCCTAGTAATAGCTCCTTAAACACTGCTCCGTCAGGCGCAAGGTGAAATGACATTTCATTAAAGACCTGAAAGTGGAAAAATTTCGCTGCCTGCGAGTGATTACATGCACAGAGCACCTCCTGACAGATTTTACAACACTCTTGGTATATATTCCTCTCAGTTAATTATATCACACAGGCTCAACTGTATCTAATTAATTCCTCATATTTTCTCAAAGGTGCGTGGAGAAGGTGGCTGTTGACTAGCATGTGCGAGCACATGAATCACTATGATCTCACAAGCTCAAGATTTTTTAAACTGGCTAACTAGCTGAAGTGTGGAAGTCTTGGTAGGAGAAGAAGGGGACTGACTTTTTTTAAAGCATGTCCCAAAAACCAGCAAACAGGTGGTCCCCAAAGGAACTTTGTGACATTTGGAAGTTCTGCCTCCCATCATAACCCAGTCCTCCATGTGAATCAACATATAAAAACAAAGCAATATACAGCCCTTGGCGCATCTATCAGCCTGCAATATATATGACTATATATATATATATATATATATATATATATATATATATATATATATATATATATATATATATATATATATATATATATATATATATATGGCTGCATCAGACTAGCGTACAGCACTGCTGTATTAGTAGTCATGATGAAAGTATGCTGGAGAGTGTCATTATAGAGGTGTGGATGAAGAGAAAGGAAGAGAGGAAGCACAGGAATGGATAAGATCATTTAGGTTTAAATAAATGAATGTTTAAAGGAAGCACAGGTGGCAGGTCCTCCATCTCCAGGGCTTCAATTAATCCATTAGCAGATGACTGAAGAACAAGTTCACAGCACAGACAACACCACCCTGTGTGTGGAGTGTGTGCATGTGCGGAGTGTGTGTGTGCGTGTGTGTATGGAAGAGGGTGAGGAGTTCTGCAAAAAAGCAGATGCCTCATTTATCCAATGGACAGAAGAAATTACTGTAAAAGCCATCTCTGACGCTGTGGCATTAAGGGTGCTGAGGTCTGCCTGCTGACGCATGAATAAGTAATGCAATAATGGATGCCTTACTTAGAGGAAATGTGGATGGATGGGATAAATGCATGAAGCCTAAACAACACATAGGAAAAAAATGTGAGTGATGTCATATTTAGTTTCATGAAATCGTCCGGTTTTAAACAATTATCATCATTATTCTAAAAAAGCACAACACACAAAGAGTTCAAAGCAGCAAGGCTTTTCCTCCATCATGATCATGCCCACTGTCACTCCTAGTAGTAATTAACATTTCAGTTTGAAGGAATGAAGAAATATACAGAATGAAGAATGAAGAAATATGCAGAAATATGAAGAATTAAGGAATTTTTATTAAGTCTCATTTTCGTTCTGCGCGCATTCTTACTGGATTTGAAGCTGTTCATAGCTGTCATATCTATCTAAGTATGAAGGAATTAAAATGTTTTATTGTAAAACTCCCCCGACGTACATTTCTCTCTCTCTCTATCTCTTTTTCATGACCATAAATTTAAACGGTTTGAAACCCTGCACAAGTAAGCAGAAGAAGAAAAACCCTTAGACATTATGCAACAATTAAAACATTTCCTTAAAAAAAAATAAAAAAAACTTCTTGACTCAAAGCCATTTTCCTACAATACACTAAATTTGGCACTGAATCACGTATCCTTTCACACAGAACACCAAATTTGGCCTCGACCCATGAATCACAATTGTCCTGACTAAGTGCCTTCTCAGTGTAAAAACGGTGGAAGATGTTGCACAAATAGCACCCCATTTAACATGCAGATTAGTCGTGTTGTTTACAATTGAGTAAATTAAAGTGTGCCTAAAAGATAGGCAAAACCTAACAGCTTTTTCAAACAAAATAATTGACTACTCATGCTTTGGAGTTTCAATGGTGGTAGTGCACCTTTAATCCTGATACGCTGGAACCAAAAATAATGTCTTCCTGCATAAAAGGAAGATTGATCTTTTTCTACTGACAGCACTTCAGAAACTGTGGCCTTTAAACAAATAAGAGCCCAGGCATAGCAAGGGTATAGTGAAGAAACCTGAGGCCAGTGAGAGATGCAAGAGTTTTTCAAAGTGTCTGCTTGACCCAGTCAAGTTCCTTTTTTTTCCACTCATGATAAACAAGGCTGACTGGTCATGCTTTCCATCACTCAACGAAGGACTGAAGGCATGTTTTGGAAAAAGGAATGCATGTCTATTCTGTCCAGTGTAGGTAGATGTGAACTAAAGCAAATTAAAAGGGGACCACACCTTTTCATTTGCCTACTAAGAGCCTAGGAGGACGCTCGCAACACACAGCCCGTGCTACCTTCTCATTAAAAAGGCAAACAACCTCAACAATCAAAAAGCCTGGTTAATTTCTCAATTCAGTTTCAAAACAACTGCTGATATTTTTTTTCTCTGTAGCAAGAAGTCTAACGGGATTTTGTGAGGACCTGATCTCCCTGCCATGTGATTTTCTCTGCCCAATTTCCTCATATCACATATACAGTGATTAAACTGAAAAAATAAAAAAGGTTCTGGTGAATTGCTTCAGTAAGTGACGGAATTGTGAAAAACAGCAGTCACAAGGCACAGGCACATAAAGGTATTTCAAGACCTGTGCTACAAGAAAGATTATATGCAAATAATAATGAGAGAGCTCTTTTAACCATGCAGGCTTTACTGTATAGTTTCTCACAGAACAATAACCAGAAGGAGTTTATATCTGTCAACATACAATGATAAATGATTCGGGGTTTGTATTATGCAAAAGATGGAAAACAAGGGGCTTTCGGCTCATGGTTTCCCTTGTCAGACCTGGGCTTTCCAGAGTAATATCTAGAGAATTAATGACATTTCAAATCCCTCCCTTACATACACAGTCTTTTAATTTTCACTTCCTCTTTCGAGCAGTCATGCTTTCACAAATCATATAACAATCATAATGACATCACCTGAGTGAAAAAAAGGAAACTGCGTCATGAGACATCTACTTTGACTTCTTTTTCAAAAGCGACTAGTTTTCATACCCAAGTCTGGGTGTAACAGATGCCAATATTTTGCCCATGGAGCAGATTATATTATTGATGATTACCGGATACATTATACGAGGTTTCATTCAACTAAAACAAAAGTAGCTTCCTGAACAAGAGAATAAAGGAAAACAGATAAGGTTGATCAGAGAGCCTCTGTCTTTCTCAATCTGATAATCATGAGATAAGATTGAACAACATGTGAGGAGCGAACCAGCCACCACCCAAATTCCACCAAACCATTCAACTATAAAAGATACCAAGGAGTTTCTCAAACACATATAGTAGAAAATAACTGAAAACAAGTTTGTTAGTTTGTCTTATGTGAGAACTAAAACACACCTTCAATCGTATATAAGGACTGGTGATCACAACCTCTCTCTCTCTCTCTCTCTCTCTCTCTCTCTCTCTCTCTCACACACACACACACACACACACACACACAGAACTGGTGATCACAACCTCTCTCTCTCTCTCTCTCTCTCTCTCTCTCTCTCTCTCTCTCTCACACACACACACACTCACACACACACACTCACACACACACACACACACACACACACACACACACACACACACACACACACAGGACTGGTGATCACAACCTCTCTCTCTCTCTCTCTCTCTCTCTCTCACACACACACACACACACAGGACTGGTGATCACAACCCCTCTCTCTCTCTCTCTCTCTCTCACACACACACACACACTCACACACACACACACACATACAGAACTGGTGATCACAACCCCTCTCTCTCTCTCACACACACACACAGACACACACACACACACGCAGAAACACACACACACAGACACATACAGATACACACACACAGACACACACACACACACACTTACACACACACACAGGGACACTGCCCACTACCAACCGCGCGCGATGACTCGTTTTTGTGACGACACTGAAACAACGAAAGAGAAACTAATGACTAAAGTCGGACAACTAACACGAATACACACAATTCTCATTACAAGCATTCACATTACACTGCATTACATTCATATGACACTACATTACATTCACATGACACTACATTACATTCACATGACACTACATTACACTGTTTTTTTCAGCCGGTTTAATTCCGACTTCCCCTCTGATGCTATTCTCCTGATATCCTATAACACTAATCACACTGACTCTATCCCATGGCGCACTCCTTTATTATACACTGTGTAGTACTGCTGTACTGTAAAAACGGACTTCACAACCTGAGTATTTAAGTAAAACTACCTCTAACCTACTAATCGAGTAAAACGTGTGAAAAGTCAGAAAAACGTGTGTGAACTGATTAAAACGAAAGTCCCCGGTGACGTCGCCACTTGTTGATGTTTCCTACGTTATGCTGAATGAGTAAATGTGTCAAATACAAGCAGAAAGCTCAGTAGATAGAAATGATCACACATCCTACCTTGAGAAAACATCGCAACAGCGAACAAGGCACCGAAAAGGAAAACGGAGCGCATCCTCAAACCGGGATCCTGTCCACAAGCACGCGCTGCTCTGAACGATCAAGTCCGTGCACTTTTTTAAAGCCAAGCCGTAGAAAAGTGAGACGCTTCTGTTACCGCACAGGACACTGGAGTTGTGAGTAACGTGCAGTGATACTGACTTGACTTGACTGTACTCTGTCTGTGTCTGTGTGTGTGTGTGTGTGTGTGTGAGCGCCGGGAGCGCACTGGACTTTCAGGGAGATTTCTGCTTAGGCTCCGCCCACGTCCCCGCCCACATCCCCGCCCACCCGACGTAACCATGGATACACACAGGCGGGGACAAGCAGTGAAATCATAATAAGCAATAAAAAGCCACAAACACACCACACATATATAAAGTGCATTGTTTACTCTTGTCTATTTACATTGTCTAACTTGTATTATTTACTTATTATTATATAAACACAATTTGTTTATATATGTATAGATTCATATAATAAAAAAAATAAAAAAAATAATAAAAAAAAAATCAGTAAATGAATAAACACCAAAGAGCTCTTTTGTTTTAACCCTCCTTGGACACCCTTGAAGGTTTTATGTAGAAGTGATTTATTGAGAGTTTTATTATCAGAGCTTTCCAAATAGACATCCTTACCATTAATTATCTAAGGAATAAAAATCAAAGGAACCTAGTGTCTTAATAGTGTTCGATGAAACTAAATATTTCAATCAAGCAACCTGTCATTCATTCATTCATTCATTCATTCATTCATTCATTCATTCATCTTTACACTTTACCCTGATCGGTTGATCTGTGGATTTATCCCAGGAATGTGTGTAAAGCAGGTATCGCAGGTCTGGATGACCCACTAGATCATGACAGACAGACAAACAAATGAACCATGTTAATTAACCACTATTTACTCCAATGTTGCTCTAGTGCCAACTTATAAGAAGTGCTCTTTAAAGCCTGGGAAAAAATATTTTGCAGCATTTAAATATTTGTTAGAAGCCTTTAGACAAATTGAGCAGTTAATGAGTTAGGGGTTATGCCCTAGGCCCAACCGTGACTTTCTTATGCTGTTAAGATTCAAATGATACTTCTGGCCATTTGCACAGGAATCTAAATTTATAGCATTACAACACAGACAAGGAATATGTAGAGATAAACTGTTCTATATTATTAAACAACTACATTCTAACCCATATTCACCTTGGACTGGAGGTTCTCTTGGACTGTTAATGTTTTAGCATTCATAAAGTTTATTTCTGATGAACATGTGCACAAATTCTGAAACACTGCTACACTATGTTCTCTGCTTTTTCTTAGTAATCTAGTGTAGCACTTCACTACAAACTGACACTACTCACTAAAGCGGTTCTGTGTAAAGGTGTGCACTACTCAGACACCTGATCTACTGCACTACTCAGACACTACTGATCAACCCCACCCACGCCTGGAGGAAGACTGATCAATCTTGCCTACTTCTGCGGTTATTTTTGTTATCACCTGCTTGTGATATTTTAATACACTTTATTTTATTTTAAGACAATAAATAAGTTACATAAATAAATTCGTTTTATTTGGTCAGTCCCATGGTTTGGTGAGAAATAACTGAGAAAAATTGACACTTACAGTTGAAATTACTTATTTAAATGGTCATGATGCTAGCCAGAATAAAGCAGTTGCTAATAATGAATGAATTGATACTTTAAACACTATATGCAATGCAGTGGGAGCTGTGAATATAGCCTTTCATTGTTCCTCAAGCTTTGTATCTGACCGCTCTCTCCCTCACGTCGAAGAGTAAAAAACGCCCACTCTAGCATCTTTTTTTTTTGGGTCAGATCTCACATCTCTATTTCTGTGGTGTTTAACTGTGTGCAAAACTTTTCTGTGTCTCTCGCTGTGTAACAGTGAATACTCTTTCATACACTTAAGTTTGCTTGTGAATTCCTGATAATGTCGTTTCTATGCATTCCATTGTAACATACCACTCATTTCCTTGTCTGGCTGTGAATGGCATTAGGGTTAATTAATTCCATCATTAAACACGCACTATTAGGCATAGACACACATCAAGTCACAGTTTGCATGTCAGCCAAATAAATTACACTAATAAGACATGATTTTTGTGACCTTTTACAAATACAAACTGCATTTATTTACCTGATTTTTAAAAATAACTCTGCAAGCGGTAGGTTTGACTGTAAAATGTTCCAAATGCCAGTGAGTTATTTTTGTCCACACACATTTGTGAAATCTTCTGGAAGGCATCTGGCTGCACTTTTACTACAACATTATTTTACTTGAGATTCCTCACACCAAATATCTCAATGTCTATAGGATATACATGGAAATCACATCAAAGGGCTATTAAGCTAAATCCAGCTTCTTTAATGGCGCTCTTCTTTTCTAAATGTTGCCTTCTTTTCTGGCCTTTATGTACTTACAGTACATGGTATAGGTATTAAGAATAAGGAAGACATGGGAATGGTTTTCTGAATAATGATGGCACAGAGCCAGTGCATTTTTTAAGGAAACCGATTCATTTCATAAGAATCATTCTGAATCAACCTCTGAATCATTTTTGTCATTTTCATTTTCATGAGTCATTGGACATGTATAATTTTCAAACAGCTCTCAACAACATCTATGTTTTTTTTTTAAAGATTGAAATGGCTGAGTCTTCTGAATATGTGCAAATGATTGCAGAGGAGGTTATTGGTAAAACTGCTTATTAAATGTCTAGGGATAAAATATATCAGCAGAATGCAATACACAGATACATAGCTGAAACAAAAACATTCTTGAGTGCTGGTTGTAGTACTGAGTGCTGGTTGTAGTACTGAGTGCTGGTTGTAGTACTGAGTGCTGGTTGTAGTTGTTGTTAAAGTTTGTTCTCAAAGGTCACTAGAGCACTATATGGTTTGATCTGATAAAGAAAGGAAGACAATGGTGCTCAGTCCTGTTTTAGCGTTAAGCAAAAACTGTACAATTCTCTAGCACAGTTTTTGTAATATATTTGTTATGCTACAAAGCAGGAAGCACCATTTGAATGTTGTTTTTAACATCCAGGTGTGTAATAATGATGACTTGCGAAACAAATTTCTATTTACTTCCACCTACAGTGCTGCAAGATGAATGACTGAGGTGCATTTTTCTTCAGTCTACTCTATTATTTGCCCCTGTTGCTTTTAGGGAATTGTATTCAGAACCATTCAGACTGTATTGATGCATTATTAGGTTACACGTGTAGTCATTCTGGTTGCTTGTATTGGTGATACGGCTTGAAGATCGAGGCTTTCATCACAGCAAGACAGTTACAGTTGAACTTACTGCACTCTTTGTTTTAAAGAAAAAATGTGAAGTCTTTGTTTAAGTGGTGCAATAAATGATGCAATTAAAAAACAATCACTTAAAGTGTGTTGCTCAAGTTTTCTACATTTTACTGCTACACTTTCAATATGAATAGCTTTACATTCTTGTATTGTCTTAGGGATAATTCACAAGGAGCATTATTTCAGATATTAAAACAAATTACCTGTAGCGAAATATCTGCAAGCTTTGATTTGCCATTGTGCTTGTACTGAGAGGGGTCCTTATAAAAGCCATGCAGCTGTGACCCCCTGATTCAGGCATCCATCTAGAGATGCCATTTCACTTTTCAAATCATATTTCACAGATTTATTCACGTTAGAGCCTGTTTCCATGCAAGACTACACATGCTGTACAGCAGAACAGACAGATGAACATATTTTTGTACGGAATAACAGAATATTAATAGCTTGATAATAATGCTTGGCACATGCTGATGCTGCAAGCCTTGAATCAGTAAAGCAGATGATCTGCTAGTTGGTATTAAAGTGGGAATCCAAAATTAGATTTGAAACATGCAGATATTTTGTTTAACATCTTGAAAATAGTTTGACAGAGTTTCTGTGAACATTTCAAAATGTTTGTATTCGATAATGTAAGATATTCACTTCCGAGAACATTCATTTCTTTACAGATACCTTTAGTTCACAAACGTAGTATGACAATGTTACACAAACTGCACAGAGACACAAATATATTCTTAAACCCAATAATAGAATGATAATTGAATGTTAATGATCCTTGGCAAGACTTTATATTATACTATGTGCCTTTTTCTTTTTAGTAATGCAGACTCGGTGTGAGTTATCATTATACTAAGACACAGAACCTGTCATTTGAAGTAAAGACATTGTAAAATGAATCTAAGATAAATGGCTCTCTAATTACTCTTAAGAATTTATCCATTTACTCTAAATGGATATCCTGAGTGGCATATTAGTGCTGTGGGAAGTGTTCCTGTCTCACAGTTTCAGGGTACCTGGAGCTCAAGTTATTTTCTTTTTTGGAGTTTTGCATATTTTCTCAATGTCCTCTTGGCGCTTCATTTTTCTCCATGGAAGGTGGATTTGCTCTGCTAAATTGATCACAGGTGCGAATGAATGTGTGAAAGTATGTGTGCAATAGACTTGTATGTTATCCAGGGTGTATTCCAACTTCATGGAAAAAACAGAAAATGACGGACTGACAGATTGAAATGAGTGAGTGAATGAATGAATACAATATTATAAATATTAATAAATAAATACATTTTATTAATATAAAAATTAAGCTTTTCATAATGCAAATTAGATTTCAAGAAAGTCTTTATAGTAAAATACATTTACATCTGTTCTACGTTCACAACTGTAGCATTTATTACAAAACAAATTCACACCTGTAGCAATTTTGCAAATGCAGCATTTGTAGCAAATCACTTTCCCATTTGTCCTGATTTCACAAATTCAGCATGTGAACTGGAGGCTTTCAGCAAGTCCATACATAATAAAGCAGATATACTGACAAATGCTGCCTAATTATGTTTATCGAAGGCTTCTATTTTGATCAATCTGTGAACTTTGCATGCTTAAAATGACATCAATGTAATGATATTGATTGTAGTAAATCCTTGAATATTTCCATTTTCCGCCTGTGGTCATAACACCACCTTTGAACTGTTGTTATTTTTGACACGTAAAAAAGATGACATGATGACACTTATATAAATCCATAATCACATTTTAAATATCAATGGGAAGAGGAGGGCATGAATCTACATAATCTTCCTTTCAAATTATATGAAAAAAAATAAAGTCCAGGCACTGAAAATGTCAAGCAATAGAGGACCACTTTTTACAGAGATATGGTTAGACAGAAGTGTTATTTTGTGTGATTTAGAATATACAAGCAAGTGCCGCTTTTCTTTTTAGCTGTCACTCCAATAAGCCTTGCAATCCATTTGTCATCTGCTGTGCAAGTATATTTGTTCAAAATACCAGAGTAGTCCACTGCTGATGAGAAGAATGACGCCCCCTACAGAATCAGAGAGATCATGGAAAGCATATTAATCGTTCTTTGCTTGCTCCAATCAATATAAACGTACAGAATATATAATCTCATCTCATGACTAAGCGTTCATCATGCATGAGAGTCATAGAAAAGATTTTGCCTTAAATGTTCAGATCAAAATGATTTTATGAAGAGTATAGAATTTACTTTTGAGTAGTTTGATATATTTGGCTGATATATTATCATACTCTCTACAGCTGTGGTTCTCAAAGTGAGGTTTGTGAAGGATAACCAACGGGTCCAAAAATTTGTTACAAAGGAGGAAATCTGAAACCCATCCCAACTGAAGGTATAATAAACATTTAATCAGCACTTTAATGAAGAAACACCTGTACACCTACACACGCAATTATCTAATCAGACAATGGTGTGGCAGTAGTGCAGTGCATCAAATCATGTAGATGCTCACATCAACCATCAGAATGGGGAAGAAAATGTCATCTTAGTGTTTTCAATTGTCGCATGATTGTTAGTGCCAAATTAGACTTTACTCAGAATGGTGCAATAAAGAAAAAATATCCAGTAGGTGGTAGTACTGCTGATGGGATGATGATGATGGGATTCCTTGTTGATCAGAGGTCAGAGAAAAATCCCATACCGGCTCAAACTGACAGAAAGGATACAGTAACTCAGTTATTCAACAACTGTGGTGAGCAGAAAAGCATCTCAGAATGCAAAAATATATCTAACCTTGATGATGATGGGCTACAACAACGGAAGAATACATTTTTCCAATTCTGTCAGCCAAGAACCCAAAGCTGAGGCTGCAGTGGGCAAAGGATCATGAAAACTGGACAGATGAATACTTGAAAATGTAGCTTGGTCTGAAGAGCCTTGTTTTCTTTTGAGGCACACAGATAGTAGGGTCTGGTGGGATTCTGGTGAAAGGTCTAAGGCTGCAATAAATATATACAGTTTATGAAATAAATCTTTACTTAGCTTGTCTGATTATTTTACAGGATCGCTGGTTGCAAAACCTTTGAGAAGCCTTATTCTACAAGGATTTTTTTTGTTGAGAAATCTAATGTCACTTTTCATTTGTGCCATGTAGACGAAGTGTATATCTCAGCGCAAGAACATGCTGTTTTAGTGTGCAACCAATGATGCATGTATGCTGTGTTTATAAATGTCTTTCAGTTCATCTGCTGTGTCATTATCTACTACAACACAGACGCTATAACCGCAGCCCTGATTCGCGACGATTTTTTTGTGTGTCACTTCTAACCATGAAGCAGAGTTTAATCTTTGCCAAGACAATGAAGCTCCTTATCTGTCCTCCAAGCATAATGAATGTAAGACTAATTTTCAGCCTGGCCTTTAGATAGTGAGCCTCATTTCCAAGCTGGAACAAGGATGATATATAATTCAAATTCTGCATATTTCATAGTTAGTAGTTTTTTTTCATCTGTTTTGTCTATGCCATAGCAGCACTTTCTCCAAATTATCAGCCTATGATGATTAAAGACAAAAGTTCCAACAAAGGCTCTTACATTAAGGACACTCTGTCCAGTTGTAGATGAGCTGTATGTTGATTTATTCACAATGTTATACAGTGGAAAGTAGAGATTTGTGATTTGGCCGCCTTCCAAACTGCAATTTCTATTAATGTCTATTCTATATAAACAGAAACTGTTTATAGGGTTAGCCATTTACACTTATTTATGTGGCTGATTTTCTTCCCAACATGTTGTTATTTTTATCTAACCTTTGTATGAATTATACACCTCTGCAGAAGCACTTGTGGAATAAGTCTTATTGACCGATGTTATTTTCTGTTTGTAGGTGATTACTGCCTTCAGGCAAGGACGAGTCCTGCGCTGGCCTCAGAGAAGCACCTTTATTTTTTCTTTTCTCCTGGTAACTGAAGACAGGAGTGTGAAGTCTTCCAGCTGTGTCTAGAAATGAATGCCAGTTAAAGGCAATGTGATAAGGAGGATGGGTGATTATATTCCAATGGTCTGTGTAATTCACAGCATGTGGCATTGATAAAGATAGATTCTAAAGATAGATATTTCGTGCTTATATCTCAGTGAGGACCAAATTTCCCCTTCACTTGAGAGGAAAACTGGTCCTTAAAAGAAGAAAAAAAGATTGGTTCATTTTTGGGGGGTTGTATTAAATCTAATAATTTCTTTCATAACAGTGGAAGGTCCTCATAAGTATAGTAAGGTAAATGTGTGTGTGTGTGGATGGGAGCGTGTGAAGTCCTCACTTCCTGTCTAAAAAAGAATACCAGTTAAAGCCATTATGATTGTGCCTGCTAATCCAGGGGAGCACACAAGTGGCACAGCAGGCTAAGTGATTATATTCAAATGGTCTGTGTAATTCACAGCATGTGGTGATGATAAAGGCAGATACTATACCAGAGCATTGAGTTTATGTATGCTGATTAAACCTCATGATTAATCTTCCTTTTTCAGGCCGGGGTTTGAAAGTCATCCAGGTGTGTGTGTGTGTGTGTGTGTATGTGTGTGTGCTTATATGTAGTTAAGGGCCAAATTTCTTATAAGTATGGAAATGTGAGAATTTTATTATTGTGGAAAAAAAATTTATTTTCTTTGTTGGTTGTATTAAATCTAATTATAATATTCATGAATGAAGAATGTCCTCATAAGTATAGTAAGATGCGTGTGAGTATGTGTGTGTATGCCTGGGTGTATATATGTCCTGTTAAAGCTCAGATTCTTTATTAAATTAAGCATCGTTACAACAATGTCAGTACTACAACAACTGGTGTTTTCAACAGTGTGGAAATAAAGTGTTAACTTTTATCTAGTTTAATGGCTTGAGCAATCATTTGTCCTTAGCCAGACCTGCTGGTGTTTAGCATATGATCAGAAATGATAGGCTTGTTTATAAACTAGCCTTGTGTATAAAGGTTTTTGTGGTGTTTTTATATTATTTTGTAGTAAATTAGCGTATTCTTAAATATATAAAGTTATTTAATGTATTTATAAATATTCCTTTTTTGTAAAAGACTGTAATGTCATCTTCTAGCAGCCTAATATACATTCATTTATTAATTTGTATGCTACAAAGGTTTTTAAAAAACATTTAAAAAGGCCATTCCCAGGCCGATATATAGTTAAATTAACTATAACTATAGAATTAAAGCAACATCAAACTAGAAGCAACTCAGAACAACTCAAATATAGTCGTGAATGAAAAATGTACAGAAAAAGGTTCTGAAATTTTGTTATTGTGTGGAGACTGTAAGGTGAGGGGTCCTGGTTACGCAGCTTGTGAGTGATCTCAGAGATCATGAAGAGATTTTGTTGTGTATTTGTAACAAATGCAGCGTTTTTAAACCGAACAGCTCATTATCCGAACACTGTGAGAGTTTCGCTGCTGGCTCTTTCCCTGCTGCATGATTGTGTGCTAGAACTGAAGATTTAGGGTCAAGGATTGCCAATAGAGAGCCCATAATGGAGCTTTTAGATTATTTTTATTAAGATGTGTATAAATAAATCTAAAATTTGTTTCATGGTCATAGTCGGTATGGCATATGTGGTAAAAAAAAGTAAATTTTTTCCTTTGAGATTTCATAGAAATGATCAATTTACTTAAGCTAAATTTTTCCAATCTATAACAGTCTTCCTCCAACCTGAGATGTTAGCAATGTCAATGTCAAAACCCTAGGACATTTAACTTTCTGTAACTTTATCATTGGTGCATTAATGATATTTCTTAAAAGCTTCTGTATTTAACAAAACATAACTCCAATAAAGATACATTGCATTTCATTAAAACCCACAAATCCTTAAAATATAAATTACAAAGAGATTTCTCAGTGAATGGGCATGTGTTTGTAGGGTTGAATCCATTAAAGAAACAAGCTGTGTTCTGGAAAGAAATGCCAACGTAGTTATTTTGAGGCTTTAGCAAGCACGAATGCTTCCAATTGTGAGACGCATGTCGCTCCTTTCCAGGGATGATGATCACTTTGATTGCATAATTAAACACAGAACTATTAAGCAACTTGTGGGATCACTATTCAGGAATTACTGAATATGAAACATATTTCTTGGAGTCTACACATTCTCTGTTAAAAATGCATTCTTTGTAATAAAAAAAAGATAAATCATCTCAGATTTTTTTCCACCTTTAATGTAACAGAATGACAACATGAGTATCTGAGGTAAGAAAGATGAGAAACAGTTGAGTAACTGAAGATGTGACCTCACCGAGAGACTGGGAATAGAGGAAGAACTGAAAAGGCTTAAGCACTGAGCCTTGTGGGACACCAGTGGATAATCTGCTTGTAGCACCAGTGGATAATCAGTGTGACACCAGTGGATAACCCTCCATGTCATTTGATATGACCATCAGTCAAAGTAGGAAGATCTAGTGGCACAGAAACCACCAGTAATAACTCAGAAAACAATTTCTGTGGAATGTGCCATTTTGAAGCCAAATTATTTAGTATCATGGAGGTTGTTCTGTTTGAGCTCAAGCGACAGTTGATTATAGATTGCACATTCAAGGATTTTAGAAAAAAAAAGAGAAGTGTTACTGACTGATAGTTGCTAGTGCCTGAAGGAGACAGAATGGGTTTCTTTAGGGTTGGAAGAGCACTTGAATGCAGTTTGGTACATGATTAGATATTATGGAGTCGCAAATGATAGTAGCACTAAAGGTAAGGTGAATTTGTGATGTGGTCTGGAGCATTGTGGAAGGAATGGGATCCATCAGGCAGTAGGTGGGATTGCAGGACGAGATGATTGATAGGATCTTTTCTGTTAAAAAATGTTCTGAGAAAGAGAAGAAGGCTTCTGTACACGAAGGAAGGATGATGAAGAAGAAGGTGGCTCGGTTAAGAAGTGAAGAAAAGATGCTCTTTAGTTTGCAAGCATCTTGTGTAGAAGCTTTCAGATTTCCTTGTACAAGATGTTCTCTAAACATATACTGTAAATCGGAGAGAGTGGTACAATATGAGACTTATATTGAGTTGTGATTTCCTCCACTGGTTTTCTCTCTGCTTAACACAGCTTAGCACATCTGATAGCTAAGGAACTGGATGTGAAAGTTTCCATGGTTTTAGAATTTAGAGACCTTATGAGGAGTGAAGAGAGGAAAGTGGTGGAATGTAACACTTTTCCAAACCTTCGAGGCAAAATGCAGTTTGAAGATTGCAAGTGTGACATTAAAAAATCTTCAAAAGTTACACAAATAATGTCAGAGACATTGAATATACAGTAAATTGACTAGAAAGAAAAAAAAAGGAAAGAGCTGAATTTGTTGAATGTAAGTGCTGTCAAATACTACTTTTGTCTGCTGACTTCACCACATTACATGCAAAAATGAATGGATTATGATGAGAGTATGAAAAAAATGAAAATGTGCACTCATTTGCTGTTCTTGTGGTTTAAGTGAACAAATCTATAAACTTATAATCCAATCCAATAAATGGAAAACAGCACTGGTTAATCGCTGCCTCATATCAACCTGATATTGATTATTTTCCTATCACAGCATGATCCTTAGTGCTTATGGAACAGTTATCAGGTTACGCTTATCAGCTTCACCTGGAAAGTGAGGTTTCTGGAAAGCAGTTGTCTCTGAATAGAGGTTACTTATTAGCACAGGTAATGTCAGCCATTTCCAGTAATTACACTCCGCTGACATAGAACCAAGTGAGCACTGAAACTGTGTTCCTATTCAAAAGGGAATTGCATATTTTAATTACAGTATTATTCTTGTTTTCTTATCCTAATCGTATCTGGCCACACATATGAAGCACTGTTCCAAATAGCACGATGGCTTAATACAGCAAACCTACACACGGCTTTTAAATGAAAGACCCTTACTGTCATAAGTACTTTACCAGATAACGTTTTCTTTGCGAATCAAGTCAAGAGGATAATTACCAAAATGTCACGAGTCACTTGCGGCAGTGCTTATAATTTTCCTGCCCTGGCTTTAAAAAAACAAATGGGCAGAGAGAAATAGAGAGCCTGAGGCTTTTAGTAGCACCTGCTTTCGGCTTGACTCCAGGTTTGCAGGTTACTGTGGCAAACACCTGGCAAAACAGCAGAAATATAACATAAATATGTTTTTCTGAGGGGAAATGAAAGGGAAAAAATATTATAAACAGGTGAATGCAGATATTTGCATAATTTAATAATGTATGAAATAATAAAAAATATAACTCTAAATGTATCTCTGGAATTTAGATTTTGGTGTAAAGCTGCTTTGTGACAATTTTCATTTTTTAAAAGCTCTATACAAATACAGTTTGAACTGAATTAAATATTTTGCTCTCCCTTTTAAGAACAAGTCAGCAGCATTTTAATTAGCATGCATTAAACGCTGCATCCCTATTGATATTTATTCATTTTCAGGAGTTGTCAGCGATTACTGGATGCTAGGTTTGAGTACAACCAGGACTATACCTACTGGTATGATTTTGGTGCAAACCAGAAAACCCAGTGGAAACACATGCGGGGAAAATCAAATATGTCCAAACCCTTGACTCAACTCTTTCATGTTCTACTACTAATGTTAAACTCACTTTCCTATGACTACTCTATTTAATTTATTATTTATTAAGTTATTAGCTGTACCCTCTAGTCTGGTTCAATTTCTGTGCATCGCTGATCTGTATAATGACTTACAACTGTCAATACGTAAACTGTGTAGTTTGTTAAGTAGATTTCAGTCATGAAAATTTCAGACTGGTTCAAACTTACAGAGAGTTTGTTTTGAGAAGTTAAGTTAAGATTCAGTGGGATCAAAAGAGCTTCCCCAGAACTCTTCACAGAGCCGGAGGAAAGTATAAAAAGATATCTAAGTGTTTAGAGAACCATAACCAGCGGTGAAAAGTGTCATTTTAAAATGAAAGAAGCACAGACACAGACAAACGATTGAAAAAACATACTAGAAAAAAGTGTGGGGAAAATGCATATTTACAAACACCCAAAACAGCAGGAGTCCAGATGAAAGTTTTTAGAGGCAAGTGGAATAAAATTCAAAATTTGGATTACAATTATCACACTATAAGTATTTATCAACAAATTATTTATTTCATTTGATTTTATTTGCATTTCTTCTTTTTTAAACTTAGTTTGTTATTTCTAATAATGCAGAAATGTTTGTAAATTCCAAGAAGCTCTGTTGGTGCTTTCAGATACAGCATTAATATCCATTCCAGTCCTTTGAGAATCTCTTGGCCCACATTTTTCTTGAGTTCAATCTCCTACCCTATAAACCTGTTGATCAACATTCCAACCTGTTTTTATTCTGAATACGGAACAGAATAATACAAGGTCTAGTGGTTTGTCCCTGTGGATTGGTTTAAGGACTTCAGGACAAAAGCAGACAATCTTCTACACATGCAGAACGATTTTGTTATTAGGATGTATCTACTCAGAATGGTCAAGTTTATATAAAGGACATTTTTCAGTCAATACAGATGCTTTCTACCTTTACATACGAAACCTCAAGACTCCAGAGAACACACTCTTGAACAGCTAAACTTCCTGAATTCAAAGTCCTTGTAGATTCAGTGTTTGATCTTGTTGGTATTATGCATGGAGGACTTGCTGGTTGGATGCAGACATCTTTTGAGGTGTATGTAGGCGTAGATTGGCAGTAATAAGGACTGTTTGTCACCTCTGGAGACTCCTGCTTTCAAACACATTTCATTTTTTTCTTTATCTTCAAAAGAAGAGCTGTGATGACTCCATTTTACTGTTTTTTTTTAGTATGTGTTGTGTAGCAAGGCTATGGTCCACGTAACTCACAACACACTAAATGTCAGAATCATAACTCAGAGTCTGAAAAATGATTTGTCTTGTTGATCCATTTTATGGATACAGGCCGTTGCCTGTAGCTGGAGAAGCGAACTGACTCCATTTTCTCCCACATGCCGACTTTGTTTTTGCGCTGTTTATGAACCGAGAGCTGTAAACAGAAAGATCTCATCGCCTGCTCAGGTGTTTATTATGAGTTTCAGTTGCTTGGAGGATGCCTCAGAATCTCATTCGTTCCCTCGTGGTTCTGAAATTATTACTATACTCTGCCTGAATTTTCCTTTGTGTTACACAATGTAATGAACTCTACATCCAAAGAATCTTCCACTTATGTAGTTTCAGATTTCAATATAGGAAGTGTAATGAATATGCTGCATGCCTGCTATACAGTAAGTCTGCTCTTATCTCAGGTCTGGCTTTTGTGCTTTTTGTTTTGGATTCATGACATTAATACGATTGTTCAACATTAAAAACTGGCTCCAGAAAAATCGCAGTTCATGCTGTTTGGCTAGAACCACACACACACACACTGCTTTAAACATGAGTAATGTGGATAAACTGGACTGATGAGTCATTGTAATGACAGCGCTTCTGCTGTCACTGTGGCTGATCCTTCAATAAGCTCTTTGTAAACAAAGCCAAATCTCTGTTCAGTTGTGCTGCATCCATTATACACTGCACTGGACGTTTGTAATAAACTTTACACACATCTTATCCATATCAGGAAATTTAAGGCAACGTGTACATAGTAATATAAAGATATACATGTATTAAACTTATAAATGTTCTTGTCAGTGATAGATACAATTTACAGTATATCCAGGGTCTTCAGTTTGATCCTGAGCTTAGGTGTGTGTTTATGTGGATTTTCACATGTTCACCCCATGCCTGTGCTTTTCCTCTCACTTCCTAAAAAACATGATGGTAAGTGAACTGCCAATTCTATATTATCCCTATGGGTGTGAATGTGTGGATTCAGGGTGCCCTGCAATAGAATGGCATCCCACCAAGTGTGTATTCTTGCTTTGCACCTGGTGTTCACAGGATTACACCAGCTGGCTGACTTGTACTGTGTGTGTTTCAACATTTATTTGAAAAAGAAAAAGAGGTTACTGATGGTCACTAGGCTTAGGTCTAGGGTTAGGTGTAGACAATACATCCATCAATTAGACAGTAACAATTATTTCAAGGGGGGCACGGTGGCTTAGCGGTTAGCACGTTCTCCTCACACCTCCAGGGTTGGGGGATTGATTCCCGCCTCCGCCTTGTGTGTGTGGAATTTGCATGTTCTCCCCGTGCCTCGGGGGTTTCCTCCGGGTACCTCCGGTTTCCTCCCCCGGTCCAAAGACATGCATGGTAGGTTGATTGGCATCTCTGGAAAAATTGTTTGTAGTGTGTGATTGAGTGAGTGAATGAGAGTGTGTGTGTGCCCTGCGATGGGTTGGCACTCCGTCCAGGGTGTATCCTGCCTTGATGCCCGATGATGCCTGAGATGATGCCTGAGGCACAGGCTCCCCGTGACCCGAGGTAGTTCGGATAAGCGGTAGAAAATGAGTGAGTGAGAGTGAGTAATTATTTCAATTATGTCCTAACAAAGAGAGAAAAAATCAGCTAAATTTGTAAGGTGAGTTTCAGTGTGTGTATATGTGCACTGAGGTGCTTTTTAGTGTGTTTCAGACAATAACAAATAAAACCTCACATCCTCATGCGTAATTCAGAAAGAAAGCATCTTTTAACAGCTGCTCCTTTGTCAAGAGGCATGCCTCTATTCCGGCTCCAGACTTTTGACAGATATGGTTGGATGAGATTCCTGGCTGAAGAACATAAAAAAAGGTTTCCTGTCAGCAAGCACATCCATCTCTAACTTATTGATGGATGTTTACAGACGTATGTTTGTGGAGCAGAGCAGGTAAAAACCCATCAAAAGAACCTGAAGTACCTTTATACAACAGTTAGTCCTGATCCACTAATTTGACTGGTCGAGCAGCATTGGGATGTCTCACCGTGTGTATCACTCTGCTCCTCTAATTTCAACAGGCAAAAAAAACACATACTATTTTGAAAAACTTAGAGTAGTGTTTGCAACATCAGCAGCAGACAAGGCAAGTTATAATTTTTACTTAAATTTGACTTAAAATATTAAAGCTCATCAATTAAAATGAAAACAAAAAGGGGCGCTCTCTCTACGTACTGGGTCCTACACAGAACATGTGGCAGTATACATCACCAGGTCCCTTGAACTATGTCTTGTCTTGGACTTCCCCTGGTTGTGGCAGTATAACCCCCATATAGATTGGTCCACTGGTTCAATCTTCATATGGTGTCCCACTGCCCCCAGAGCTGCCTCAGGTGTGCTTATGACCTCCCACCAACAATAAAGGAAACTCTGGACTTGTCAGAGGTTCCTGAGGATTACAGGGATCTCCAAGAGGCCTTTTCCAATCACAGGGCACAGACATTGCCACCTCATAGGCCATTTAACTGCACTATTAACTTGCTTCCAGGTGCAGTTCCACTCAGGGGCAAGCTATTCCCCCTTTCTCCTCCAGAGCATAAATCCATTGATTAATATATCCGAGAGGCTTTATCTCTGGGACATATCTACCCATCCACATCACAAGCTGGTGCAGGTCTCCTGCATTTGTCCTCTGCAAAAAAATGATCCAAAATCCAGCTGCATGACTTGTTTTAATCCTGCCTAAGGGGAACACAAATTGAAGACACAGAGTTGGGGACTGGGTTAATTTTGCTCTCTTTTATTGTGGCTTCAGACAAAGTGCATAAAGAGCAATGGCAAATAAGCCTCAAGGAGTGGCCAGCTGATTTGAAGTTGCATGGGTAAAGGTGGCAGTAGAGGTCAATTTGCAGGTTAAGCAGCAACCAAGCAAAGCATTGAGGTGGGCACAAGTGTGTTGGGCTCAGCAGAGTGGGGATCGTCATCTTTTTGTAGCCGATTCTGGAAAACAAACAAAAGAGCAGAAAAAAGCTCAACATGTTAATAATTTACCCAGAACACACCTTATTTTCTTCCCCACTACTGAGCCTTGATCCATCCAAAAATCTTCTTCTTCTTCTTCTTCTTCTTCTTCTTCTTCTTCTTCTTCGTCTCTGAGTTGGTGGGTGCCCCTGATTGGTCTGTCAGGTTTTGGTACACTTTTGATCACCCTCGCTGCCACTTTGTGTAGCTTGTATGCTATGGTGTGAGATTGGTGGTGTGTCACAATGTACAGCTGAGGCACAGGAGGCATTTGATGTCCTAAAAGGGAGGCTGACTACTGCCCCAGTGCTTCAGGTGCCTGACCCCAAAGCCCATTTCAGGTGGAGATTGATGCTTCCAGCATAGAGGTGGGAGCTGTCCTATCCCAAAAGTCAGGGCCAACAAGGGAGCTGCAGACCTGTGCATATTTTTCACACAAGTTAAATACACCAGCGAAAAATTATGATGTGGGGGCTTGTGAGCTCCTGGCCGGCAAATTGGCCTTAGAGGAGTGGAGACGTTGGTTGGAAGGGGCTAAGCATCCACTGCTGTGCACCCTTCTATTTTTTGCTTCTGTGTGTGCATAGAGTAGTGGATAGTGCTTTGGGTTGCTGAGTATGGAACACAACCTCAGTGGTTTGAGTCCTGTTCTTGCCATCATTCCCATAACTCACATTACTATTATTGAGGACACCTCTTGAGTTGTGGCATTCTTCATGAGTCTGCTTCAGATTACTGTCCACATTTTTCCATCAGATAACGGGCCCTGCATGGTACTCACTTCCACTCTCTATATTAAAACAGTTAATAGATGTAATCAACTATAAACATTTTTGGAGACACAAACTAACAAATCCATTAAAGGCCTTCAAAAGTTTATCCTTAAACTTTCTTTTATACATTATACTTTCATAAGACATATTTGAACTGCTACAACATGAAAGCCAGTATAACTGCAAAGGATGAAATTACAAAAAAATAAATTCAACCGTGACTAAACCAACATTCAGCCAAAGGCATAACATACTGAGCATACTGTTAGAGTGCTATAGATGCTCTAAGGTTCTGTTATAACTGTTCTGTGAATCACATTTTATATACAGGGGCCTTTCATTAGAGAAGATAGTTTCGGTTCAGAAAGGTTGTGTTTTTTTAAAGAGCATGTTTAATTTGTTTGGCTGAGTTTTTCTATCGCTATTCATTAACCCTCTCAAATCATGCCCTTAATATAAATGTCCCATGATGTATCTACTTGAGGATTTACATTTGCAGCAATGACTAAATATTATAGCTTATGCTCCCAGGATTCACTGGCATTTCATCATTGTATTTGTCACTAGTAGCTTGAAAGATGAAGCTAATTGGGAGAAATTGGAGCAAAAATTAGCGGGAAAAAAAAGTGAGAGCGAAACACTATTTTGGTCTTACATCACTGCAAAGCTGTTTCAAGTTTCTGCTCCAATGCTGGCTGTATTGCTTGAAATATGTTAATTTGACCAATATGCAGTATCCAAGTTCTGTGTAACTGGTCTCTGGAGTGCTACATTCGTAAAGAATTCAGTTCCACATCTGACACTTTCTAGATGCTGTGTTCAGTAGGAGAATTCATTACACAATCAGCAATTATTTAGAAATTGTAAAAGTATGTGTCAAATGTGTAAAATAATGCACATAAATACTGTGGCACTAAAGGAAGTGACTTGAAGAAAAGGCAAGAAGTTGTGTGGAAAATATATTTCCTATGTTTACTATCTTTAATATCAAATTGTTGATAGTGTTATATTTTATTTAACTACACTATTTTTGAAGCATGTTGCTCTCAGTTATTCCACAGTGTAGATTCTGATTCAGTAATTTTTTTTTTTTCCAAACAAATTTTTTGCAAACTTTTTTTGTTGCTAGTAATTTCAGTGAAGTTGCTAGAGAATGAGAGGATTTTTTTTAGACCAAATTAATCCATTGCTAGAGTTTTTGAAGTTGTAGGAGGTGAATCTGCCCTTTTCGACTTGCTTTCTGCATTCGCAACATGACATAAAATGGATTGGCTGTAACATACTGTGAAAAGTAAACAACACTTGATATAAAAGACTGCTTTTTAATCACACTTCTTCACTCAGAGTTTTTGACTTTGCCCTCGTTCTCTTTTATTCTAGTTTACTCTGACCTTTTTGGTAGTTTTTTTTAAAACTGCCTTTGTTTCACATTTTAGATTTGTTTGCAACACTGATTTCAAATAATGCACTATTTTGCAATGCTTCACTCAGCTGAGGAAAAAGCCCCAAGGATTTCTCTTAAATCTCCCAATGTCCAATCTTGGCCTGACCCCGGAGGAACCTAGTCCTGATGCACACATCTAATATATATATATATAATTTATTATTATTATATTATTATTATTTTTTTCGTATACAGTTTTATCAAAAGTTATAGGGAAATCTGAATGGTTATTTGGATGCTAGCAGCAGAAATGTGTTATGCAGAATAGTTCTGTGTCTTGCCTGTTTTATTTATCAACTTGATTTCACATGATTTTCACAAAGCATACAGACAAAGCCTAACATTTCCAAACACACGATTGAATTAAGTTGTGTTAACCCACTTCTGGTTTGCTAGCAGACAACCTGTTATCATGTGCAAAAAACATTGCATTCTCTATTCCTTAACATTTTGTGTATAAACTTTTAGCTATTCAGCATAAAAATACAGATTTACAAAAAAAAAAAAAAAAAAAAAAAAAAAAAAAAATTGTAACTACAAAAAATGTGCATGTATACAGTATCTCTTACTGTATTATTATAGCAAAGATGGCTACTACAGTAGCTAAGATGCATGCATAATCATATAGCTCTATTGTTAATTTTTTATTTTTTTATTTGCTTTAAATTTTCTGCTAAATCAGCATGACACCTTACAATTGAACTTCTGCTCTTTCCTTTATTTCTTGCCATTTTTCATGGCTAAACTTGCTGACTCACTTGTAGACATCGTGAGATTTAAATCGAATTATAATGGGACAAGTAAATTTGTTGGAGGCTGTACAGGGATAGAAAAGTTGAATTCTGTTTCAGTAATACTGCACTATTCAGTTCTAGAAAAAAAATCATATTATATTGTGTATTAAATATAGCAGGCATCTTAGATCCATCTGGATTCCCATGAACTGTTATCACCTTTCACCTTTATAGTCATATAGCCTGCTTATTTCCACTCTATTTATTCCACTCTTGTGCCATGCTGGTTTCAATGATTGATTAATTAATCGATTGATATATTGATTGATTGATTGATTCATTCATTCATTTATCTTTATTAAACGCTTTATCTTGGTCTGGGTTGTGCTGGATTTAAAGCCTACCCTAGGAACACTATGTGTAGGGCTGAAATACACCCTGTATGGGACTCCAGTAAATCGCAAGACCTCATACACACACCTTCCCACCTAGTGGCAATTTAGAGTAATCAATCTACCTACTGGCATGAATTCAGTAGAAACTGCATAGAGGCAGTAACCTGAGCTCAGGATCGAATCCTGCAAATGATTCAGCAAGAGTACTTTTTTAATTAATATTATTTTATTAAACATCTTACTATTAGTGATAGAAAAAAAAAAAATATTAGATTCCCCATATGGCATTATTGATCAGAGAATATTAAAGGATGATGTACAAATTCTGAATATTTTGTGGTGTGCATTTCGGTGTGAATGTAAGGAAACCTGTGATACTGTAGGTGCATTGTATGCACAGTACAGTACACAACAAACTCCTTGGTCTTTAAGTGATTTACAGTTTGTTGTTGTTGGCCTTCAGCTTCTCCCTATTCAGGGTCACCAGAATGGATCATCCAAGCCACATATTTTGGTATTGGCACAGGTTTAACACCAGATGCACTTCCTGAAGCAACCCTCCAGGATCCTGCCACTCGACCACCAGGGACCTTTTTAAGTAATTTAAAAAAAAATCCTTTTTTTCAGTAGTGATAATTGTCTTGCTGAATCAGTATCAGGACTTCATCAGAATTATGAAGGTGGAACATACCTGTCATAATCTGTTGTTGTCTTTATACTTTTTCTTCTTTGAAGGTCTTTATTGATGTAGCAAACTATATCATTAGTGCTTGCTGAATTGGATTTCTAAAGGTCATGATCCATTTCAGGAGTATGTTCTAACCTTTTCCCCATGAGCTGCAGATTGAACCCTAGCCATCAGACTGAATGGGATTAATCCCTCTAAGATCCAGAATACTGATTCTTTATGAAAAATTCATTATTTCTCTCATCTGTAATACAAGAGGTACATGAAACATGCTTTAAAGTCCACTGTCCTTGCAGACTCTGATAAACTTTTCCCTTTCCTAAAAGTTATAGTGCAGTATTCACATACTGTATATAGTGTTGTTCTGCAACAGGAGGTCTGTTAGAAGTTAGCCAATCAATAATTAATTAAAGGCTAGTGGACTGAAGAGGAGGCCAAGATTGTAAGTGAAGCTGTACTCAGGGTTTCTTTATGTTGCTTGCAGGGAGCACTACTGAGCATTCTGTTGTAGCTGCACCACACTGTGCTTTCTCAGGCTCTGATTGTCAGCAGACACAGACTTATGATCAGTCTTGACTTTTATGCCTCAGTGAATAAATCATAAAAGCATGGGACAATTGATTCTTGTCTATCATTTGTATCACTGATCTTTCATGCTTATGGGCTACTAAAGCAGCATGACAAGGAGAATGCCAAATCAGCACTGAGCCAAAATATTTAGTTCTACTATTAAACAGGAATTCTATTTATGATGTCTATGCCTTCACATTATTTTTCAGTGCTGCCATAAATCTTGAACCTAGTGGTGTAAATTCATAAAATATTATAAGGCACAAAGATATACATCACTTTTCTATGCACTTTTCTATTCAGGGTGCATTTTTTTCTTTCTTTTAAATAAATGCTGCTTGAACCATTTTACAGCTTCAGGCAGCAGCACACCCTGTTGGGAGTCATTTAAAGCCAGTTCATTTGAAGTCACGGTTAATCACAGCTCTGTGATGGCTTTAATCAGTAAACACACCTATTGTGCTGCATTACCTATATAATTGTCCACTGTTTCACTTTTCGGCCAAACTCTGGATGCAACCATGGTGTTTTATTGTTATTTGTTTGAAAGTTAAATGTTATACTGTATTAATTCCCAGATATACACTAAAGTTTTAATGACGTGTGTTGTAGCTGGTTAGTTTTGTATGTTGGGACTTGCATCAGTCACAGCTGCTTTTATTTATTTTTTTTTACGATCACAGACATGCTGAATATGAATTTTAGCTGAAGTATTCAGTGTGTTTGTGATCTCAAGCGATAAGCAATTCAATCATTCAGTGGTGTTCCATATGGAACCATTTTCAGTGCACAAATGGACTGCTTTGCTATTTTCAGTGCATTTATAATATAACACACAAACACACATACTTATTTTTACACTCTGTCAACTCATCTAGCTTTTATTCAACCTTGTTTTTTTTTTGCTCAGACCTTCATTTTCTTTTGGAATACTACCATTTTTAACAAAGCAGGTTTATCTGTTTGCCTTCAAAACTGACATAGGTAAGCTTGCGTATTCGAACATTTTATAAACTAAAACATTTTAGCTGTATCGAATGTCAAAACAAATATTTCTGCAATCTTTTTTTCTGTCAAAGAAAACATATTGAGAAGAACATTTCTCTTTACTGTGTACAGAATCCCTGTATTGTCTTTCATGCACACTGGGGATGAAACCAAATAAGAGTGAATAATTTGGATTGAGCAGACAATGTGCTTAAAATGGATACAAATACAGATACTGTATGAATTGGATGTGCACTTTTTGTTTGTTTGTTTGTTTGTATGATTGTATTTGTCTTCTGCCTATTTTGATCAGCAGATTTCATCTAGCCTTAATCTTCCAGGAGTGATGCAGGTCCACGTGTCCTGCTGGTCATAGATTTAGTGCAGCAACGTCTCTGTTGTTTTTTATCACTGACAGGGAAGTTTGCACTGTTTGCTCTCACTGTTTTGATTGTGTTTAACATTTTCTTTTTAAATCTACCGTGTCCCAGCATAGTTGCTGCTACACGTAACCTACATAGACCACATAGTGTGAAAAAGACAGCATATATCTACTTGGCTCTCCAAAAACCTATGACCTAGACCATACCACTTCTGCTCTAAATATAAATTCAGATATTTTGAGCACTGCACAGATACAAACAATTGCAATTAGTCACAATCCTTATGTACACTTGTACATCATTTATATTTTTACTATATCTTTCCGTGTAAAACATGAGAAAATGAGATGATGAATGATGATGAATTTGCATTGTTTTCAGCATGTTTCTAAGGTTCCTTATGGGTACTCTAGTTTCCTGGACTCATCCAGTCCAAAGACATGAGGCATGTCTAAATTGTCCATATCATGTGAATGAGTACATATTTGAATGTGTGTATCCTTCTGTAGCTCCCTATGACCCTGTGTAGGATAAGTTGTACAGAAAATAGTGGATGGATGGAACTGAAAAGATTCTGTTTTCCACACGGCTGGTGTTTTTAAAACCACCATGGCAGGACTAACAGGGGTATTATGTTACACCCTGTGCACACTCCTTTCTGCCTGTCTGCTTTACCATATTGTCTTACCACCTTCCATCATTCAGACAATGTCAAGCCCACACACAGTCTGGTGTATGGACTGATAACTCAGTGAGACTAAACAAGAACAATGACAAAAAAATTCATCGAGCATGTTTTTACTTCCTCTGGCCTTTTCTGAGTTAGGCAGATCAGGCAGATAGCCAGGTGGAAACTTGACCTAAAATCAAAGACAAATAACAGGTCCAACCGCTGTGGCTCTCAGGTTTCTCAGACATGGGTGAATTCACAGAATGCACATTTAGTTGTTGTCTTGAAGCACAAAATAAACAGTGATTTTAGCTGAAAGGTACGACAGACTTCCTACTACCAAATTCAATAACAGATCACTGACCCATTGAGTCTAAAATACATGTTGTTTACTATTTTTATGTGTTTAAAGAATGAACATTGATCCTGTTGTTCCTAAATTTTTCTACTAGGATTTTTTGCCCATATCCAGAGAACTCATAGGCAGGGAAACATTGTTAGAAGGTCCATGCTTTTGTTCCAGTGATATAACTCAACATTTACCCATGAATCTAATGACTAGTTGAATAAAACCTTTGTTTGTATGTCCTCGTTTGAATGTTTCTTGGATAAAACCATCGTGAAATGAATAAATGTAAATGCAATTATGTGTGGAAAGTTCAAAAATAAAAAAAGATCTCTGTGGCTCTATTACATATTATTGTACACATAGAAATAATATGTTTAGTATTTAAGCTGTTGGAAAATGTCTGTAAAATCTAAAAAAATTAAAAGGGACTTTTTGAGAACTGCCGTCCAAGACCTCAGCACATTGTTTTTGTGCATCTGACTTGTTTTGAATAAGGTTCAGTGTGTGTTCTGTAGGCTGTGGCATGACAGGTGTGTGTGTGTGTGTGTGTGTGTGTGTTTTCCACTAGCGACTCTGTTATTTCTACCCAAATAAATGCATCTTTGGAGGTGCCATACAGGTCATGTTACATATACTGCAGTAGTAAGGCACATGGCTCTGCATTATAATCAAAGATTCTACTACAAAGTCTACTTTAGTTGACTTACTTCCACTGGAAATATGTGAGAAACATTATTCTTCCTTGTTCTAATAAATGAGGTGGATCTTATTATTTTAAATCATCTATAGCTTCGGGTCAAGATTAGAGTTAATAACTAAAAAATGTAGTTCACAATTTATGAAAATAATGTAGTTCGCTCATTAAAATGTCCAAGCACTTAATGCCCTAGACATAATTTTCTCCATATACCCTGTGGTTTAATGTAATATTTGAGAGCACAGGCTGGGTTATGGAGTAATAATTATAAGGGGAGAGGCAGGATTTTGGCAGCTGTGCACCTCTAAACACACTGGGAAAGTTGAACACTGCTGAGTGTTTAAGTCATGCTTAGTGTGTTTGGAGTGCATGACTTGTTGTAGACACTAAACGTAATTGAGTGTGATAAAAAGCGGCCAGCATCAGCAGTTCATGACCAGCATTTGACTTAGGATGGGTCTGAAAGACTGTACTAGAATATTCTCTATCCCTGTTTTCAAGGGAGGCTCTGCTTGCGGATGCGTTTTCCTTGTCCCCGTTTCTCAGTTGAGTTCCTTTCACAGCATGTGTCACTGTCTTATTCTCCACGGGAGCTAAGGCCTTGAATTATTAAAGTGGCAGTTGTTTTTTTTTCTTCTCGTTAACATAATTTGACAATCCACTGAATGACCTTACATTCTATTCAATGCATTTTTAAACTCCCCAATGAGGTTGGGTGGATATTTAACATTTGGCGAACTAATGAATTCTAACTTGCATCCAGATTTTCTACAAAGCCTGGAAATATGATGCGTAGTGAAAACTTTATAAAATGATGACTGTCAAACAAACCAAAAGATGAACAGCTGAACGGTCGTGGTGCATTTTTGGAGGGATGAGGCAGCCATGCACAAACTGCCAGCTTCAACTTTCAGAGAAAAGCAATTAAATCAAGTTTGATCCTAGAAAGGCTCTGGATGCTCGCCCTAAGCCCCGCATTACACTAATCCCACCCAGGAAACTCAATACGGAGTGAAGAAACCCATATGACACTCGGCAAACTTCCCTCATCCTCTCCCCCACCCTCTCTCTCTTTAAATTACTGATCACATAAGAAAAATGAACGGCTCTAGATTTGTAGTTTTCTTTCAACATTTGTCTGGAGGATTTTGTCTTGTTTGGATATGTGTGTATGCGTCTGGCCTTTTCAGGGTCATTTGATTATTCTGATCATTCATTCATTCATCTTCTACAGGGGGAGGTCACGGGGAGCCTGTGCCTATCTCAGGCATCATCGGGCATCAAGGCAGGATACACCCTGGACGGAGTGCCAACCCATCGCAGGGCACACACACACACACACACACACTCATTCATTCACTCACACAATCACACACTACGGACAATTTTCCAGAGATGCCAATCAACCTACAATGCATGTCTTTGGACCGGGGAGGAAACCGGAGTACCCGGAGGAAACCCCCGAGGCACGGGGAGAACATGCTAACTCCACACACACAAGGCGGAGGCGGGAATCGAACCCCGACCGTGGAGGTGTGAGGCGAACATGCTAACCACTAAGCCACCGTGCCCCCTATTATTCTGATCATAAATCAAAAAATTCTTGCTCAAGTACAGACATAAAAAACAACATCTGAACTCTTGATCTTCCACCATTGTCTCTTTAGACGAACATGACTTTTAGCTTATACTAGCTTTTAAACAGTTCATGATATAAGACTAAACGCTAACGTCTGTTTGTTAGTAATCAAAGCTCGCTCACTCTCGGCAATAAAATCCCCACTTCTTGTCTGTTAAGAAAAAGTCACGAATGTTGAATGCGTATCAGCTCTTATTATATGTAAAAGATATATTTATCTGGTAGCCTGCAGAGCATACTAACTATATGAAGTATCAGGCAAGCCACAACTAATATAATCATCCGGCACGTTTTTATTTTTAGCACGTATAATTTCAGTATCACAGTCACGGTTTAACCATCAGTGAGAAAAAAGGTCACATCTATTCAAGAATGACTCATTTTCAAGTATTTTGCTTTGTATCAGTATCTACACACCTGAATTGTTTGGGCTGACAGTATTGTCATTATAAAGTAAAGCTAAAAATAGCAGAATGACATTTAGGTATTATTTCTTTCTGTTTATCTAACACTCTGTGACTGAGCAGGCAGTGATAAATTTACTTACAAAGTTCTACATTGTACTTTAATGCCAGGAATCTCAGCTTATTGCTCACTAACTACTTATGTGAAGAATCTACACAGAACAGCACATAATATTGAAGGAGGAGGTTAGGATTTGTTCGATATAGTTTTCAAAAAACCTTGAACATCACACACACCTACTCCATTTGATCCATTCTTAAAAAACAGAATCCTAGCCAAAATAAGACTGTCCTCCTAAGTAGTCTTTAGACGCTTACTCAGTCACTGACCTTTTTTGGACGGCCTCCTGTAGGCAGCATGCTATATTCTTGGTGGCTAGCACATTTGCCTTACAAAACCATGGTTGGGGTTTTATTCCCACCTCTGCTACGTGTGTGTGCACTTTGTGTGTTCTCCCACTGCCTCAGGTCCCCCTCTGGGCACCCCTGGTCTCCTGATTGGCATCTCTAAATTGTCTGTAGCGTGTGAACAGGTGTTTGAGTGTGTGTGCGAATGTAAACTGGCATCCTGTCCAGGGTGTACCCTGCCTCGTGCCCCAAGTCATGCAGAAATGGATGGATGGATGAAAGGAAGGATGGATATAATGAGTGCACTGCACCATGTTATAACCTGAGATAATTTTTATAACCAAATCCAATTAATAATACTTTTCGGAACCCAGATGGTTGGTTTTCATGGTAGTGTTTGTTTAATTTATATGTTCTCTGGGGCTTTCCTCAAACAAATGCTTTAATGAATGCTAAATGAGCAAAAAAATCTTGCAATAGGTCTTTCCAGAAAACCAACCTAATACATGTTATAGAAAAAAACCTTTCTATGTGTAATGATGATGATGATGCTACTAAATGCCAATATATGTGAGCATATGGAGTTTCTTTTCCCACTTGGCAGAGCAGTGCATTCATCTAACTCAGGCTGATACACATAAATGATTTAGGTTGAATTATGAATAATGTAGGAAAGCTAAAAAGACTTGATTATATTCAGTTAATATGCACTGCTTGTGTATACAGCATTGTGATGTGATGATGTAATATTTATGTATCAGTTTTTTGCTTATGTGACAATGTTTATATACACTGTACCATGTCTTATTTGCTCATAAGCTTTTTTAAAGCCAAAGTTTGATTGAAATACATTTGATATACTGTGAAAGTAAAAAAAAACTGTTCAAGGGTAATCTTTTTTCTTCTAAGAGATGACGGCCCCCCTTTTCCCCCTAAATCCATATTCTTTTGCATTTCCCAATTCGCCATTTTGCAAAAAAAAAAAAAAAGAGTTTAAATTGCATGTTATTATCTAAGAAAACAGTCCATTTTATTCCCACATTTGTGGCTCTTAAATTTAAAACTTTTTTCTAAAAATTTCCTTTTTGCTGCAATGAATGAATTGTATCCAGTCCTTTTTTCAGCCTCCTCTAATAGAGGTGTACTACTGAATAGTAATATTACTGCATTATCATTTGTAGGAGGAAAACAACCTATTACCTACTTATTACATTGGTAATTGCATGTGTTATTAAATTCTGCAGTCATAAGGCTTTTGAATAGGATTTCGCAAATGCCTCAGACTGTCTTACCTAAATCACCTCACACACAGAGCAGAGCTCAAGTCACGACTTGAGATCAGCAAACGATCCTGACCTGAGGCCATGTAACCCCCTGTATCTCTGCTCATATTTAATGTTTATGGTAAATATGTGTTTTTCTAAATCCACAGAATTTATTCATTTGACAGACATTTTTCAACAAATATGCGACAGAGTCCAAATGCAGTATGTACCTGAGCTGCCATGGGTCTTGCTCAAGGACATGATACAGGCTCTCTGGTGGTTTCAAGAACTCTTAACTTTATACTTTCCAACACAACTACTAAATACTAACCCCTGAATCCTGAGTTTATTATTATATTACTCATTTTAAAGTTTAGGATTCAGAAAGTTAAGACTGGCTGAGATATATGACAATATATCAGTGACACCGATAATACAAATGTAGTGTCAAGTAGTGTCAAGTAGTATTGTCACAATGAATACAAAAAGAACGGCAGCAGCATGATATATATGTAGGACTAGGCATTTTAGAAATATGTGCAAAATACAAAACGATTGTATCGGAGACTTGTCCATGTACAAATCGAAAATGTCTGACATGATATGTATGAAACAACACTAATATCAGCATTAGTACAAAAAGAACCAGGTTAGTAATAATCTATAATAGTTATTCAGTAATTGCTATGTACTGTAACTACCAGGGGCATGTGTATCATTATAAGAGGATTGTATACAAGTCTGGATTTTAAAAGGCTGACTTCATAACCATGATTACTCCCAGATTGTATTACTTTAATTGCATATGTATTTTAACAGACATTTAATATGGATCCATTGTAACAGATTTTATATGTGCAGTAATCATTACACAGTTGCTTGATAAAATGAATAAAATCCATGCACTCCAATTTTATGGTGTGTTCAAGTGGAAAATGCTTGATAATTTATGCAGTTTTCAACATACTAAGCAGATCTGGAACAATTAACAATGCTGTATTAAACATTTGAACCTAGTGGATTAGATTGTTATACTACATCTACCCAGTTTTGACTTTGTATTTTTAAGCAATTTCTTAAACCTTTTGGTGTATTTTTTTTAATAGAGGTGTAATTTATGTTTGGCCAAATGGGAAATGAAAATCGACTGCCCATCTAACGGCTTGCAGAGATTATTTTGAACACAACTATAGCTTCTGAAGGTGCCAGGTTGTAGTAGGATTGGAATTGAAAACTTTCACAAATCCTGCGATGGGTTGGCACTCCGTCCAGGGTGTATCCTGCCTTGATGCCCGATGACGCCTGAGATAGGCACAGGCTCCCCGTGACCCGAGGTAGTTCGGATAAGCGGTAGAAAATGAATGAATGAATGAATGAACTTTCACAATTCCAGGACTACATTTTAACCATTAATAGCTTAAAAGACTATTATAACAGACGGAATCAGCAACACTAAATATTGTCTATAACTAAACATTGCCTTAATTCTTAATACTAGATATAGAATCTTGACTTTGGAAGTATCCAAGTAATCCTTATTACATAAGTGAATTGTCATTAAAGCATAAAATACACATGATAATCTCAGTTGTAAAACTTACTACAACTCTCAGTTGTAGAACACTTATACTGACATTCAAAGTCCACTGAATTAGAAGAGTGCAAACATTGGCATTCATCGAGTTTTTGTTCTTCTCCATGACTTCTCTACTTTCTTTTCAACTCTTTCAGGAAAAAGATTTTTCTGTACAGGTATATGCCTTTGAACATGTAGTTGGATTGATGTTGATAAGACAGCTGTAAAATCATGCAAAATAGAAATGAATTATAATGTACGTAGTTCCATATATACTGTATATGCTCTGATCAGCCATAACCTTAAAACCACCGACAGGTGACACGAATAACATTGATCATCTTGTTACTTTGCCACCTGTCATGGAATCATTTAGGTAGCAAGTGAACAGTCAGTTCTTGAAGTTGGTGTATTGGAAGCAGGAGAAATTAACAAGTGTTAGGATATGCCATGTGCATTTGAGGTGATTGTGTCAAGAAAAACTCCCTTGGATGGTAAAGGAAGAAACCTTGAGAGGAACCAGACTCAGAAGGGAACCTCATCCTCATTTGGGTGACACTGGAGGGTGTGATTATAAATATACAGTCTGACAATTGTGTATTGATGAGGAGGTTGTTGTCCTCAAAGACCACATGTAGTTGGCATCTCCTCTTAGAATGTCCAGATATTTCATGAAGCAGAGTCCAACTGGAGCTGGTACTAGATGTCTCAGGATCTTCACATGGTTGACCTCATGTCAGTGAAGGTCTAAAATCTTCATGACACGGAAGACAATCGGAACTGGTACAATTTCTGGATGTCTTGGGATGGGTAGAAAGAGAGAAGCAGTGAAGAGGAATTAGCTTAGCTGCTATCCATAATTTTAGCAAGAACTAGATGATAATGTGCATGTCCTAGAGCGCAACATTATGGGAAGTGTTATGTGTACGCCGGATTAAAGAGATCTACATTAATCTACATTTAAACTGGTAAAGTGTGTCAAGAAGACTATTCAAAAGTTTGGGAGCTAAATAAGAAAACGCTCTACCACCTTTATTAGACTTAGATATTCTGGGAACTACCAGTAGTCCTGAGTTTTGTGATCTCAGAGAGCATGAAGAAACATGTTAGAAGACTAGTTAGATACATGGGAGCTAAACCATTTAGAGCCTTGTATGTAAGTAGCAGCAGTTTGTAATCAGTTCTAAACTTAACAGGTAGCCAGTGTAGAGATGATAAAATTGGGGTTATATGATCATATTTTCTTGACCTGATAGGAACTCTGGCAGCTGCATTTTAGACTAACTGTAGCCTATTTATTGAAGATGCAAGACAACCTCCTTGTAATGCGTTACAATAGTCCAGTAAAGAGGTCATGAATGCATGACCTAGCTTCTAAGCATCAGATAAAGATAAGATGTTTCTTAACTTGACAATATTTCTATGGTGGAAGAAGGCTGTGAAAGTCTTGGAAAGATTTCAGGGCAGGTTTGCCTTCCACACCTATGCTTAAAATTTTCTTCAGTCTGGATGACAGGTTTTGTTCAGGCAAGCTTGTTAAAACTATTAAGCTATTAAACTATTGTCATTACCTCTACAATCAAAGGACATGATTCTACAAATCTGGAGATGAGTGATGGATATTTCTCATCGATAAATTGTACATCTTGCATGCTGGCAGTGCGTAATAATTGAGCTCTTCTTGCCTAAGGCAAATTAAAGTACAGTTCTCTGCTAAGGCTTTCAGTGAATAGACAGTCAAATTTATTAGATAAACAGCCTGATGCCTCTCTCCAAACAAAACGCAACTGAGAATCGCATTGGATCAAGATCAGCTTGATTTCTCCAAACAGCAATTCATCCACATCCTTTCCTATGACTAGAAATATTCATTTTATGTATTTTGTGCCTTTCATAGTTATGCCATTAGCAACGGTTGTATTGCTAGATGTGAAATCAAACAGAGAACATGCCATTTTGATTTTGTTATTGTAGTCACTGAAAAAAAAATATTTCCCTTCTCAAACTGAATCAGAGGAGAAAACATGTTGCCAGCACCTAAGTATGCCTGAAAAAGCTGCAGCTAGTTTTTTTTTAAAAAGAATGTGCAAATTTTGAGCACACTGTTTGAAATATGTATGTTGGCTTTCAAATCTTAATGTCCACAAATATATGAGGGGTTCAAACTTAATGATGAGAGCACGGATGTGACACGGCTTTGGCTTTGGCTTGATTGCATGTCCCGGAATGTTGTGAGTGCTGGACAATGTTCATTATTAATTCAGTTCATTCGAGTGAATGGTTTAACATGATTTTTAAAATGTTCTAATCAAGTTAATTAAAGTCATTATTTAAATGCTCATACCAATACAAAGAAAAAACATCCTACACACTTCCTACAGCCTGCTCTTCTCAAAAACTCTGTTTGGTTTGATTACAAAACTTAAACCGAAACTGGAGTTTCTGGATACTGGAGTACATCAAGACTTAGCTCATGGTAACAAAGGTTCAAATAGAGAGATATACGTTCGGATATACCTATACCGTCTCAATATCACCTCAGAGTTAATGATCAATGGAACTGGTACAGGTTTGAAAAGTCTGATAAAGTTTATGTAATCTATAATGTTGCATTAAATTCTAAGCAGCAATTCATCAGTCAGAATTGTGTCATTGTTGACAACCTCGGCAAGTTTGACAGACAATGTGGGAGAACTGATGCCTCCAAGTTCCTGTTTTGTCAGAAACAAACTAGGAAGCTAACGTGAATGCGTGATATATTTTTTATCTGTATAGTTCAGTGTTTCAGATTTAGCAAACAAACATGTTTACATGCTAAAACTTGTTTAACCAACCAACCAACTAAGTACTGCTTCCTGTTTCAACTCTTATTTATAACTCTTGTTCCTTGCACAGTTGTATGTGATCAATATCTGATCAGTAATAAAGTAGGACATCACCTAGTGTTAGATAAACAGCAATAATCAATTCCTTGATCCCAATAGATCCTGATGGCACAGGACAAAGATGATCCTTCAGTCTGAAACGTTTATCCCACAAATCTTCCGTAATATCAGGTTTTTGGGTTGTTTTTTTTACACAAGATTGATTTAGTCATAAAGCTGTTTAACTCATAAGTGTTTCTTTTAAGGGTAGATTTTTGGCAAAACCACTCTATTCCAGGATCATTTAAGCCTAAATATAAAGGCTTTTTTATTAAGAGAGCTAAAGCATATTTAACACAGGTATCAGTGGCTGATCTGTTTATTAAAGCCTATAACAAAGCTTAAAAAGACCATGATTTTTATTGTACTATTAATTTTAAGTAATGTGACAACTTAGCAAATACCTGGGACCATTCAAGGTCATGTCTGGCAATGACAGCTGTATCTGAATTTTAAATAATTCTTAAAGAAAAGATCATGCACATTAAGTACATGTGAGATCTCATCTACTCACTCACACACTCGGTCTTCGAGGTTACTCTCAGTTGAAGGTGTGACAAGACTCTGAGAAGCCCTATTATTTTCACATGGCCTTATCAGCACTGCTTCATGCAACTGCTCAAGTGAGCATTTTCTGTGTGCTTTTGATATATGAAAGGCAAATGTGGACTTCACAGTAACTGTTTTATTACACCCTTTTTAAAGGACAACCTATTTTTTTGCCATTTTGTAAATGGCCTTTCAAGTGATAAATGAATTCTATAAAATGCTCATATTCAACTTCACAAGCACCTAAATTCTGATTTTTAAATGTAAACTTTTTTGATAGCTCTTTGATGACACTATTCAATGCAAATTTTGTTACTGGGTTGTGCAGGTAGTACGCTCCAAAGTTCTCCTTGAATTGATCAAAAAGAGCATCAAGGTTATGGATTTTGAGAGACAAATGGTCTTCAGCAGAGTCTCAACAAGCTCAACAAGTGTTTCGCTTTGTGATTGCACAGGAAGTCCTAAAACATTGTGACAAAGCTGTTCCAAGCCTCTTTCTCCTTCCAGTATGCTTTTTGAAGAATTTCTTGCACTCCATGATCTTCACTTAGTGGTTAGCACGTTCACCTCACACCTCCAGGGTTGGGGGTTTGATTCCCGCCTCCACCTTGTGTGTGTGGAGTTTGCATGTTCTCCCCGTGCCTCGGGGGTTTCCTCCGGGTACTCCCGTTTCGTCCCCCGGTCCAAAGACATGCATGGTAGGTTGATTGGCATCTCTGGAAAAATTGTCCCTAGTGTGTGATTGCGTGAGTGAATGAGAATGTGTGTGCCCTGCAATGGGTTGGCACTCCGTCCAGGGTGTATCCTGCCTTGATGCCCAATGACGCCTGAGATAGGCACAGGCTCCCCGTGACCCGAGAAGTTCAGATAAGCGGTAGAAAATGAGTGAGAGAGTCCATGACCTTCATTTGTGGCCCATCAAAGACACTAGCTTTGACTTTTGCCTCAGACAGCTTAAATCTGTGACAAATTGTTCCATAAGTCTCAACTGGATGTACAATGGTGGTATCAACACCTTCCAGGGGGTCCACCAATGTCTCACACTTGACGTTGTGTCTCCCTACAGTGAACTTGGTCTGCTGTGGCCAGTCCCATCTTTGGTAGTTTACATTGTTGTGCCTGCTGTCCACAGCTAGAGGGAAGGAAAGCCACCGTGAGAGGGTCTCTGACGACCTCCCAATCATTAAATAATATAAACGTGCTCTCGTTTGTCATCTGACCAAATTAACAAAAATCTAGTTATTTACTCATTGGCTAAGGATATTATGTCATGAAACGCACACAAAAAAGAATTGTAAACAAAAAAATCAACTATACTCCGCATTTAACATCAACTTCTCTCTAGGGTACAAACTACTGAAGGTTGCCTTTAACTTTACAGAAATCACAAGAACTTCAGCTATTTGTTACAGTGTACATTTGTTTGTTTTTCTCAATTTTTGGATGATTTACCACAAAACAATTTTGTATTGTACCATCTCTATTCTGCCATTGAATTTTTCAGCAATCAATAAAGTGTCTATGCATTCTTAGAACTAATCTGGAAATACAGTTGTGTTCAAAATGATTCAACCCCCACTGAAATTGATTGTTTTGGTCGGTTTGACATTGATTATGATCATTCAGTCATCCTGCTTACAATTAAATCAAAGAGGCACATGTAGGTCAGACAAATATAACATAACATTTATAATGAAATAACCACAAATGTCTTTTCTGAGCTCACATCATTATCAGTTTTATTCAACCCCCAAGTGACATTCAATCTTAGTACTTAGTACAACATCCTTTTACAGTTATAACAGCTTTTAAACGTGAAGCATAGCTTGACACAAGTGTCTTGCAGCGATCTACGGGTATTTTCGCCCATTCATCATGGGCAAAAGCTTCCAGTTCAGTCACATTCTTAGGCTTGCGCACTGCAACTGCTTTCTTTAAGTCCCACCAGAGGTTCTCGATCGGATTTAAGTCTGGTGACTGCGATGGCCACTTCAAAATGTTCCAGCCTTTAATCTGCAACCATGCTCTAGTGGACTTGGAGGTATGCTTGGGATCATTGTCCTGTTGAAAGGTCCAACGTCTTCCAAGCCTCAGGTTTGTGACGGACTGCATCACATTGTCATCCAATATCTTCTGGTACTGAAGAGAATTCATGGTACCTTGCACACGCTGAAGCTTCCCAGTACCTGCAGAAGCAAAACAGCCCCAAAGCATGATTGACCCCCCGCCATGCTTCACAGTAGGCAAGGTGTTCTTTTCTTCATAGGCCTTGTTCTTCCTCCTCCAAACATAGCGTTGATCCATGGGCCCAAACAGTTCTAATTTTGTTTCATCAGTCCACAGAACACTATCCCAAAACTTCTGTGGTTTGTCCACATGACTTTTGGCATACTGCAGTCGACTCTTCTTATTCTTTGGGGACAGCAAGGGGGTGCGCCTGGGAGTTCTGGCATGGAGGCCTTCATTACGCAGGGTGCGCCGTATTGTCTGAGCAGAAACTTCAGTACCCACATCTGACAAATCTTTTCTCAGTTCCTCAGCAGTCACACGGGGACTTTTCTCCACTCTACGCTTCAGGTAGCGCACAGCAGTCGAAGTCAGCATCTTCTTTCTGCCACGACCAGGTAGCGTTTCAACAGTGCCCTTTGCCTTGAATTTGCGAATGATGCTTCCTATGGTGTCTCTTGGTATGTTTAACATCTTTGCAATCTTCTTATAGCCATTGCCCTTCCTGTGAAGAGTAATCACCTGTTCTCTTGTCTTCCTGGACCATTCTCTTGACCTCACCATGTTTGTAACCACACCAGTAAATGTCTAGAAGGAGCTGAGTATCACAGTCATTTTAAAGCTGCCTAATTGGTGCTTATTAGGCTTTATTGCTGCTCCCTGATATCCACAGGTGTTTTCAATACCTGATTGAAAACACTTCATTGAACCTCTGTTCTTCAGAGTGGTAGTCTTTAAGGGGTTGAATAATTATGTCAATGAAGAATTCACAAAAGAAACATTTACTACTGTATTACAAAACTAATTGATGTCATTTTAGTTGCATATGGTTCTTTAAGAAGTCCTTGTAGGATTTCATTCTGAATACAATTACAAATGTACACTAAATTCCCTAAAACCATTTACAGCATTGGGGGTTGAATAATTTTGAACACAACTGTAAGTGCTGTAGCGCAGTGTGACTGCAGGGGTGAGTTTATTTTAACACTTTATTTTATAACCCAGAAAAAGGAGAAAAAAAATAATATTAGAAGGTTTGGGTCAAGAAAAGCATGGGGGGAAAAATGCAAAAGTGAGTGAGCACAGGGAATGAATACATAACTTAAGTGATGATGGCAGTGTAGTAGAATGAGTTGGCCAAAGCGATGACCAGGGGGCTGATGCATGGCAGAGGCGAGGCTGAGCCTGGGAATGAAGCTTCTTTTCAGGCGGCTGCACTGGCTCATTTCCCGTCGTGGGTAGCATCGTCTTCCACAGGGCTTACTGGAAGAGGGAACAGTACAGAACGAAAGTTAGTGCTGGATTATGTTACCTCTACAGTATGCATCTGGCCTCGCTTGGCTCTCTCCTCTCCTGCTGGAGGGTGAGTGGAGACAGCAGTGGCTCTGATTGGCCACCAGTGTTCACATTATAAAAATAACGTTAATAGCTTATGTTAATTTTAGCCTTCTTACTGCTGTGACCCAGGCCAAAATTCTGGATAGGAAATACACCCAAGCCCAGATAAAATAGGGAGTGTTGCGTCAGGTGGGGCATTTGGTCTGAAACCTGTGCCAAATTGAATATGCTGTGTTAAACTCACTTCATCAAGTTTATTTCTTTTACATTTAGGAACCAAACTTGTCTTTATGCTCCTGTATACCTAGATTCTATACTAAGTATTTGATTGTGCTTAGCCTGTTTTGATATAACTCATGTCTTGCTTCCCTTGCCCTCATGTACTCCTGCATTTGTATGTGTCATGTTCTGATTGGTTGTTGTTAGTCATGTGTTTGGATTGGATTGTTCAGTATTTCTTTATTGATCCCTGTTTTTTTATAATTTGACCAGTTTTCAAAATTGTTTTTAGCTGCACCTATTACTGTGACACCAGTGTTGTAACGGAGTACAAATACTTAGTTACTGTACATAAGTAGAAATTTCTGTCCAGTATTTTACTTCGCTATTTAAATTTATGTCAACTTTCACTTTTACTCCACTACATTTCCTAGATAAAATGTATACTTTTACGTGCGTGCACACGCAGTCAGAGCTGGAGGCGTTTATCTATAACGTTAATTGGCGGAAAGCCGCAAAGACGGCAACCAAAAGCAGTGACATTTCACTATTCTTATTACCAGAGTTGATAGCACAAACAAAATATTAATTCAAACAATCCATTCAATACTAAATAAAAATAACATTTATTGATTTGGTCTTTGTCTTGTGAATATATTTTAATGACTGCATTCATTGGACACACTGATTGTAGAGAATGCACACATACATGAACTGATTTGATTCAAGACTGTCATCATTACATCATGCATAAAATTTTGGTGTCCACTTTTGCCATTTAATAATACCATAATATATATTATAAAACTCTTCTGGTTTTAAATTCTCACTGAGGGCTAAACTCCCTAAAGATGAAATCCTAGAACCGCCCCTGCTCTTATGCCTACCGAAAATCACTGCAATTTTACTTTTTACTTTTACTTCAAATACTTAAGTACATTAAATATCAAAAAATTACTTTTGATACTTAAGTACAGTATATATCAGATACTTTAAGACTTTTACTTGAGTAATATTCTAAAACAGGGGTCGGCAACCCGCGGCTCCGGAGCCGCAAGTGGCTCTTTCATCCCTCTGCTGCGGCTACCTTTAGATTTGGAAAATAAATATTTAATTTAAATTTATTTTATTTTAGTTAGTTAGTTTTTTAAAAATGAAATTCTAAGCTTATGATGCTCTTGTAACATTAAAATAAATTTTTTAATTTGTGTTTAATTTTTTTGTCGCTCAAAATATAACTGTCGACTTGCCAAATCCGACACACAGAAGCAGGCGCATTTTTGGTTTACTGCAGCCGGCAAGTTAAAATTACTCAAGTAAAGTTGGCCGCATATTCACAGATTCAAGTTTCCAGAGTCAATAACTCCTGTCTTTGGAGTGTCTTTTTTGTTTTTTTGTTTATGATTTTTCATAATAAAAAAATCAATAACTTCACAGTACAGTGTACAGTGTATTACAGTGAAGTTATTGACTAGTTTTTTAGTATTCGCTTTTCAGGTTTTTGCACTTTGCAGACGGTCCCTTGGAATCTGTTTCTCAGCCGTCCGCACATAGGCCATGTTCACACTGCAGGTAAAAAGATTTTTTGGGGTCAAGTGACCAGGTCAGACGTCTACAGGAGTAGTGTGAACACTCAAATCTAGCCCAGACCTGATTTTTTCAAATCAGATTCAGACCACTTCCATATGTGGTCCTGAATCAGACCCAAATATGATTTTTTCCAATGTGGCCGCAGTGTGAACAACCAAGGTGGATTTGATGCGACTTTTACGTCAATCTACATCGACATTCGTCACAATTATGCGCCGGCGAGTACGCACACAAACGTGACTACGCCTACAAAATGGATCAAATAATCAAAAGTTGCCCTCGACATCTGAAATTTTTCAAAACACTGCGTTTCTGTGCTGCCATTACACAAACATTTAAAAGAAAAGCGAAAATGCTTACATCCTCCATAACCTCGCCAACTTTAGCACAACGGCGTGCTGCGTGTGACGTCATTGTTATTGTTCGTTTGCGTATGCGAGTCAGTTCGAAACAGCAAACAGTTCACACTGGTATCTGATATAGGCCACATTTTAAAAGGTAATGTGAACAGCCAAACAAAAAAATCAGATTTGAGCAAAATATCCGAATTGAGCATTAAGACTTGCAGTGTGAACGTGGCTATAGAGAATTGTGTATTTTGTCTACCGCGGAGGAAAGATGATTTTGAAGAAAATTGGGTTGTAGCTGTGTCACTCTTTATTATAGTAACTCAGCAGACAGGAGAAGAAAGAGTGTAAACAGGGGACTCAGGGCCATAGAATAGAACTGTTCCAGACACGTAATGAGCTCGTGGGTGATATGAAGTAGCTGGAAGCGGCGATAGCTCGCCATGACATCAGCGGGCACTGGCCTTGGGTAGGGAGACGGACGAGGATGGTGAGGTGAGGACATGATGGGGCGACCAGGATGAGCTGGCTGACGCGAAGGATCTGAGGGGAGATAAGGGGAGTTAGAGGAGATAGAGGAACGGGAGCTTTAGATAAGTGTAAACAAGCCCAGCCTGAGCAAGGACAGGCTGAGATCATAACATGAGATCATATCAAAATTCAAGCAGTTAGCAGATTAGAGGAGTCATCAAAGAACTCCATTGTTTTTGTACACAAGTAACATTATAGTAGCAATAGCTTAACAATAATGACAACAGTATAGCAGCAAGAGTTTAGCAAGAGTTTAGCAATAGTGACAATATAAGATGACAAATAGATAAGAGCTTTCTTTTAACATAATAACTTTTGACATAAATCAGACTCATAGAGTGACTTATAATTATTAAAAATCATGTATAGAAGAAAATAGCAAAGGAGAAACTTACCCATTGTAGTTGAATGAAGGATTAATCTTCAGGACGTCTGGCATGGAAAAACTGAGAGGCAAATGTAACTTGTAACTAAATTGTAAATGTAAATGTAACTAAAGAGTGATTATATAATAATGTCTCTACATTACTACGATATAAAAGAGGTGTTATTTGTGTAAAAAGAGCTTTTAGCTCAGGAGTTATTGACTTGGGAACTCGAATCTGTGAATATGCGGCCAACTTTACTTGTGTTAAAATTTTGATGTCATGAATACGAAGAGGACTCAATTAGACATTGAACATTTTATTTGAAAGTAACCTTCAACCCAGCATCTTTTTTGTTAAGGTTAGTTCAAACTGTTCAAAATATTTTTGTTTGCTTGCAGAAATAAAATTTCGTTTACTCTGAAGCAGATCATTGATTTAATAAATGTAACACACTACAGTTTTTTCTATACTTTCCATAAAGGTAAAAAATTATATATGCAGTGTTATCTTCATTTTAGATGTCAAATGGGTTTTGTGGCTCCCTGTGTTTTTTTTTTCTGTGGGAAACGGTTCCAAATGGCTCTTTGAGTGTTTAAGGTTGACGAACCCTGTTCTAAAAGGTAACTTTCACTTCTACCAAAGTCTTTTTCTAGTACGATACTTGTACTTTTACTCAAGTATTGCTTTCTAGTACTTTATACAACACTGTGTGACACTCAGTAAATGGCCTGCATCTGCACCTTACCCTCAAGAGTTAATTTTTTTGTTTGTGACAGGTGAACCTTAATGGGAGCAACTGGAAGAAAAATAATTTATTTAACTTATAACAATATATAATAAGTAACAAAATAAAAATAGTACATGTAAATGTATTGAACCACTCATTAATGGCATTTAAAATGCTTTATATTTGTTAATACATTTAAAATTGTCCACAGTCATCAGTGTTAGTTTTAACGCATTAACACAGTGTTAGTTTAGTGACACTTGAGTTACAACATGATAAATTATCTATACATGTAATCTATACACTTGTAGTTCATGGTGTGTTCAAGTGGAAAAAATGGTTGACAATTTGCACAACTTTAAAGTCATTTAAACATTTAGCAATTCCACATTAAACCTCAAATTGCAAGATTTCTGACAGATTCTGAATGATTTTGGGGTTAAAATAAAAGGTTGTGTATGTTTTAGAACTTCTAGAATTTGGGTGCTGAAGCATGTGATAAACCCATAGTGGCATAATGAACTCACTGAGATGTGGTTACTCTACCTGTGCATTTAGTATGAGAGGGTGAGCAGAACAGCAGTCATGCATATAGTTCTGATCAGCTTCTCAGATACCTAATGATGTGTTGGTGAGGAGGAGACACACTCATCAGCCTGCTTGCCCTCCATTCTCAAACAGAATAACAATCAGGTATGATAATTAATATTGCTTTTCCATGACTGCGAATGGTTATCAGCTTCAAGCACATCATTTTTCAGGTGAATGCTTTCATCTTATTTTTTCCTCATGCTTGTTTGGTGCTGCGTTAATGACAGCCTTCAAGCAACACAGCATTGCTGGAGGATGATGAGCTGCCTATGTACTATGATGAAAGAATAGATAGTAGATAAAGAGGTGCTTAGATGCCCTCTCCAGTGACTTTTCTCCTCCTCTGAGCCAGGTTATTCACTGAAGGTCTGTTTTGTTGTAGTGTTTGTGTTTGACTTTAAAGGACAAAACCATGTCTCTAGTAACCTTATAAAGCATGTGTAGGAGTTTGAACCTATTGGCGAAATAATAAGGTCATTTAGCAGGATTTCTATTATCTGTATCATCCAAGAAAGAGTTCATTTCTAGGTCTATTTTGTTGATTTTTGCATTGGGATTTATTCTAAGGATTTTTATATCAATTGCTTAAACTTTTAGCTCCTACTTTAAGAGATCCCAGCGAAGCAGAGCTAATCATAGACTAAATGATCTGTTTACAGTCATTCTAAATAATATCAACAAGGGGAACCATTCTGAAAGATTTATTTTTTAGTTCAGTACTGATATGAAAGGTGCTTCTGTTTAAGTCAGCCAGGCAGATATTTAGTTTATTTCCTGAAAATTGCCATTTTTTGCTGTCAAATCAAACACTTCCTAGAAACTTTAACAGGAACGCCTGTTCATTTGAGTAATTATTTAATCAGACAATCATGTGGCAGCAGCACAATATTTAAAATTATGCAGGTACAGGTCATGAGCCTCAGGCAATCATAAAATGGAAAAAACTGAGATCGTCCGGACTTTGACTGTGGCGTGCTTGTTGGTTGGTACCAGAGGATGAGTGATTTGTGTTTTGCAAAAACTGCTGATCTTCTGGGAGTCTCTAGACACCCAACAGTCTCTAGAGATTACACACACTGGAAAACATCCAGCAAGTATCACTTCTACATGTGTAAATGCGTTGACTGTAAGTAAAGTCAGAATAAAATCACGGATTCAAGATTGTAGTTTAAAGGAGGGGCTGCAGTATCAGAAATAGCTATTTTTTTTCACCCGTGGTTAGCAGACAAGCATGTCAGAACACACAACTCATTGATCCTTGTGGCAGATGAGTAACAGTGCCGAAGATCACATTGAGATCCTACTCAAGGCACTGGAACATTTGATGTGAACATTAACTGAAGACATTTATATGCATTGCGCTGCTACAAAATGATTGGCTGATGAGATATTTTTAGTAAAGTGTTGGTGAATGTATATCATATATGTAGAAAGAAATCTATACAGGAAACAACAATATTACTTATAGACAGAGTGCTTTAGAGAAAATTATATCATGTTGGAGAAAAATTCCTTTAAACCTAGTGAATGGGTGAAATTTCAGTGCGTTTGACTGAATCTATTAATCTGGATGAGAAAATTAATTATTCAGCAGTGAGTCTACAGAAATGTTAAAATCTTCAAGGGCAAGCAGATATTCTGATGTCTGATGCAACTGTAGAAAATCTAGGCTGATGTTATATAGCGAGACAGCATATGTAGAAACTGGACGGAGGAGCGCTATTGTGTCTGTCTTTCAGCTGTCATCTGATATAAAGGCTTATTACTTGCTAAATGATTCGTTTTATAGGGAAAGTTGTTCTGTCTGGTTTCACTAAAGCATGATGCCATACTTGAAACAATTACCCTAACCTCTGTACAGCTGGACTTTATATGTCTTTGTATTTTGACATCACGATTTTACACATTTATTTGGAGCAACAACAACAAAACGACTGCTCTTTCCCTGACAGGACCTTTATGTCACCTATACAACCCCAACAGACAATGAGAGGACCAACACAATGCAAACAGACATACATTTACACTCTAATGTGCTCTGTAGTGTGTTGATTAAAATGCAGGTGAATACGTAGAAAGCCAGGAGTGATTAACATAGATGCACTGCATACCCTCTGCATGAAAATAATTATTTCAGTCATCGTTAATGTTCTTATCCACTGCTGTATGCCACTGAAAGTGAGTGTTTCATTTTTCTGATATTACTTTTTTTTGTTGTTGGGTGAATCAGTGGATGTAGTGTGTCTCTGTGTGTGTGTGTGCCTGTCTGCTTTCCTGCCAGAAGGAATTGTATTATTTTGCTGTGTGTAGGTGGGTAGCAGTACTATACATCCACAACACTTCTTCTGAACATCTAATTGACTGTAGAGTATTTTTAAACTTATTGAACTTTAATTGCACCAAAAAGTGAACGCATCTCTGAGGGGATGCCGCATGAGCTTTTAACAGAGGAGCTCATTTGTAAGTGAGTACAAAGCTGCAACGGGTGTGAGGTTTATAACGAGCTATGTTTGAGTGATATGCCCAGGGCTCAGGAAGAGCTCATTCTTTCCTTCGAGAGCGTGAACTCTCCAAAACTACAAAATGAGCCACTTCAAACTGTGCAAAAAAAAAGTGTCCATATGGTCTTAAGAGGGCTTGAATGATTCTAAAATATTTATCTTTACACTGCCTGCATCCCTTTTACCAAAGTGCTGCTGAATTCTCAAATCTGACTGGTTAGAGGGTGTTCATCCATATTCTATAACCACACGGTTTGGACTGTAGTGATGCCTGTAATTCAGAACACATAATTACTATGTTATCCTTGCTACTTGTTCACAGGGTCCTTTCCTTGTCATGAAAGATTTCTGTAAGGAGATGTTTATTTAATATTCCTGGAAGAGCTACGTAACAGTCTGTTTTCCGCAACAAAAGAATCTTCAAGTCTGAGGATTTTGTGAATACCAGTTTCTTGCTAACACAACAAACTAAGTCAAGGTTTTATTAATTTTAAGAGAGAGAAATGATAATATGAACAATATCACAGAGACACAATTTATGTAATTCTAATGAAATTAAGCTCTTAAATTAAAAAAATGTAATTGTTGGTAAATTGCTGTGGCAAGAGTAAAAGAATACTGAAATTCAGTGTTGAATCTTTCCTATAAGAGCATGCCTGGTTGTGTTTTATTCCCTATTATCTTATTCACTACCTACTATTTTCTGTAAGTGGTAGCTAAATTATTTACTAACTAGTGAAACTAACAGAATTGTAGTTTCATGTTTAAGTTAAGTAACTGGGTTCAAGGTGTTTGAGGTTTTAATCAGAGAACAAGGAATTATTTTGCAGACGCCTTTCTTGCTTCCTGGGGTAGGCTTCCTGTAAAACATCTTCAGCACTCACAGAGTCTCATGACAGGAAATTATACTAATTCTGACAAGCTGTTGTAGCTATATTAGCCATATCAGTGGATAACATACTTTAAGCAGACTTCAGAGAACATCAAACCACTTCTAAAACACCAGGCTGTGCCTGTCTGTCTAACCATCTGCCTGTCTATCTAGATGTCTACCTGCCTGTCTGTCTGTCTGCCTGTGACTGTATAACTGCCTTTCTACCACTTTTTCATTCAAGTTCTCCTCAAGACTTCCTTTTATATTATTTATTTCCTCTTACCTTTTTTTATTTGTCTTCGGGACTAGGAAGTACTTGATCTTACTTGTCTGTCTGATTGCCCACCTGTCTTTCTGCCTGTTTGTCTTCAGGATAATAGCAAGGAATGAGTTTTTCTAATCATTCCTTAGTCAGGAAAAAGTCCTTACTTGTTTGTCTGACTGTCTGCCTCTCTTTTCTGTCCTCCTCTCTTTAGGTCTAGATAATGCGCTGACTGTCTTTCTTTGTCCTTAGGTCTAGCGTAGGACTTGCTTCTACTTGACTGTCTTCCTGCTGTTCTGTCTGTCTTCTGTTTAGTTTGTCTTCAGGACCAGATGAGTAATTGTTCTTACCTGTCTGTCTCACTATCTGTCTTTCTGCCTGTTTTTCATTCACTTTTCTTCGGGCATATGGAAGAACTTCTTTTTCAACCTGTCTATTTTTCAGTTTGTCTTAGAGACTAAAGATGGACGTTCTTATACTTGTCTGACTGGCTTTCTACCTGTCTTTCTTGTAGCTTTTCGTTTAAGCTGTCTTCAGGACTAAAGGCAGACATGTTATTACTTGTCTTGCTACCTGTTATCATTCTGGTTGTCTTCGGGACTAGGAGTGGACATGCTCTTACCTGTCTTTCCGTCTGGTCCAATGAGTTTGTCCTCACCCTGTTTTTGATTCAATTTGTCTTTCTTTCATTCTGTTGGTCTCCAGTATTTACTTGTCTGTCTATCCACCTGTCGTTTCATATGGTTCATTAAGTTTGTCTTCAGGACTGGGGGAGTACTTGCTCTTATAGCCTGTCCAACCCTGATTTGTCTGTGATTTGCTTTGTCTTCAGGACTGGGGGAGCACTTGCTCTTATAGCCTGTCCAACTCTGACCTGTCTGTGATTCGCTTTGTCTTCAGTACTACGGGAGCACTTGCTCTTATAGCCTGTCCAACTCTGACCTGTCTGTGATTTGCTTTGTCTTCAGGACTGGTGGAGCACTTGCTCTTACCTGTTAGTCCAAGCATCTACTAATCTGTCATTCATTTCATCTATAGCGGAGGGAATACTCTTACCTGTCTCTCTGAATGTCTATTTGTCTTTTGACAGTGACAGTGACAGTGACAGTGACGTGACATACGGCTAAGTATGGTGACCCATACTCAGAATTCCTTCTCTGCATTTAACCCATCCAAAGTGCACACACAACAGTGAACACACACACACCGTGAACACACCCCCAGAGCAGTGTGTCTTACATGTTTTTACCTGTCTTACTTTTTTTTATATTCTAGAATAAAGGAGAATTTGTTCTGTCTCTATCTACATCTCCCGTTATTTTGCTAGGGACTGGGGATTGGCACTGGAATGTCAGATGTATGTATATTTATGGGTATCTGTCTGTGCGCATCAGGAAGGCAACTGCTTATCTATGTGAAGTAATCATTCATCCATTTGATTTTGCTTCCTATTACAAGTCCACCTATCTTGGTCTAACACTTGTCATAAATACACAGTTCTGTGTCTTATTCATTTATTCCTTCATCTTGTAAATATGCCTTAAAGTTACATACACAGTTTAGGACATTCTTTCCACATTCCAGCTTGTTAGGAAACTGTGTTCAGTGGAGTTACAGCACCCCTGGAACAGAGAGGGTTAAGGGTGTTATTCAAGAGCCCAACAGTGGCAGTTTGGCAGCACTGGGGGTTGAACCCCTGACTTTCTGAACAGCAACCCAGAGGATTCACCACTGAGCCACAACTGCCCTTGAAAAAGCTAGAGGAGAAGTCTTCCAATATTGGAAATGGTGCAGTTAGCCATATATCTTATACATCATGTTCTCTGTCTGTTTAGACGCTCAGATGTGGAGACTTTTTACTTTTTAAATGACAACAGCAGCAGTAGCAGAAACAATGACAAGCAAAATCATAACAGAAAAAAAGCTGGAGGCTGTTGAACATGACAGCACGCTGAATAAATTACACATGCTAAAATCTTGTTGGCAAGCCCAGACTTACATTCCTTGTCCTTTCCTTTTTCCGTCAACTTCCCTGTTAGTGTTGCACTAGTTACTTAAACAATTCAGAGATGAATAATTACACTTGGATTTTAAGGGGTTAATATTATGAGCTTCTGATGAGTAAGAGAAGCAGGGTGTGTATGGAAAAGGGATAGATATTCAGTATGTCAGTCTGATAGATGTATATAGAGGATGGATAGGAGATGCAGTGACTCAAGGGCGGCTGCAATCGGAATCCATTCAATTCGGGTTTGTGTACTGAAATGTGCATGAATACATATAAAGGGTTTAAAGTGAATTTAATTTGGCATGAGGTAAGATGAGGAATATAATATTTTGCTAAATGCTTTAATAACAAAGTGCCCTTTGTGTTAATACTGTACGTTATTCCTGCTGTATAAACTTTTGTTGTATTGTATTGCATTATTATATTGTATAAAATAAAGACTGGTGTTGTTACTCATGTAGAATTGATTGATTTTAGAGTTTCAGAGAGGATCTTATTGGGAATGACCATTCGTAATGAAAAACATTTCACCAAGCCATATTTGGATATTATTATATATTAATTTTTATAATTATTAAATTACTAAATAAATAAAAAATAATTATTGTTATGCGGGGGCACGGTGGCTTAGTGGTTAGCACGTTTGCCTCACACCTCCAGGGTTGGGGGTTCGATTCCTGCCTCCGCCTTGTGTGTGTGGAGTTTGCATGTTCTCCCCGTGCCTCGGGGGTTTTCTCCGGGTACTCTGGTTTCCTCCCCCGGTCCAAAGACATGCATGGTAGGTTGATTGGCATCTCTGGAAAATTGTCCGTAGTGTGTGATTGCGTGAGTGAATGAGAGTGTGTGTGTGTGCCCTGCGATGGGTTGGCCTGTGCCTATCTCAGGCGTCATCGGGCATCAAGGCAGGATACACCCTGGACGGAGTGCCAACCCATCACAGGGTGATTCTTTGGTTTTTATTTATTAATTTTTTTCATTGCAATGCACTTAGAATGGTGAGAAATATTTAACTGCTTTTCTTAAATGCTTTAATGCTTTATTAGGCAAAGTGACAGAGAAAGTGGAAAAGGACAGTCCTGATATTTTCAATTCAATTCTATTCAATTCAAATTTATTTGTATAGCTCTTTTAACAATTGACATTGTCTCAAAGCAGCTTTACAGAACATAAACATAAAACAAAAGCTTAATATAAAGATTAATATAATAAAACTATTCAAGATTAATATTAGATATATTTAAATGTGATTGCATTTATGAGCAAATGCTTGCTTGCAGAAACTGCTAGAAATCCCTGTTGTGGTGTAATTTTGGACATTATGTAAGTTTACATGCTGTGAATGCCAGCTTGGCACAAAAACAACTGCAGCCTAGCTTTCTGCCTTTCTGGGACTGGTGAATCAAAATGTCCTTCTTCATCAGTTGCCCACTTGAGATTGCCTGTGAATACTACCTCCATGCTGCCTCCCAATTTACAAGCAATTTAACAATTAAGTATGATTTGTGAAAACAGTATACTTGTCTATATTCGAAAGCCCCTTTATGATCTTGACCTTCATTTGCTGCTTTAGCACTACATTCAGATGCTGCTTTTTCTTCCCTGGAATATGGAGAACAGCATTGTCTCTCTCTCTCTCTCTGAACTCATGAGTTGAAATTTAATGAAGGCAAACATTTCAATATGTGATCCTTAACATCTCAAACAATGCCCACTACACGCAGCCCTCTGTACCTTCTGAACTATACAAATTCCAAGGTACATGACTAAATCAGTCCTTTTGAAATGTTTTACTGAACCTGAGTCTGTCTGATTCTTTTAGGGAATTGGTAGCTCAGTGGCAAGAATGATGAAGTACTCATTGAAAGTTTGTTTGTTCAGGTTCCATCACTGTCATGCTGTCATCCCTGGTCCATTGAATAAAACCCTTAATTCTGAATTGTGTAAATGAGATTTATGTAAGTCACTCTTGAGAAGCAACCTGCTAAATGCTGTAAACATAAGTCTTGTATGGTAAATTACTGCTATACATTCAGTATACTCTTGTCAGGTGTACCTGTAATATGTATATTTTATATGGGAATGTAGATACAGTGTAATTAATAACACTCAAATATTTCGGGTACATAACTGGGTCATGATTAACTTTGAGTGTTAAGGTGTATGTTTTATACTGTTTTACTTAAAAAGATGTACCACCACAGCAAACAGACATGTTTCTAAAACTGTGATCTGAGGAAGAACAGCCTCATTAGAAGTTCATCCAAAGAGAAAAAAATAATTGCAAAATTTAAACACTTTTTTTTATTGTCTCTATCAGTACATAGTATCCTCATTGTCTCACACTCCAGCATAAAATAACTCTTTTCTTTTCTCTCCCACTCTTAAGACCCCCCAGTTGACATTCTGAACAATACTGGCTCATTAACAGCAATTAGACTGAAATGTGGAAATAAAGAGCTGCCAACAAATTGGTTAGAGAATGGTTTTCCACAACACAGAGCAAACATCTATGTATAGAGTGTAAGTAAGCAAATGAATGTCGACAATCATGCTGTAGTATATAGATTCTGTAGATCCTTACATGAGACCAGCTTGGAGATTTAGAGCTTAGCTTGGTGCATGAAGTGGTAATAGAAACCCTGTTCCCTGAGTATTAAGCGGTTCCTAAGATCAGGCTAGGCTGAGAATAGTGTTGCTCACATATAAGAGACAGGTGAGAGACAAGCGGGAGATCAGGGGAGGGAGAAGTGTGGTTGGGGATGGTGTGATATCTTACATTTGCAAAAGAAGAAAACAAGAATCATTCTCAAGTCTCAAAGACTGCTCCTGATGCCCAAATTATTATCATCTCATCTATGTAGCTAGGTAACATAAATGCATCAGTGCATGTGCGTCACTCGAGTGTGTCTGTGTGATCTATGATTAGATTTAAGATCCCGATGCCTTGTAGATCAATGCAACAATGCAACAGTTTTCTTATCACAGGCTTATTCTTATTTCTTATTAACACCCAATTCAAATAAGATTGCATGCTGTTTATTCTAAAAAAAAAAAAAAAAGAGTATGATAATAGGAGGAGGTGTGCTGCAATGAACAATGATAGGAAAAAAGGGTGAAAAAACTAATATAATTTAATGTTGTGGAAAATTCAAAGAACTAATTATTCACTTTTATTATTATTCAGTTACATTATAACAGCTGTCTAAATAGTTTTTACTTCATCTGCTTCTCTTTTTTTCTTTATCTTGACACTAATAAGAAAAACCTCAGCTAGTCGTGTTATTGTAAAACTTTGAAATGCAAAAACCTCAGTTTACTTCTGGTACAAAACAGTGACACTGGACATTACTTTCTTTCATAAATGTCTCCAAGCTTTAGTATGTCAATGCATGTTAACTGTTTTTATTTGTTAAACAGCATAAAATTCTTATAATTCAATAATCAGTAATTCAATAATCATTCTTATGAATAAATCAAGCATCTACCTTTCTATTTTTCATCATCTTAATCTACCGGATAGAGAAAAATGAATCTATTGGAATGAGCTCATTATTCTAAACCTGGCTGTCTGAGCTGCGGTTAGAATAGATTCAAGAGAACTGAATTAAATATTTCAATATTTAGTATTGAACAGAGCTTCAGTAGGTTTAGCAATTCCTCATGGTTCTTCTATTTACATTTTCCTCTTGGTTATCCATTAAGCTTTAATGGTGTTGTTTTTTTTTTCATGTTTAATGCAACATCCATTCATTAGTGTAGATATTTTGACATGCCATTCAGTCAGAGACATTTTGGGGTTGCTGATGGAGTTGAAAGCAGATGATTATGGTTAGAAGCCTACATGGAGTACCGCCTGACTACTCTTGAAGTGTGCTGCATATACTGTAAACAAATGTAGAGGAACTGAAAATATTTACAAGAACCATGGGTTTGAAACAATGACAACGCTTTTAATTCACTTTTGGGTAAGGAACAGGTAAATGGGGAGTGTGTGTGTGTCTTTGCGTGTGTGTGTGTATAGACTTTTAACCTCCACATCCTTCTATGCTGCGTTCAATTATCAATGTAAATTGAAATGCATCTTCTTAATGATGCTCTGTCACAGCAGGAATGATAATAATGATTACTGTATTAAACAGTTGACATCTGTAGTAGGATGCTGATTTGACCATTATTTAAATGGGGTACTTAAAGAGCAATATTTTCTTAATTAGAAGGCGATGTAAGATTTCATGAAACAATATCAGTCATTGATATGTCAATTAGACCAATCACTGGTCATATCACATGCATTGTCCAGTTTGGATTAAAAGTGCCACCAAGCTGCATTGGAGTCAAATAGAAGTCTGATATAAGTAAGCTGAACTAGTGATCTAACTCACTGCAAATAGACAAAATTGCTGTTCCTACATTTGTTATCTGTTGGGATTCACATATTTCCTTTAGCTGCCATATCCAATATTGCTCCTTGTATTTTCAAAAGCACTTGACACTGCATCGCTGAAACATCCCAAAACGCATATTTAAAGTACCCCATGGAGAGCTGAGGGTTTCTGCTGAGGAACAATAGTAAGGTGCTAGTAATGGCTTGGTACAATCAGATATTTGTCAGTGTTGCCTAGGGACCGCCCAGAGGCACCTGAAGTCTTAATTCTGTTCTCGGTCCAAGCTTATCTTAATTTTACAGAACATGCCTGTGGAAAAACAGAACTAGGTCCTTTAGCAATTTCCTCTTTCTTATAAAATAAACTGTTCCCAGCTATCAGCATCAGTGTGGGAACTGATGCTGTGGGAAGCCTATAGGGCTTCATTCAAATAGAGGCTTCCTGAGCAGCTAGTAAAATTGCCTGCACTCATTTTTATTGACTTCATCAACTACACCCACTGTTTTCTTTCCATAATCACTACAAATTGGGCAATTTTATTAAGTTAAAAAAACTCCCACCACTTGCTGTGTCCAGATTTGTTGAAGAGGCTTTTTATGAAAAAGAGAAGTATCAGGGTCTGACTATATGCCCATTTTAAATGACAGCCCAGGGAGCTTAGTGTTGATTTAGCTAAAGCTACTGAAGCAAGGTGTCTTCAGTTGCACTACTGAACCTCCTGCTCTTGTACAACAGTGAAATAGATTCTGTCATTTACATGCAAGAGGATGATTTAATTTGTGTTCCACATATATTACATTTAAACTTAAATTTGCAATATGCTAAAATGTTTAAGGCATTTTAGTTATAGAAAAAAAATTCTATTTTGCAACATCCTTTGGCCGTATTTCAGAATAAACAACAACAACAACAAAATAATGTAAATGATAACAAAATGTAAAAACTGTAGAAAAATACGACAATAAAGCAAATTATAGTTTAAAAAAAAGGAAATTAAATAAATAATAAGATGAAATATAATTATCCAAATAGCTGTTGTTATTATCAATAAAATATTAGCTCATGTCACATTGTGCATCTGATCAAAAGTCTGTTAATTTGGGCATTAATGCACCTGTAATCTATTGGTGGTAACATTGATAAACTGCACAAAATTCCATACAAAAAGTGGAAAAAATATAGAAGGGAAATAAAAATAAAACATTGCTTTGCTTGCACAGAAGCCAAGCACGGTTTGTACAGTCCACAGTTTTCCTTTGTGTGGTAACTCAATGTCAGCAGAAAGCAGGAAATCATTTAAATTCCAAAAGTATTTAGACACAAAACATGTAAGCCATAAAAACAAGGCAGTTCATCTAGATCTCAAAAATGATCAAATACATGTGCACTGTTCATGAGCAAAAACACACAAACATACATTGCACAAACTCGCTCATCACATTGCGCAATGCAGAAATCTCACCTGGTTACAGAGCAAAAAGAATCTTGTTTGAGACACTGCAGACGACAGTAACACACTTTAAGACATGTCACTATTATGCACTCCAGCCAGGCGACTCAACAGATGTATCGTATTGTACCATCCTGATTTTTAGCCACTTATCAAATTGAAATCATGCTCTCAGGTTTCCCATTGATTTGCCATGATTTGCCACAGGCCATAATTTCAGCTCTGTCCTTATTAAATCCTAAATTGTTATGTTTTTCCAATTGCACAGCCTTTAGTAATTAAATTTTTTTTGCTATTTATATTTTGAGTTTAAAATTGAATTACACATTGAGTGTACAAATTGTAATTCGATATTTGGCTCAGCGTTTGTTAGACTCACAACTGCACTCACTATATTATATTTTTTGCATTATTAAAGGCGCATTTTCATAATATCATGTAAATCATTCATTTTCCACTTAATTAGCATAAATATCACATTTAATTATTTATTTCCTGTTCTCTTGGGTCATAAATGATTTTTATTAAATTTTCTTAAGCCTATGAATTGCATAATTATCAGTATTATTAATCACATTAACATGATAATTGAATATGCATTTCTTTGTTTAAATATGATAAAGCAATTTAGTATAGTGTTGATGGCCAACATATAATTTGGAACGCGTTACATCATAGCAATCCACCAACTTCCTCAGCAAACACCACAGCATACACACACTACTGCTCAGGATTACGCTCACAAACACACACACATACTGTATGTGCACACACAAAAATATACACACACACCCGCACACACACACGCACACACACACACACACACACACACACACACACACACACACACACACACACACACTCTTACATGTGCTCAATACACTGACAAGTTAAAAGGGCTTTCATTCGTTCAGATCACTGTGAAGTATATGATCAGTTTACACACCGTTTCTGTTCTGTTGCCTTTGTTTCCAGTTTATGTTTTCTTGGTTTGACTGTTTTTCTCCAGTTTCTGCATTCTGTTGTTTGATGAACTCCTGTCCTGCTCCTGTTTATTGACATTGATTCTGCTAGTGATTTGGATTGTTTGCCTTTGTTTAATTAAAAGTTCCTCAACTGTACTTGCATCTGTCTCTACAAGTTTAACACAAGACCTTGAGTTGAGAAGTACTGATCTACAGCACTTTAAAGACAAGAAGAACACTCCATTTTCCTCTGTCCCAGCCAAACATAAATTCCTTAAAATACAACGTATAAAATATTTGAAAAACAGTAATCCTTTTATTTTGCGTTAATGTGTGTCTTTTTGATTAAATGATTAAAAATGTAGACTTTATTGTCCCACAGCATTCACTTGACATTCACTTTTGGAATACTTGAAAGTTGCATCATCTGAATTTAGTAGTAAGTACAACCCTGCTACTCAAATTCTGTTCTGTGATACTCTATTATTATTAATGTATTACTTTAAACAAATGAATCCAAACAAATACTGTATATTCATTAGAATTTCCATATTTATATTTTTGCTCAATGCTCATTCAAGTCTGATGCAAAATGCATCCACTCTAGAGATTGCTTTCTGAGACGGATTAACACAAACTGTTGAAGGTTACAGGTATGTTTTTTTTTTTAGATTCAATGTTAAATTGCTTGAAATAAAGTAGAATTTTAAGTTACAAAGTTCAATTAACAGCACAAACATGGGATCACCCAGGAAAACAAAAAAACTAGTGCATTTCCATGTCCCCTTTCATTAGCATGCTATACCTCTTACTGATGAATTGCACTGCACTGTGGATTGAACTTGCAAATATGAAATTTATCATCACAATCAGTATCAGTTAGTCAGGATTAGTAGGATTAATGAATCTTTGATAATAAGTTTCAGTAGGCTGTGTAATTACCTTTGACAGGAAAAAAGGGACTTCTACATGGAAAGCAATTAGAAGTGTGATATTGGAGCATTTATGAAATCTAAGCAGAAGTGAGAATTTGCTTTATTTAGGGCAAGATAAAATAAAAAAAAACACTGGAATAAATATAAGTCTGAATTAGGAGCAGGTGTATCAGACACATGAATAGAGAGTTCCAGGGACAAAGTCAGAGGAGTGTTGTGGAACCGTCTAGCCTGAAGAGCCTATTTCATACCTGGCCTCCTTTTACTCACTCCCTCTTTTCACTGCAGCTGTATCTTCAAATAACATCCTCCCTCTGAAAGTGCATACCACCTGCAGCTAAAAAGTGAATATCTGGTAATTCATCTTTTCTCTTTTTTTATTGGATCAGAGATCACATAGTCCGCTTCTTCCAGACCCTGCAGGAGTTCTAACTTTGTGACATTTGAGAGCTGGCTGTAATCCAGCTCTTTGAAGCTCAGGGCAAATATCCTTGTGAAACTGTCATCTCAAACACATATAAGGTAGGTGATGTGGCTGTCTGCGTTTATGCGAACAAGTTCACATAAATGAAGGTGCCAGGACCGCGGCTAGAGTTTCGGGTCGTTAGCCAGAAGGCTGCTATTTTAAGTCCAGGAATGTGCTGATAGGAAAGAGTGAGCAGTTGAGGAGGCATAAAAGGTCCCAGTTCTGTTCAGATCACTTCTATTGTCCTGACACTGACACTGATTTAACCTCACTGTATTTACACTTTATCATTTTTTGGATGAGCTGAAAGCTGAGTAATAAATTTCCATTTCCAAGAGCTGTTCTATTCTTAAAAAGTGACTTTCAAATCAGTGTCACCTAAGGTCAATCTAAATTGTTCTTAAGAGCGCACTGCGAAGAGCTTATGAAAGGTTAAGTGTTAACTTTTATTTCATCGTGTGAAAAATCACCGCGTTTATTGTACATCCATGGCTGCAGCCTTGAAACTGAAATTGAGATGAAAATGGCTCTTATTTGATTTGATTTATGCTGGTGTCTTACCCAATGTCAGCAGAAAGAAAATGAGAAAATTCATTTCTGTCATATGCCTTAGTTTGCAGCAAGCAAAGACTAACACCAATGAGGGATGTTTTGCTGCGTTGAGAAATTTGGCGAAAGCTGAGTAGGGAGAAAATGCCACGCAATTTACCTGTGTTAGCCTCGTCTACTTCGGATAGAGAAATTCTGCATTCCATTAGCTGTGTATGCTCAGCTAAGATTGAATTGACCTGAAATCACCTGGTATAGGAGAAAGGTTTGCACAAAGGATTGGAATCGACTCTCATTGGTTCGATTGCAGTGTTCTCGCAAATAAAAATTCAGCAGATTCCTATTAAATGATTTTGATATGGCTGAAGGTGGAAAAAGTTCTGAGACTTACATATAAGTTACTTGAGTATAGATTATGTGTCAAAATATTATTAAATTAAGACAGTGAGCGTCCAGCCAAAAATGCACTCAAGCAAAAGGAAAAGGTTGCTACATTGAACTCGGGTACTAAAAACTAAAGAGTAAACGACTAACGCTACATACGTTGCTGATAAATTAATTAAAAGTTCTATAACATGTAAAACCAATGAATGCCATTAATTACATCTTGATCTACGCTTGAATAGAACCTGGCTATTGCAAGGAAAACATTAAAAACTAATTAACATTAGCTCAAATGTGCTTTTTTCAAATGAGATGCAGTTCATAGGGAGGGAAAGGAGAAATAGCTTATTATAAATCTTTTCTTACTTGAAGATATTGAAACATTTTATTGTTAGTGTAAGACTTGCTCGTCTTCGAGTGCCACACTACAGTCCAGAAGCTGATCTATTTTATACACACACACACACACACACACACACACACACACACACAATAGCACTAACAACATTGTGTAGCATAAAAAGATCACTGCAGATGATAGATTGCAAATGTCCATGGTGCTATACAAATACATTTTAAATAAAATGAATATGTAAAGTATAGTAAAGAAGTACAAATACTTCATGGCATTGGCACTATGATGCTTCAAGAAATTTGTAGTAAGTAGAATATAATAGAAAACAATATAAAGCACTTATTAGAATTGGCTTCATCATCCAGTACAGTTTCAATATAGTAGGAGTAGGTGCATTTGTTCACTATCTCCTCTTGTTAAGCCGAATTTGCCAGACACTCCCTCACCTAATCCATCATAGAAACAGCCCAGCATAGGACCACTACTGACCAGCTGTTGTTTTGGTGGTGTATCATTTATTTGTTTCCTCAGCAGCAGTGACACTGACATAGTGGCATATCAGTGTGCTGTTCTCATAAAGTAGAGCAAATATATTTGGGCTTTGAACACTTACTTATTGCTGTTGGGTTTCATTACTGAAAATTCTCCAGCTCACAGTGGGGTTGGTCTGAATCTGAAACTTAAAAATGGAGCCAGTGATGACCTCATTGTGCATAGAAAATGATCATGATGTGCAGAATGGAGAGGAATAATCCAGGGATTTCATACAGAGTGTGCCATGAAGGTAGGTGAGTCTGATTACATGGGCATTAGTATAAAAGGTGCTTAAAATCCCCAGAAAAGCTGCTCCATCATATCAGTTCTGCATAGTAGGAACATTCCTGCTATTCAAACACTGTGTGTGATTCACGGTCTGAAAGTGAGAATTGGTGTGAAAGTACCAGGATAAACATGTCACGATGGAAGTGTATGGAGTGGTGCTGCACATCTCCTTCTTCTCTTCAGAGACAGAGCCCTCTTTCAACTCTGTTGCTTTCTATATTACATAATGTGTATATTGTTCTTCTCAAAATCAGATTACATTTATGGCATTTGGCAGATGATGTATTCAGACCGACATACATTTTATAAACTGAGTAATTGACGATTAAGGGCCATGCTAAGGCGCCCAATAGTGGCAGCTTGGAGGACCTGGGATTAAAATTCTCAACCTTCCGAACTGTAGTCCATTGCCTTAGCCACTGAGCTTCCACATCCCATTCGGTGGACAGCTAAACCTTGATGAGAGGAATTTTCCCTCCTGTGTTGTAACCAGCAGTTACTGAAGATGAGTAAATAGACTTGAGATTTTGTTTCTCTTAATACATAATACATACAAGCAATTATTTTATTTCTACTCACTAAACTGTATTTTCGAAACTACCATTTTCTGGAATCAAATATTTATAGTCTATAATCTTTTTGCATCATAAAGTATAAACGAGTGATCTAAATTACTAACAAATCTAATCTTGTAAAGAGTGACAGTAACAATGAGACCTAATTTCTATCACTGTAATCATTCTGTTGCTGCCGCATACAATTTCTATTTATCTGTTATCAGCTATTAACATTCAGCTAATTCCTATCGTTGTTACTGTCATGCTACCTGACATTTCAGAAATTAGGAATAAAGCAGTTATTAGCCATTAGTTAGCCTTAGCTAATGTTTTCCTACATTCCTTATTGAAAAGGGCACTAATCCATTATAAGGAGCTAAAATAAAATGAATGTGTAATTAGAGGCAGACATCCTTTTCTTCTGTGAAACTTTCTTTTCTTTTCTTCTTTTCCTCCACTTTAATTTGAGTGAAAAAAATTAACTGTACTTCAACTTTTATCAGGGTCTTAATTTAGATGAGTAATTGCACTTTTACTTGTGTAAAGACTGTCAGTACTTTTTTGTGACTTTATGAACTGCTAATGAGTCCCCGCTGCTTGTGCACATATTATGCTGCTCCACTTGTGTCTCTGTGTAAACTTTCTATTTAGTGTAATGTTTTGGATTTTGATTAGACTAGAAGCTTTGTAGTAAAGTCATTACCGCATTTTATTACTTTTACTTGATATAATCGAACATGTAAAGAACGAGATAAGACTTATGAGAGATTTGCTTTGTGTTGCTATGAATCTTATCTAATCCCTTAGGTCAGTCATAGCTACAATGAACCATTAACATACAGCTTAACATTATATATGGATCATTCATTTATATACAGTAATTAACCTCATCTTCAAATAGATTGTGGTGTGATTTCAGTTAAACGATTGGATCAGGTTAATCAGTGAGAATTGTATATCTGCAAAACCTGAAGTGGAATAAGCTTTAATCCTGTGTTGTGTTTGACTAAAAATACACTAGATATTAAAAACATAACACAAATTGCTTGTCTGTTCATGCATTAAAGAAACTGTAAAATGGCTTCTCATCTGCAACATTTTTTACAGTTATGTAATGCATCTGCACTCTCATCATTCATTCATTCATTCATTCATTCATTCATCTTCTACCGCTTATCCGAACTACCTCGGGTCACGGGGAGCCTGTGCCTATCTCAGGCGTCATCGGGCATCAAGGCAGGATACACCCTGGACGGAGTGCCAACCCATCGCAGGGCACACACACACACTCTCATTCACTCACGCAATCACACACTAGGGACAATTTTCCAGAGATGCCAATCAACCTACCATGCATGTCTTTGGACCAGGGGAGGAAACCGGAGTACCCGGAGGAAACCCCCGAGACACGGGGAGAACATGCAAACTCCACACACACAAGGTGGAGGCGGGAATCAAACCCCGACCCTGGAGGTGTGAGGCGAACGTGCTAACCACTAAGCCACCGTGCCCCCCCCACTCTCATCATCCTTACATTAAATTCATTTGTAAATTATATGTTTTGACATTTTGGTGTTGGCGTATTTTATATGTTTAAATGGCTTTAAATGTTCAGCCTTTTTATTTAGCTGAAAACCAAAAGCATCTTTTTGGTCATTTCTTTCAAAGATTTTGCTGTCAAAAAATGTTTAAAAAAGTGCATTTTTAATAAATAGTTACCATCACTCAGCCAATCATGTGTACTATGAATAAAATCATGGAGATAAAGGTCAAGAGCTTTAGTTAGTCAAATATTGGAATGGTGAAAAATATCCTCAGGTCTTTTTCCACTTTTCAACTGGCCCATGATAGCCTCAGAGTCTTGTTCTTGGCTGACAGGAGTGGAACCTGATGTGGTCTTCTGCTGTTGTCGCTCGTCCTCCTCAAGGTTTGATGTACTGTGTGTTCTGTGATGCTTTTCTGTACACCACAGTTGTAAAGAGTGTTTATTTGAGTTACTGTAGACTTTTTATCAGTTCTAACCAGTTTGTTTATTCTCTTCTGATACCTCTTATCAACAAGGTGCTTCAGCCTTCAGGGCCACAGGATTTTTTTTTTTTTTTTTTTGCGCAATTCTGTGTAAACTCTAGAGGCTGTTGTGTGTGAAAACCCCAGGAGATCAACAGTTTTTGAAATACTCAAACCAGACCATCTGGCAGCAACAATCATGCCACAGTTAAGTCACTGAAATCACATTTTTCCCCATACTGATGTTTGATGTGTACATTTCTTGTTCCAGGTCCAAAGAAAATTCAGATCCACCTCAAACTCCAGAATACAACAGTTACTGATGATGAATGTAGGAATGAATGAATGAAAGGTTTCCCTTTGAGAAAGCAAGCAAGCCTCATCATTGCATCCTTGATCTGAGAAAATCCATTCGAGATGAGAGTACCAGTTACAAGATTACTAATGTAACCAGTCTTTGAATTTAAACTGTGGCTCTTCTACATGAAATGGTGAAGTTTGGCAGGTCTGGAATTATACCACGAAGTATAATCCAGCTAATTACGGAAACTAATTACACTTCTCATTGCAAAAAATCAGCAGCCCCTCAGCTGTTCCCCTTTTAATGAGTTTGCATTTGATTCTTAACACACAATTCTTAACATGTCTTTGATTAAAATAAGATTTTCTGATTTCATAGGCTCTTGTGAAGTTTTGCCTGAGATATTTTCTGGTATTTAGAGAGCAGGAAGGTTCACACATTCTATGCAGATGTCGTTCTAATTAATATTTCCATATGTAGGTCCAAAAACCATGTTAGATAACCATTCTTTCCTCTGTTGGTATGATGAAATGATTGCATTTTCTGCCTGAGGCATGGCTGAAGTATTAGCTAAATAGAAAAAAAAACACATTTTTTTTCAACATTCTGCTCTGAAGAACCTAAATTGAGTTTTCATTAAATGAGCTGTGATCACTGAGAGAATAGAACAGAGAAATATGAGATACAGCAGACTAGGAGTCTATTAGAAGCTGGACAGATGAGGAGATGCTGGTTCTACTCATTCTGAATAGCATAAGGCCATCATCGATCGCAAAGATCAGAAAGTTCACAGAATCACCAGGGAGAGAAAAAATGAAAGAGAAAGAGAGCTATCCATGAAATAAGAATAAAAAAAAACTGTTAATAAACTGAAACATCACAGGCCCTGTAACATGAAATAGTTAATTCTGTACATCAGAAGGACTGCAGCTGTAAAAGATGAATACAGATTTAAATATTAACAAATACATTTTAACAGTAAACGTTTAAAACAAATGAATGACAAAACAGTCATATTCATAATATGCATCATATATAAAATATATAAAACATAATATATTCTCATTTCAACAAAGACAAAATGTGAACAGCACCAAGCAAATACTCTCCACTGGAAAATATTTTATATCAGCTTTATCCTTCAGTTTGTTTCACCACAGTGTGTATACTAAAGCTGAACATACACCATGCTGTTTGTTCATTCATTCATTCATCTTCAGTAAAGCCTCTCATCCTGTACAGGGTCAGTGAGTATCCTGAGCTTATCCTGAATACACTGGATCTTAGTCCATCACAGAGCACCATGCACACACTTTCACACACTCATTCACACCTTGGGGCAATATAACATAGCAAATCCACGTACTGGCAGGTTTTTGGGAGGTGTGAAGAAACGGAAGAGTCTAGAGGGAACCCACACTGACACGAGGGGGAACAGGCTCAGAAACTCCACACAGACAGAAACCTCATGCAACTCAGGATCAAACTGGCAGACATCTAACAGTGAGTTTATGGGTGTGCCCACTAGTATAGGAACTTTGCACCAATTCATGCCAATTACCAAGGCAGAGGGAATAAAATTTGCCTGTGTGGCAAATTGAAACGACATGCAATGATGTATTCAGTCATTGGGTTCGACAGGATTGAAGATTATGCATTAGTTTCTTCACTGTGAGCAGGTTAGCAAGCAGTCACATACTGTATGCACAATTTATGAAAGCCTTCACATATAACTTGTTTGTTTGCTACACCAACCATAGAAGCCAGGCTGCATGCTACTAATCACTATTCACAAGGGTAATAAATGTTCTTACATAACTTTTGTAATTAAAACAAGCTCAATGCTATTACACAGCAGAGACAAATCTCCCATTCAGTCTCGTTCTTTCTGGCAGCAGGTGATCGATGTGCATTAATTTACAACATGCGCTACACAATATGCCTTAAAATGGCATTCCATAATTGGATTGTTACAACTGGTCAGTTCAATATAATGCATACCAGAGAATTTTCACTGAATATTACCATGCATAAGATTACCCCAGCTCCAGTGTTCATTAGCAATCTTGATATAAGAGGAAACAGACATGGAAATTTAAATTCAGGCAAAAAGTACTTTCATTAGATCAAGCAAAACTTCGGGATTGGCGAGATACTAGGTTTCATTAGCAAGCAACAGCAACATGATTTCATCAGAACACCAGTGATTGCAGTGCTGCCAATTTTGAGCTAGTAATAGTTAATTAATGTTTTTTTGCCATCTCCATGGGCTTAATAACAGGCTCAGTCTTCTGAAAACCATGATACAGATGACAGGCTAATGCCATTCCTTGTTGTTCCATCAAATGAACAATCATTTTCTAGCTATCACTTCTCAGATGTATTGGAACATCCGATCATTGTTTTACTGATAAATAACAGTTATATATACTGCAACTACAAAAATATTACATGATTCAAATAGGTCAATACACTCAGTAATATGCACCTCTATATGTTAAATTCACATTTCTCTGCATCACTTTTATAAATCTGTTGTGGAAACAAACCTTTTAGAGGCAACAATAAGATTGTTCTCAGAAGAAGATAGAGTCACTGGAAGAGATTTTGCATGTGGGTCTGTTTTTTGTTCTTACAACATTTCCACAATTGCCTCATTCTACAACCAAACAACAGCCTGTAATGTCATTTTCAACGGCTGTTAAAATGACATTTTCTTGTTTAAAAAGAACACTTTAGATCCTGCTTTAAAACATACTGGCCTTAGCTATAGTGAATGAGCTGGATTTGCTGAAATAAATACATGTGTAATGTATTTAAAGTGTACATAAAAGTAAAAGTGTATGTTAAGAACATTATGAACTGTGCTTTTAAAAGGTTGTGCAGTGTTTATTCATACCATGTTTGAATGAAAACCACTTGTCTTTGTACAGTGCATAGATTTAGCAAATGTCAAAGAAACAGGATAAATGCTGGTACCTTTCTTCATTTACAAACTTTAGTAACTTTACTCAAGCCTGGCTGCCATATAAAGAGGGAAAATTGGACTATTTTGAAAAGGCAGTGACTGATATGTGATGGAAAAAGTTAGCCATGAATCAATATAACAAAAAACTGTACACATTGTTGTATGGGGCAACCATATAATGTACTAAATGTCTGCATGCCATAGTTCAGTATTTAGTCTTTTAAATATCCTACATAAATATTTATATATTATGTATTTGCATTTGGATTCAACCCTTAAAGTAAGTGGATGTTTTGAGAAGCCTTTATTTGTCACATATACATTACATTACAGTGTGCTTCTCATATCCCATCTTGTTCTGAAGCTGGGGTCAGAGTGTAGAATAAGCCATGATACAGCATCCCTGGAGCAGAGATGGTTTAAGACTCAAGGGTCCAAAAATGGAAGCTTGGTGGTGCTGAGGTTTGAACTTCCAAGCACCTGATCAACAACCCAAAGCCTTAACTGTGGAGCCACCAGTGGTTCCTATCACAATGGAAAACAGGAAACCAATGAAAAAAAGTCAGAGGAATAAATTGTGTATGAATTCAAGTTCTGACATACCCTTAATTTCAGCTGCATCACTTCAGTACATAATTGGTCTTTATTTTTTTCTTTTACAGTTTCTCCCTAACTTGGTTTGACCACTTCCCACCTACAGTATCACCAGCTCTGCCCTAACATATGACAAGTAATAACCAGGGATTGTGAAGACTAAAACAAACTGCCTCAGCTACATGTTAAACTAGAAAAGCACATCTTTTCTAAACTGCGGCTCAAGCTGCAACATAGAGTAATACAACACACATAGAGGAAAGTTCTGTCCACTCTCTTCCACGTACATGAGCTCACAGATGCCCACGATTGACTGAGTAGCTGTGAATTACAGGGGAGAAAGTGTACCATCCCTCCTACCCAGAGAGCACAGCTCCTTGAGGAAAGTAAAAACCTCTGGCTCAATCATCCCATCTTCCCAGTCCTGATACACATGACTAGTCATAACCAGATGCCCTGTAAACCTTCCTGGCAAGCTTTTTAGCTTTTTTTCAAAAAAACAAAACAAACAAACAAAACAAAAAAAGTGCAGAATCTATTCATACTTATTTGTATCTGTTTAGATAAAACAATGCATCCAAATGTGAGATACTGTATAATAAAGTCAGCACAGGCTTTGTTCTAGCCAGCGAAGGATTTTCATATTTTTTCTTATAGAAAAATAACCTAACAAAGATGTTTAATTTTCTGTCTATTTATGCTACAAATATATAAAATACATGTATAAAATATACCGGAGAGGAAGAGAAGAGAGAGATCTCTGATGCGTGGCACTTAGACAGCTCTCAAACACTGCTGTGCAGATCAATCCCCAGGGGATTTCAGGTCACGCCACGCCTCTCCACTTCCCAGCATGCCTATTACCAAGTTCATCTGATGACCCCTGACTCCTGCCACCTCGGCCATTGTCTGAGAGGAGAGGCGTAGACAGAACCAAGTGAAGAGCTGGGATAATTAGGGCTGACTTCAGTCGCAGTGGCCTCCTGAACCCCAGGGCTTTCATTAATATTAAAACAGATGCCATATGAGGGGAACCCATTCTTCAGATGGAGGGATAATAAAAGATAAGGTGTCTTGCTTTCTATGATGTTTTATTTTTTTCCCCTCTAAATGAGCTTCTCATGATTTTCTGCTGCTGTCGCCTTGGTCAGAGTACATCTCTGTATTGATTCCATAAACATTTCCTGTTTCTGGACTCACAGTTCTTCACAGTTATCGACTCCTCTAATAGAGAGGATGTAATCATCCAATTATCTAGTGCGGTGTTTATCAAAGCTACAGTGCCACCAGCACTGAAATGAGAGTGTGTCCTACAAAAAGACTGCCTTATTCAACAGCTCCTGCTCTTCCTTTTATGCCCCGCACTTTTCTCTCCGGATAAGATGAGGTCTCTCTCCTCACGGCCTCCTGGTGTCAGTGATATGAATTAGCTTGATATATCATGACTGCTTGAGATGAATGAAAATCCAGCAAGAACTGATTTTCATGCCAGTCTCAGTTGTGGTGTCAAACAGGCACTCAAGCCCACTGAAACAGCTGGATGTGATTTAATTTCCACAGGTGTGCACAGCGGAAAGTGTCAGCTGCTGAAAGTGCCAGTCTAGTTTTATTTCCCTTTACTTAACAGAAACTGATTTTTGATTGAACATGAACATGCTCTGGATGTGGTGTGCATCTATGTTGAGGCTTGGTGCAGTCTCTTAACCATGAAGGCTCCCACAGAGCCAGACATAACAAGCTAGTCTGAGTTTTTTTTTTTTGTTTGTTTGTTTTACAGGAATCTGAAAAGCAAAGGCTTATAAATCTATCTGAATAGCTTTGTAAACCTTCCTCCTGATTAATTTGCTGATTCGCTGTTTGATAAATGAACAGACACCAGTTTGGCTCATTTGGTATGTGGGTGCTTCAGATCTTTAGGGAAAAAAGGATAGTCTGTGTATCAATAGCTGTTTGTGTTAGAAAGCAATCAAAGGGCAAAATTTGCAATGAAAACATCCTCATTCATTAACCCTTTTTACCAGCACACTGGTGTTCCATTTAGCCGACGGAACAGAAATCGGCATCAGACATTTTCAATTGGTATAAACAAATGCATTATTTTATCTCTGCAAGTCTGATCTAAAATTAGTCATTGCTGCGGCTGAAATGGCTTTCAGAATCAGATGTTTTAACCTCTATTGGAATAACCTTATACAGAATTTTAGCAGATGATGATTAAACTTTAGATGCTTTTGAACAGCATCTCAGAGAGCAGAAAAGGGTAGCCATTTAATATTTGTGTGAAAAAACTTAATTATTTTTACTTTTGTGGAACATTTATATTAATATATTGCCCCTATTGGGCCAGATAAAAACTGATATACTTATGAAAAATCACAATTTGTACTTTTGGCCTTTGGTAAAAGAATCTGATTTTTTTTTCTCACTGAAGCATCGGATGTTGTCTGCACACTATGTCATTAGTTGTCTAAATGTAAAGTTATTACATTGGTTCAAGGAAATAGTTAGCTGGTAATAGCTAATAAATTAAATGAGTGACACAACAGGGTCAGTTTTTTCATTGTTTGGTGATAGGCAGTTAAATTTGAAGCCCTACATTTTAGATGGCTTTAGATAAATAGACATTTCCAGTGCCAGGATAATGGCTAATAGTGGACAATGAGAAATGTGGTCATTAGCTGAAATGAAAAAAAACTTTGCCCAATTAGCTGGAATAAGAGAGAAAATGAGAGAGATGAACAGATGGAGAGTGAGGGAGATACAAACAGACATAAAGGCAGTTATAGACCATTAGAATGAGTCCAAAGAGAGAAAAAAAATCCACTTTGAATGTGTTTGTAGACGCTGCTCTGCATCTGGCTTTTCTGAATCTCGTCCACTCTCAATTCCCGCTCCACTCTCGCTTCTGCGGCTGCTTTTTAAAAGTCATGTCATCGAGTGTCATACAGGTTCCTTTTCTTCGCCCACGTCAACGCTAGCCTTTAATTTCAATAACGAATGAGGTCACAAGGATCCTTCTTCTTGGTAAGAGCATCTCGTGATCCGCGTGCCCTAAACCTGTGGAATTATTCATAATCTGGAGTGAGCCAGGAAGCGCTGATAGGTACTATGCTAATGAGGCACACGCAGACTGGCTGTTCCTGTTTAGCTCTGTGACAATACGGTGCGACAAAAGCTGCCATGTTGATTGATGGAGCAGCGCAGCCGCGTCCATTGTCCCGTTTTCATTTATGCTAATGCTGCCCGTCAGAGTCGAGGTGACAAGAACTCATCTCTCTCTCCCTCCCTCGCTGTCTAACAATCTCTCTCTCTTCGTCTCTGTTCTCTGTCCCTGATGTTCCTGTTTTCTCTCTCGCACTGCTTATTCAAATGTTTGTTTTGTTGCTCTTGGTGGGGAGTAGGATTTAGCAGCAGGCGATTTCCAGCAGTCTGTGCTGCACTGAAATTATAGACATGCCTTCCCAGAGTACTCACTCTTTCTTTGTGTGTGTTTGTGTGTGTGTGTGTGTGTGTGTGTGTGTGTGTGTGTGTGTTTGTGTGTGTGTAGACGGTGGCAAAAACTGGTTTATATACTATGTGTAATAAGTATATATATACAACAAGTGGTTTCTTTATCAGAGTTTCACTGAAAGCAATCTAATATTCCCTTATTCATAAAATATAATAACAGCTTGAATATTTCAAACATTTAATCCTTTTATCCAGTGTTAATATATGAGTTTAATATATGATGTTTTTTTTTCTGTAAGGAATGTTGTGAATTTAGGTTCAATTGCACTGTGTATATAAAATTGAGATAAAAACATTTACAAGCAAAGCGCTTATTTCACCATGGCTCAGTAGGAAATTTATTAGTTGATATTAAAAATGGCCACCTGCTCTCTCTGCCTGTTTGCCACCTCCTTCTGTAATATATGCGGCTGTATTAATTTAGCTGAACTCTGTGAAACGAATCTCCTTTTGGTTCCCCTGCATTAGATAGCTAATTAAAAACAGAGTACCAAGGCTGTGCCACTGTAATTGCCTTTGCAGGTGTGAAAGAGAACAAGATATAAAGAAATAAAAGAAAAAGGAGAAACAATGAGACACATTAAGCAGGGGAGAGAAGAGAAGGAAAGAAAGGCATGCAGGAGGGAGTAAGAAAAAGAGAGAGCGAAAGTAGCAAGTTGATGGATTGCTGTGTCTCTCCTCTTCTCTCCCCTTCAGTGATCATAAAGATGCCCTGATTATCCAGTTGACAATAGCCACAAATATTTTGGCCTCATTCTCCTGATGGGTAGAGTGGAATAGAAACAGAGAGGGAGAAAGAGAGAGAGAGCGAGAGAGAGAGAGAGAGAGAAAGGGAGGGAGGGATGATTGGCTGGTTCGGCATCTCCCGGTTTTGTTTAATCTTTGTTAGGGGAAAAGTCTGGGAAGCCATAGCACTGCATTTATTTGGTGACACACTTTTACTGCCAGTGAACACACACACACACACACACACACACACACACACACACACCAACTTCAGAGGTTCCTTTGGCTTAGCTTGAAGTTGTGCATCATATTTAGACCATGCCTAGGAGAGACTTTACCTCATCGAGCATACTGAATTCATTACATCCAGGGTCAAGAGGTGTCACTTTGCGGTTTGTTATCCCAGTCAGACGAGCTATAATGACCTTGCATTATAACGTGTGTGTATAAGGCGGTGTGTCTGGCTGACACGTATCTTAATGTGGAGTAGGGTAGGATGCCGTCAAGGAAAATCCGGGTAATTGCATTTGTTATACGAGGGGCACTCCTAACATGGTGTAACATTGTGTTCTCACAAGATTATTGCTCTCTCTGTCTTCTGAGCTTCTGCACTTTTCAACACAAATCTCTCAAAGTGGGCCGAGATTTTGAAAATGAATCAGAAAGCACTGTTGAAAGAAAACAGTAGCTTAAAACCTGTTTTCCATGCAGTCCTTCTGAAAGCAAGGAACTATTAAAAGCTTAGTGACTTTTATTAAAACTAGCTAGATGTCAGATTACTTGCTAGTATCAATCACAACAATGGTAATTGTGGTCAAGAATATGCAGTGGCTCCGATGTAAATTTATACGGAGAGTACAAGTCTGATTGACTTCACTGTCATCTCCAAAGATTTGTTGCATTTCTTGAAGTATATATAATATAATAATCTTAACATATACCATGCTGGGTGGTATAAAGTAGCTAGTATTGTATAGTTTCAGAGTACTTGGTTTGATCCTAAGCTTAGGTTAATGTCTGTGTAGAGCTTTAAATATTTTCCTGTGCTCTAGGTCCTCTGGTTCAATGACCATAACAGAAAACATGCTGGTCGATGGATTGACTATGTTGAATTACCACACTGTGTGCATGGAGGCCTTAGATGGACTGGTGTCTCATCCTGAGTAAATTCTCCTACCTTGAACCAAGTGTTCATGAGATCCATGTTACTTCAAATAAAGCACATTTTCTCTCTTTAAGTGTAAGTGTGTACTCATGTCAGTGTGTTCTGTACATTTTTACCAAAACTAACAGATTGGGCAAAGCATCACAAATGTAATATATGTCAGTATACAGAAACAACTCTGAGGGTAGAATGGAAAATATGTAGTGGTTAAAATACATCACTGGATGGCCATCAAGCACTTGTGGAGAAGCACAAATAGAACAATGACACATTTAAATGCATGGTGTAATAAAGAACTGAAAGACAATAAGGGCTGTTACATACTGTAGCAGATGCTGTAGAGTACAACATGTGGCAGTACTGACATTGAAAGGCACCCAGCATGCACCCATGAATTTCTAAGCCCTGATGCTTATTATCATTTTTTTTGCTAGCCATAATAACCATGGTTACCATAGTTTTTTAGCAGGTAGGAAAGATGCGTATTTTTTCAAGTTTGGAATTGTACTGTCTGTCTCAGTACATCCTACCTTTTGCTGCTCGGTCTGACATGCCTCTGAATAGCCTGTAAAGTTAGAACAGGTGTTACAACTGCCAGCTGAAATGACTAGTGCGATTTCTAAAAGCTATGCTAACCAATAATGTACAAGAAAAAGAGAACACATCTAAACAGATTTCTGTTTCTGTTTTTTAACCTATGAGGAATTTTTTTTTTATTTACCTGGCAGATGTTTTTCACCCCAGAGATCTTGCTGAACATAGATAAACGACATACTGTATATGATGTATATATTATGACATATATGATGTAAAGAAGTCAAGGTTATATGTACGATTTTACAGAAATGACTTATTTTTAATTTTTCTTTGTTCATAGAATGCTCCTAATACATTCTTTGTTCTATTACAGTTAGCCAGCATTTGTAAGTTCTTTATCCATCGCTTAGTAAAGGCACATGACCCTTGGCTTATTTTTGGAACTTCATCTTTATCTAGGTGGTGTGGCTCAAGTGGTTAGGGGTCTTGGTTGTTGATTGGTAGGTCAGGGTTCAAGCCCCAGCAGTGCCAAAGTGACACTATTGAACCTTACCCACTCCATGGGTGCTGTATCATAGCTGCCCCTGTGCCCTGACCCCAACCTCCTCAGTTGGGATATAAAAAGAATTCTGCTGTAATGTATATGTGGTGATATATGTATATGTGGCTTCTCCACCCCAATGTACAGTTCTAATTCATTCATTCATCTTCTACCACTTATCCGAACTACCTCGGGTCACGGTGAGCCAGAGTACCTGGAGGAAACCCCCGAGGCACGGGGAGAACATGCAAACTCCACACACACAAGGTGGAGGCGGAAATCGAACCCCGACCCTGGAGGTGTGAGGCGAACGTGCTAACCACTAAGCCACCGTGCCCCCCGCAGTTCTAATTCAATTTTCTTTATTATTTTGAATTTGTTCTCTCCCTAAACATCTTATGAATCCTTTTCCTGAGACAGACAATATGGCAAATGCCTCACTGGATTCACTGCCTATTTCCAAACTTAGAAATACAGGTCTTTAGACTGACCCGGAAAAATAAAAATGTGTTTTAAAAGATATAGTTGTTCATTTTGAAGGGGGTTTATATTTAGGAGATATAGACTTATTTAATGCACAGTTTATATTTTTGAAATAATAATATAAAGATAGAATCTCTAAATATTTTATATATGGTTTTGTATTCAAGGAACAGGATTTAATTTGGATCATAGAGCTTTTTTCATGATCAAGTATATGTGAACCATAGGTGCCAGAAACAAGCCAGCGGATGACTAAAATGTTGCTCTGTGGACAAATGTAGGTTTCTTTTCTTTCTTTCTTTCTTTCTTTCTTTCTTTCTTTCTTTCTTTCTTTCTTTCTTTCTTTCTTTTTTGATAGCCTGACATGAAATCAATGCTGAAAGCACTGCATGACATGAATGTACATCACAAGCATTTGTATTTCAAGTGGATAATTAGTAACGATCATTTCTGAACATGTCAGGCAAATAAGGAGTATTCGTTCATGTGGTGCTGTGTGGGTGTTACTGAGAGCCTGTGGAAAGCCATGCACTAAGCATTTGAAAGACACATTCCTGCACCACAAAGCTGCTTAGAGACTCAGGCTGAAGGAATTCAGGGTTGGGCTGCTTTTATATAGGGTCACATCTTTCACTAACTGACGTTTATACTTATCTTTCACTCAAGTCTCCACATAATTTAGGAGGCGCTTGACTGTGCTGACAGGGGATCTATTGCAGTATGGAATGCTGCATACTGAGCAATACACACTGATAGCACTGATAGCAGTGTTTCAGGTGGAGGGAAAATGCTGTTTTCATATTAGTCTCTCTCTCTCTCACACACACACATACACACACACACACACACACACACACACTAACTCACCCTCTGGGTGATTTTTGAGTAAAGAGAGTAGACACTGTAAAAAAAATAGTGAATGTCAACATTTTACATTAAGAAATATATACTGTAAATTACAATACATACAATTTCAATACCATTTTTGCCTGTGTTATCTTTAATGGACCCTTGGAACTTTAACCTACTGTCATGGAAGCATGGCATCATGCGGTTAAGGGTCTGGGTTGTTGCTTGTAGGGCTGGGGTTCAAGCTTTAGCACTACCAAGCTGCCACTGTTGAGCCCTTAACCCTCTCTGCTCCAGGAGTGCTGTATCATGGCTGACCCCAAACTCCAAAGTTGGCATATGCAGAGAAAGTATTTCACTGTGCTCTAATGTATATGTGTCAAAATAAAGGTGTTTTCCTTCAAATGGTACTGAACTAAATTTCCCATCTGCCTGCATGTCACATGTTGTAATAAATTATACCTGTTTCAGGTTACTGCCCATTAGTACTACTTTTTAAGTTCTAGTTTACATTTACATTTACATTTACAGCATTTGGCAGACGCCCTTATCCAGAGCGACGTACATAAGTGCTTAAATCTCTAACATTGGATACATTAATGCTGGCTCACTAAGTTACATACTTAAGATACCATGAGTTTAAAACATTTGTTCAAAGTTACAATGAAAAAGTGTCAAAGGTGTGTGTTTTTTTTGTTTTTGTTTTTTTTTTTAAATGCGAAAGATAAGGAAAGAAGTGCTAGTTGAAGTGTTTCCTGAATAAGTAGGTCTTCAACCGCCGCTTGAAAATATCCAGTGACTCAGCTGTCCAGACCTCTAGGGGAAGTTCGTTCCACCACCTTGGTGCCAGTACAGAGAAGAGTCTTGTAGTATACTTGCCTCTTACCCTGAGAGATGGTGGAACCAGTCGAGCAGTGCTGGTAGATCGGAGGGTGCGGGGTGCAGTGCGAGGAGTGATGAGGGCTTTGAGGTAAGAGGGAGCTGGTCCATTTTTGGCTTTGTAGGCCAGCATCAGTGTTTTAAATCTGATGTGTGCAGCTACCGGAAGCCAGTGGAGGGATCGCAGCAGCGGGGTGGTATGCGAGAACTTTGGCAGGTTGAAAACAAGCCGGGCAGCTGCATTTTGGATCATTTGCAGAGGACGGATTGCGTTCATAGGTAGACCTGCCAGCAGTGCATTGCAGTAATCCAGTCTAGAAATGACAAGAGACTGAACAAGTACCTGAGCAGCCTGTGTGGACAGAAATGGCCGAATCCTTCTAATGTTGTAGAGAAGAAACCGACATGAGCGAGTCACATTAGCAACATGAGAGGAAAAGTTTCTGTGTGATTCTTTGTCTTTTGTTGTTGTTGTTGCTGTTTTTGTCACAGCCCAGCTCACCCATCTCATAATCTTTTTTTTTTTGCCTTGTATCCATGGTTTATGGATCAGTTTTGGTTGATTTTATTTTTTTACCTTTTAAAAATAAAAAACTTTAAAAACCTCTACAAAATCATGACACTATTAAACCTGACAATCCTTAGCAAGCATTTCTTAGCATAGTTTTAGCAAATCGTGTTATCCAAAGCTCCATGTCCTTTGTTTTTCTAATTTCACACTCAATGAAAAGAACTGCTAGGGTAGACATCCTGTATTGTGATGTTGTTGACCTCTTTGTTTTCATATGTTTGAGATGGAAAAACTCTCACTTAATGCCACTGTCACAGCAACTGTTTGGAGGAGTCTAAATAAGACCTATCAATTACTCCGGAGCTCTTGGTCGCATAATTTCACTTGACGTTATTTATAATTACACTCTTTGGTGTCACCCAGGTGAGGATGGGTAAAGATTTTTACCCATTTCTGTATTTTTATATACAGAAAATATACAAAAATTTTTATATTTCTGTAAAGCTGCTTTGGTACAATTAATAGTACATTCTTAAAAACACTATATAAATAAAATTGAATTAAACCAAGGATGTTGTGCATTGGTGAACTGTGAGTACTCACATTAATTTCTGCTCTGCTTGTGGAAGCAGCGGTGGGCTGGGATGCAGGCTGTGCTGCAATCTGATCTGTTCAGAAATATGAGGTTACCTTCAGGAGTGTACTTTCAGGGGATAAACTTTTTAGATTCCAGCCCTTTTCTCCTTTTCTCTGCCCTACTAGGTTAATCATATTAAATTTTTTCTCTCTGAAAATTCAAGCTGAAACAGTATGACAGTATACTGTGTTCAGCTTCATGCTGCTTGCACTTGTAGTGGAATATTCCTGGCTGTATGGCACGATGCTGGGTTGGGTGATGGGGCATGCATTCAGGCTGCTGAAATAACAGTGATATGAATCATTCCACTGTTTTCATGTCGATATGTAAATTTTCAGCATACATTACTTAGCCTTGATTATTAAAAATATATTTAATTTGCATTTTTCAACAAGCCCTGTGTCATCTCGAGGGGTCCATGGTAGTTGCCTGACTATCACCAGTGCTAAGTCCACTCCAGGACCAGAGATCACGTTTGAGCAAACCATTATTTGCCAAGAAAGAAAGCAGTAAAAGCTACACTGACAGCTTTATCTGTTTGGATCTGATCATATACGTGAGAAATGTACGATTAGGATTATCACATTAAGGTGACTACTGAACTGTTAAAAAGTGAAAATGATCTAATGGCTGAGGTTCCTAGCTCTATCTCCCCCAATGATGATACTCTTTTAACCTGTAAACTATAAATTACTGAGTAAGGATCCAGCAGATTAATAGCAGGGTGATTGCATCACTCAGGGAGATTGTTGGATCTTGGCTTTATTTAGAGAACACAGAAATAATTGTGTTCTGACATATAGGAAAGGTGAATCTTTATACCTACAGCTGCCATTGTAAAAGTCCAATTTATTAAATTCTTTTTATTGACTTAATCTTCTTTTCCATCTAATTGGCTCACAGAGAAAACTGCATTGAGATAAAAATGATATGACCTACAGAAATTAGATATCCACTTTGCTTGGCAGAGGTGATTAAACCTGAATTTAAGAATCAACTGTTAGCATGAAAATGTTGGTATAAAATCTGCTGGTAAGGTTGATTCAAAATTTTTCCATGTGTATCAAGTGTAAATGTCTAGTGCCTTGATTTTTTAGGCCAACCTGATTTAACACTAATACCTATTTTCTCTTTCGGTGTCCAGTGTGCTAATGTCTGCTATGTTCTGATGTATTCTGCTGTGCAGTGGTGAGAGAGACAGAAAGGTCGTATTTGATTGGGAGCCAGTGCTCTGTGAAAGGGCAGCACAATGCAAGCTTTTTCCTCAGACCACAGAGCGTCATGACTCATACACTCTTTGCTCCAGGCCATATCCTGTCCAAGTGCTTCAGAATTTTTTTTTAGCATCATATAGATTCCAGGTTTTATTATTATGCAGGATGCATGCATGGAAATTCATGTCAGTAAAGGGAAAGGAAAAAAATCTTTTCTGTTTATCATTGACTTCTAGTCTAAGAGGCTTTGGTTAGATCAATAGCAAAAAAAAATATCAGTCAGCGTATAATAGACTTTTCCACATGCCAAGAAAGATTGATTAAAGCCTACAAAAACACGAGTTATTCAGAAGAACCAGATATTCCGATTTTTGTTATCACATTTCACTTTAATGTTGGATCTCGCTATAATGATCACTCTTCAAGTGTACATTTTTCAGTGCATTGTTTTTCCAAAGAAGATCATTTCGAGAATGTATTGCTAATCAGATATGCAACATCTAGCATTTTTTGTTTTGTACACTTGTTATTTTTCATACAAATACAGCCATGCAGGTATAATTAATCACAGAAATCAATGACCTTTTCTTATATCAACTTTAAACACAGCTGGTAATAACAGAGTAAATAAGCTTTGGGTTAAATATTTGTTCAGACAAAAGTCAATAACTATTTTCATATTGCTTCTGGCCCTTATCACTGTCCTTACAGCAATTTGCTTTAGATGTTATAGCTAAAGCATATCTGGTATTATGGCGAGGACTATCTAATTCTTTTTGTTTTTCATATTAACAGAAATAAAATGTATATTACCGTGTCAGTGCTGTTTCCTTTAAAAGAGGTACATTGATCAGTGTTAATGAATTAAAAACTAACACTGTAATGTTTCACACTGCACGAAAAGTGTGAAAAGGTCTGCAACCAGTTTCTTATTTTGTGAAGTCTAATTAAGGAACTTAATTACCTTCAATTGGGGGTAAAAAATCTATTCTGCTTATTTCTATCAGAAGAAAATGAAGCAATTAAGCAGTTAAATAACAACTAAAATGAATGAGATATAAGTTATCACCTTCTTATGAGTGGTTCTTTGTTTTATTTGTTTCTTTATTTGTTCTTGTATTATTTTAGAACATTTAAATTGATTTCACTCGTTTTTGCGTTCAATCTTTCTTTATATTGTCTTTGGCGAACAGTTTCGTACATTACACTCAATATCATTTGACTCCCCACTGACATTGGTGCCTGTGGGATTTAATCCTTTCTTCATCTCTACCTAGAGACAGTGATGCAGCAGGGCTTTAATCCTTTGGTTTGTTCATCTCTCTCACCACATCAGTACAATCGGTTCAAACAGCTCATCTTCAAAACAACTTTATCTTTCATGCCACTACTGTTTTAAATGCCATTGTGCTTGTCGTCTTTTTGATTGCTAAGTAACTGAGCTGAGACTCTTCTGTAATTCCGTCCAACCAGTTTTCTGTAGCTGCATTGTGACTTTAAGGCTGTTTTCCTGTCTGTCTCTACTAATTTCTTATTTGCTTTCTCATTAAAATGACGTTAAATGTACAGTAGTTGAAAAATGGCGAGTGAGAAAAGAAGCTCTTGTTCTTTTGTTTTTTATGAGCTAATACCAAACCTGACTGTTCCCTATGTTATATTGCTGAATATTTTTTCTCCTGCGTTTGTAACTACACTAGTAATCATTCCTTGTTATGTCAGAGTTGCAGATAAACACTAACCTCTCACAAGAATCATGAAAATACATCACCAAGCAATATATTAGTTCCAGAATCACAACACATTTCACAAATATTACAAGAAAACTATGAAAAAGAAAGTTTTAGGTCTGTATTATTTCTAGTGTAGAAGAATACATGCACAATACTGTGTTTGTGCCTTTTCTCTGATCTAATAGAAATTGACCCGAAGATCCTTTGTGGTTCTTAGCTGTCAGGGATAGCTGTTGTACTCAGCACAAATTATATTCAACGAGAGGTGATTTAAACACAGCATAGAAGGAATAATAGTTCTGAAAAAGCATCTGGGACCGTCTCAAACAAAGCAGGGGTTAACCTTGACAGTCCAGGACACATTCCACACAGGGGTCATGATCTCAACAATACTCATGTTCACAGGCCCATCCACATTTGTCCAATGCCAATTCAATTTCCCTTTCAGCCATGATAGAATGGAGAAGATGAAATGATACCGAGCAGCTTTCTCTGGCCATATCCACTTTACGTGATAGTTTCATTTAAGAACAGAACATCTGATCTGATACACTCATTTTTTTTTCTTTTGATCGACTCTGCTCTCAAATAAGAAGGATGCAATTCAAGCAGGGTCAAACTCCCAGTGAAATTACAGTGAGCTGATGTCATTTAGTCCAAGAATGTATTATTTCTGTAAAGTAGTTTGTCATTATTTTCCTATAATGATGACAATAAAGTAATAATTTCATGATGTTAGAGAAAACAGCCACGAAAGTAAAATCCATATTTAAAACATTGTTCAAAAGCATTGGGATTTTCTTTTTTTGAATAGCCTAAAGGATGATGCAGCTAAGTACAGCAGAGGTAATCTTTCTTTCCATACATACAATTAATCATGTTTGTAGTATTGCCATTGCATTATCTAATAAACTTTGATAAGTTGAGAAGAAAATACAGAAGAGGACACAGAAATCTGACACTTGCTCATTTATTATTATTTGTGGGTGTTAAATGACTCCAAACACATTTTAAAAAGACCTTTACAATGAAAATGTCAGGATCAAAGGTATCGATACACAGTATTGATCTTACCATCTCTACTGCAAACTGAGAGAAGAGACTGTAACTTCAGTCTGCTGCTGCTGATCTGAATACAGGGTGTTGGCTAACAGCTTCCTGAAATCAGTAAGAAACAGTAGGTATATAACATAGATACAGCTGAAAGAGTAGGTATATGCTACCATATATACGATAAAATTGTATAGTATTTATAATGGAAAGAGGCAAATTATGGTAATTCAAATTATAGCGGGTGTTAGTTAAGTGTAGTAAAAAATGTATATCCTTGTGTGTTTCTAAAGGTTTGCCAGTTTCCTCTCACCTTAAAATAACAAAGCACGTAGATGGACTGATCTATGCTAAAGTGCCTGTAGGTGTAAATGAGTGTGTTAACGTGTGTGCATAGTGCTCTGCTATGGATAGTTGTCGCATTTTGCGTGCATTCACACCTCATACACTTTGTTTCTACATCCATTGTGACTATGACTTGTCAATATGTTTAGTTCATCATCAGTTTTGTTTTAAAAATCAAAATATCATTTCTTCAGTAGAACATGCACTGCACGATATATTTAAGATTTTAATGACAAATTTAATTGTGGATCTCACAATAATCCCGTTTTTCAAGTGTAGACGAAATTTTTGAGACAATATCAATTCAAGTTTTTTCAATTCAAGTTTATTTGTAGCTTTACAGAACATAAACATAGAACAAAGGGTTATAATAAAAAATAAAAAATTATATAATATATAAATATTTATAAAAAATAATATAATAGAATACAAAATTCAAGATTAATATTAGATCTATTTAAAAGTGTTTGTATTTATCTCCAATGAGCAAGTCTGAGGTGACTCAGGTAGCAGTGGAAAGGAAAAACTCCCTTGAATGGTAAAGGAAGAAACCTTGAGAGGAACCAGACTCAAAGGGGAACCTCATCCTCATATGGGTGACACTGGGGGGTGTGATTATAAATATACGCTAATGATGCAAAAGACCACATGCAGTTGGCATTTAAGTCTAACTGGAGCTGGTAGATCTCTAGATGCCTCAGGATTCTCACAGAGTCGGCCTCCTCTCGGTGGAGGTGAGGTCTCAATATTGCTTATCTGATATCTGATATTTTAGAATTCAATTCATTTACTTTATACATATATTAATAGGGACATAAATCAATTAAAATATTTTATGTGAATTAAACATATGCAATCTACTTGTATAGACATCTGGATATGAACAGGAGTTCTTATTTTTTCTTGCAAGAAATGTCAAGCTAAATCCCATCAGGACTTATCCTGCAGGAAGCAACCATAAAGTGAGCAGGGGGTTTGACTTTAAATCAAAGAGTGTAGCTTTGTAGTAGATACTGACAGGGCATCCAACAAAAGTTTCAGATCTTTGACAGTGTTGTTTTGAAACATACAGTGGGGTCCAAAAATCTGACACCACTAAAAAAATACTTTCACTATTTTGTGAAAATACTTAATGCTGTTTTCATTTAATAAAAAAAAAAAAAAGAATTCTATTACATATTATATTATTGACACCGACGTGAAAACCTTAGTAGAACTGTCTACATGAATTTCCAACTTTGTTAGTATTGGTTCATCCCTTTTTTGCTTTAATGACAGTCACTGTGCACTCAAACTGGCATGAACTACTGTACACAGATTTGTGCAAATAATGAAGATCCATTTTACATCAAATCCATCAGAGCGTCATCTGAACACATGTAGGAGCAGAAGAGATTAAGCATGAGGAACATCTGGTCTTTTGTATGAAGCATTTAACATGGTCAAATTAACAAATTTGCTTAAATGTTAATTGGGAGCTCAGTTCAAGATGTTGAACATGTACTTTCTGTCATGATTATCAGTACTGATCTACAGTACATTGTCCATCAGCCCCAACACTTCACACGATCATGTCACATTTCTCATTTCCTATTCAAGTTTCCGTTCTTGTTTTCACATTTTATAGATGCATGTCTGCACTTTACTTAATAATACTTTACTTAATAATTATCTGCACCTGCATCCACCTTCTCAACAATCCACAATACTTCCTTTGTTTTGAATAATTCAAAATATTTCCTTTCAGACTTTTAGACCTTACTGGAGTTTTCACTCTTACTTAGTTATATTAGAAAGAAAACTCTACAGACGGGTCTACGGGGCTAGAGATAAATTACGAACTTGAGTGACGTAGCTGAGGTTAAGGAACAATGGAAGTTCCTATTTATTTGTTTTGTTTTAATTTGTGAATGAAAAAAATCAGTGGTACAGTAGTGAAAATTCTAGTGGTACAGGTCATACATACACAATACCTTCTAGTCTAGATCAGACCCACTTCTGGTTTAAGTCTGTATGTTGTTGTCCTTCACCACAGCAGATTATCCAATCTGCATACAGTATATGATTTTAATATTTACATTTACTGCATTTGTCAGACACCCTTTTCCAGAAGGACTTACATTTACAGTATACAGTCTGAGCAGTTTCAGGTTAAGGGACTTGCTCAGGGGGAGCCTGTGCCTATCTCAGGCGTCATCGGGCATCAAGGCAGGATACACCCTGTACGGAGCGCCAACCCATCGCAGGGCACACACTCTCTCATTCACTCACGCAATCACACACTAGGGACAATTTTCCAGAGATGCCAATCAACCTACCATGTATGTCTTTGGACTGGGGGAGGAAACCGGAGTACCCGGAGGAAACCCCCGGGGCACGGGGAGAACATGCAAACTCCACACGCACAAGGCGGAGACGGGAATCGAACCCAACCCTGGAGGTGTGAGGCGAACGTGCTAACCACTAAGCCATCGTGCCCCCGTAGTCCAAAATATTAAACAATAAACTATCACTTCCCATGGGCATAGGTTTTGGCACAGGTTTTACACTGGATGACCTTCCTACTGAAACCCTCTAAATGATTGGTTTTGTTTTTTTTAATCTTTGCTTGGGACTTGAGACTGACAGTTATCCCATTAGTGTCTGGGTTGTTACCTTGCCTGGGAATCAAACCCAAAAGGGTTGCTGGATCACCAGGGATCAGTTTAACTCTATATACAGATTTAAATGTAAGGATCACTTTGTTGAATCCATCTCTCACCTTTTAAATTGTGTTTCTTTCACAGTTTTATGAAATTATATCATATATTAAATGCTCTTAGATGGAAAGTATCGTGAACATTTTAGCGTGTTCAGTATTGTTATGGTAAAAATTCAAAAGATGAAGTAAGTTTTCTTTAAAAAAAAAGAGACCTCAACATAGATTTACTGTACATATTTAGCTCACGCTTTAATCCAAAGAAATGCAGAATGAGACAGGATATGACTGAGCAGTAGATTGCTAAGGGTCTTGCTCAAGGACACAACCATGAGCAATAAGCTTGGTGGCACTAGGGTTTTAACTTTTAATAAGTATTCCAAAGTCTTAACCACTGAACCAACACTGTCCCAAAATCATTCTCTGAGCCCTCTGGCAAATATGAATTAAAGTGCGATTAAAAGTGAAAGTCTGCAAGTCAAAGTCCGCATCCAATAGACTTATGCTGTTAATATTTTACAGTATTAAAAATAATGTTAAATTTAATCTAAACGGGGGCACGGTGGCTTAGTGGTTAGCACGTTCGCCTCACACCTCCAGGCTTGGGGGTTCGATTCCCACCTCCGCCTTGTGCGTGTGGAGTTTGCATGTTCTCCCCGTGCCTCGGGGGTTTCCTCCGGGTACTCCGGTTTCCTCCCCCAGTCCAAAGACATGCACGGTAGGTTGATTGGCATTTCTGGTTGATTGGCATGTCTGTAGTGTGTGAGTGCGTGAGTGAATGAGAGTGTGTGTGTGCCCTGCAATGGGTTGGCACTCCGTCCAGGGTGTATCCTGCCTTGATGCCCGATGACGCCTGAGATAGGCACAGGCTCCCCGTGACCCGAGGTAGAAAATGAGTGAGAGTGAGAGAGAGTGAGTTAATCTAAACAGTATAAGTAATTATATCCTTGTGTGGAATATAACCTACATGCTCTATTCAATGTGTATTCATTAAGCCGTTAATTTTCATTGTTAATTTTTGTATCCAGGTTAAAACATGAGTGTTCCTAGTCAATTTTAAGTGCACTTTCATGCTATGAATATCTTATTCTACCACATCCTAAAAAATGATCTGTGAACTCAGTGTCATGTTCATGAAACCAGTCTGAGATGACTTGTGTCATTGTGACATGGTGTGTTATCATGCTGGAAATAACTATTAGAACATTGTGGTCACAAATAGATAAACCTGGTCAGCAACAATACGCAAATAGTCTGTGGCATTGAAGTGATAATTAATTGGTATAACCAGGCCCACAGTGTGCCAAGAAAACATTCCCCACACCATTACACCACCTCCACCAGCATGGAAGCTTGAATGGTGAATCCATGGATTCATACTGTTGGTACCAAATTCTACCATCTGTGTGCCTCAGAAGAAACTGAGATTTATCAGACCAGGCTACAGTTTCTCAGTCTCTAACTGTCCATTTTTGAGCCTGTGCCCACTGCAGACTTAGATTTTTGTTCTTGGCTGACACAACTGGAACCTGACATGTTCTTCTGCTGTTGTTACCCATCTGCCTCAGGGTTGTTTTGTTATGTGTTCTGAGATGCTTATCTGCTTGCCGGTCATTTTACCAAGTAGTTATCTGAGTTACTGTATCTGTAAAGCAGTCTGGCCATTCTCAGTTGACCTCTCTTAACAGCAAGGCATTTCCATCTGCTGAACTGCAGCTCACTGGATGTTTTTCTATATTGCAATATACCGAGTAAACTCTAGAGTCTGTAGTGCATGAAATATATTATATATTTTTCTATCGATCAAAATATAATAATTACTGTACAGCATCGGGTATAGTATATTATATAGAAGTTGTTTATTTATATTAATACGAATCATATTATAAAAAAAGTTGGTCCATTTGTATATAGATTTCTAGACATTTATAGTTATACTTGCTCTTGTTCACATGGCGCATACAGCATACATTATATACCGTGGTGGAGGTAACTACTCACGTTAGGGGGAGGAAAGGTGACAGCGTGTTGATGCAGTGTAAACACTGTCTGCCATCTGCTGGGATTTCGACTTACAAGACTTCGGCCTCTAATCTAAAGAAACACATTATGTAAGATGACTAACAACTCGATTTGTGTGATGTTTTATTCATTTATTAAAATGTTTAGGGGTGTCGTTCTGCGATTCTTATACAGTATAAACCACACTCAACAGTTTGGTTCGCGACTAGATTAATAGCAAGTTAATACTGTTTACTTTTGTAAAATGTGTTTTGTTGTCTGGATCTCGTCTGATTCAGCAGTTACTGATAATTCAATAAATATCACCAACTAAAAAGTAACTAGTACTCTGAGTGGTTTTGATGATGAGTAAATTTGTACTTATACTTAAGTACTTTTACTTGTAACCACCAGCACTTTTACTTGTAATTAAGTATCATTTCAGCAATGTAACAGTACTTGTTCTTACAAATTTTCAGTACTCTTACCACCACTGATTATATATACTGTATATGTATAGCATTCATTACTGAGTTTTCTACATCTTTACTGAAACTCCTTTAGACTCTTTCTCCAATTAAGCTAGTTTCTTCACCTTGTAAATGATTAAGATACAGTAGATAAATGCATCACCTCTGGTGGCCTGCGAGGTACCTGGAGGGCACTTGTCAGGCAGAATGCATCTCGGAGTGAAATTTTAATGGAGAGAAGTAACCATGAGAGCTGAGCTGCCAAGATTGTGTTTATCCTCCCGTGTCCACTCAGGAGCCTGCTGCTGATTGCCAGTGAAGGAGGATGGGGGGAGAGGACAAGGGCTTCACTGGAATTATGGTGGTTTCAGGAACAAGAACAAGTCTTTGAAAGTCTTTTATAGTTTTATATGGCCAATATGTGCATTGTAAAATGGGTTTGCAAAATATTTCCATTAAGGGAAGCATACCTAGAATGATTGTTATACATGTGCTGTTGCGCTCTTGAAGTTTATAAAGTGGAGTGACCTTTTGTACAAAAATATGCTATTTTGGCATGAGGTGTGGATTAATAATAGCATTAAGAAGATATGGGTTTAAATACAGAGAGGAGAAAAAGAGGAAAAAAGGATTATAGATATATTTGTGACATATCATTAGTTGTGAACCGTGCTGTTGTCTCCGCATCGTGGTAAATGATATTCAGTGGATGTATAATTTCAATCACTTTGTAATAAAAACAGAAAGACAGTTTTGTCATGTCAACAAAGGGAATGAGCCCAGCTCTTACACATTTCATCATTACCCTGATAAGAAGAATTGCAGCAAAATATTTCTTGTGAAATCACATTTAGTCAATTCTCTGTTTCTCCTTATGTGCTCAATTCTGCAGTAACGCACACACACATATCCATGTGTAATAAATCGGCAGGACCATTATGACCAAATTGAAGTTAGATGATGGTGAAACAGCAGCACTTTGCGTTCAGAGAGCTCTCAAATTTCACTTTAGCAAGGACAGAGAGTAGATAGAGACAAAGCGAGGGGATGATTTTCTCTTACTAGGACCATTTTCAGTGCCAGATAATTACAGTCATTTATCAGCAATGAAGACTATTTTCTAATACTACCAAGTTGTTGGAATTTTTAGCATGCCAAAAACGTTTAGTGATTTAATTCTTTTTTGTCTGCATCTGTGTTTATTCCTTCTTTTTTTTTTTACTCTATGCTAGGACTTTGTCCTCTGTCCAAGTTAAATGATCAGTTCTGCTGCTTACTTCCTCACAAATGCACATATGGCTGCTTTCTAATAATTTTGTAAACAGTGATTTTGAACATAGTATTCTTGATATGACTCACAATCATCCACACACACATGAACACACACACACACACACACACACACACACACAGATGGATAACAGCAGTTTTTCCTCTCTGAATTAAGAGAGAGATGAGTCGCAGAAATCAGGCAGTTCATTTTAAACCTGATCACAGAAAAGGATGCTTTTTGTCCTGATTCTTCAGATGTCTGTGAGGCCCACACATTCATATCGAGTAATGGCATGCGTACCAGTACTTACCTACACACATTTATGCTTACACTTCTTCTCTTAAGTGATTATTTTCAGCACTGTTCTGTGGAAACTAAATTGTAGCAATGACAGACACAGTAATGATCATAATAACCGTGGATTCTTTTTCTCCACTTAACACACATACACGCACAGCTCACACTCATGTGCACCTGGCCATCTAGATGATTTACACAAAATTTCTATCTTAGGAGCTTGATAAACACATTACTATACACACGCTCAAACGCTGCCTGAGAATGCAACGAACGGCATCTACATATAAATAGAGTTTAGACTCCTCTATGTTTCTGCGCTTGTTTTTCTGTAGGGAAATAAGGTAACAATGTTTTTTCTTTTTTTTCTGTTGGAATCCTGATATGTTGAATGAATGATGAAAAATATTTACTTCAAATCATCAGGTGTGAGGCATTTGGTGGGAGCTTAAGCAAGCAATTTTGAGCTGATCAGTGCTGAAATGTCCAGTTGCTGGAAAGGAGAGCGAGAGGGAGAGAGGGACAGAGATAGATAGATAGAGAGAGAAAGAGAGAGAGAGAGAGAGAGAGAGAGAGAGAGAGAGAGAAAGAGAGAGAGAATAATTTGATTAGTAATTAGCTGGATTAATTTTCCTGATAACAATATGACACAGTAGACCTTTTAGCTATGGAGACAGAGATATATGAAGGTCATGCGTCATCTGTTATGGAATTTATTTCACCATTTATCACTGTACATATTGTCTAATCAGAGCACTTAACCTGTCTTGCCACAGGAGTCTGTGGCTAAACCCCTGATGACTTGGCGGTTTGATATGCAGCATAATAAGGGTCTTAAATCTGTGAATATTATGTCAATCAGGAAAACAATTAAGATTCCATCTACCATCTGCATATGGACTGGAACCGTATGTTTATTCAGTGGTTTTAGTATCTCATTCTTTTTAGGTGAAATTTTAAAGAATTAGAAGTTTGCACTCAGAAATGTATTATTGCTTTAATTACCAGCAGAGACATTGATCTCTGTCTCATCCCCAAAGGTAAAAGTCGCACGTAGCATTTAAACACATGCCTCGTCATCGGCTCTTTACTTGACTGATCATTGTTTGTGCCTATATCGGTCAGGAAATCGTTGCTGATTAATTTACTCCGTTTTGTTCTGTTGACAAAATTGCTTAGTATTGTCTTTTATTAGTTTTTTAAACTTTATCTTCTCTTGTGATGATGATGTGATGACACAGTAGCATTACGGACTTTTTGACAGCTAGGACTTCATCACAAAATTTGTCTTGGTTCCATTTTGCTATTGAATATGACTGTCCAAAAACGTGAGAAAATCACACCTATCTTTAAGCAGCCTATATATAATGTTGTGTTTATTAAGCTGCCTTGTTACCTGATTTAATCATTGCAGGGAAAAGCCAAGGCATAGTTAAAAATAATTAAAAGTATTCTTTATTATTTATTTACCCCATTTGTGGCTGTTTTACAGAATTAAAATGCAGGTACATCAAATATACTATGCCATGAGTGTATTAAAGAGTGTATGTTGATTTCTTGTTTTGTTGAACACCCTGGAATTAATGCCATTGTCTGCCTAATGGTGTATATTTAAAATAGGCAGCCATTTTCCTGTGTGTTTCATTGAAGATGATGAGCTGCTATCCCTTGAGGAATTTAGGTAGTGAATTGATTGACTCCTGGTTGTCCCAAAACCTGAGTCACTGTCTTTCTTCAAAGTCTTACCTCTTCACTAAGCACTAAACCTATCCTGGTGAAAAACCCTGCTCTTTAACATCATTTTATCTTAATGGTAGACATCAATCGGGTCTATTTGTAATAAGTAAAGACTTTGTTCGATGCAGAATAAAATAATGTAAGACTTTTTAAAGACTGTAAGCCTCTCTGGATAAGGGAATCTTACAAATGCTATATACAGTATAGAAATGTAAAGTAAATGGCTTTGCTGCTTTTTTTGGACAAAAGATATGGACTGATTGGTAAGTGAAACAGGGCCTTTATATTCAAAGGGAACGTTGTATTTATTTTTAGCTATGGTATTCCCATAATGTGGAGCAATAGGAACATAAATGATTATGTGGGGAAAGAATAATAAAATTCACTTGATTAACATTGTTTTTGACTTCGTGTCATATAATTATTTTCAACACCGCAATTAAAATTAGTGATCATTAGTAAAAGTTGGATAAGTGACAAAACACTGGGATATGGACAGAGTTTAATATCTCATACCATCAAACCCAGCCCATAATTATGTCATGATTTTACACCAAAATATTAAAAACTAGATTATTTTTATTGGAATATGTTACAGTAAGACTGTTCTGGTAATTCAAATACAAACAAATTCATACTTTAAATGCTTCAAATGAAATTATTTGTGCTTGAATTAAATGTTGCAATCTAATTCTCCTTATTACCAGAACTATTACTTTAATGATTTCATTAAAATGACCTACATTACATGGTCCAATAAGTTCAGCAAGAAATGATCCATTGTTAGCCTTGCAAACACAGAATTTTATATTTTTTAGTAGACATTTTGGTAATGCCAACAAAAAGAAGCCATATTGTGCTCATGTTCTTGAGGTTGCCAATTATTACTCCATGCACTTATGACCTGTTCATTAGTAAATGTGGTTTTCTGTATGAACAAGACTAAACTAACCCGATAGTGCTTTTTTAAAATTTATATAACACCTACTGTAGCTCTTAAAGTAGCTCATTCACTGTTTTATAGAATCACAGGTATTCAGTTTTAAACATTTGCCAGGAAAATGTAGTCGTTGTCTCAGTAGGTGTTATAGGTGCCTGGTTAATGAAAAGAAGGTCAAAGATTCAAGCCTCAGCATCAAAATGAAACCACTGTTGGGCCCTTTAGCAAGGCCCTTAACCTTCTCTGCTCCAGGGGCGATGCTCATGGTTGACCCTTCAACCTGACCCCTTCCTAACAAGCCATGATATGCTGCAAAAGAATCTTACTGTACTATATTGCATAAGTCACAAATAAAGGCTTCTTTATCTTCCATGATATTTTATGAGATTTAAAAAGAAATGGTGGAAACATGAATCTATGTTATAGCACAGAACTCATGTATAAACTACAAAAGCTCAGATTCAGGTTAATATCTTAGTTCTTCATCTTGGTATTTTGTCATTTTAATGAGCAATTTTATGTATCCACTGTTTGTATGTATTCTAGTATGTTCTAGCCAAGCCGAAACTGTGCTAACGATGACTTTTCAGCATAGCTATGTTCTTCCTCATGATCCCTTAGCACAAGCAAGATTTTTGATGTTTTTATATGATACATATTTTAACTATGCAGACTGCAAACACTGATTCACTTTGTGCCATTGCGTAGCAGGTGTATTGTTTACAGAAACCTCTGAGTGTTATGCTCATTTTGACAGAAGAACTTCATCCATCTTTAATGAAGGCCTAAGGGGAGTTGAGGAGGCTGCTTCCGTTCGTCTAGAGGAGCCAAAGTGCACCAAGCTGTCTTGGACTGGCAGTGATTCATCTGTTAGCTGCTTAAGTGTATTGATCTTAAGAGAGTTCACAGCTCACTATGTAGAGTGGTGCTGTGTTTTGGAAAGCTTTTGTTAAGTAGAAGGTGCTAAGGAGGTGTCTGTCTCTACCTGTCTCAGAGAAAGGGAGGGTACCAGGCTCTGCGTTCACCTAAACACAGATGTGTTCTTTAGCGCTTCACTAAGCAAGATACACTTTTCCACAGCTACACCTTTACAGAATAAATTAATTTCTCTGTCATTTCTTATATATTCAATTCACAAATTTATGTACTATTAACCCCAAGTTATCTCTGTTGTTGATTTTATTTTATAATCACTCTCTCGCTCATCTCTCATTTTCTACCGCTTATCCGAATTTTATAATCAGTGTTCTTTAATTTCACTTTGGCTATTAGTCTTACAAATAGTAACAGAGTTTCAAATTTAATTTTTATAATTTTACAGCATGTATTCCAGAGCGTCTAGAATAAACTGTAGTTAAAAAAAGGATTTAACAAAAATTTTGCAACCAACAGCAATTAAAGCACTAAAATAAAAAGTGAAAACAGGTGTGTTGAGCAGATGTGATGCATGACAGAAGGATTGATGTCCTCTCTGTACTCCACAAATCTATCAGCTGCGTGAACAAATAACTAAGTATAACAACTGGAACAAACTGAAGTTACTCCAAAGTTTTGTGTGCCATATAAGAGGATTTGTATTCAGTCAATATGGTATACAATGCAATAGTAATATACAGCTCTATACAACCCAGTAAACCTTTCTTTTACTAACTCAATATATTGATTGACTTCCACTTTATGAAAATAAAAAAAACACACGCGTCTCCTCCAAATTGTTTCCACTTTAAAATCTTTTCTTCATCTCCACTTTTGTTACCTTCAAGAATAATGTCTTGAGGTACGTTCCATAAAGGATTAAGTACAAAAGTAGTTGATTAAGTTCAGGAATGTTTCCTGAAACAACTAAAATAAACATAGCAAAGCTTATTTGGTTGAATCTTGTGTGCAGACAGACACACGCACACGCACACGCACACACACACACACACACACACACACACGTAAAAAAAAGTAAAGAAGCTACAGTTTATTAATTACTGTGTAATATACACAACCAATATTCTTGTTTTTGTTTCTTTTGTGCAAACTATAATTCCGTTCATTTTGACATTAGAATTTTGTTTCTCGTCCATGACATTTTGCCATGGAATAGTTTCATTTTCAATATTTGTTTATCAGCTCTAATGGCATTTGAACAGTCTGTGGTATCCAGTACAGGCTTACAGATTCTGAACAATATGACAGAATGATCCTCGCTATTTGTTCAGTCTCGGCATATTTTTTTTATTATTCATAAATTAATGGCTAAAGTTCCCTCAAAGAAAGCAATGCATTTTATTTCTAGGGAAAACAAAGAAAAAAACCTGACATGTTTATGTTCCATTAAATGAAAAACAATCATTCCATCCAAGCATAGAATTAGGACAAACAGATCTGAAACAGCTCCATATAGACAGTTAGAAACAGAAATTGTTGTATCGGCCTTAAATCATTGTTAATTTTGGCACAATATAACTGGTTAAGTAACTATAACTTTCTATTTTATATCCAATTAAAAGCACTTCATGACCCACGGAGCTCAAACAACTTTTATGATAACCAAAAAAGGTTAATCTAAGCACAACCTGCATTTCAAGAAACAACCATACATAAAAATATTTTTTTTTTTACTTTAATATTGTTGCTGTGTGAAACCAAAAAAACAAAAAAATTTAAAATGTTCCAAACTAGGTGTGAAACCACAGAAAGAACAACTTTCCCTTCATGATGTTGCAGCCTGAGATGGATCCCTTTGCCTGGGTTCTATCCGAGTCAAGCTGAGAATCAACTAGAACTGAAAGATAGTCAAGAAAGAGTCTAAGCAGATACAGTATAGTTGGGAACTTTCCTTCACAGACATCAATACCCCTCTTATCCTAGGAAATACTGTCAGACCCAATATTGACAGTACTGTCTCTTTTTTGAAGTAAGAGGCTGAGTACTTTACTTTTCTTTGGCCTATGGTTTCTCCCTTGCAAGTCTTATTTGACAAGCTAAAAAAGTTCTGACATTTTTTTAAGACACTTATTTTGAGGAATGACAAGACAATTTAGAAAATATTACACATACTGTATATTCATTTCTTCTAACCTCTTTCACAGAAAATGTCATTTTCCCTTACAATTTCTGTTTATGCTTGTATTTTTTTTATTTTAGCTTATATTTTAGTGTCTTTCTAAGCAGTAAAAAATGTAAAAATAAATAGAAATAAATAAACAATAATACCTATTTATGAAATTGCATTCAGTGCAATAAAAATTTAGAATATAAATTACGTCTGGATGATATGGAATGAATTGATTGTTTCTTGCAGACAGGAGAAATTGAGCCAAGCACATTCATTGAAAAAGTATTTTTCCCTATTTTGTCATTTTGACTAAAACTTTCATATAGAGGAATGTTACAAAATTATCATTTTGTCTACATATATATCTACACACACACACACACACACACACACACAGCTTAGAGTGTATTAATAATGTGACTAAATGACTGACTTCTAATGGCTGAGAGAAAGAGCGAGAGAGAGAGAGAGAGAGAGAGAGAGAGAGAGAGAGAGAGAGAGAGAGAGAGAGAGAGAGATGTCATTTTCATATGTTGAGGGAATGAGTTGTCTGTCTCTGATCTCCAAACTGTCCAGGCAAAGCCGTGGATACTAGTGACATATTCATTACTGACAACATTTTAACATCTGCACTCACCATCTCTGGAGGACAGGTGCCACACTCACACACTTGCTCATACACACATACACCTTTACCTCAAACTCAGCTCTTTATTATGGTTCCATACACACAGAAGTGTGGAAGTGCTAGATAGAGCAGTAATCATAATTACCATCATCTCACATGCATGCACACAGCACTTTATTGTAATACATTCATTTCCTTACTCCATAATTGCGACTGCATCTCAGGAGACAGACAAGGTGCCATTTCATTCCAGACAAAGACATTGCAGTAATGACTGTTTAGACACTGTCATTTCAGAAAAAAATCTATTTGTTTGGGTTTGCCCAGTTTTTACAGCATCACTCTTTATCTGCTCCATATTGTGGCATATGTGATGAGCTAATCATTGGTATAGAAAAATCCATAAAAACATAGATGTGGATTGGAGCTATACATCTTCCAAGACCACAGCAACATTTATGTTAGACTCTGGATGGCCAAAATCTAAGATTACAATATAGCATGTCTTATTCAACTTTCGGGATTAAGAACAATAACCTAGACTCTGAATGTAGAATACAACAGTTCTAAGAAAGAGAAGGACTCATAAACCATACAACTATTTGTAACATTTATTATACTTATTATTCATATTTAGACTTGTTGAACTCTTATGCATTCACTGATCAATGCTGTGGGGATGACTAGTCAGGTAATGGATAAAAACAAGACAGTTGGTAAAGTGATGCAGGCAGAAGATATAATATTTTAGATTAGATTAAACAAATTCTACAGTCACACAATCTGCATAGTGTTTAAGACTCAGGGATAAAGAATTAGTATACTGGAATAGCAGCTTGAACAAATCTGTTCAACACTCTTATGAATAAAGGTATTTCCACCCATTGAAATATCACTCATTCATTGTTTTTTTTTTTTTTTTTTTTTTTAGTTGTTTTTTTTTTTGGTTTTGTACCGGTTTATTCTCTAGAGATGGCTCTGTGTGGAAATCCCAGGATATTTTCTGCAATGCTCAGGCCTGCCCATCTTGCAGCAACAATCAAGCCACAGTTAAAGTCACAGAGATCACAATTTTTCACCAATTCTGATGTTTGATGTGAACTTAAGTAAAGCTCCTGACCTGTATGTCACATACTGGTGTCACATGATTGGCTGATTGGAAGACTGCATACATGAACAGGTATTTCTTCATGCTAAACGGCTGCTTCGCTTCAGTTGTGATTTGGGCTCTTTTCAAGATAGCTTGTCTCATGGATAGTAACAAAAAAAAAACAAAAAAAAAAACACCTATTTGGGCACAAACCCTTCAGGTCTCTGTTAGACAGAAAAAGATATAGAAAAAATTTTACCTGCCAGAATGTTAACTAATCACAGTCACAAACAATTGGAATAGCCCAGCCAGAAGCCAGATCTAGATCCCTGTGAAACTTAGGGTTAGGGTTAGAGAATAATTTGAAGTGGGCTGCATACAGGAGATCCTCTTACTTGATTGATCTGGAACAGTTTTGCATGAGTCGAACTTATTCAGTCTTATCCAAAAAGCCTGCACTGACCACCAGATGTACAGCACTGTATGGGTGCTACATTTCAATGAAAAGATGCTTTTAATAAGGAATGTTTCTGAAAGGTTACTATTTGTTTTTCTCATAGTTATTATAAACACATTAATGTCGGAAAAGATAATGTGATATAATGTTTTATTTTTTTTGCATCACAAAAGTCTGCAAATTTAATAGCAATGTATAGACATTTATGTCACTATGTTTTACATAGGGCCAAGGGTGTTGCACTACGCTAGCCCTTTTTGAAGGTCTGCCTGTGTGGAATGGCCAGAATTCATAGCCAATTAAGTACAGACAGTTGTAAAAAGCAAAGCACTTACAGCTGAGGTCATGAATTTACATATACCTTGCTGACTCTGTGAAATGTTAATAACCCCCTGGTAATGTACAGTAATGAATTTGTAGTTTGTTCTCCTTCAATAAGAACTGTATCTCTGTGCTAGTACATATTTTTTCCCCCCATCTCTCTGGTCTTCATGATGCAATGTAATTTCTTCTTTCAGCATATTTGTTAGGTCTTTACACTGGGTGAGACATTTTGGGATTTGGAACCAATCGCTGATTCACACTAAAATCCAACACCCAACGTGCCCCACTCAAGCGTCATTTTGGCTCTCTGAAATACAAGCCCACACACGCTTTACAGTGCTGCATGCAGAATAAGGGCACTGGCTTCACAGGTCTGGTTTGAATTCTACATATTACTGGTGTAGTATTAAAATGTAGAGTAGTAGAAGTTATGGGTCATTTCAGTTTTTTAAGTTCACACAGGCCAAATAAAACTAGGCTCCAGGACTTGAGGAGCTGGTATAAAGCATATAAATGAATACAAAATAACTGAAAGTTTTTCTACATTTTTCAAACAAGGTTCAGTTTTTGTTTGTGATTTTGACCTATTTTAGCCATGCACCACCATCGATATGTCTGCTTATTTCAAAATATGCATCTGCTTCCCAGCATGTGACATGGTCACGACATGAGACTGAATTTCCATCATTAAGATGTTGGTATGGTAAACAGTTCGAAATGAAAAAATTACCAATTGTTCTTTCAGCAATCAGCACACCATTATATACATGTTTAAAAGGAGTAAAGATGAAAGGAAAGGGTATATAAGAAGTTCAGATCCAGAACATTTTCTCATTACCTGAGGAGATTTCCACAAATTTGCATCTGGACAGTTAACTCAGCCTTTAAACATACTTCTTGAACAGTATAAAAAGAATATTTCAAAACCATGTATAATTTACATCTAGTATAGTTTGCATTCTTTTTAAAAATCTTCAGGATTCTAACAGTATGCTTCTGTAGTGTGTGCTTAAGAGGTTTCTCTAAAAATCTAGACCATGCTTTAATATTTGGAGGTCTAGGACGCTTTTATATTGTATACAGTATAAGCGTTATTGTTTGCCTATTTGTTTACTTGTATTGATTTTATTTTTCTCTGCAATTTCAAGTCACATTTTGTTTAGTGCATTAAGGCCACAGGTCCCAAATTTATATGCATTACAGCATCTGTGAACTTTTTTTTTTTTACAATACTGAAATAGAAAAGGGGGCAAGGTGGCTTAGTGGTTAGCACGTTCGCCTCACACCTCAAGGGTTGGGGGTTCGATTCCCGCCTTCGCCTTGTGTGTGGCGTTTGCATGTTCTCCCCGGGGTTTCCTCCGGGTACTCCGGTTTCCTCCCCTGGTCCAAAGACATGCATGGTAGGTTGATTGGCATCTCTGGAAAAATTGTCCGTATTGTGTGATTGCGTGAGTGAATGAGAGTGTGTGTGTGTGTGCCCCGTCGATGGGTTGGCACTCCGTCCAGGGTGTATCCTGCCTTCATGCCCGATGACACCTGAGATAGGCACAGGCTCCCCGTGACCCGAGGTAGTTCGGATAAGCGGTAGAAAATGAGTGAGAGAGTGAGTGAGTGAGTGAAATAGAAACTATTCACTGATTTTTGACTTGCTTAAAATATGCATTACCTTCAAAGCTGGAAGAGTAAAAGTGCTTGCTCCAAATATGCAAGCATTCATTTTTACCAACCACGTTTTGCTCAGTTATGTAGAAATTCACTTGATTCAATACAATCCTTTCATCTTCTTCCATACCTTCAACTTCAACTCATTAATCTTCATTATACACACTTCTTCAGTTACATGCTTATTTAATATATTTTGAAATGGGTTGCATGTATAAATAGATTCACATTCGTACCAATTACCATTATTTGCCGATTATTTATGATCTACGACCCAATTAAAAAGCGCAGAAACTTTATTTCTAAATTCTTCATTTTGATGAGATTCAAAATTTATTCATCTAATGAAAACACACCTTTTTTGCCATTTCCTACAAAAAATGTAATCTCAGCAGGTGTTTATTTTGATTATGCCACAATTTACAGTATTTTAGGCAGTGTAAAATAAAGAGATGTTTGTAACTGAAGTGATAATTAAGTGATACTTGCACTTAATAAAGTTATTAATGCCAATAAAGTAGCTCTGAAACAGAACGAGAGATTGAGACACAGAAAGAAGGAAAGGTTCATGCTTTATTATGATCAACTACGCTGTTACGCCTGTGAATTCGATGGGGATATCAGTGAAGCGATTTTTGGCTTGTATGAATCTGGCAGCAAAACCAATCAATGATCTTATCACCACACAAATCTGCTACAGTATCATCAGAATGCAGAACAAGCTAGTTGTTCATTTTGTTTATGGAAGTATATATGCCTTAAATCCTCATGTCACCCTTCAAATGGCATAAAATACAGAAAAGATAGGCCCCCACAAAACACAAGAACGATAACATAACTGTCTTTGATATGAAGCCAAAACCTTCATTATAACTAATTAGTATGACTCTGTCTTTCTCTAAATCTCCCTCTAGGCTGATGTTAGAGTTGTGTGTGTGAGGTGTGTGTGTGTGTGTGTATGTGTGTGGTAGGTTGAAGTTCTTTCTGTGCTCTGCTGTAGAGTGGCTTCAGGCTCCCTACTCATATTGGTGTATTACACAAATTTTAATGTAATCCTTTGAAATTGATTCTAACAGTAGATGATGACTGCAAGCTATCACACTAGATCCATTTTTACTATTTGTTTTTAAGTTTTTACACTGAATGCACTAAACGAATGGCAGTTAAAGAAATACAGAATTATTTTTTTTTACATATCCTAAAATGTTTAGAATTTGGGTTCAGTGTGTAGTGTTAGAAATGATACAGTAGAGCAGGTTTGTTCTAGAAGCCCAACAGTTGCAGCTTGGTGGTCTTGGAATTTGAACTTACAAGCTTCTGACCATTACCCCAGAGCCTTAACCAATGAGTTACCAAATCATCAAAGCAATGAATTCAGATTCTAATTCCAGACAGATAGATAAAGCAAAGGACTGTGGTGGTACAATTCACTATCATTTTATAGATCTCAAAAGATAAAATACTTTACTAAACACTTAGGGTGACTTCTGGAGAAACATCAGGAGGAAGATGAAAAACACAAAAATGTGTTGAAATCGAGGCAGTTCTAAATTGAAGTTCATGTCAATTCGTACACATTCTTTCCGATGCATGGCACAGCACGGGACTCTGCAATTTATGAATGAATCAACAACAAACTTTATCACATCCTGTGTAATTAGACATGTCAAATGTGAATATATGCATCCTGGTACAAAAATATATCTTGAAGACTATACATCTGAATGACACAAAGTCTGAACGTTAGCAGAAAAAATATGTAGGTGGACAAATGTTCTGGGTTTAGAATGAACAACACTGTGTGAATAGTCTATTTGGTTTCAACAGTTACATTATTTTCTCAAAGTGGGTCACATCATCACTACTTTTGTCCGTGAACCCCAATACATGGGAGTTTTTCAAAACCTCTCAATATGGCTGTCTTGGACTATAGCCAGATCACATCATTCTGTCATATGCTATCCTGTTGTTTCCCCCTTGATTAGTGTCACTATTAAAGTCCTATTATTCCTTTGCCTAGTTACTGAATCTCTGTTGTGTTTCATGTTGCAGATTCCAAGTTTGTTTTGTGAACCATGGTTTGAATTCGTTTTTCAGTTACCCATAAATAGCCTGCATTTGCAACTTGAAAAAGTGGGTGCTCTCGGGAAACTAGGTTTCTCTTACAGCTTTGAGTGTTTGCTGTTTCTAAATTTTAAATGTGTTTAGACTTTTCAGAATGGGGTTCCATTATACATACAAACTAATGAACCGTATAAAATTTCTAATTAAAACATGGTTATTTCCAATGGTGTAAAGCAAGACAAAACATTTGTTCTAGTAAAATAATAATAACATTCAACAATAATTTATTTATTAATAACAGTATAATACATTTTAGCAGTTTATAGTTACATTCAATGCTGTGAAAGACCTGTGAAAAAAAATGTTTCTGTTATCAATTCCAGTGTAGCTGCTATAAACAGTTGTTCCCTCACTTTACACTCTTGCAGTTAATAAAATAAGAAGAAATGAAGAGTGTTACCTAGAAACAAGTACAATATCTTCCATTCTTATACAGTACTGGGTAAAGGAATAGAATTACTTTAAATCTGTGATGAATTACAGCTGGCACAACTGTCAGAGTTGTGCTGTAAGAGGAAATTAATCAACCATTTCTAACCAACCAGAATTCAAAGGTACTGTGGAACAATGTATTATAAAAATGTTAGACAAAAATAGGCTGCACAACAAAAAGAATCTAATATATTTCCGAAACACAGCACCGTACTGCAATCTTCCCTCACTCTTCCATCTTCATTCCTGCTTTTGCGAACAAGTGTTTGAGCAATTCTAGATTTTCAGGGAGAAAAACAGCCCTAAATCATTCCATACGCTGTTCGTCTCATTTGCTTTATCTGTCTTTTTACTTCCGAGGCGATTTCCTATGCCAGCTGTGGGCATTGCTGTGGTCTTTCCATTATGTCAAACTCTGTGCTTTCAGTGCCAAGCTCCTCCACAAGTAGCCAAACCCGCAGTGGCCAGGGATATCAGCATAATCTTTCCAATCATAGGCTGATTATGCCAGACAGGAAAAACTCCACTAACCTATTTCTTACACACATCCACATCTGTATACCCTAACAACGCAATCTCAGTTTTGTTATTTTTGCCCATGTCCTGCTAAAACTGATGTGTATGAGAAAAAATAGACAGAGTGAAACACGATGTGTACATGTGTATGTTTTTAGACAAAATTTTTCATTATTTCTCTTGGTGCTCTGTAAAAGACACCAATTGGTGTAACCTATAAAAGCAGTGATTGATTAATTCTGACATAAATTTTCCGCTTCTCTTTTTGGCCCTAATTGAAGCACCCCTCAAGGCGCTTGACAGATGTGCTTAAATATTTATCAGTTCATTAATCAGGTAGGACAAAAAAATTACAGTGTGCCGAGAGTAAGCGTTCACCCCCCTGGGTCCCTGCAGTACCTGGCAGATCCAGAAATAAGAAAGCACTTTATCATTTCAGTGTCTCAGTAGGGGCTTGAATCTGGGAGGACAGGTCTGTATGTCTGCTTCTCCTGGCTCATAAATAAAGTACTGGCATGCTGCGCTAACGTCTGGATTGTACCATATCAGCCATTATTGACAAGCACACACCTGTGAAGCGAGTTATTTTACAAATCATTTTGAATAAGTCTGAACAGCTTTGTTAGTGATATTAAAGGTTATCCAGCTAGCTTAGTTGGTGGATTATGTTTGAACTAAGGCATTATTTGGATTTTAGTATTTTTAAAATGAGCGTTCTAGAGGATATAAATATAAATAAATTATAGGGAAAGAAACAGCCACAAGATATGATCTAGTAGAAGTAAGAGTGACTTACTGTAGTTATAAACTTGACTTATAGATGATACTAAATACAAGAGTCATGTAGATATGCAACCTAGATATTCAGATATTCATGATTAGAACCTTATATATGAATATTTATGAATATGCTGTATGTACGTATATATTAAGTAAAATACATAAAGTGTTAAATAATGTACGGTGAATAACATTACCTTAAGTTCTGATTGGTCAGAAAACATTACGTTTCTAAAACAGCAGCTCTGACAACAGTGCTGGCTGTAATTCAAATGACAGGTTATGGTTATTCTTGATATCATTTCTATTGAAACAGATCATTCACACAGCTTCAGATGGGCATAGTAAAGAGTGGATTTTCCACATATCCTAAGCCTAATAATAAACTTATTTTTAAAAGATATGTATGGTGAAATGTTCTGGATGATGTAACTTTAACATATATGGATAGAGCATCCCGTCACACCTGTCTAATTTCATTTTGATGCATATTGCGTGTTTTCTGTTAATCTAATAAACCTAATTTCACCACTGAAATATTACTGTGTCCTTCAGTTATTTGATAGATCAAAATGAAATTGCTGATCCAAACAACCAAATATTTATAAATGAAAATCATGGAAATTGTCCGAGGGTTCCTAAACTTTTGCATACGACTGTACATTTTCAGGAGGACGTTCCTATTCTCTGTTATATACTGCATTTTTATTTATTAATTTTTGCTTATTAGCTTCAAAGAACAGTCTAACACCATAGTGTTTTATTCATTTTACCTAGCAAGCAGAAGAACTTAACTCTTGTTTGAGTTTGAGGTCTTAATGTTTTATTTATTATAGTTATTGAAGATTCCGAGCTAACTTAAAGACATAGACTCATAGACTAAAAAGAATAGGGCCAGTTGTAAATATTGTTTCTTTGTTCTTTGTTCAGAAACAATGATGAAATCGAATGTATTGGTATTTGTTCTGCTCGTTAATTCTCAACAAATTATTGAAAGACTTGCATCTCATTATTTATTTATTTGAGATAATGCAATAATTAAAGAAAAAAAATCACAAGTGCAATAGTAAGGATTTTGTAAGGCATGTTTGCCTTGCAGTCATTACTCATGTTCAGCACTCTGGGTTAATAACTACATAACTTTCTTTTTAGTTTATTAGTACTTACTAAATATCTCATAGCGGTTACTAAATAATGCAGTTAAATGTGAATAAGTGATAAGTGAATGATAATCTGAAATTTTATGCGATTGTTCTGAACCTCAGTGATCTGAAGCTAGCTTATAGTTACTCACAGGCCATTAGGAAGAAACACTTAATTTAGCACCACTACTGTATATGGTAGAAATGTTTTATGTATATATACTAAAATCACTATATGCATTTCAAATGAAACATACTTGTCTATAGCCACTTTGACATTATGTATGTATGTACTGTATGCATTTTTATATACACTAACACACCCCATGCCCTGGAAAAAAATCTCTGACAAGAGAAGATGATTTAATCAGATGATGAATTAACCTGTCTGAAAATGTAGTACACTACAAATCAGACTCCATGATTTGCTTAAAACAAGATGGTGTTTTGTTTAAGTAGGGCTCTGTGTAGGTTAGGCTCACTTTCTCTATTGATGTTGTGACTGATCTTGGAGGAAGTGAATCATGCAAAAGCATCATAATTACTTGTATAGAGCAACAATGCAGTTATTCAGGGCTACAATGACAGTATTTGACCGGCCAAATCGATTGAGCTGAATCCAACTGAGCTGAAAATCAATTGCAAAAGCCAGAATATAGAAAGGAAGTCAAAATTACTATTGTAAATGTCAGACAGATCAGTTATCAAAGCTTGTGAGATGTTGTGAGGGCAATGTTACACACATTTCAAGTGCTTACAGACTTCAAGGAACTTAATGTCATGTACTAGTATAGATGTAAGTATTCAATTTGATTTCTCAAGATCATGGTCTACTTTCGGCCTGTAACAAAAGAGGACCTGGGACCTTGGTGGTTCTGGGGAGAAATTCCATAACAGCATAAAAATAACAGAAAATTGTTGCTGTGCCTTTAAAATCGTTGCCTTGCAGTTACCTAATTAGCATACGGCAGTAGCAAAAAATATACATAAATACATGCCACAAGCTCCAGTTAATGTTCAAACATTAAAATGGAAAAAAAAGATCTTTAACACTTTCATGTTTGTTGGTGTGAGATGTGCTTCTTTAAGTATTTCAGAAACTGATGATCTCCTGAGACTTTCACACACAATAGTCCCCAGATTTTACACAGATTGGTGCAGAAAAAACACTGAGTGAGTGACAGTTCTGTATGTAACAACCTGATTTATATCAGAGATTATCTTTTTCTACGTTTGGTTGCTAGGGCTATTGAAGACGTGTGCTTTATTCATCTGATGTTCATGTGTGCTGACAAGCTTATGTATTACATATTCTCAAATGCCCTTTTTCATAAGTTCAATATGTTTGTGTACATGCTCTTTACTGCATAGGGTTTTTTCTTTCCAAAGAGAGGTTAAGGGGCAGAGGAAAATAGTTAGAAGCTAGGGGTCGGAGCAAAGAAAGAACATGAAGTCGGAAGAGGAGGGAAAGAAAAAATGGCGTGCAGAAAAAGCAGTCGTGTTGTGCCGGGACTTAGTTTCACAAGAGTTTCCCAGACATCTGTGGTTTGTTACAATCAATATTAAGTGTGCTCAGAAAAAACGTCTTTCTCCAGGCTGTGAGGTGTTTCCGGACTAATATGCTTCACTGTATTTGAGTTTGGAGAGTCACAATGCTTCACTCAGACTGAGTTTCAACACATGAGTTTTGTAAACATAAACCTGGCTGACGAACACGGTCTGAGGGTTTAACTTACTTTTTCCTTTCCCTTTCAGTGCTGTTTCACCTTCATGGGGTTTGTTTACTTTCACAATACTGGTTTCCACTGACTCAATAAGAGCTGTTCCAAATTAACACATGGATGTACCACCAATTATTTTAATTAATTGAAGTAGTGTTATGCTCTGAGCCTCTCAAATGCTAATGGGTTAGAGTGAGAATCATAATTTACCCTAGACAGATTTCTTTTGTTAGTGGGATGTGCTTTTTTACCTCTTGATCCATATTCAGGCTAAGGGGTTAGAACAGTAAGTCAGTGTTCAAAAGGTAGGGTTTAAGTTGTCTTAGATGCAACCTACAACATCCACATAAGCACGCACCCAGCAAAAAGGGATACATTAAAGGAGGCTTCTCTGGGATTCTTTTTTTCCTACAATAAGTAAATTTTTTGCATATTTCCTAACTTGAAAACAATACAATTATTTTGTATTTGTCGCTAAGCTTAATCCACGCTTGTCTGGCTCTATTCCAGAGAGGACCTCTATGCGATTTGTACTAAATTGAATATGCAATTATTGTTTTCTCCATCACTCTCTGTGGAGCTCGGTGTGGGCAATGAGGTGCAAGCAGCAGTCGAATTGCCACCATATTCCATATTCATTACTAAGTTTAACTTAGACTGGCCTTATGAAAGGCTAGCATTGTCCGCTCTGAGCTTGACAATAGGTACCTCCCATTTTTTGCAGACTTCCACGCGGAGGTGTTGAGGCTGTGGAATGATTCCACATTCCACCTCTTCCCTTCATCGGCTGCATGGAGAAAGTCTGCACTCCCATAGGAGAGTTTGAACCTGCTGTACCGAGTTCTGGTTATAAGATTTTATGCCCAACACACAAAGGAATTTTTTAAATCCTATTCTTTCTACAGCGGTCTTTCCTGTAGACCGCATCTCTTATCCTAGGACCTCTCAGTAGTACTGGAGGGGCTGCTAAGTCCCCTTTGAGCCAATGGAGTCAGACTTGGAGGAGTTTCTGGTTGAGTTCCGGAGTTGATGAGATGCTGTGTCACTGGCCACAATCGTGGCATCCATTTGTGCTTCCTTCAGACAAATAGAAGCTGGAGTAATGTGACATAGATGCCATTTCTTTGGTCTTGCTGGCACGCTCGGCTTTGTCACATGACCGCCGTAGCCAGTAGATTAGCATGATTTCACACAGAACCTCTGCTTCAGTATGCATGAGGGATGTGGTTGATCAGTGGTTAAGGTGTTCTATTGATTGGAAGGTCAAGACCTCAAAACCCAGGTCCACCAAGCTGCCACTGCTGGGCCCCTGAGCAAGGCCCTTAACCCTCAATTGCTCAGTTACATAGGTTAAATCCCAGAAATGTAAATTTAGAAATCCGCTGATACCCAACTGCTGACACAGTAAGGTCTTTAAGGACACAGAATGCTGCTGCTACATCTTGTGACTATATGCAAGGTCTGGAAATACCTTTTGGAACAACTGAAATTCCATCTGACCTTGATAAATTTTGTCTATACATTTCAATGTATAGGCAAAAAACTACCCACCTATTTGCTTAGGTTAGAAAAACTGTTACACTGTGTGCTCAGAAGGGAGGTGTGGAGTTGTCAGACATAAAGCGAGTATGCATTGTGCAGACTGTAAGAGATGCTTTGCCACACAATACGACTGTCCTGAGCATTTGTATGATTCACAATCTGAGACCCTCCCACATTCACTGAGTTGCTCAGAGGTTAGGAAGCTCTACTTTAACAGTGCAGATTGAAGGCATTTATATTAAAGCCTTTCTTGATACAAGTTCTCAAGTGATCTTGCTGTACAGATCCTTCTATGACAGATACTTGACACACCTGCCAATGGCACCCATCATTGATTTACAGATGTGGGATCTCAGCTCTGATGGCTACTCTTATGATGGCTATTTGTCACTTAAGATGGAGTTCTTGTAATCTAATAGGGGTCATATCCATACTCATTGGTACACACCAATTGTGAGGCGACTGTTAAAGAATTGTAAAGATCTTGGTGAGGCCAGAGTTGCAGGCAGCCACCGTTATGAAGTCTAGGAAAATCGCAGTGGAATGTAAGGGAACTTGCTCACTCTGACCAAAGTGACGCTGATTGCTCACCTCTTCCCAGTTGAGGTGGTGTTTTTTCTCTTGTGAACAGTCTAACATTAAATCAGTTGGGACACTGACCCATTTTTCTTTTAACTTTGGAAACTTTTTCAAGTTTTCAAGGAATGGAAGGAAAGATTAGAAAAAAAATTACCGAACACAGTCATGTTTTCTCTGATCATGGGTTTGATGTTGGCTGCTGTAGAAATGAATGCCACGCCATTAAATCTACTTAAGACAAGCTTTTTCAAGAGAGGTTTCATTGACCAGCACCTGCAGATTTACAGGCATTATTACTGGGTCAAGAAGTCTTTATGCCTCACCTATTTTTGTGGTGAGAAAAAAGAATGGAAAGATGGAAAGGAAGATGTGTGTAGACTTTGTTATGTTAAACAAATGCACTAGACTGGATCAGTACACAATACCAAGAAATGAGGAAGCACTGACTTGTCTCAATGGCAGCAAATTGTTTAGTGTTCTGGAACTCAGATGTGAATATTTTCAAGTCCCCATGAGTTAGTTTGGTAAGGAGAAAACAGCTTTAATTTGGTCAGTGGGTTTCTGTCAGTTTAACAGGATGCCACAAGGGGTGTCAGGAGTGCCGGCTACCTTTCAAAACCTTATGGAACAAACTGTTAGGGATATGAATTTGCTGGATGTCTTAGTCTATATTGATGATATTATTGTGTTTTGAGCAGCACTTGAAGAGCATAAAGCAAGCCTATTAATTGTGTCATTGGATACATGCCTGTTTTGTCATCCACCATTGACTTAATGTGTCATTACTTAATGTGACTTAACGTACATGTCTCAGGATGGGTGTGACTTCATGGCCCAGACCAAACGATGTGTCTGCACTGCGATAAGTAAATGGATTCTGTGAATATTGCATAAGTTTTGTGAGGGATTATGCCAAAGTGCCATACCCATTGAACCAACAGCTGGCAGGTTACCTCCAACTGGTAAGAAATCCTAAGCAAAACATGACAAAACTTACCAAGTTTGTCAGAGCATTTTGGTAGTAGATGCAATGGCAGTTGCAAGGCAGTTTTTGAGAAGTTAAAGCAAATGCTCAAATAAGCCCCTGTGTTATTTTTTGTAAACCCAGAGTGCCTTATGTACTGCATGTAGATGCTTGTTGAGAAGTTAAGTTGGTCTAGGTGGTGTGCAATACCAAGACCAAGGTAAAGGTTTGAGGCCAGTTGCTTTCATTATTTGCAGCCTTACTTCCTCAGAGTGAGATTATCCGGTAGGTAAACTAGAGTTCTTGAAATTGAAGTGGGCAGTAGTGGACAAACTGCATGACTACCTGTGCAGAGCAAAGTTTGAAGTAAGCACAGAGTGCAAACAGTAACAACTAATGTGCTCACATCTGCCAAATGGGATGCAACATGTCCCTGCTGGTACGCTGCTTTGTTCAGTTATGATTTCACCCTCAAATACAGATCAGGGTTTCAGAAAACTGCAGATGCTCTTTTCAACAGTTTGAGGACATAACTGCAGCTGATGTGAAAGCCCTATATCTATGGTGACAGACCAGTGAAAACTGAATGCTAAGAAATTGATCACTTATGCTTTTCTGTACACAATCCCACAAGCTTACTGTAATCTATCTACTTTGTGCACCAAGGAGATGCATGTCCCGAGTTCTTTAGGGCTGTCCAATGCTCAACAAGAGGATCCTGGTGTGGCCTAAGTATGGTCAGCTCTCATCAATGGAGATGTGACCAAGGTTGATAAGACAAAGTCTCGAACCAGCACACTGCTTCTGAGAGAATGGGAACAGATTAATCCCTAAATTATATACAGTTTGGTTGGATGTACTGATAGAAATCAGTACCTAAAAAAAATAGGAACATCAGCATCAGACTGAAAAAAATATATAAAGGATCAGATACCAAGAGCAACCTGATTTGGAATATAAATATTCACTAGTTCTTTGGAATAATATTGTTGTGGCAAGGCAAGGCATTACTTTTACAACAAAAGCTGCTTACTGAATAACCCAGACAATTACTCCATTAGTATGAGAGGTGCTAAAAATGAGATATACTTTCTAACCAAATTACCCACAAACAGAATAAAATGCAGGGGTCTGATTTTTTTACTAAATAGATGATTAATGGAAAGTAGCTCTGTGACTTGTAACGATTTGGAAAAAACACAGACTGTCTGACATGAATACAGAGCTCTCATTAGAGCCATGCTTTAAATGTCAGCAACCTGTATATAAGTTGTGTTAGATTTTTTTTCCTCTTTTTGTCTCATTTGTAAATCTCTGCCCCAACACCCTTTGTCTGTACATCTCTCTCACTCAGTATTTTTCCTGTCTTTTATTCCATCTCCAACTATAAAGTATTAAGTATGCAATAAACTTTGTGTACTGTGTGGTGTTTATAGATGCCTCTTTGCCAGATTGAGAAGGCGCACACTGCTTCTTTGCAGACATCAGGAGTTGGCTGTGGAGTATAAAGTATTCATGTTAGAATATTGATGAGCATATCTGGTTAAGACCATGTGGCTTTAGTTGGCCATATGTCTGTGCATACTGCTAGCAAGGACCTAGACTGCAGCATATGGTGCATCTGCCCTGAATTGGGCATTATTTTTATCATTACCATCCTGTATAGTCCAGCAGACTGCCTCCATGACCAAGAACCATGACCAAGTATGCATTTAAATGAAAAGAACGCTGTGAAAGTCATAAACACCACGTTCCTTATTCCTTGTTAGTCTCTGTTGATATATTCATTTGCTTGTTGTGCCTTTTTTGTGGAGTTTTGCATATTTCACTTTGAATCCTACAGTAGCTGTATTTTTTGTGCTCGTTTCCTTGTTCCTTGTTTCTTATGTTTCTTTTGTCACTCTGAACTATGGAGTTTTTAGTGGAAATCAATCTCTCTCTCTCTCTCTCTCTCTCTCTCTCTGTATGTTTGTGTGTGTGAACATCTATATATCTCTCTCTATATATTACACAATTATTTAGTGTTAATTGATTTGCTCTCACAAAATCATTATCATGTGGGAACAACTGTCAAGATCCCTCCCCCTTGCGCAGAGCGAGGGTGGCTCATGGCACCTAGCAGCACACAGCACTACAGTGCACACTTCAGTAATTATGTGCTTGTTTACATTATCACATTATGCATGTCTTGTCTCCACCCATGGTTGTCTTCCTCATGTGTCCCGATTGCTCACACCTGTTGTCAGTTTGTCACTACCGAGCCTTTGTTCTGAGGGCCAATTTTCTGATCCTTGATGTTGTTTTGTTTCATGATTCATGTTCTTGAATCACCTAGTTATTGTTGTTTGCTGATTGCTTGACCTGTGCCTGTTTCCATTTACAATTTTTATTCTTGTTTTGGATTTGCTTGCTTGCCTTTCTGTAATAAATGCTTTATCTGCATTTGCATCCATTGCAACACTCCATTGCCTCAACATGACAACAACATTTAGGATTGTTACAGTACAGTTAAGTGCTCCCAATTGATGGAATATCAGTCAGATACAGTAAATCTGTTTTTTATTTGGTAAGCTTATTGTATATTGTGAGTGCTATGCTAAACGGTGGCAGTAACAACTCCCTCAAGATGAGGAGGAACCCTGGGAAGAACAGCTTGTTTATTTAGCTATTCTTGATGTCTACAGGGTAACCTGAAAGTCTCTATACATAAAAAAAAAAACGTTTGTTTAACAAAATATCTTCATATGTAGTTTATATTTTTATACAGTTTTTTAAACAGTGGCTTTGACAAACTCTGAAATCCTTTTTATGACTGCACAGGAAGCTGTTGTTAAACTGGGAAGTTTTTAAACTGGGACGTGTGGAAATGGCAATTGAATGACACATAAAACTGTTTCCAAGCATATTAACAAATTCCAAAAAAACTGGAAGTGCTGCCATGCAGCAGCGAAGTGGGCTTCCATGAACATCCACTGATGAAGGCATATGGTATTTTATTTGGTGTCGCATGGTGTTGCAGCAGAGGGTCTTGGAACAATGCATACAATAATGCAGATAGACAATATGTTAAAATGTGCTTTTTGAAACAACAAAACCGCACAGTTTAAGACAATGGAAACAGTCCAGGTAAGGTTTTTTACATTTTCAACTATTATGAGCCTATGTATTCTCAGATTCCTGTTCTAGCCTGAAATCTCAGTGTGGCCTTCTACTGTTATAGTCCAACCAACTCAAGGTTTGATGTGTTATGTGCTCTGAGATGCTTATCTGATCACCACAGAGTGGTTATTTGAGTGACTATAGTCTTCCTGTCAACTCAAATTAGTCTGGCCATTCTCCTCTGACCTCTCTCATCAGCTAGAAGATCAACCTGAAGAAGTGCACTAAATTAAAATCCCAGGAGATCAGCAGATTCTGAAATACTTTGATCAGCCCACTTGGCACCAACAAAACAGTCACTGTTATCAAACTTTTTCTCATTCCGATATTTGACTTGAAATTTCGTTCTTTACTCATATCTGCAGAATTTTATCCATTATGCAGCTACCACATGATTGGTCTGGACCCATCAGTTTAGGTCTACTGCTCTCAAGTTTTTTCTTCTTATCACATTACGCACAGTGAATAATTCTTTGATGGGCAGTGTAGTCATATAAGTCTGTATGGTAAATAGTTTTTGAAATGAAAAAAGATAGACCTAATAAATAGGTGCACATAGCCTGGAACATGGATTTGAGAGTTATATGTCAAACAATAAGGAAAACAATAAGAACATTTAGAAAGAGCTTTTATGACCAAGTACAACTGGTCATTTCTTTTGTACTTGAAGTAATACTATAAACTCACCATGTATCTTTACATTTGTATTATTAATTCAATTCAATTCAAGTTTATTTGTATAGTGCTTTTTACAATTGACATTGTCTCAAAGCAGCTTTACAGAACATAAACATAGAACAAAAGGTTATTATAAAGAATAATATAAAGATTAACAGAATACAAAATTCACTATTAATATTAGATATATTTAGTTCACATTGTGTATGTATTTATCCCAATGAGCAAGTCTGAGGTGACTCAGGCAGCAGTGGCAAGGAAAAACTCCCTTAGATGGTAAAGGAAGAAACCTTGAGAGGAACCAGACTCAATGAGGAACCTCATCCTCATATGGGTGACACTGGTGGGTGTGATTATAAATATACAGTCTGACAAATGTTGTGTTGATGCAAAAGTTCACATGGAGTTCACATCTCCTCTATAGTATCACAGAGTACAACTGGAGCTGGTAGATCTCTAGATGCTTCAGGATTCTCAGAGTCGGCCTCATCTCAGTAGAGGTCCAAAATCTTCATTGCATGGAAGATGGTACAATTTCTGGATGCCTCTGGATGGGTAGAAAGAGAGAAGCAGTGGAGAGGGATTAACATAGCTGCTGTTCATGATATTTGCAAGTCTGATGTAATAGCACACAATATTATGGGATGTATTATGTGTACGCCTGACTAAATAGATGAGTTTTTAATCTACATTTAAACTGGGAAAGTGTGTCTGAGCCCCAAAACTATTCCAAAGTTTGGGAGCTAAATAAGAAAACACTCTACCACCTTTAGTATACTTAGCTATTCTGGGAACTACCAGAAGTCCTGACTTTTGTGATCTCAGAGAGCATGAAGGACTGTAACATGTTAGAAGACTAGTTAGATAAATGGGAGCTAAAACATTTAGAGCCTTGCACGTAAGTAGCAGCAGTTTGTAATCAATTCTAAACTTAACAGGTAGCCAGTGTAGAGATGATAAAATTGGGGTTATATGATCATACTTTCTTGTCCTAGTGAGAACTCTGGCAGCTGCATTTTGTACTAACTGTAGCCTATTTATTAAAGATGCAGGACAACCACCTAGTAAAGCATTACAATAGTCCAGTCTAGAGGTCATGAATGCATGAACTAGCTTCTCAGCATCAGATACAGATAGGATGTTTCTCAGCTTGGCAATATTTCTAAGGTGGAAGAAGGCTGTTTTTGTAGTATGGGCGATGTGATTTTCAAAAGACAAGTTGCTGTCTAATATAACACCCAGGTCTTTCACTGTCGAGCTACTAGTAACAGTACATTCCTCTAAATGGAAGCTGAATTGTGAGAGTTTCTGTGTACTGGTTTTTGGACCAATAAGTAGTATTTCTGTCTTTTCGAAGTTTAACAACAGAAAATTACAGCTCGTCCAATCTTTTATCTCTCTAACGCACTGAGTTAATTTGGACAATTTAACTATTTCATCTGGTTTTGATGAGATATATAACTGTGTGTCATCAGCATAACACTGGAAACTAATCCCATATCTTCTAATGATGTTCCCTAATGGAAGCATGTATATCGAGAAAAGCAGAGGTCCTAGGACTGATCCTTGAGGGACCCCATAATTAACTGGCAATAAACTGGAGGATTCACCATTTAATTCTACAAAATGGTATCGATCAGACAGGTAGGAGCTAAACCAACTTAAAGCCTGTCATGAATACCTTTGTAATTTTGTAAGTGATCTAGGAGAATGTTGTGATATATAGCTTCAAATGCAGCACTAAGGTCAAGTAGAACTAATAGTGACCACAGTCTTGGTGCGAAGCTAAGAAGCTAAGAAGTCATTTGTAACTTTCACAAGTACAGTTTCTGTGCTATGATGGGGCCTAAAACCTGACTGAAACTCTTCAAAGATATTGTTCTCCTGTAAGAAGGAGCTCACTTGAACAGACACAACATTTTCTAGTATTTTAGACATAAATGGAAGATGTGAAATAGGTCTGTAATTTGATAGTTCATCCATCCGTCCATCTTCTACCGCTTATCTGGGGCCGGGTCGCGGGGGCAGCAGTCTGAGCAGGGACACCCAGACTTCCCTCTCCTCAGACACTTCCTCCAGCTCCTCCGGGGGAATACTGAGGCGTTCCCAGGCCAGCCGAAAGACATAGTCCCTCCAGCGTGTCCTAGGTCTTCCCCGGGGCCTCCTCCCAGTTGGACATGCCCGGAACACCTCCCCAGGGAGGCGTCCAGGAGGTATCCGGAACAGATGCCCGAGCCACCTCAACTGACTCCTCTCGATGTGGAGGAGCAGCGGCTTTATTCTGAGCTCCTCCCGAGTGACCGAGCTCCTCACCCTATCTCTAAGGGAGCGCCCAGCTACCCTGCGGAGGAAACTCATTTCGGCCGCCTGTATCCGGGATCTTGTCCTTTCGGTCATGACCCAAAGCTCATGACCATAGGTAAGGGTAGGAACGTAGATCGACTGGTAAATAGAGAGCTTCGCCTTGCGGCTCAGCTCTTTCTTCACCACAACAGACCGGTATATCGACCGCATCACTGCAGAAGATACACCAATCCGCCTGTCGATCTCCCGCGTCATCCTTCCCTCACTCGTGAGCAAGACCCCAAGATACTTAAACTCCTCCACTTGAGGCAGGGGCTTTCCACCAACCTGAAGGGGGCAAGCCACCCTTTTCTGGCTGAAAACCATGGCCTCGGACTTGGAGGTGCTGACTCTCATCCCCGCCGCTTCACACTCGGCTGCAAACCGTCCCAGTGCACTCTGAAGGTCCTGATTTGAAGAAGCCAACAGGACAACATCATCTGTAAAAAGCAGAGACGAAATCCCGTGGTCCCCAAACCGGACTCCTTCCGGCCCCCGACTGCGCCTAGAAATCCTGTCCATATAAATAACGAACAGGACCGGTGACAAAGGGCAGCCCTGCCGGAGTCCAACATGCACTGGGAACAAGTCTGACTTACTGCCGGCAATGCGAACCAAACTCTTGCTCCGGTCATATAGGGACCGAACAGCCCTTAGCAGCGGGACCCGGACCCGATACTCCCAGAGCACCCCCCACAGATCACCACGAGGGACACAGTCGAATGCCTTCTCCAGATCCACAAAGCACATGTGGACTGGTTGGGCAAACTCCCATGAACCCTCCAGCAACCTGGTGAGGGTATAGAGATGGTTCAGTGTTCCACGACCGGGACGAAACCCGCATTGTTCCTCCTGAATCCAAGGTTCGCCGATCGGCTGGATTCTCCTCTCCAGTACCCTGGCATAGACTTTTCCGGGGAGGCTGAGGAGTGTGATCCCCCTGTAGTTGGAACACACCCTCCGGTCCCCCTTCTTAAACAGAGGGACCACCACCCCAGTCTGCCAGTCCAGAGGCACTGTCCCCAGCCACCACGCGATGTTGCAGAGGCATGTCAACCAAGACAGCCCCACAACATCCAGAGACTTGAGGTACTCAGGGCGGATCTCATCCACCCCCGGCGCCTTGCCACTGAGGAGCTTCTCAACCACCTCAGTGACCTCAGCTTGGGGGATCAACGAGTCCTCAACTGAGCCCTCTGCCTCTGCTTCCTCAGTGGAAGACATGTCGGTGGGGTTGAGGAGATCCTCGAAGTACTCCTTCCACCGTCCGAGAATGTCCCCAGTCGAAGTCAGCAGATTCCCACTCCCACTATAAACAGTGTGAGCAGGGCACTGCTTCCCCCTCCTGAGGTGCCGGACGGTTTGCCAGAATTTCTTTGAGGCCAACCGATAGTCCTTTTCCATGGCCTCACCGAACTCCTAGTTATTAGATAGTTCATTAGGATCTAAATTCAGGTCTTAATGAGTGGCCTAATAACTGCCAACTTGAAAGATTTAGGGACGTAATCCTAGATTTAGGTAAGTAAAGAAAGCGAGGAGTTAATAGTATTAAGAAGAGGCTCACCAGCTGTATGTAACACTTCTTATTATTGTATTCATCATTGTATTTTTTGGTATACAGTATAATCAGTATGATTGACAAATGAAAATAAAAAAATAATGATACAAAAATTTCTTCTCTTCTAGCAGTTCTTTCTTCATTTGGGAATCTGACAGTTCATTTGGGAATCTGACAGTCTGTGATGTTCTCTATTTTAATTAAATCCAAAACCTCATGTACTGTGTGCTGTAGATTATATAGTTTCATATTCATTTTGATGTACTGTGTGTGCATTGGAAATATTAAGCTATTAGTACACAATAATAAGAATGAACCACATACATGAAAATGTAAGAAAATTAAAGAATGTTAGCAAAAGAAAGAAAATACACAGTGTTTATAGCTGTAACAAACCTACAAAATAATGCTTTGAATATTGCTAAAATAGTTCTTCCTATTTGGTTGGTTTGGTGGTTTGACTTTGACTGTGTATTGACAGAACATACACTATGGCAGTGACTATAGTTTTGCTCCCATGGAAAATATTTACTGAGCATCTGTACAGAACAGTGCCTCTCCTGTCATATTGCCATGCTGAGTAATTGCTTATGTTGCTAGGGGCAGAAACCACTAGTGAATTTAATCATTTTTCTGTAGTTAAAGGAGGCAGGTTGCTCAAAGTCGGCAGTTAATCAGTGGAAAGAGAACATAGGCTTTGGGTTAATGATGAAATGAATTAACTTATAACTTTAATGTTCTCTGATCTTTTTGGGACAGACTGTATTATTTTTAATACAGACTGTATATATTAGTGTTAGCAGTAGTTGTAGTATGTTATAAAATAAATGTGTTTATAAATTTACACCAAAATCTTGCTTAAAGGACTAAGGAAGATGAGAAGAAGTTGAAAAGCTCGACCTGTGTCAACCTTATTGAAATGAAATATTAAATGGCTCAATACTTTAAGGGGGGCACGGTGGCTTAGTGGTTAGCACGTTCGCCTCACACCTCCAGGGTCGGGGGTTCGATTCCCGCCTCCACCTTGTGTGTGTGGAGTTTGCATGTTCTCCCCGTGCCTCGGGGGTTTCCTCCGGGTACTCCGGTTTCCTCCCCCGGTCCAAAGACATGCATGGTAGGTTGATTGGCATCTCTGGAAAATTGTCCATAGTGTGTGAGTGAATGAGTGTGTGTGTGTGTGCCCTGCGATGGGTTGGCACTCCGTCCAGGGTGTATCCTGCCTTGATGCCCGATGACGCCTGAGATAGGCACAGGCTCCCCGTGACCCGAGGTAGTTCGGATAAGCGGTAGAAGATGAATGAATGAATGAATACTTTAAAATCAGAAAACTGTCAGATAGAGGCATATAATTCAGAGACAGAGAGAACTAAAATAACAGGGGTAACAGAGGTGGAAGAGAAAAAGAGGCCCAGATGTCCAACTATTCTGCAAGTGAGTATACTAACTCATGTTTTTATGAATGACCAATTTCAAGACCGGACACAACTGGGAGTAGGTATGTGTGTGTGTGTGTGTGTGTGTGTGTGTTAGGTCTATTAAATGAAGCCTCTGTGCAGCTGGTAGGTCAGCTGGTGTAATTGTGAACACATTTTCAACAGACAGTGGCAGGCTTGTCATGCATTGTCTTAATTAACCAAAACTCACCTCATTTCACAAGGCATATCCTCTCTCTCTCTCTCTCTCTCTCTCTCTCTCTCTCTCCCTCTTACAAAACACTCAAGCCATATTGTCATCATATCTCTAAGTAATGAAGAACGGATGAAAACAATCAAAAAACTTGGAAAATATTTATCTGCATTCTTGTGATGTTATAGAGATAGGCCAAGCCTAACTTTAGGCTTGGTACAGAAATTGAACAGAAATTACAGACAGGAAAACACCTTGTGGCCAATAGTGGAAAAAATATGTGTTCTTACTTCAGGGTGTGTAACATGGATTCATTTGCATCTGTCACTTATTGACAGCTGGCAAATGAAAGTCACACCTATAACACCTGCACACTTCACAAACACTTCCACACACATCTGAGGAATTGATGGCCAGTCTTTCCATTCCTACCTCCTCATGACACCTCTTACTGTTATCCTTTATCACAATTAACTCTATCTTTGTTGCTGTTGTTATTATCCTTTCCTGTTATTATTATAGTTATTATAGTAGTCAATATTATATACAGAATGTTCAAGTTTTTGAGATGCATTTTCAATGCTTTGGAGATATTGTAGAACATACGGTCAGGACAATAATAGTTTGACAAGAGAGAGAGGATTGGATGAGCGCTGCATGTAATTTAACATTTAATCAGCTGCAGAAATGGAACAGATTTTTTAATGTGTAGGGCAGTACAAAGCTATTGCATTGTACTGAGCTTAATGATTGACGCATATTTTTAATTGCTTGCAAAAGTTAATCGCATTAACTCCTAATAATTTGATCATTCAGACATAAAACAAATGTAAGCTTCTCCATATTTCCTATACATCTCTTACAGCTAGCTTGGGAGTTTGAAGACTTGAAGAATGTGTGTGTGTGCTTTAGCAAGCAATTGTATCTATATGACTGTGAGACTAATGGCAATGTTGATTATTTCTTGGCAGTACTGAGTCCCTCTATGCTCATCAGCAAAATGCCTCAGCCTGGTACAGAGATAATGGCCATTCAAAGCCCTAAGAATAACAGAATGCTGCCAACAGAGAGACTTCTTTCACCCATTAGTTGGAGTTTAAGTGCAACTCCGCTTAGTCCTATATGCAATAGCTGGTATTTTTGACCGAATGGCACCATATTGTTGAGACAGTCAGAAACTATAAGCACAGTAGCTGGTGGCATACACCTAAAACACGAAAGACAATCCATCAACTGAGGATCAAGGAGCTCAAACCTTAAACCTAGGCATGTCACATGTTCCTGAGAAGTCAGAGGGTTTACTGACAGGGACAGAGGGTTTACTGTGGGAAAGGCTGGCTCAGTGTTTATACCCTGTTACTGATAAGCTGCGTTTTTTTGTATCACTGTATTCCTATAGGGACACTGTTTCATTTTACGTAGCTACACATGACTGAAATGACAATAAAAGCTACTTGACTCTTGCCGAGGCTATCACTGTTGGCCATTAACTCTCATGTGCTCAGCTCAATTATAAGTCTCTGCCAAATTTAAATGAAGAATCACAAGGGACTATCTTGTTATCTTGTAAGGTTGCAACAGTTAGAAACTACCAAGTCAACACTGAAAATAACATTAGACACCTTGTTGCCTAAGATGAATAATTTGCATATTAATAACTAAATTAAAGTTGATGTCTCAAAGAAGAAATCTTTGATTTGAATTATGTTGACTTTATGGATGTGCTTCACCAGTATTTTTAATGCCTTCAATATACAAGGTTTGGCCATAACATGGTCAAAAACCCTCTGCCATCCTTCTGTCCCAGAGAGCAAAACAAGGGCAATTATGTTCTTGTGAATTCTTTGCCAGAGACTGCTAGAGATTTGATCATGCAGTCTCCTGATGAGTTGTTCAACTGGGAGTCTTGGACAGGCATGTTAATCAAGCATGCTGATTGGAATATTATGCTGCATTCAAATTACCTTGGATGTGGGAAGTCAAAGAAGAGAATTACGTTAATTTTAACATCCATACAATTGAGCTACAAGGTGGGGGGCTGTTAGCAAATGACTAGTCATTTAACTGTGAAAAGTGATGCTTATTTTTTCTTCTAAACAGTGAACTGTATAGTCAACGTTATAGATCTAATGAGCATGTTAATTGATCTAAACCAAATACTTGGATATACAGCACTGCTCAGTAGCACTTTAATATACAGTAAAGTGCTACTTTGTTTACTGCTGATACTGTGCTCAATCATGTTGATGTGGCTTCATTTCGCTGAACTTCTGATGAACTTGGAAAGTTGATGGTTGAGAAGACCATCATAAATTTCCATGTGTAGGGAGTAATTTCTTTGTTTTTTTGTTTTTTTTTGTTTGTGTTAAGCACATTGTCCATTTTACCATTTAATAGCTGACACACATGTACCTTAACAGTGCTTCAATGAATTATCAAAGAAAGCAAGATATATATCCAGAATCTGCCATACCAACTGACAAGCTGTGCTAGCTACATCTTCTTTAAAAACACCCCTAAAAATAACCAAACGTTAATTATCCTAAAGTGTTTTACCTTGTTACCTAAAGTATTTGTAATAATCTTTCCTTTACTTATCAAACTTAAAAGATTATGCACTAATAAGTGCTGAAATAAATGATTCATGACAAAACACTATTAAAAACGAAATCTGCCAAAAACATAGATAGTATTGTATTGTTAATTTACATTCCATGTTATCCCGTTCATTATGTCCCAGTTGATTTGCTTATGGTTAGCTTATGTGTGGAGAACCATAAGATAACCTACATCGGTTGACTTTAGGTTAATATTATTGCAGGTCATTTCTCTGATCTTTCATCTTGCTCTGTCTTGCTTTGTTTCATTTTCAAGGATATATGTTAAATTTAACATTTCTAAAGCACTAATTCATTTGTGTTAGAGAGAGATGAAATATACAGTGTGCTTCTGCACAAATAAAATGTTGTATTTACTGTTTTTATTGAACAGCTCAAAATAAGACAAAAAATAAGGCAGGGAGATAGCAGGTATGAGCTTCAATGACATTTTTCATTTTAACAATCTTTTCTTCTGTATGTGGCATGAAACTTAACTAAAACTGCAACCTTATTCCCTATCACTTTGAAAGTACCTCCTTGCACCAAATGCCACTTGAACCTTTGTTCAGTGATATTTGAGAAATATTTAATATACAGTAGGCAATGATGAGTAGTTTCAAAGAAAATGAAACAGGTTCCCTGTCTCAACAGTGTGTGTACTCAGCATTCCAAACACATGCTTGGGGCAATGAAGTATTCAATAAAGTGTGTGTATTTGCACAACTGGTGGAACATTGAATGAAATTACATTTAAATATTTTACTGTAATATATCTAATCATGTTTTCTATGTAAAACTATTCTTTTCAAGGTTGCATTATAGTACACATCGCCTTTAAACTATTATATTACACTTCCCAGATATAATCTAGTGTTATTTTTATTTATTCCTTTTTAGACCATTCATGTAGTAAATAATGAACCTCTTTGTGACATGACAATTGTGGGTGTTAGAGACACTCATGGGCTAATTAAGCATTCACTCCATCAAGCATGCTCATTTCTTGCTACTTTAAAGGTGGCAATATATATCAACTTATTGTCCTCTTTGGCTTTTTCACTGTATCTGAAGTCAAATTGCAATGAAGTAATAGAACCAGCGCTGATAAAAATGTATGTTTAAGCTAGAACTACATTCTGAGCTGTTATAGATATTATTCCAGACATTCTGATTCAAGAATTCAACTGCACTGTAGATCTAAGCAAGATAATTAACCAACCTTATTTAATGAGTTATTTTGACTAGGAATCTAAGTTAGGTTCATCATGGTAAATTTAATACAAAACAATAACATGAAAATGAGTGAAAAATTAAAGTATTAAATTTCCGTGCACACAGATACAAAAGCTTTGGGGTGATCCAGAGACACCAGATGAGTTGTGTTTGAGCAATAAGGCACAAAAACATTGCTTTTTATAGCATATTGAAAACAATCAAGGTTTGCTTTTAGTGTTCTCATTTTGATGATCCACAAATTTACAGCTCTGTTAGGTAATTCAAATAAACAAAATAAAAGGTGTGAGCTGCTTCATTTTCTATCTCCTTCACCCTGTGTGGGTATTTGACTCTCTTACGCTTGGGTGCACACTCTTTCTCTGTTAACATCATTTCAGGTTTCTAATGTATCCATGGCCTGAAAATGTAACTACTGTTCTGAAACATTTTTAAATGCTATCCCATGAGAAGCTTTTTACACTGGTCAGCTGTGACAGAACGATGATTATAGCGCAGGTTAAAGTTACATGTGCAATTTACATCTAATTGAGTTAGTATATTTTTCTCTAGTTTTTCTCCATACTCAATAACTTTGAATTAACCCCATGAGGTCAGGACCTACCCCTTAAAGTAACACTTTCTTAATTAAAAAATACAAAACATGTTTTTTATGCCATGCTAACTTCCCAGTGGGATTTTTAGACTGAAAGTTCTTCCCTGTGCTAGTGAACTAGTAGGAGGATGTATTTATTGATAGGTATTTATAGAGACTCGTCTGGATAAGTGCCATTAATGTAAATTTTTAACATGCAGTGTTAATTTGTAGTGACTGGCATTTTTAATTAGGTTGATTGTTGTACTTTTGCAGATGTATCCATATCATTAGGTTTGTGTTACTCCAATATGAAATGCAACTGTGTCAAATTTGTGTCAAAACATTACATCTAATGTGTACATGGAGCAGATTGTATGAACAAGGAAACCAAGCCAGTAATAGTGTGAGAAAATGGATTAGATCAATTGTACCATTAATATAAAATATTTTACCCTCCAGAGGACAAACAGCATATAGCATGTTATTTGTATGCTTGGTGTTAATTAACTAATTAAATCTGGGTATCACAGATCTCGCAGAGGTTGGATGCAATACATACAGGGTGTGATTTTATTAATATCGAAATGTATTAATTATCAAACATAGTTGGAGCGAAGACTAAAGAAAAAACTAAACAGTCACAAAAGGTGGACATGGGAAAAAAGGCAGGAACATACATTAAAAACAGGGAATGTAAAAATAACACACAGTCACAAAACTAGGAACAGCCAAAAATATTGGAATATGCAAATCCAAATCGGCATCCAAAACACAGGTCAAAACAAATCAATGGTGGCAAAATAGCAAAATTCAAGGTTCATAGGTTCAATAACAGGAAAAACTTTGCAGAAAATACATCTTAGCAATGATATTTACATGGGAACTGAAACAAAGGAACTTCCTTATTCTAATTTTATTTGATCTTTTTTTTTATACTTCACTACATGTCTTACTGTGTATGAATGTGTGTTTAACGCATGAAAAGAAATTTGCATTTGAGTTTATAAACGAAAAAATACAAAACACATAATGGGTTGCTGGTATTTGCAGTGCACATATTGTCCCTTCAATATTTATCTTAAATAAATAATCTATCTATCTATCTATCTATCTTTTAATTTTTATATATACGTTTATTTCATTTTAACCTGAAGATAAATGTTAAAATGTGACTGCTCATTAAATTGTCATGTAATGGAGGCTGGGAGAGACTAAATTACAGGAGACACTACTTTAATGATGATCAGAGCAAAAAAATCTAAAACACTAGACAAATTCAAAGTAAAAAAATTTATAAAAAAGGATATAAAAGGCAAGAAAAATTACAAGAATCAGGGAATAATTTCAAGGACAAGCCAAGATGTTTGTGGTGGAAAGAAACAGGCTTGATAATGACAGAAACACAGGTAAGCTGAGCATGTACTTCGGTCTTACATTCATAATTCATATTACATTCATATGTCTTACTATCATATTTATTTAATTTGGCAGAGTACCTTATCCAGAGTGACTTACAGCAGTCCTTTGAAGAAGTCAGAAGTCCTCTATCAGTGTCCCCAGAAGTCCTCTATCAGTGAATACACCCTGATACTGGTTCATTAGGTCATGGACAGTCCAAAAAATGACTGCATTTTGCAGACACCCATATCCAGAATGTACAACAGTTTTTTGATGTCTCTTTCAATGAATACATTGATACTGGTTTGCTAGGTCATAGTCTAAGGATACAATATTCCATACCATATCATTTAAAAAAAAAGTGCTAAAAGTGTTAGTTTAAATATTTCAGGAAGAGGTCTATCTTCACCCATTGTTTGAAGGCAGCGAGTGACTTGGCTGTTCTGACATTTAGGGAAAGTTCATTTCCACCATCTGGGTGCCAGAAGAGAGAAGAGTCTTGGTGCATATCTACCTTGTACCCTGAGAATAGTCAAGCTAGAGGATCTGATCCCCCTCTCAAATGCACACTAGTTTTTAAACACTGTGAGGGTTCTAGCTTTGTGAAGACCCGGGTAGCACAGAACTGTTCCAGGGATAAGGGGCAGATGGTAATGATAATCGCCAGTGCATTGATTATTGTTAAAACACTATGGGGTTAAGTAGGTGAGTTGCTTCTCTAAGCAGGAGATTTGGGGGTTTTGAAGCTTCATCCATAGGAAGCATAGGATCACTGCAACCTTAAGAGAGAGAGGCTGCTTGCAGTGGGTGAAGGTCCCAGTGGGTCCCTGTTAATGGCCTGGACAAGGGAAGGCTGAGGTTGAGTGGCAATGTTGAGAAGACTTAATGTGTCCTGATCGGAGGTTCAAACAAGCAGTTAAATGGCCTGGTAAAAAAAGAGACTGGAAGAGACAGCATTTGTGAGAGGGGGCACTTCTGTTACAGAGCCAGTCCAAAATTATTTGCAATAAATTACATATGACAATATGCATTACCAACTGTATAGCTATAAAAATAAAAGACCGGACCTGAAGCAATATAATTCTGTTATTTAGTCAACAGACTTTGGGGAAATTAAATTTAATTTGGTTCAAACTTGGGGGCACGGTGGTTAGCACGTTCGCCTCACACCTCCAGGGTCGGGGTTCGATTCCCGCCTCCACCTTGTGTGTGTGGAGTTTGCATGTTCTCCCCGTGCCTCGGGGGTTTCCTCCGGGTACTCCGGTTTCCTCCCCCGGTCCAAAGACACGCATGGTAGGTTGATTGGCATCTCTGGAAAATTGTCCCTAGTGTGTGATTGCGTGAGTGAATGAGTGTGTGTGTGTGCCCTGCGATGGGTTGACACACCGTCCAGGGTGTATCCTGCCTTGATGCCCGATGACGCCTGAGGCACAGGCTCCCCGTGACCGGAGGTAGTTCGGATAAGCGGTAAAAGATGAATGAATGGTTCAAACTTGGTTAATAAAAAAATGATTAAACAAATCAGTTAGTATAAGCATGAGGGAGAATAAGATATTTAAAGAATGTGCTTAAAGGTTAAAATAATAATAATAATAATAATAATAAAACAACTTTTAAACAAAGCATATTATTTTGACATGTGTGCCTAAAGGAGTAATGGTTCAATCGCATGAAAAGGTATTTGCCCTGGAGCATTACACTAGGGTAGCTTATTAAATTTTAGATTCACCTTCTGCTTCACATAGTATCTCAGCAACATGCAAACTGAAGTGATTAAAATGTTTTACTTAAAAATGGACGGTTGAAGGAGCTGTTATTTAACTTTCTGTCAGGCATTTTTGTCTGCAGAATTGTCAGTTATTGGGTATTTTTTTGTTTTGCACCATTCTGAAAATCCCAGGTGTTGGTTTCTGAAATGCTTAAACCAAACCCTTTCTGCACCAACAATCTTGGCATGCTTAAGTTACTGAGATCAAGTCCATCTATCTGTTTTCTGTATCGCTTATCCTACACAAGGCTGTGGAGATCCTGGAGTGTCAGGATACATGGGGTGTCAACCCATTGCAGGCTGCAGCTGCACTCATACTGACACAACCATTCATACACTATGAACAATCTCAGCTTTCACAGCTGCCAATCCAAAGAAAAATTTTGTTTTATACCTTTTGGATATTTATGTGAAATGACTGTAGTTTAAGTTTCTTTCTCCAGCTTTTTTATCCATTAACCTCTCTGAGGATGTCTCTGCTACTTAATTCTTTATCCATCTATGTCAAAGTCCTGTGCTGTTTGCTGAACATCATTCTCATCATTTGTATGACTTAAATGCCAGCCTACCGAGTTACATTCTTGATGTCATCTATTTTTACTCTCCTGATATGGTCAAGCTTCAGAGATGTTCACATGGCAAAGTTTCTGAGACATTTAAGCACTATTTGGTCTGTGAACCATAGCCCATCTATGTAAGTCACACAACCAAGAATCACCATTATGGAAAATGAACACTTATACTTCACAAGAGGCCTGCCTTCCAGCCCAACATTTCAAGTTAGCACTCATGCAGCGTCAGCATGTTCAGAGTATAATGCTAATGGTTTGTGTCTGTCAAAGACCCACACAGCACTTACACTGTAGAAACGACTGCATTCCATCCACTCTATTCTAATACAGAAATAGATAACTGAGTTTCTTGAGAAAAAAATTATGACAAGTATAAGCTTGTTCTTAAAAGCACAAGCCAAGGCTTACAACTGCTACTCAGTGACTTGATTGGGTAATTGTTAGAAAGAGTTTAATCTTGTGATTATATAAAACTAGAAAATCATTGCAGTACTTGCAAAAATGTTTTTCGTTTGCTGTGACAGAAGCAAAAGCTCATTTTCTAATTATTCTGTGTTTATATGCTGTGACTTCTTTACTAATGAGACTAGCCACAATGTGTGCGAACTAGCAGCCTCATTAGTGCCCCATACTGTAAACACATCTGATTTCTGAACACAGTCTACACTTTATAGACTTCCATTTGACATTTTGAAAGTTACGATGAGGAATAATGATATGGAAAGTGATCCATCTTATCCTCAGAGGAGGTTTTGTAAAAACGGGAAAGGGTGAGACAAAACAAGGTGGGGGAGGAGAGTGGATGGAGTTAGAAAATAAGAGTTATAAAGTCTGTATTAGCATTACAATTAAAAAGCAAGGATTGGAGAGAAGGATGCTCTAAGTCCCAGTAGGCTACACTTCCAACAGCCTCGTGACCCAGTGCACACCCCCCAGTACACACACAGCCCTTATTGAATATATTACCATAGCTTTTACACACAGTGCATGGCAATATATATTTGCATGGTTAATAAAAAAAGAGACATTCCTTTATTTTTCTTTTCAAACAACCCAAGTGAGAAACATAGTCTTGGGAAATTACATTTGTGCAACCTCCCTTGCACTTTCTCAATAAGCGTATGCTACTTCATTAACCTCTCTTCAACTCAAGTTCTCACAATAAACATAAAAGTTGGTCCAGTCAGCTCATGATGGGCGATGAACACAATTAAGTACAGGCTGATTAATATTCATTGGCATGTCTAATAGCATTACATTTATTGAAGTGCTGGTTACAGAGTTAAAGACAGCTTTAATAAACACTATACAAAGATGGGTTACAGGTAGAGTCTGTAATCAACATTACTCTGATTACATAGTAATTATATCAATTATTACATAGTAATGAATCAGTAAGTTAATTGAGGAAGTGAAAGCCTGTCCTATGCTGAAACAGGAAGTGTGCAGCTGTGAATTTTAGTGCTGACAGGGCATCATCCCTAGACTCGGAATATTTATTTAGTGCAGCTAGAGGCTTATTTCTCAGAAGCTGGGAAGAACGTAGAGGTCTGCAAATATTACCAGGTTGTACTGGTCATGTGACCCAACACGAGTTAGATTGCAGTGCCAAAGTGGCTTGGTCAAAACTGTTGTGTGTGTGTGTGCATGTGTGTTTGCACACTTTTGTGGACATAGACAAAGGCAGGATTGGCCACAGTAGAGCTCAATGCATTATTAATAAGATTCAAATTGAAGGAGTACCTTCCGCCTTCTCTCTCTCTCTCTCTCTCTCTCTCTCTCTCTCTTTCTCCATCCCTTCATCCACACACACACACACACACATACACACAATGAAGCATTAATCCATCATATTAGAGCAGATGCATTAATCACTGACAGAGTGCAGTGTGGCAGGATGATGAAGTTAGGGATTGGACCAGTCGTGTGTGTGTGTGTGTTTGTGTGTGTGTGAGAGGCAGAGAGAGAGAGAGAGAGAGAGAGAGAGAAGAGAGAGATTTTTAGGGGTTTCACTAACAAGTACACAGCTGCTTTCATTGAGAGCAGGGCAACAAAACACATTAGCCTTTAAGAAAGCTTACTAAACTATATACAGTATGTGTGTGTGTGTGTGTGTGTGTGTGTGTGTGTGTGTATGTGTGTGCACGTGTGTGTGTGTGTGTGTGTGTGTGTGTGTGTGTAGAGCTGTATGTTTATATTCTCTCGAGAAGTGGTGCCAGCTCTACAGGCTGCATCATGATGTTGAGCATATCGCATCATTAAAGCAAGACAGCGCACAGAGATCCCATCTGTCTTGCCTCTGTAAGACAGTTAAACATGTGGCTCTGAGTCAACTGCTGGACAGAGGATCTCTCTCCCACTCTCTGCGTGTGTCTGTGTGTGTCTGTGTTTGTGTCTGTGTGTGTGTCTGTGTGTGTTTGTGTGTGTGCTTTTAAGAATTTGCCATGTGTGATGCTCTCTCTCTCTTCCTTGCTCTCTCAGTTTGTTCTGCAGTATATTTATCATTCATTATCACCTCCATATTCAATTACTCTCACACCAGGAAGCTCTCTGTCGAGTTACTATTGAAGCAGAGACATAACCAATCAAAAAGAATCTGAAATGGATAAACAATAGCCTGAGTCACAACATCAAAAAGAATAAACTTCTTACTGAGGAATGAGAAATTGAGATTGCATCATAGTTCGAATGATGACATGATTTTGTTTCTGAATTAAATTAAAAACTTCATTTGCAGGTGTTCGTTTGACATTCTTCCAATCAGGAATCTTGGGTCTCTTTGTTGTCATGTGGACATCAACATCTATTCTTTTGAATCTGTGAGGCCATTTGTATTTAGGCTTTAGGGGTTTCAATTAATATACTTTGTGTGCTGAGCACTGAGAAGGAAAACATGTCTAATATTATCAATCGGCAAGACTCTGAAACTAGCAAACCGTTTAACGCTACATTACAAATTATGTCAAATTGAAGTCTACTCTTCACTGTTCTTAATATGACCAGCACATTCTGAGAATTTAGAACTGCTAGAGTAGTCAAATGCCAGATGAGAAGGAGGGACATCAAGCAATATACTAATACAACCATGAAATAGGAGTTTGTTTTTGTTCAAATCATTTTCTTTTACTGCTGTCATTTAGACATTTCTGCTTCAGTACTGGCACTCGTTTGGGTTCTTCAACCTCTTCTGTGATAATCAGAATATAGAAATAGTATTGTGCATCACAGCTGAAAATGAAGTTTAGTGCTGAGATTAAATTGACAGGCTCAGTTTCAATTTAACAGACATGTCTATGTGCATGTAGTCATATATGGAACTCCTTCATTTGGTGTATTCAACAATGACATCTCAGGAACGTAGAGCAGATGTCCAGTCTGCCCAAGTGAAACTCCAAGCTGTCACTGCCACTGCCAAACTTCTTGAAGTGCTTTGCTTGATCAACCACCGTTTCTGGCAGCAGAGAAGCACTGTAGCTCTTGCCTAGTCTAATGGATTATTTGATGATGCAATATGTGAGTCTAGTGATGTTGTGTTGCTGGAACTATGCTGAAATGTGTGTTTTATTGAGACTTTTGAGAGCATTAAAGTATGCTCTTAGTACCATTACATACACTAAGTTCGTTAGTGACTAAATCTTTATTCAAGATAGAGTATCTATATAAAACAAAACAATTTTTAATCACCACACAAATAAAACCTGTTGCAATTAGCACACAAGAATAAGAAGAATGTCATGTCATAATGTTGTTTCATTAGATTACCGATCGATGATATGGCTTAGCTGCCTGTTAATTTAGAGTACAATTATAAAGCCATTGGAGGAAGTTTCTTGAGGGTTCACAGGTTCCTCAGAGTGCTCTGACACATCCAGTCATTATATCTTATCTCCTCAAATGTAATCCTAGTACTCCCTGCTTTCCCTGCCTGTTATTTCCATGCTATATGTCAGAACTACTGGGGGCCCACATCTGCAAGAGGAAATAATCTCTCATGGCTTTTTACTGTTAGAAAAGTGCTGTAGAAATCTGACTTAGTCTTTTAATTCGTTTGTTTGCGTTCATGTGTCATTCCAGAAATATATAATGATAATTTCAAAATTTGAAATAAAAAGATTTTCCAGGTATTTGCATTATTACATTATTTATTATATACTTTTTGTATTATGATGATTTAGTTAATGTCTCACACAACAATAAATCATTCTGTACATCTGTGGTGAGCAGAAAAGCATCTCAGAACACATAGAATATCAAATTGCTGTAGGAACATTGGGGGCATTTCGGCAGTTGTGCCTTGTGCCATGTGTTTCTGTTTACGTTTTGTGTGTTTGGGTCTGGATTTCACCCTGTGAAGATACCGTTCTCCTGACACCACGAGGTGGATGGGTAACAACAACAGAAGACCACATCAGGATCCACTCCTGTCAGCCAACAATAAGAATCTGAGTCTATCATGGACACAGTCTCACTAAGACTGTTGAAGACTGGAAAAAGCCTTATATTCTCAGATTCATGGATTATGTGGTGTCTTGAAGCCCTTACACCTCATGCTTCAATGTTTTATGCATGTTTAAATTCTTTTGTGCTCACCATGTTAAAGTGTGATTAGTTGAGTTACTCTCAACTACTCTCAATCTCATTCTTGGAGCTTGAAACTATCTGGAGAATTTTTCTGACCTGTGTTTTACACCTGAAAAACTTTAGAGACTGCTTTGTGTTAAAATCATCAGCACTTTCTGAAATACTCAAACCACCCGTTCAGGCACCAACAAACATGCCATGTTTAGAGTCACAAAACCTTTTATTTTCCCCATTCTGATGTTTTATACTGTATGAACATTAATTGGAACTCTTTTCTTGTTTCTGTATGATTTCATGCATTGTGCTGCTGCCACATGATACAGGTGTTCCTATTATAGTGGATGGTGAACGTACTATTCAATTTTTATGATAATAGTTCATTGCTAGGCCTAGCAAAATGTTGATAGCAGTCACATTTTCAAATGACTCAAATGATCAGTAGAAATGTAGTTACAGATTATGGCAGTGATGCAGCATGGGACTGAGAGTGCCTGTAAAACACTTATTGTGTGAAAATGTTAGTTATAGTGTTATAGCGACCAGATGCCAGAATCTTTTATATTATTCAGTAAAAGAAATCATGCGTTACATCTGTTTCATGAACCCAAGCCAGAGCTAAATTGTCCAAATTACAGATTTGTACTTCCCCAAGAATCCAGGGGAACAAAAAATGTCGATTCTTTGATGAAATAAACCAAAACATAAAAGACTGTGCCATAGCGCCACCACCAGGCTAATAGGGCTTAAAAACCTTAAATAAACAGCAGACCTGCATGGATGTTCAAGGCCAGAACAAATTTTTTATTTAAAATTTAGAGCCAGATCCAAAAAATGGTATCATGAGAAGAGATGGTAAAAACATCTACTCCCTGTTCAATTTCGCCATACAGTTTTTTGTGTTTTTTTAAGCCGGATGTCTTTCTAGACACTACCCTCCAGGCTTGGGTCCGGCAAGAAGAGTTAATCCCTCAGTGGCTGTGTTGAACCTGGGCCACAGTGCTGGACCATAACCATGACTAATTAAAGTAACAGTTCAGAATAGGTTGTAACACATTAGATATAGGTAATAAGTGAGCATTATGTAGTGAACCGTTATCTGGCAACATCTTGGAAACTTTATTGCTTTAACTTTATATAAGTGTTATCTCATTAATAATGACTATTTCAGGAAATGTGCTGGTTAATGAATGTGCTCTTAATCCACTGTCTCAACACACCTTAATATATTATTCTTATATGTGAATTAATATAAATGAATGCAAGAGAAAATAATGTATGAAATGCATTTTATGTGCTCTGAATCATTATACCACTGCAGCCTACTAAGCCTTTCATTCACTATCTGAACATACAAACACACAAATATATTGCTTTCATGCTGCAGTATCTTAGCAACATGATAAGTGAAGTGATCTGAACAAGACCTACCATGCTGACCATATTAGATGAACTTTATGCATTGGTCTTGTTCCAAACTCACAATTTTCTCTGCATAATGGGGCTATATTCTGCTAAATTCTCTGGAGTTTTGGGAAATTGACGTTAGGATTAAGCCATATTTATTTAGCCAATTCGTTCATAAATGACAAAAACATTCCTTTATTATCCATTCTCACAACACTCTAAAATAACCAAAATGATGCAAAGACCTAAGGATTTGGGACTCTTAACATATAATACAGCATATCAGCAAAGCTTATTCTGATTCAACTAGCAATTAACTGATGGTTTCCTCAATGATTTTGCATATTACCAAAAATCCTGTTTTGACAAAGCAGCCTAAGCTCCTCAGGAATGATCCCTCACATTTGGCTCTGGAACAAACTCCTACGCTGCTTACATTATAGCAAACAGCTCACACACCTAGTGTACAAATAAGTTAATGTATCACAAACATCAGTTGATCTCTCAAATATTTGCTAACAGGCACAAATAAAATAAAGGTGCAGGTTGAAATGGCCTCGGGTTAATACCTTTTTCTTTGTTTACTGCATTAGTGACTTAATGTGTTCTCTGCTTCTGTAATTTGCTTCTTGCATGATAAGACAAAAGTTGTTATTGTACTTAAGCCTTGCACTTTCATGCTTGTAAATTTATGATAATGATACTCAGGGTTGATTTCTCTTTCTGGCATGCTCTCTTTTCACTCACGAGCACGAGATCTGCAGTATTCGTGAAAAGGAGTTTATGAAACCAGCATGTCAGAAAACTGTTAGTGCTTTAAAAGAAAGTTTCTCTTCAGTACTGTCACTTTCTAAATGTGTTAAAGTTTATTGTCTTGTGTATTTCACAGTGTTAAATGTACAGTGTTAGCAGATTTGTTATGAATGTAGAATAGACTGTATAATAGCGCACAGATGAATAAACAAAAGCCATAAACTGAAGAAAGTTACACAAGTGTATCATAAGTATTTTTTCATTTTTCACATTATGTAGTGTTAGAACATGTAACTGAAATCAATTTAATTTTGTAGTAGACAAAATAGATAATATCCTACAAGAGATAGCCTTGGGGATAGGGTGTTGGTTTGGAAGTGATCCAAATTGCTTGCGAAATTATTTGCAAATAGAAATTTTTAATCGAATGTGATTTCATAAGTATTTACCTGCGGTTCCTGTGAAATTACAGAAGTCATTATCTGAATAGAGTCAACTTTTTGTGCAATAAAGTGCAATTAAAGCATCAGTTTCCAAACTTTTATTGGCACACTACCTTAAACGGTCATTATGAAATTTCAACAAAACCAAGACCTTGACCAACCTTCAATTTTAAATCATACATAATATATATACATAATATAAGTGACTAAAAATCTAGAGGGAACAATGAGCATGCATTTCACAGCCCTTACGTTCAAAAGTATTTACTAACCTAGAAAATCTAGAGAATAGGGCATAACGCTGGCTACACAAAAATGGCTACACAAGATAAGGTTTTTAAAACACCAGTGTTTTATGTTAATAAAAAAGCATGTACACTAACCAAAAGGAGTGGCATTAGATTTAAACTCAATTTTTATGGTTAGAGTTATATTTCTAATAATAATAATGTGTAAAAAGAAAAGAATATTAATCAGGGTTTGAGTATAAAATCATTTCAAATTTTGAGCATCTCCCAGAGAGCACCATTAACAAGAATTCCAAAAGAAGTGCTAAAAAAGATCAGAAACATAGTTTGACACTCAGGTACACACACTGAAGACCAAACTTTTACTTTTATTAAAATGCACATTCACTTGTTTCTCAGACTTTCACTATACCTTAGTCTAGTTCAACTCCCATTACTTTATAAAATAGATGACTTCAGATCAATACTTAGCCCACTGCTGGGGCTTTTCTAGTTCCACTGCATGCTTAGCTGTTTGTAGTTGCATCCACTTGTGAATTGTGCCTTCAGTAGTTGAGCAGACACAGTGACACAATGCACTGAGGCTTGCAGACAGTGATGCTTGTTAAAGCACAAATCAGACACACACACACACACACACACACACACACACAGACACGCAAACTCAGAGAAAACACGCAAACACACACACACACACACACACACACACACACACACACACATACACACTGTCCAGCAGAGAGTCCCTGTTATTTTGGGTCAGCTGATTTGCTTATATTCCAGGAACAGCCTAGTGTGTTAGTCTATCAGCAGATCACAGGTCCAACAGGAACAAGTTATTCTTGCAGGTGTTGCCATTCTGTCTGCTGTTTTGGATGAGGTGGCAAACATGTTCATCATGTATTTTCTCTATTTAATTTACAGTACAACATCAAAGATGCAGATTGTCTGGCAGATTTTGACACATTTTTGACACATTTTGCCTCCCAATCCAAATTTCACACATTAGTCCCAAGCTCCTGTCTGACTGAAGCCAATCTTGGATATTTTCACATTCAAAATAAATGAAAGGAAGAAGGCAATGCCAATGTTGCACCAGCTGTAATAGCAATCCAACAGACAGTTATGACAAAACAGCAGCTAGTAAGTAGAGCAGTGAAGAGACAGCCAGCTTCATAAGTAGGTATCACATGAACTGTAGTGTGGACACATCACATATATGCTCATCTCCTGTTGGCAGCCTGCCCTGAGTTCTGTCATTAGAGTCACTGTTTCCATATATAGAGTAAACATTGGCAGATTGTAGTGTGCGACCTAAGGGGAGACAGAGGTGTGAATTTTACCAGTGACAAATTGTCAACACTTCCTCCTCCTCTCTGCCTTGTTCTGGCATTTGTGAATCTGTCCAAGCAGCTCAATATTAATGAGATTCCAACACCTGTTGAATGTGTGTGTGATGTATAGAGAGAGAGAGAGAGAGAGAGAGAGAGAGAGAGAGAGAGAGAGAGAGAGAGAGAGAGAGAGAGAGATTCCTCTTAGATAGGGTTGAAATCCAAAAAACAACTTGCTTACCAAAACCTAACAAACATTCATCAGGTTCAGGAACATCAACAAAGACAGAGGAAGAGTGACTAAATTCTGAAGCAGCCAGACATGGTGCTATAAGGTGTAGGTGACACAGAGGTGATGTTAATGCTCTAGTCTCCATTTAACAAGAGGAAAACATTGCAGTCACAAGTGCCAAGCCAGGTGACTCATCAGAATTCTATTCTGTCAGTAAGAAAAATCGTTCTCAAACAGCATGTTAAAAGCTTACGCTGCGAATCTGCCTGTTATACAGTATAACTGTCAGTGAAGTCTGAGAGGTAATAATGCATACTAATTATATAATTATATTAAAAAAATCAACTTGTATATACCAACATCCTGTACATATACTATATGTACAGAGAATACTTCAAGATACATTGAAGCTTGGGAAGTAATCTGTCATTTAAAAAGGTAGTAATTATGCTCATTGATACAAGAAGGCTGTATACAGTATAAAGGCTCCAGAGCTCACTAATGATACACTGCTTTATTCACTTACACACTCTATAGTGTGCACAGAATAAAAGCACAGAAATGGAAAAGGATCTTGTTCTCACTGTGTCACTCACTTTTCTACTATTTGATAGAAGCTCGTTTTCTGAGAATACAGGTAAATGATGTGCAATACATGTACAGTAATACAGGCAATTATGTGATGTCTGTCAGTTATACTTTATACCTGAATTAGTCCTGATTGGCTAACATTGGCTCGACTTCTCTCTGAGCTCTCACTGCTTATTAAAAGCTACACAGTTCCAGGTTCAAACCTAATAGGAACTTACATATGGATCACAACCTGCACCTCAAACATTGTTTTAGTGCCATAAACATTGTTCATTGTTTCATTGTTTGAAATCATTGTTTAAGTGTCATAATCATACGCTATGTACAGCACATGTGTATGCAATGCCTATATTTTTTTAGGGTAGTAACATCTCAAATTACAATTAAAACATTTTTTCACTGAATAGAAAGGGCACATTAACATGCAGCATCTCACATTTAAACCATTTGCTGCTAATTTGCTTAATATTTAATAGGCTTCACATCATTTTCAACAGTTTTACTACATTGTGTCAATAGAACATTTTCACTATGAACACATTACTCATGGTAAAAATATAACATTTGGGATACATCTGTATACATTATATTTCTCTCTGGCTTTTATAAAGCACTTTGTTGTTTCATTTTATTTCAAACACCGATGGCTTGAGCGAAGGATGTAACTAAATGATACAAGGACGGCAACAAACACAGCTGCATGTGCCATTTTATAAAGTGCAAAATTTTAGCAGTAAAACTTGCACGGCTTTTAGAAATAGAGTTCTTCATGCATTCTTTGGATAATTAAGGGTTCTTAGCTTCCTAAAAGGATTCTACTTGAAACCCACTCTTCTCCATATAGAACATATATTTAATGTAATATGTGATACAGTTTCATTCATTTGTTTGTGGCACTACAATGAAAAAAAAAGAATTGCTCACAGGAAGCTTTCCTCAGAAAGCACTTGTCTCTTCTTTTTTTGCTTCATTTTCTTTGGAATACATTTTAAATAATGGATAGATCTTTAATGATGGCTGTCTTGAATAAATTTTCAGGACACTGGCTAAGATCCAGAAGCTAAGGGAGCTTCAGTTAAATTATTGAGAGTCATAAACAGAATTTATTTCAAGTACTAGTTACAATGATTTAAGCCACCAAATGCCATGGTCCAGCTCGGCAAATTACTCATAATCCTCGTCTTATTTCCACTGCCAACAAACAGTGCTAAATTTAAATACCCATGCTCAATTTGGTTACTACAAGGTACTACACAAGCAGATCCAGGACAGACACTTGGAGACAAAAATAGCACAGACCATCAGTGCAGTCTCGCAATCCTGCTGAATAACCTCTCATGCAGAACTGCATTTCTACAGACACAAAAGTGTATTTTTTGCTAAAGTATCTTTGCACTATTTACTATTTATCTGGAGACCAGCAACTGAATACATTCTGATGCGTTTTTATTTATTTTAACTGAGAGTAAATGGAGTAAAATCTTTTTATTGCCTTGTAACACAATGACTTCCTAATTAGTTTGTTTGCGCCCTACATACTGTAGGATATGATACAATGAAATTAAACGCCCTACATAGTGTCCTCATGAATATTGTAGAAAGACATTTGAGATTTGTGTTTGTGTTTGTGTGCTGTTTTTAGGAGTGTGGGCAGTCATTAAGTGGTTGCTTATTTTGTTCTCCTCTTTTCTTTTATATTCTTTAATTTGCAAGTTGGCATTAAAACAAACTCTCTGTGTTTAGTTTCTCTCTAGGAGAGCACCAGCACGTCTGTAATACAGTTTCATTTTAAGATTGTTCATTTGAATTTTGAGTGCTATTTTACTACTCATGCATATCAAGTAATCACTTAATAATCTACAGAAAAGCTCCACCTACCTTAACAGATTTATGTGATGGGAAAATGACATATGCTCTTGGCCAGAATTCGAATAGTCCTGAGTTTGTTTTTGTTCTCAATCTATAGTATGTATTGTTCGTTTGAGCAGAGCTATTTGTGTATATTGACCTTGCCAGCCTATTCTTGTGTTTACAATAATGGATTGTTGGCCTGTGATTACTCTCCTGGTATTTTCAACATATCTGCTTATGTAGAGTGCACCTAATGGAAAACTCCCATAATGTGTAAATGCTATTCACACAGCCTGCAGCTACAGTGACAGGTTCTTCACTTTACATTTCTCATTATACACTGCCAGTTCCTGAGTGTTGCTGATAGCGGTGACTAACAGAGGACAAAAACAGGACTAGAGCTGTCTGGCTAGGTGACACTAAGCAGCAGTATATAATGAATTCGTGGTTAGAGTGTCCTTAGTGTTCTGAGAAAGGCTTGCTGATGGACTTGTAATGCTAGAGTGAAAAACTGAACAAAAAAAAAATTCATGATGACTGAATCAAGGAAGAAAAAACCTCTATAATACTGCATGTCCCTAAACTATTGTAACTCTCCATTGTAATCCTGTGAAAGTAAATCGCACTCAGAGCTGTGTCAGTGATGTCAGTCAGAATTGGAGGGAAATCTGGATGCAATGTCATACATCAGATCAGATACATCAGACACCATCATGCCCCAGCTGAAAGAAGTCCAACTACAGTCACAGCCAATGAAAAGAGACAGCATGTGAGATTGTAAAGAGACTACTACAAAATTCATTCAGGGTTGAGAGAGTTTTGTGCGTGTGATTGCATGTGTGTTGTTCTGCAATTTAGTGGAAAGCGAGTGAATTATAGATAATTAGCCAGTTTGTATATTTTGCGCGTTTGCCTCATTAGTCAGTGGCCGGTGGCTAATCAGGTATAGTTGATAAGCTATGTCTGTTGTTGCATTTTAATCTCAGTTCAATTTATGAGAACAAAATACTTCCGTTCACTTTTGAAGGCGGTTAATTTTGAGTTTTTGAGTGAAATGAACTCATGTTCTAATTGTGGGTATTGCGTTAGATCGATTTTCTGTCTGAAATGTGCTTTAGTTCAGTTTTGCACCAGAACTATGGGGTAAAAAGGAAGAGAATTGCATGTTGCATACAGTAGATAAAAGAGTACTAGCTACCTCCTTGAGTCTGATAACTTTGTACATGTTTATCACATTGCAGACTTTATACTTTCAGTGTGGGTAATGTGTTCACGTTTGTGAATTACTGTGCAATATTGATTCTCAGGTGGTGTACTGAAAGCAAAAAAATCAATAAATAACATGTTGGACACTTTTTGCATTAAGTGACTGTTCTACAGAGTGAAAAAAGAGGAGCCAACAGAGGGCACTGTGGGTTATATTTCATTGCAAGGCCATGCAAAATATTTAAATCTGAAGTTTTGTATTTAAAATGTTTTTTTTTGATGTTCCTGATGGATGTGTTGTGCTTCAGTGACTTCATACAGAAATTAGCAATAGTGTATATTTGAGGCGTTACAAGCTTACAGATGTGCTATACACTCAAGTACATAGCATATTAAATATTGTATATAGTGCATAATGTGATGCAGAGAAACAGCTCTGCCTTCTGAGCAGGAAGCTTATGTCACTCTAGTCTCTGTTAGGATATGTGGCTTTTATATTTCTAAAGTTTGTAGAGGTAATTATACATTATAAGTGGTAGGCTGGGGTGGACAAATTGCTAGCCAAGGAGAAAGATTAAATATCAGTGCCATTAGTTTTTCAGCCACTGTTGTCTGGTGGAATAATAGTTTCAATAGGCTGTATATATATATATATATATATATATATATATATATATATATATATATATATATATATATATATATATATAGTTGTAGTACATATATATAGTTCATGTACAATTCATGCTGTATAGAAGAAGAAACTCAACATGCTCCAGTCAGTTCTTATATTTCTCACTGAGGCAAAGTGGTTTGATATTGTAGCATAAAACTATTGGCTTTGTAAAGTCTTTCCTCACAGAGACTTAAGTACTTGCTTATTGTCCATAGTCTCTATTAATTCATATGATTAGCTTGTTTTTCACGTTAGTTACAGTAATTGGCCAGGGATTATGTGGCGCTGTGCAAGCACCATGGGCATTCACTTCTAATATATAGCTATTGAATCAATGATTTGTCCAGCCCTAGATGGAGAGATGAAAATATACTTGTATGAGGAAATTTAAGACAAATGCTTTGATGCACTTCTAGTTATTTGAACATAAACTGGAGTCTATAAACCCCTGCTGCTTGTAGGCAACATTTTCCTTGCTCTAGTTGCTCTAGGGCAAAACTAAGCATGCAAGCTTTGAGTAATATTTTTAGGATATTATTGAAATTAAAAAAAAATGTTTAAAAAGTGCATATTTTATGGTTTTTCATTTCTATAAATGTTAAGGGTTAAGAGTTAAGCCATGAAATGGTTCGGTGTCACTTTCAGTCATCTATCAGTGTGGCCTATACAGTATCTTTTGAAATTTGATTTTGAAATATGACAGCAGCCATATAAAGGCAATGGGCACAATTATGCTCTAATAATTCTCTTTGAAATATGGTCTTTTTTTATCATGTGTCTTTATAAAGACTTCTGTTAGAAATATAGTAAACGCATAAAGATTTATCACTCTAAATGTTGCTCATAGTTTTTTGGCCAGCTGTATGAAGTGGAAAACTTTTCTGAACTGGCTGGAGGTTTCTTAATATAGTAGCTGCATATGTGATCAAGCCAAGCAAACTCATTATCAAGGCTGGGAAATCTCAGGCAGCAGATGTACAGGAGAAGGTTATTGATGTTGTTTCCCACAGAAGTAATGAATATTGCCTGTGAGCAATCTCGCATCTGTCCACAGCTAACTTACAGCAAGGGGATTGCACTGAATGGTGCCATTTTTCCTCAATTAATTGGCCAGTTAATTAAATCACTGCTGTAATGAGTGCAGCCGCACTGAAGCAACAACGGACAGGGAATAGAATAAATTTTATTACATTGGACACTTTAATTGGACTTCCCTGCAGATTGGATGATGTAGAATACAATACGTTGTTATTTTATTTTACGATTTCATTGTTATTGATCGAACTGGATTTGAACATTCTGTGTGTTTGGAAGATGAACTGCTATCAGTCTGTCTTTCTGTCTCTTATTACTGTAGTCCCCATCACTCCTCAGGTAACAGCCATGGGGCACACATAATTGACAGCTACAAATGAGCCAGCTTAAGATATGACAGCAAACATAATGCGGGTTCCCTTTCTTTGGAAAATCAATAATGCTCCCTCGAGCCAGACAGAGAAGATGGAACAGAAAATCCATCCAGCAAGACTTTTTGCTGTCTTTCTTGAGCCCACACACTCAGCGCACACTGGAGAGAATTTAAAAAACAGCAAGTGTCATTTACCAGTCATATAATATGCTGACAGCCTGGTCACTTTGTATGGGTGCAGGGTTCAATACTGCAGTGCTCACCCTGCTAATGGTCCATAAACTGTTCTGTGGAAATCAGAGAGTTTGATCAGTTACATGCACTCAAGAGCTCTTCACTTCCCATGTCCCAGTGGGATGATCTAATGCTTCTCTCTATCTCTCTTTCTGCTACTGGTGTCTTCTTATCTCATATTGCACATCCCTCACTTGATCTCTGTTGATCTCCTCGAATTTCTGCTTCGATAACTCAGCCATTATGGACCGCCTTGTGGATCATCTGACAAACATGCACAGTGACAGTTTCGGCTGGTGTTTTGTTTAAGAAGATTAGTTTGTGTGTGTGTGTGTGTGTTTGTGTTTGTCTGTCTGTGTGTGAGTGTGTGTGTGTGTGTGTGTGTGTGTGTGTGTGTGTGTACACATATTTACTTTTTGGACAGGATTGCTGTGTGCTCCGTCAGGATCAGGTGGAAAAGTCTTATTCATGCATGCAGGTGGCAGTGTTCATTTTCTGCAACTCCCTTGTGTTTTCTTATTTAGAAGCATGAGACAGCCGCTTAACTGCCATCGGTGACAGTCTCAATCCCCAGAGCAATCCTCCATCATCACTCAGTCAGAGAGAGGAGAAGAGTCAAAGAAGCTTCAGGGATGCAGACTTTGAAAAATGTACCATCATTCAGTTTAGGAGAAAAATACTACCTTTTTTATTATTAACACCCCCCTCCCCCTTCTTGTGTGTCTAAGGGTAGGATGATGAAAGGAAATTCTATTTGTTAGAAATACCCCAGACTGTCTGTGATGACTATATAATTGCTCTCTTTTAATCACAGGCTAAATTCAGTTCAAGTGAGAAAGGAAGCTAGGTAGAGATTACTAATTGGTGATCATAAGGGGTGCTGGGAATTGCTAAGAACACATCTCTTGAGAAGGAGATTATTATGTGATTTATATGTGTTTATAGTAGAATCTAAATGGTGTGGCTGATTCTGATTTCCACTTTAAATTTCAGTGACCATATTATCCTGGTTCCGGTTGCAATGGATCTGCAGCATATTCCAGGAACACAGGACATGAGACAGGAACATTATGTATAATCTGTAATACACACATGTGAACCTGCTGTCTAGTTATGACAGTTCAGTAGTTGTGAGGCATCAGCTCTACCTGCAGCATTTCCTTCTTTCACCACTAATACACAGTCTATACATGTATTTTAATTACATTGTTGAATAAAAAATGGCTAAATAATAAAATAGCATCATATACTGCATTCTATTTGTTAACACTTGAATGTATAAATATATGCAAAATAAAATATATTATTAACTTTCATTAAAGATAGATTTCAGTGATTCTAGTTGTTTTTGTATTCTGATATTCACATCCAAAAATACACTAAACCACATCATTATAACAAGCAAAGGCACAATCTCACCCTATGTAACTTCAGTTACATACAAACACACGTCTTATCTTTTCTCACTGGAGCTGCCACTAAATCAGTATGCTGCTCCAAACAATTCAGGTGCCGATAAGATTCACAAGATGCTTTGCAGTCATGGTTGCATGTATGCGATTAAAGGCATTAGAGAAACCTGAATACAGAATACTGATGGAATTTCAACAGAAGGATATATTATGGCTTTTTAGATATGCGTGTCAGCTCCCAGCGCTCATCTAAATGAGCTGGCTCAAAGATGATTCATTTGGGAATGACATCACTAGTGTGCATTTTTTTTTGACATTACTTACAGAACAGAGGAGGTGGAGGTGTGAGCTGCTAGCATGGCTACAGAGCTCTGTATTTCTCTTTTACCTGGCTTTCCCTCATACTCTCTAATGTATTTTGTTCTTCATGCTTCAGACTTACTGGAAGCACTGACTCCATTTTTATCGCTTCAGAACTCAATTTTTAAACTAATTTTTTTTTTTAGATCCAGAGTGCACTACACATTGAATGCACACTATTTTCACAAAGCAAACAAAATGACACATAATCATAAATAAGGAAACTAAGTCTTTGTAGCGCATATTAACTGCTCACTTTCAGATGCTAATTGGACAGTAAATGAGTGCTTTATTATTAGGAACCCTGTTACATCTATAGATAAAAGTCTTGTAGGTGGAACTAGAATTCACTGTACTTCTAGAATTAACTGTTCTTCTCAATGCACTAATATCCATCCCAAGTATAGATCTTCAACCCAAAATAAATGTTAGTATAGAGTATAAGTTGTTCAAAAAGCAGTGTATATTTAAGATTCATTATAATACATTGCAATAAATGTGGTTGTAGCTGGCTAGAAGTTGATGAGAAAGCATGATGAGAAAGTATTACATTGTGAATGATATTACACAGATGTAACACACATATAAATAAACGATCATTAAATTAACAATTTGAACAAACAAAAAATGTACAGTAACCAGAACGTTTTTGTGTTTCCAGAGTTATTTCTCTTTAGAGTTCCAGGGATCCAGAACAAAGGCATCATATCCTTTATATAGACCACCAGGTACAGACATGTTCCTTCATTCCCTTTTTACAAATTGCACCTGCTACAAGATCTATGATGCACACATTGAGATACAGTAATGTGGGGAGGGTTACTTGTTTTTGTCTTGCTGAACACTTCCTTATAACAGACCTACACAATCCTGGTAGGTTTCAGGGATTTTAACTGCAAGGAGAGCAGGGGCTTGGAGACAGTGAGTGAGGCTGAAAATCTGTGCATCATGGATGCACATCCGTGTGAAACTTTGGTTGGTGGTCCAGAGAAGCCCTGTGCCAGTTTATGCTTGGGACAGTAGAACACCAGAATCTCTCCTTCTGACTTTGGTGTTTTACAGATGTTACAGTATTTCAACTTGACTGAGTTGCATGAGCTTAAAAACTTTGGGTTCAAAAAGAGTATTAATCTCAGGTTTACGTTACCCCCCCAGTTCTTTTACAGGTGGTCTAGGCAATTCCACAAGTTCATGAGTAAATCTAGAGATACATGGTCATCATGACATGGCTGCTCTCCGGAAATGGTTCCTGGTTTAAACCCTAACTATAAGCTGCCTTCAGGGCCAGTTTGTTCCAGCCACTGCCAGTGGTAGGCACAAACTCAGCTGCACTTCTCTTTTCTTGTCGAAGGTACAGGAGTCACTCTCCACGCTATTTGACCTTTGGAGAGTAAATGAAAATAAATTAAAACAGTTCACTTAAGTGCTATAGGAGGTTGTACACTCCTCTCTGAGCTCCCAAGCTGCTGTAGCCAAGGTTAGTGCTTTGTCAGTCAGCAGGTCAATGAATTGAGCAATTTGAGCCAATTCCTTCCTGGTTTGAGAAATACAAGGAACACTGTAGCATGAAATGGCTAGATCACCTGAATACTTGTCAGGGTGAACGATGTGGGGAGGAGCAGACAGATTGTATATTTCTGGTGGAGCAAAAGTGATGGTTAGTTGAACTAACTACTTTATAATAACAGTACATGACTAATCATGCACTAATGCCTCAAGTAATATTTGCTTAAATATGAACTCTTGGTGAGTTAAGGCATGTACTAATGACTAATTAATAAAGGGTTAAGCTTGACTATTAGGGCATTCCAATTAATTCTTGCATGAATAATGACTGCCTTAAGTGCACGTTAGTTCATGTTTGTTAGTTAACATATTAATTAACACGCAGGGGTACACTAAATTAAACCTGCCCTATAAGAAAGAATGTGAACATGCACAGACATTTTAAAGGGCAGTGGCCTAAAACAGGAGGAAGAGTTCAGTAAAAGTTATTGCAATAAATGTTACTGTAATAATTTCACACCTTCTGGGCAAATGAGCATGTACTAGTACTCACAAGATAGACTTCATGTTTTAACTTCAGTAAAGCCCCTTGTTATGCAATTTAACTGTTTGACAATATAGTAAACAATCTCACTCACTCTCACTCATTTTATACCGCTTATCCGAACCACCTCGGGTCACGGGGAGCCTGTGCCTATCTCAGGCGTCATCGGGCATCAAGGCAGGAAACACCCTGGACGTAGTGCTAACCCATCGCAGGGCACACACACACACACTCTCATTCACTCACGCAATCACACACTACAGACAATTTTCCAGAGATGCCAATCAACCTACTCTGCATGTCTTTGGACCGGGGGAGGAAACCAGAGTACCTGGAGGAAACCCCCGAGGCACGGGGAAAACATGCAAACTCCACACACACATGGCGGAGGCGGGAATTGAACCCCCGACCCTGGAAGTGTGAGGCAAACGTGCTAACCACTAACCACCGTGCCCCCCATATAGTAAACAATTATAGAAAATAATTTATTTTAAAATCTCACTATCTAGTGTCACTCAGATGAGGATAGGTTTCCATTTGACTCTGGTTCCTTTAAAGGTTTCTTCCTAATATCGTTTTAGGAGGTTTTTTGTTGCCACTGCTGCTGGATTGCACATTAGGCATAAATTAAAATTTAGATTTTATATCCATGGAATTTTTTCTGTAAAGCTGCTTTGTGACTATATCCACTGTTACAAGCGATTCACAAATAAAACTGAATTGAATTGAAGAAGAAGAAGAAGAAGAAGAAGAAGAAGAATAATGCCTTTATTGTCATTGTATTTTCCTGCATACAACGAAATTAGGAGCGCTGCTCCTGATTGGTGTAAGAAGAACAGACATATAACCACAGACAACAAATTTGACTACAAGACTGTACAGTACACTTTTATTGAAATAAGATATTTAAAATGTTTAATATTAGTGCAACTTTTTACAATTGAATAAAGAGGGTCAATATAAATTCTGAAAGTGATCCAGTGCCATCCAGTGATGTTATTATACAGTGAGGAAAATAAGTATTTGAACACCCTGCTATTTTGCATGTTCTCCCACTTGGAAATCATGGAGGGGTCTGAAATTGTCATCGTAGGTGCATGTCCATTGTGAGAGACATAATCTAAAAAAAAAAAACAGAAATCACAATATATGATTTTTTAACTATTTATTTGTATGATACAGCTGCAAATAAGTATTTGAACACCTGTCTATCAGCTAGAATTCTGACCCTCAAAGACCTGTTAGTTTGCCTTTAAAATGTCCACCTCCACTCCATTTATTATCCTAAATTAGATGCACCTGTTTGAGGTCGTTAGCTGCATAAAGACACCTGTCCACCCCATACAATCAGTAAGAATCCAACTACTAACATGGCCAAGACCAAAGAGCTGTCCAAAGACATTAGAGACAAAATTGTACACCTCCACAAGGCTGGAAAGGGCTACGGGGAAATTGCCAAGCAGCTTGGTGAAAAAAGGTCCACTGTTGGAGCAATCATTAGAAAATGGAAGAAGCTAAACATGACTGTCAATCTTCCTCGGACTGGGGCTCCATGCAAGATCTCACCTCGTGGGGTCTCAATGATCCTAAGAAAGGTGAGAAATCAGCCCAGAACTACAATACACGGGAGGAGCTGGTCAATGACCTGAAAAGAGCTGGGACCACCGTTTCCAAGTTTACTGTTGGTAATAAACTAAGACGTCATGCATGAAATCATGCATGGCATGGATGGTTCCCCTGCTTAAACCAGCACATGTCCAGGCCCGTCTTAAGTTTGCCAATGACCATTTGGATGATCCAGAGGAGTCATGGGAGAAAGTCATGGTCATAATGGTCATAATTCCACTAAACGTGTTTGGAGGAAGAAGAATGATGAGTACCATCCCAAGAACACCATCCCTACTGTGAAGCATGGGGGTGGTAGCATCATGCTTTGAGGGTGTTTTTCTGCACATGGGACAGGGCGACTGCACTGTATTAAGGAGAGGATGACCGGGGCCATGTATTGCGAGATTTTGGGGAACAACCTCCTTCCCTCAGTTAGAGCATTGAAGATGGGTCGAGGCTGGGTCTTCCAACATGACAATGACCCGAAGCACACAGCCAGGATAACCAAGGAGTGGCTCTGTAAGAAGCATATAAAAGTTCTGGCATGGCATAGCCAGTCTCCAGACCTAAACACAATAGAGAATCTTTGGAGGGAGCTCAAACTCTGTGTTTCTCAGCGACAGGCCAGAAATCTGACTGATCTAGAGAAGATCTGTGTGGAGGAGTGGGCCAAAATCCCTCCTGCAGTGTGTGCAAACCTGGTGAAAAACTACAGGAAACGTTTGACCTCTGTAATTGCAAACAAATGCTACTGTACCAAATATTAACATTGATTTTCTCAGGTGTTCAAATACTTATTTGCAGCTGTATCATACAAATAAATAGTTAAAAAAAATACATACAATCATACATTGTGATTTCTGGATTTTTTTTTTAGATTATGTCTCTCACAGTGGACATGCACCTACGATGACAATTTCAGACCCCTCCATGATTTCTAAGTGGGAGAACTTGCAAAATAGCAGGGTGTTCAAATACTTATTTTCCTCACTGTAAATCATATAAACCATTTTAAATTATGCACATTTAATTCATACTCTTTCTTATAGAGCATGATTGATTTAGTTTTCTCCTACTTACATTAACTAATATGCATGTATGAGCTCATCATGACTCATAACTCATTATGAGTTCAGATTTAAATAAGTAAGTATTAATTCAGGCATTAGACCATGGATATTCATGTAATGTTAGAATACATTTTTCTCAGCTAGTTGACCATTGACCGTGGGTGTGTGCTGCTCTAGCTGCTTTTCGATGAGTTGGGGTCAGGCCACTGCAGCCTGTCACTAGTTGAAAGTGTCTGAGACCAGAGACTGAAGGTAAAATGCTTATATATAGTCACATAAAAGGCATGGGAAAGAATGATTGACTGTCACAAAAAATAGATATACTATATAAGGCTTGGTAACATCAGGCAAAAACATTGAGTTTTGTGTATGTGTGTATGTGATTAGTATGATGATGACAATGTGACAGAGTTTGTATGTGTAGTCTGTGGTTTTGTTTGTTTTTAATTTTGTAGATTCAAAAAACCTCATGGATGTAATCATTTTTAGATACTGAAATGTTTTTAAAGTATCATGAGTTAGTCAAATATTACTGATATTGTATTATAAATATTATCCATAAACCCAGGTTTTCTGGCTTTTTTCACCATTTGCCACACTGCTATGGTTAGTTAGCTCTCCATTTTACACACTTGTAGCTACTTGAAGCTGCAGTGGGATGAACACAGACACAAGGGAGGCAGACTTAGTGAGAAAGTGCTCTTTTATTGTTAAATTGCTTGGGGAAAAGAGAGGTGAGAAAGAGAGTGAAGTGGAGGTTAGAAGTGCTCAGGGGCTTTGCAGGGCACAACAGGTTTGGGAGAATCGTCTTCACTGTCTGCCGAACACTCCAGAGCAGAGACAAAAGCATGTGTTGATGGTTGTTGCCTGAGAAACCCCACCTGTACAGGTATGTGTGTGCAATTGTCGCCACACTCAGTGGCTGCTGCCGTGTGTGCTTCTGTAGGCCTAACTTGAGGAGCTGAAGTGGCACTGTCATTTCAGCACATTGGTGAGGAACATGTTTTGGTTGCGTGTGTGTGGTGGTGCGAGCTCCACCACCACACACACCTTCATTATTACCATTATTCATATATCATTTTCATATAAGTGATCATTTCCCATATCTGTGGTGGTCTGTGAAAACCGCTGTGGCTGGATTCTGAAACACCAGACATGATGATGAAAAATCTGGTTTTGGACAACAAAATACATTTTAACTTTAAGAAAAATAATATATTTTAATAATATAAGTAACTGGGAAATGTTTTTATTTAGGTTACTTTAATTTAGGTTACTTTATTTAGGTTATTTAGGTAAAAGTGCTTTAACATCTGGATACTTACATTCAGTATAGAAATGGACATAAGCCTGATAAATATTTAATCAGATATCAAATTTCACAATGCCAGCATTGCTCCTGTGTCATCACAGAGAAAATTGCTCAAACATTTCAGTTTTTAAATGTTTAAATGACCTAATAAACAGACATTAATGAAAAGAAAACCAGGCAACGATTATTCCCCCACTGATGTTATCATGCTTATTGATCACTTGATTGAGGCTTGTGTTTTAAAAGTGAAGCTTATGTCAGCTGATGAAACAGACTAATGTGGATGATGCTGATAGTTAACTTATAAAAGTAAACTTATATTTCAGAAGTAAGTAGAAGTAAATGAAATCTTTAAATGCAAATTTCTCGTTTTGTAAATATTTAATTAAAAAAAAAGTCAGTTGTCTTTAGACCCATATTTATGTAGTTCATGTGACAAATGTTGATGTCGGCTCTATATGAAGATGTTTTGTATGTATTCAGAATATGTGTTGCTTCATTAACTGCATTTAGCATTAAAAAAATCCTGTTGATTATTTTACATAACCGCCATTCATTCCCAGCATTTTTCTATAACCTTTTAGTCCAGTCCAGCATGTTAAACCTTTAAATGTCACAGAACATCTTTTCATGGGAAGTAAATGCTTTGTAAACTACAAAATGGTCTATTTGATTGATGACTTCAATTTCCCTTCAAGATAGAAAATATAAAATATCCACAACCCAGATACACTGTTTATCTCTTTTCCTAAATCTTCATACTGTACTATCTCTCTCCTCATCTTTCCCTCTTTTTTTTCTCAGTAACCTTGAGTTGAAATGACTCATTTGAATAAGCTTACTGTTAATTAGGATTAGGATGATCAGGATGTGTTAGTGTGTCATCTGCAATGGTAGAAAAAGTACAAAAAGGCCTTGAATAAATGTACTACTAGTGTAGAAACACTTTACTTGAGAAAAAGTTAAAAGGGTTCATCATAAAAAATTACTCAAGTAAGAAATAATATGCCTGTTGAAAATATTCTGTTCTTATGTTAACTAGCTAAGTGAGCAATGCTAAAGTGGATACCTCTTTGTTGGTAACGTAACCATATTTTACTGCAGGAATTGTTAGCTCATGCTATTTCATTCATGCTTACCTGTAAATGGTAGCAGATGTCTTTACAACAGCAGGTAATCGCTACAGAACATTAAAGTGATAATTTAATATAGTTTAATACAAAGCTTGAGTAATGTAAAATATCAGACAAATTGGCTTGCTAGTCTCGCAACTAGTTAATGACTTACCTATACATGTTCCTGGAGTTTGGATGCTGCCTCATGTAATGGCAAAATATCCACAGGTTTTGGGTCACAAAATACGTAGATCATAATCACACTGTTTCCTTTAAAGCATTTAAAACTGAGAGCCGATAAATTAGGCCAGGGATGATCATCTTTCTTCACTGTCTCAGACATTGCTGCTGCTGACTGGGCATTTGGCACGTGAAGTGTAAACTTTCATCAGGAAATTGTAATTGGGTCTTGCATTGGTTCTTGGTAGAAAATTCATTCATTCATTCATTCATTCATCTTCTACCGCTTATCCGAACTACCTCGGGTCACGGGGAGCCTGTGCCTATCTCAGGCGTCATCGGGCATCAAGGCAGGATACACCCTGGACGGAGTGCCAACCCATCGCAGGGCCTTGGGAGAAAATGTTTTACTTATTTATTTTTCACTGTTTAACAGTGATTAAAAATAACTGTAGAGAAGTTAAATATTTAAATTAAAACACATCAAATAAATGTACAATTATTATGCTATTACTATTCTCAAAAGAAGTATGATTACAGTGACCTATGTACTGATGTACTGTAATGGGTGAACATGAGAGTCTTGTTTCTACACAAGAACATGTTTCTACCCTTGTCTTTCCTTTGTGCAGAATAAGCCACGGTAAAAGCTTATTATATGTAGTACACAAATAACATTTTCTTTCCATCGCTACAATTCATTGATTCCATAAATCATTGTACAGGTGTGCCAGATGTGTTACACTGCATTATACAAAGCAGGAATGCAGCTGTTGGTGTGCATATCTGAATTTGTGTGCATGTCTCTGTGTGGGTGATAGCACACCCTGCTTATTTGCTTCTGTTTACCATAAAATGTTTCTCTGTGACATGTTTTGAAAGGCCAATTTTCAAACCATACAAGAACACAGGATTCACGACAAGCTGATAAACAGACTGTATATTCATCAGATCCCTTTTAAATTTTTCTGTAATGTCTATGCATGTCTATGTGTGTAAGTATGTGTGCGTGTGTTTGAATATACTAAAGAAAGAAAGGCAAAAATATTCCTTGCAATTTGTCCTAAATATTACTTTTTCTTTCTATACTCGTATTATCATATTTGTTTTATAATCATATGCAATGCACAATAATTTAGATGCTTAAGTACACAAGTTTTATATCTAAATCTATATATGTATAAATCTAAATATGATTAATGCATCACATAATAGTGTGGTGTGATATTTATTTACTTTGCCTAAGAAATAAACACCTGAAGAGTCATTGACGTGGACTGTGGGGGCCATCATCAGTGCTACCTATACTTTAGCTTTGCGTGACAAGGATATATTATTTGTCTTATTTAGCTGTTTCATCATCAAAATATATATTGTGTCTGTTGCAGGGACCAAACCCTTTTGAATAGTGTGCATAGAAAATAGTTAGTGTCTTATTTAAGGGCAAGTTAATTCAAATTTCAGCTTTAATCTTTTGCTTCTAGTGGTCAGTTAGTTACAAAATGATTAACACTTTTCAAAAGAATGGGCCTTAATGATTATGTAAAAGAAACATCAGATGTGATTCAGATTTGTACTGGATCTATAAGCTGCACGGACAAACATTTTAGTTAAACTCAAAAATTAAAGTCCGCCTGTTGCCTTCAAAAAGTGAGTCAAGTCAATAGATTACTTCAAACTTAATTTTTAAAACCTTATAAACTTTAGATCAATAACTGAAACCTTTGCTGACAGTTTGAGTTAAACCAAGGAAAATGTTCACATACTGGAATGGGGTTATCATGTTCGACAATGTAACTGCTAAAATTTCTGAGATGACATGAGCAAGAAATTTTGAGTTGAAAGGCACAGAAAAGTCAACACATCCTCTTGTAACATATATAATTTTAGTGCACAGATGTGTAAAGTTAAATAGTACTAAGTGTTTTGAAAAGATGTTCAATATGAGGATATTTTGATAGCTGGGATTCCCTGTGTGTATAATTACAGCAGCAGTGACAAAGGTATAAATCAAAAAGTGTTCAAATTATTATTTACTTAAGCAAGGTGTAAAAAAAAAAAAAAGGCATCTAGGTGTAAACTAGACATTTTTAGTTTCCCGGAACTGTTCTTGTCACCTTTGTTGCAATCTCAGGATTTTACCATCTTATTTGATTCAGGATTTTTGATGGCTATAATATTGCTTGTCTGCTATTATCATTTCATAACCATTGACAGCTAAAATGTAGCCATTTCTGAAAGAGCACTTCAAATCCATTTGTCTGAAATGAAACAGAATCCTGTACTGAATCAGATCATAATGCCTGTATAAACAGTATTGGATAAAGTCCCATACCATACCATATGTACTCTTGCCTAAGATTGCACAATGCAATTGTTTCCTGTTTCTTGGTTAGACAATTGCATCTACAAAATCATGCTACACTCAAGTAAACCTTTTATCTGTGTAATGATTGTGTGTAAAACGAAAATAAAACAATACAGCATTTCATCTGCCTAATTGCACAATAAGCTTATGCCTGTTTCCTTATTTTTATGAAGTTCAAGAATTCTGTGTATTTAAGTCTCATTTTACCAGCTTATATTTTGTGAAGCTATTCTGGGTCTAGATTATGTTGTGATTGCATCAAGCAACTGATGATCAAATCATCGCCAGAGATACTGTTGGGTACTTGATTAAGTTCACCTGTACAGGTGTGTCCCTGTTTGTACATCCCTTTATTAAAGATACTGGCCAAATGTGTTATATGTAAATTTAAGTTAGAAAGATATATTCCCTATTATTTCCTTTGTTAAATACTTCTAATGTCGTCATTCATTTCCCTCACACCAGCACTGCACTGTAATTTATGTGAACCAAACCCTATATTTGAGATAATGGAACTCAGTTAAATACACTAACATTCTATGCCCATGGATCCTCCAGATCTACTCCTTTACCTAAGAAAAGCTATTCATAAAAAGCTAGACTAAACAAATGTGTTTTTAGCCTGGACTTAAATACTGAGACTGTATCTAAGTCCCGAATGCTAATTGGAAATGTTGATCAAAGTAGGCGTGACGGATCATAAAAAACCAAAAGATCTCTCAGGTACTGTGGCACGAGACCATTAAGTGCTTTATAGGTTAATAATAGTATTTTACAATCAATCCTAAACTTGACTGGAAGCAAATGCAATGAGGATAAGATAAGGGTGATATGTTCATATCTTCTAGTTCTAGTTAGGACTCTAGCTGCTGCGTATCAATAATCACACCAAGGTATTTTACTGCTGCACATGATTTAATAGAATGAGCATCCGGAGTTACTCTGTAATCAGAAAGCTTATGTCTAGCTGCCTGTGGACCTAGTAAAAGTACTTTTGTCTTGTCAGAGTTAAGCAGGAGGAAGTTAGTAAGCATCCACTGTCTAATATCCTTCACACAATCTTCAATCTTATTAAGCTGGTGACTCACATCTGACTTAACTGAAACATACAGCTGCGTGTCATCAACACAACAGTGAAAGTCAATACCATGTTTACGAATAATTGCACCAAGGGGTAGCATATATAGGGAGAAAAGCAATAGGCCTAAAACAGAACCTTGCGGAACACCAAACATTACCTTAGTTTGTTTAGAGTGGTCTTTTATCTATCTGTCAAATAAGACCCGATCCAGGAGAGGGCTGATCCTTTAACAGCAACAACATGTTCTAGTAGAATAGCATGGTCAATGGTATCAAAAGCTGCACTAAGATCAAGTAATACTAGCAAAGAGACACAACCCTGATCAGAGGCCAGTAACAGGTCACCAGCGCTGTCTCTGTGCTATGATGAGGCCTAAATCCTGTCTGATACTTTTCATGAATATTATTCCTATGTAGGTGTGAGAATAACTGCTGAGCTGCAACCTTTTCTAGGATCTTGTAGATAAAAGGGAGGTTTGATATTGGCCTACAGTTGGACAGCTGGGTTGGGTCGAGGTCAGAATTTATAATCAAAGTTTTGATAACTGCTAGCTTAAAAGATTTTGGCACATAGCCAGTGCTAAGGGAAGAATTTATTATCTTAAAAATTGGTTGGATAGCTACTAGTAGTATCTGTTTAAAGAAACACGTGGGTAAAGTATCCAGTACTGTATGCAGGTTGATCATTTCAAAGAAGAAATCAGTAATAATAAGTCTATAATAGTAATAACAATGTGTAGCAAAACACTGACTCTAAATAGTCAGTCACCTGATCAAGTTCTGTCGGGTCAGATGGCGATCCAATCATGGATGATAATTCTGGAAGACTGTTGGTAAATCTCTGCAGTAGTGGATGTAAATGTCTGTTTAACCTGGTGAAGTGGCAAATCGCAAATATTGTGTCTGAAGCACAATTTAAATAAAATGAGATAGCGGTCAGAGATAGCTTCTGATTGAGACACTGTGACTATATTTTCTATATTTAATCTGAGGGTTAGAACAAGATCAAGCGTGTGACCTCCATTATGAGTGGGTCCTATTATGTTCTGTTTCACTCCTACTGAATATAAGATGGAAAAAACTGCTGTTCTCAGAGGATCTTCTAACTTATCAAAATATAAAGTCTCCAACAATTACTGCTTTGACTAAAGAAACAACTAGGTTAGAAATGAAATCTGCAAATTCACAGAGGAATTCAGAATATGGTCCAGGAGGTCTGTAAATAACAATAAGAGGAACTTACTCAGTGGACAATTTTTTGTGGCTACATATATGTTAGTATAAAGTACTTTGAATGAGTTAAACATCTCATCATCAGCTCATCATTATGAATAACTGCAACACCTCCTCCCCTGCCTGTTAGCCATGGCTGAAGTATATAACTATAACCAGGGGGGCAAGCTTTGTTTAATTAGACAAACCTTTTTGTTTTAACCCATGTTTCTGTTAAACACAGAACACTAAACTTCTGATCAGTAATCAATTCATTAGCCATAAGGGCTTTAGATGCAAGATATCTTATATTTAACAGTCCTAGACCTAATTTTATGCTAATAAGGTTACTAAAACAAATTTTCTGAGTATTTATAGTTTTTTGTTTAGCTCGGGAAACAGACACAGTCTCTATATTGTGAACCCAGAGTGATGACTCAATGCAGCTAGCAGATGGTTGAATTAGCCTGTTTGTCTGCTCCCTGGCCCTGGCTCCGGATTGTCACCGATTAACAAGGCCTGTTCTTAAACTATGTGCTATGCTGCAAGAAATGAGAGCAGCACCTTCCCGTGTGGAATGGACACTGTCCCGTCAAAACAAGGCCAACCTTTCCCTCAAAAGTGCTCCAATTATCTATGATCTATGCTTGCCTAAGACCCTAAGTAAATTGTTTAAAACGCACTTCACATTATTTTTTATTTAGAATATCATCTTGTAATGACATCATTTCAATTCATCGTTTCTGTACTTTAGTCAATTAAGTAAAATTTGAATTTGGTCTCTCCTCAGTGCCACAGTTGGTGTATGCACTTTGTATTAAACATGCATGACTGGAGACAACTATGCAACAGGACTGTTTCAGTTATTCATCTTCAGTAATCATTTTATCCTTGTCAGGGTTATGGTGCATCTGTAGCCTAACCCCATGAGCGCAGGATGTAAGGCTGGAATAAGCCCTGGATGGGACAATAGTCCATCACAATGCATATACATGCATTCAAACCTAGAGGCAATTTCAGCTAGCCAATCTATATAGACAATCCACAGACATTAACCTGAGCTCAGGATCAAAACCAAGCAAATCAAGCATTATCTGATGAGACAAAGTGCCCTGGTGGTGGAGCAGCAGGGTCCTGTACTCTCATTGCTGCAACATGGGTTCAATTCCTGGTCAGGAAACCAACTTAGCCACTTAGGGCTTAACTCTCTGTGCTGGTCCCTGGTCCAGATAAAAAGATAAAATAGGAGGGTTGCGTCATGAAGGGTGTCTGATGCAAAACCTCTGCTAAAGCAAATGTGCCGATTGGTTGATCTGCCGTGGAGACCTCGAACAGGGAGCAGCTGAAGGACAACAGCATTATCTGATGAGCCACTTCTCCCACTTGATTAATTCATATAGGCTTGTTTACAGATGCATTGTATCTTAAATCATTGAAGGATTTGTGTGTTTTTATTCACTTTTATGGAACAGCCCTGCTCTTTAATTATATTTCTTGCCATCCTTATTCAGAAACCCAACGGGCAGAATTGATTTGGGACGGCTCCAGACGGAAATACCATTATGCATAGAAATTGGATTTACTCAGTGTTGACCACTCATTGCCCATTCGAGTGACTTTCCACTTACTGCCAAGGCTGAGAGGGAGCATTCAATACGTGGTTTGGATAAAAACATACCATGTGTGCAATCAGACAAAGAGAAATGAAGAACACATGTGTGTGTTTGTGTGTGTGAGCCATTGACTGATTCTTTTAGTCCTAGATGCCATTTAAAAGGTTTACGGTCAATAAACGCAGTGCATGCATGTTCTTTTTGTTTTAATCCAATTAACAACTTTAGAGCCGTATAAAATCGTTGATTTACAGCATGTAATTCACTTACCAGAGGGACACATGGGACACTTCCATAAGCTCACAACCCTGATTTACTCAAGGGATCTTTTTTGATAACACTTTGGGGAAGACGAGAAGGGGTGTGGCCTTGTGGCTTCTTCTTTTGTTAGACGTGTCTTTGTGTCTAATTCTCTTGGCATTAATAATTTACCTCTTCTGAATTTCAAATGAGCTGTGGCAGAGGTGACAGTCTGGCCTTGCCACCACTCCTTTGAGTGAGCTTGGATGATATCACCCTCAATGTCAGCAGCTCTTCAGACAACAAGCACACACTCAGGATTAGATCGTTGGCTGACAAAGTGTTTGTATTAGTTCAAGCATTATTCACAAGGAGAACAGGACAAGGGCACCAGGAAAAACAACGTGAGTGAAAGAGAGAACACAGTTGAGAAACAGTTTTTAGACAGAGGGAATAACAGTGTATTTATTTTACTGAGAAGTAATAGCGCACATTACAGCTTTGAATAAGCTATACCCACATGCAGAGAACCTAGCATGTGTATTTCATTGTGTAAGTTTAATGAAAAAAATATCACTGTTTTCTTGTAGGTTGAAATAAAGCCCTTAGGAATAATTGCTGGTAAAGAAATGTGGGCATTGTTGTTACTTTAAAGTAATATTAAACAAGATTTCCAGCGTATTTCAGGGGATGGAGGTAGGGGGTTGGATGGGAGTTACAGTAGTTTTCTTCTTTTTCTGAATCAGTCCTGATGTCATGCCTGCTAGCCTACACTTATTTACTGTGTCTGACTGTGTTCACACAAAGACCTTTTTGCAGCTTGAAAAAAGAAATAGTCTTTATCTGGAGAACTTTTCATTTGACTTTTTGTACTGTGCATGGCTTCGATTCAGAATTGACATGGTTAATAATTGCCATGAGCAGATGAAGCACATTGAAAAAACTACAATTGTGTTATACTAATTATGGCACAGGCAGTTAAAAATTGTGCGGTTAGTACTTAAAGCATTGTTGACATTCTGACATCTCTATTCCTCACTCCTATTCTCACTCACTCTAATCCCTGCCGAATGACATCTCCTCTCTTTACATTAACCTACATAAACACACCCATGCAACATTGGCTCTAGCGTGCAAGGTGGATTTTATTTTCGTTAAATGTCAATGCAATTAGATTTGAGAAAAGGAATCAGGTCAGAGGGAAAGAAAACTTACCAAGAAAACTTCCTCTACTAAGAGTACCCCAAAGAGAACTCAAGCAAGAGATTTATTTGTCTCTATGGATAAATGTAATACAGTAACATAACACTGTGTTGTTGTGGAAGCCTTGTGTTATTGTGCTCGATCAGGTTGGAAGGGATGACATTTGTTAAAATGACTGAGGCAATAAAATGCCCCCAGTACCCTTTGGAGAAATCTCTTCCTTCACTGTCCTCTCAGTTGTGAGTCTACTCCTCTCTCTCTCTCCTCTTTGCTTTCATGCCTGAGTACTTGAGCAAATTACCAATTAAAACTGTTATCCCAGACTGCTTATTACACTGCCAGTGGTAAACAGAGAGGTATGTGATAGGTAAATGACTTTATGTGGCCCACTGGCAGAGATTAATGGGGTGAGTATAAAGGGCCCAGGGCCTTCCAGCCGAGTTCCTGGATATGACAGCACAGAGAACAGTGAGGGAGTAGAGGCACTCCACACACATCGCACAGCTCCACTGTGTTTATTAAAGCTACAGTTATTCACAGGCAATTACCCTTTCACTCGAAACAGGTGAAAGTGCTATCCAAGAGTTTCGCTCACACACACACACACACACACACAAATTTGTGTCCATTCTATCCTTCTGAGGATTGCCCATTGACATATTATATGTGACTAATTAATGCTGTGCCTACACCTAACCTTAACCTCAGTAAACAAAATAAGCTTATGGCTTTTTCATTTTGTTCCAAAAAAAGTTTGTAATGTTTTTCACAAAAAAATGCTAATTCTTTTGAGAACAGTCCAAAGGTCAAAATTGTCATACTGTATATATATTCTTAACTTTATGGGGACATTTTGTCCTCACAAAGATATAAGAAACATGCTCACAAACATTCTCTTTCTCTCTCTCTCTCTCTCTCTCTCTCTCTCTCTCTCTCTCTCTCTCTCACACACACACACACACACACAATTTGTTCAGTGATCTTATGATTAGGTAAATAGAATGTGAATAAGACTTCCTATCATTTACTTTGAATTGAACTTTGACTAATTTAAATTTAAACAGAATTTAATTTCAAATTTCTTTGGCCTACTCTGACTGTTTTAAAAGATTTTATTTGACGTAATCGTCAAGCAAAGGCCGGGTGATCAAGTATTTTTTGTGACCGAGTGTTTTTTTCCAATGGGAATGATAAATAACTCCATTCTGTGAATATATACAACACTTGTTGTTTTTATCTTGCAGCTATGTTATACAGAAACATAATAATATGTGGTGTTGCCTTTACATGTAACTTCTCAGCCACATAGCAACCTACTGCGTTTGATGACGAGATGCAGGTTAGCTGTTATGTGTTAACCATCAGTGTTACTGTCGGCTGTACTTTACTGTAATTTGCCAAAAAGGGGTCTTATTTTGCAGGTCTATTGCATAAATACAGAAGGAAATGACTTCTAATGACACATGGGGTTTGTGTATTGAGCTTTAAAAAGATTACACAGTACCTGAACTTGTACTAATTATGCATCACCTATTAGCATGTGATTCATCTCTCCTTCTGTCTTTGTCTTTGACAATTCCTCATCCCACCTTCTTCTGTCATTTCATCCCCAGCATTAACCCCCTCTGGCAGTACTGCAGTGGTTCATTACTGGCTCCTACTGGTGGAATAGTGAAATACTAGTAATCAAAAGTCCTTTATTTCAGCTTTACACTGGCCTTATTAATTTATTATGTTTTTTTTCCTGTTTGGAAGTCTGCCTTTTTCTAGCTAAATGAAATGCCTTGGATAAATCATTAAGGGGCATAAATCAGAAAGTCCTTCATCCTGAAGACTCTTCCACGGTGGAAGATGTTTTGATTGTTAGACAGCACTGTTGTAAAATGTTAAATGAACATCTCCTTAGAGAAAGCTTAACTTTGATTAATGATTATTCATTTTTTCTTAGTTAAATCACATTTTTCTTTCAGATTTTTAGTGTTTATTTTTAATTTTAGATTATGTGGAACATCTGCCACACATTTGTTACTGTTAGAAATGACAGTGTGTTAGAACACGCAGATTACAATGACTGTGATTTGGATTACAGCTGGCACTGCTGTCAGATCTGTACTGTTATTTAAAAAAATGAATCAACACCTAGTCAATGAGAAATGAGAATTCAAACATAAAGTGTACATTTTCTTATTAACTAGTACTAGTAGAAGAAGAAGAAGAAGAAGAAGAAGAAGAAGAAGAAGAAGAAGAAGAACTGCAACATCACCTTTACATCTGAAACAGCTCTGATTAATGTGTTGGCTGAAGCTAGCTGCTTTGGATCTCAAAAACCAAACAAATATCCACATCCTTTCAAAATCCTTCTCCCAAGCCACAGTGTTTATGCTACAAGAACAAGGGAGACAGTTTAGTAGAGATGTCTTGTTGTACAAAGATGCTGGTGATCCATAAAATTCATATTATTCTCTTTTGCATACACTGGAGAGCTACCAAGACCAGAGCGTAATCTAACATATAATCCATCCATCCATCCATCTTCTACCGCTTATCCGGGGCCGGGTCGCGGGGGCAGCAGTCTGAGCAGGGACACCCAGACTTCCCTCTCCCCAGACACTTCCTCCAGCTCCTCCGGGGGAATACCGAGGCGTTCCCAGGCCAGCCGAGAGACATAGTCCCTCCAGCGTGTCCTAGGTCTTCCCCGGGGCCTCCTCCCGGTTGGACATGCCCGGAACACCTCCCCAGGGAGGCGTCCAGGAGGCATCCGGAACAGATGCCCGAGCCACCTCAGCTGACTCCTCTCGATGTGGAGGAGCAGCGACTCTACTCTGAGCTCCTCCCGAGTGACCGAGCTCCTCACCCTATCTCTAAGGGAGCGCCCAGCCACCCTGCGGAGGAAACTCATTTCGGCCGCCTGTATCCGGGATCTTGTCCTTTCGGTCATGACCCAAAGCTCATGACCATAGGTAAGGGTAGGAACGTAGATCGACTGGTAAATAGAGAGCTTCGCCTTGCGGCTCAGCTCTTTCTTCACCACAACAGACCGGTATATCGACCGCATCACTGCAGAAGATACACCGATCCGCCTGTCGATCTCCCGCGCCATCCTTCCCTCACTCGTGAACAAGACCCCAAGATACTTAAACTCCTCCACTTGAGGCAGGAGCTTTCCACCAACCCGAAGGGGACAAGCCACCCTTTTCCGGCTGAGAACCATGGCCTCGGACTTGGAGGTGCTGATTCTCATCCCTGCCGCTTCACACTCGGCTGCAAACCGTCCCAGTGCACGCTGAAGGTCCTGATTTGAAGAAGCCAACAGGACAACATCATCTGCAAAAAGCAGAGACGAAATCCCGTGGTCCCCAAACCGGACTCCCTCCGGCCCCTGACTGCGCCTAGAAATCCTGTCCATATAAATAATGAACAGGACCGGTGACAAAGGGCAGCCCTGCCGGAGTCCAACATGCACCGGGAACAAGTCTGACTTACTGCCGGCAATGCGAACCAAACTCCTGCTCCGGTCATATAGGGACCGAACAGCCCTTAGCAGAGGGCCCCGGACCCCATACTCCCAGAGCACCCCCCACAGATCACCACGAGGGACACAGTCGAATGCCTTCTCCAGATCCACAAAGCACATGTGGACTGGTTGGGCAAACTCCCATGAACCCTCCAGCAACCTGGTGAGGGTATAGAGATGGTCCAGTGTTCCACGACCGGGACGAAACCCACATTGTTCCTCCTGAATCCGAGGTTCGACTATCGGCCGAATTCTCCTCTCCAGTACCCTGGCATAGACTTTTCCGGGGAGGCTGAGGAGTGTGATCCCCCTGTAGTTGGAACACACCCTCCGGTCCCCCTTCTTAAACAGAGGGACCACCACCCCAGTCTGCCAGTCCAGAGGCACTGTCCCCAGCCGCCACGCGATGTTGCAGAGGCGTGTCAACCAAGACAGCCCCACAACATCCAGAGACTTGAGGTACTCAGGGCGGATCTCATCCACCCCCGGTGCCTTGCCACTGAGGAGCTTCTCAACCACCTCAGTGACCTCAGCTTGGGGGATCGATGAGTCCTCAACTGAGCCCTCTGCCTCTGCTTCCTCAGTGGAAGACATGTCGGTGGGGTTGAGGAGATCCTCGAAGTACTCCTTCCACCGTCCGAGAATGTCCCCAGTGGAAGTCAGCAGATTCCCACTCTCACTGTAAACAGTGTGAGCAGGGCACTGCTTCCCCTTCCTGAGGCGCCGGACGGTTTGCCAGAATTTCTTCGAGGCCAACCTATAGTCCTTCTCCATGGCCTCACCGAACTCTTCCCAGACCCGAGTTTTTGCCTCTGCAACCACCCGGGCTGAAGCTCGCTTGGCCCTCCGGTACCTATCAGCTGCCTCCGGAGTCCCCCGAGCCAACCAGGCTCGATAGGACTCCTTCTTCAGCTTGACGGCATCCCTTACTTCCGGTGTCCACCACCGGGTTCGGGGATTGCCGCCACGACAGGCACCAGAGACCTTACGGCCACAGCTCCACGCGGCCGCGTCGACAATGGAGGTGGAGAACATGGTCCACTCAGACTCAACGTCTCCAACCTCCCTCGGGATCTGGTTGAAGCTCTGCCGGAGGTGGGAGTTGAAGATCTCTCTGACCGGAGACTCTGCCAAACGTTCCCAGCGGACCCTCACAGTACGTTTGGGTCTGCCAAGTCTGTCCAACTTCCTCCCCGGCCATCGGATCCAACTCACCACCAGGTGGTGATCAGTTGACAGCTCCGCCCCTCTCTTTACCCGAGTGTCCAAGACATACGGCCGGAGGTCAGATGAAACAACCACAAAGTCGATCATCGACCTCCGACCTAGGGTGTCCTGATGCCATGTGTACTGATGGACACCCTTATGCTTGAACATGGTGTTCATTATGGACAAACTGTGACTAGCACAGAAGTCCAATAACAGAACACCACTCGGGTTCAGGTCGGGGGGGCCGTTCCTCCCAATCACGCCCCTCCAGGTGTCACTGTCGCTGCCCACGTGAGCGTTGAAGTCCCCCAGTAGAATGACGGAGTCCCCGGTCGGAGCACTTTCCAGCACCCCTCCCAGAGACTCCAAGAAGGTCGGGTACTCTACACTGCCATTTGGCCCGTAAGCACAAATAACAGTGAGAGACCTCTCCCCGACCCGAAGGCGTAGGGAAACGACCCTCTCGTTCACCGGGGTGAACTCCAACACATGGCTGCTGAGCTGGGGGGCTATGAGCAAGCCCACACCAGCCCGCCGCCTCTCACCGCGGGCAACTCCAGAGTAGTAGAGAGCCCAGCCTCTCTCAAGGAGTTGGGTTCCAGAGCCCAAGCCGTGCGTGGAGGTGAGCCCAACTATATCTAGTCGGTATCTCTCGACCTCCCGCACCAGCTCAGGCTCCTTCCCCCCCAGCGAGGTGACATTCCATGTCCCTAGAGCCAGATTCCGTGTCCGGGGATTGGGTCGCCGAGGCTCCCGCCTTCGACTGCCACCCAATCCACATTGCACCAGCCCCTTTATCTAACATATAAAGATTTTACAAAACGTCTTATAAAAGCCTCTAAAGCCTTTAAAGTCTTTCATTCACTGGTTATAGGTTGAAGCATACTTTAATTGTCTTCACCTTCAGACATTTGTTGACATACAGATGACTTTACAGTGGAATTTGAAAGTGCAGTGGACATGTGTATGGTGTCATTTTTAAAGAGGAGGCAGAAATTGTCTAAGACAAAGTGCAGGACATAATACTGACCAAATGTTGTAATGGACTCTCTCACTCACTCGTTCTCTTCCAGGCAGAAGCTATCTCATCACACCAAGATTTCTATCCTTTCTGCTCTCTGACAAAACTCAATTCCTCTCACGTATGTTCTCTCAGTCTGTCTGTCCCTCTCTCTCTTTCTGTTTTTCAATCACACTAGATCTGTGTTGATGAAGCTTTTATTTTCACAATAGACTGACCACAGTGATAAAGCTTCCACATTGATGAAAAAGTTCCACCTAGAGTAACATCAAACTGCTTTCTCTCTCCATCACTTTCTTTCTTCCCCTGAAAGCATCATTTCATTTCCTATGTACTGACCCAAGTATAATAAAACCAGAATCTGTCTTCTAGGAACATTAGTACTTTATTACTATTTCTATATAAGATAGATAGATAGATAGATAGATAGATAGATAGATAGATAGATAGATAGATAGATAGATAGATAGATAGATAGAAGTAAATATAAAAGAATGAAATGAAAGCTGACTGGCTGCTCATGCTTGGGGACAATGCTAATATCTCATAAATATTGCAGCCCGACTACAAGGTCTAGAAAGTCATTTTGTGTTATTGAAGAGCCCTTCATGATGCTCAGTGAGTCACCTGTGAAATGGCCAGCTTTGATGGTTTTACTAGCTTTTATATTTTGTTATTTTTGTAATGCTTGCAGTAGAGTTTTTAAGTGAAGTGGCTTTGAAATCTCATTGAGATTTTGAGATGGGAGAGGAAGGGGGGCAGAGGGAGAATAGTGTGTTGTTGGTGTGTTTTAGGTTTTCCGGACTTTGAATGACTAATTGGCATGGTTCTGCTTAGCATGGTGGTGAATCTTATTTTTTTAATGAGAAACATGTTTATATATCTCATTATGCAAAATTAAAGTTCTCTTCTTTGAAGATTCTGGAAAACAAGTGGTCATAATTAACAGAAGCATGCTCAGGCAATAGAAGATACTGTACATTTTGTAGAACAAAATCTCAGTGATATTATGCTCTCGGATTAACATAGCTGATTTTTTAATTGAATTTTTATCTGTTGTAAGAACAATGGCTAGTACTTCAGATATTTTATAACATATATTCTTCTTTCAGTATTATTGGGTTTATTGGGAGTCCTACAGGTGTAACGATTTATAGGCTACAGTTATGATGAGCTCAATTTATTTTCATCTGCTTTATACGTGCTATATGTATGCAGAACATATCCTGACATCACTGGGTGTGAAGCAGGGATACATTTAGAATGGGATTCAAGCCCATTCTATTCTAAATGAGAGATTTAGTTGGCTTTCTGAAAGCAGTCATTTTTATTTTTAGTATTATTGCTTAGGATTAGTGCTCTGAGAACGTGACTGTGCATGGACAGTCTTTAATAATTCTTGGCAGAATAAGCTATAATCTGGCAGGGTGACAAATACCATGCTTTTCCTGAAGAATTTTGGTCACTTTGGGGGTTTTTCTTTTCAAAAAGCATTTTTAAAAAGCAAAAATGAAAAGAAAGACGTCATGCTTTCTTTGAATCAGACCTGATAGATACATGCCTGCAGGGTTGAACTTATTTACTGCATCTGACTGCATTCACACAAAGACCCCATTTTTGCAAAAGTTTTAAAAGTTTGCTGGAAAAAAAGGTATTACATCCTTATCCGGAATACTTGTACCAATTGGCTTTTTGTGCTGTGCATGTTTTTTCTCAAGTACGATTATGATTAATGCTAGCCAGGAGCGAAAGAAGCATATGGAGAAACCCAACAATAGTGTTATTGTAATGATGACATTGGCATTTGGAAATTGAAACAGTGTTGTTGGTTTTCATTTTGTGAGCATTATTTGGACGTTTTGTTTTGCTTGAGGTCATCATTACAGTTCTACCTGATTCTCTCTCTCTGACACCCCCTTCCCCACCACCCGTATACCCACTAACCCCTCTCTGACCACCACTCTCAGAGAACTTTTGTATAAGCTCCATCTAGGAATCCTATTGTTTTGACTGTTAAGGACACAGTGAGATAAAAAAAGAGATGAAAGTTTTGGGACTTTTGAACTTTATATGTGACCTGAGGTCAGGATGAAATTACCAACCCTGCCAAGCTCCCAGTCCCATACAACAGTACAACTCTTCTACTGTATAAGGAATTATTAGGCAAAATGTTTGGGTACATTTGGGCTTTTTGCCTTTGTTTTAAATGTGTAGATTTGTGGCTGAACCATCTAATAATTTCACAGGCAACTGTGTAAATATTGCCATATAATAGTATATGTGTTTCTAGTTCAAATAGAAAATATATGTTCTGGGTGTTTTATGAACACACATAACTGTCTAAGACCTTCATCATATTTGCAATGAACTGGTGTCGTTCAGCTTTTCCTCCCAACCTAAATATAAGCCAAACCTACAGTAATAGTAGTTTGAAGACCAACTAAACAAGAGGAATCAGTCTCATTTGTTCGAAATGAAAACTGGCAGCCACACCATCTTTGTGTAGGTAACAACTGATGAGCCTGCCAATAACAATGAGAAATATGAAAATATATATTAGAGTGAAAACAACCAATTTGATGTACAAATGAAGTTCTCAGTTACACACACCTAGAGGCAATTTGGCATAATCTGTCCATTCTACACAAACAGTTAGAGACCCTGAAGCTGTGACGCAGCAACGTTACTCACTGAATACCTTTACTGCTGTCTGTACTTTTGATTAATAGCAAGAAATTTGCCATTACCCTTTAAATTATTCCTTAGACCAGGTGAACTGTAGTCCACTTTGCATGGACTCATTTTCATCGCTGTGATTACTAATTTTATTGTTACTATTATTAGTATTATTTTAAGACATTTAAACTGGGCTTTTTCTTCCATAATTTTGTATCCAATAATCACATTCTAGTCTGTATTGCTCAAAGTTAAGTGGGAGTCATTAGGGCTCAGGGTTTCTTATTAATATGCCAGTATGCACAGTTATCAATGCACAGTTGAAATCATTAATACATAACAACCTATGATGTGTCAAAAAACATAGTTCTAGCTCAGAATAAATATTTTAAGGGTTTCCAGGGTAAATTTCCGATATTCAACCAATCTTTTTTTTTCCATTATTAATGCATAGCTAAGGACAATTTGGGAAACAGTTGGGATATGCACAGTGCAAAGTATGTACATGTACTGTATGTAAATCAAATTAGATTTTTCAAACGCTAAAACATAATTTGTATAATCCACTGTAAACACAATAGTGGGTAACTCCTCTATCAGTGTTGTCAATAAACAGGTAACTGTCATCAAACAAGATATCAATAATTTTAACCGTTAATGTTTGTTGATGCTTAGGATATGATCAACAACAATGTTTACAAACAGTAGGCACACTACAATATTTTTAATCAGTAATTTGCTCCAGACGACTGACCTAAACGTTGCCTAGTGAGCTCCAAAATTTAACCATATTCATACCATATTTATACACCTATACATTCTGGCCTTAAATTTACAAAATTATTTTTAGTGTATTTTATCATATATCCCAGCTAGATTACACATTGTTCACAGGGCAACATTTTTCTAATAGGGCCCAAAAAATAACCTTTACTTACAATGTATTGTATTTCAGTGACTTTTTTATGTGATTTTATGTAATCGAGCTCCATCAAGTCAATCATATAAAGTTGATGCGGTAGATATTGAAATGCAACAGGATTCCTTTAGGACCCTGGTGCTCCATAAAAACACAGAGCTACAGTACATAAGACATTACGTGTGCATTACAAACACTAATTACAAATGTAATAATAAAAATATTAGGTGGCTACTGTTGTCATCTACAATGTAATTAACAGATCCCTGATTTCAGAATTTGCTATTCTGAAAGATATTTCAGATTGTTTTGAAATGAAAGTTTCCCTAGATTATTATTAGATTATTCAGCCACATTAGTTAGAAAGCTTGACAGAATTGTCTAAAGATTGATACCCATGGGCTAATAACACTTCTACTTTTATAACAAAAATGGCATTTTTTTCCAGCTTGTCTACTACAATGCCAATGGCCGTATTTAAAAACAAGACATTAAAATCAACAATGTTCATCATATATGTAATAAGACATAAAGGCAAGAAAATACCTATTAATAGAAATGAACATCCAAGCAAACTAATTAACCCAACAATATGATTTTATTGTAAGACTGAAAAAGAAAGAAAACATTCAATATTCTTTCTCACTGTACTGCCAAATGCAAACAATTCTACCAGAGATACAAGATTCAAGATTTCAAAATACTGTAGATAAAGGAGCTGGATAATGCATGTTCTACAAATTTGCTATTTGTTGTTAGATTTTATGAGTGGAAAAAATCTTCCTATTTTCAGCTATACATTCCATTGTTGTATAGATATCCAGTTCACCCATGCATCATTTGGATCTTCATACAGTGGCATACAGATATAGACATTATGTTACACCGCTGACACACACACTAAGATATAGACTATTGACTATCTTTCAATTTTTATTTACTTTATTTGGATAGTGCATAGTGGATAGTTTTTAGCTCCTGATTCCTAGTAGTTAATCTATTTGACTTGTCCATTTTAATCTCACCTTATTTTGACAGTAAAGTTTAAAATCTTGTGGTTTGGTAAATAATCTATAGACACCTGGATCTCGCCTGAAAGCACGTTTTCTCTTGCACCAAACCAACCTGTTTTCAGGTTCATAAACAATATTTGGAATCTGTTTAAAAAATCTGGGGGTGGTGGTGGTAATGAATTGTGTACTCTTCTACCATCAAGACTTCTGACAATGAACAAGAACATCATTAAAGTATGACTGAGCTGAGCAGAGCAGAGGTAGCTTTTAAAATAAATTGTAGTTGTAAAGATTTTTAATAGGGATTAATTTTTAATATTACTTGATTAAATATGTAAAGCCCAAAATGTTTTTGCTGCATTATATTTAGCAATGTTCTTCTACCATATTTTTCCATGACTGAATATCAAATGATATGTAGTCTACATAACAAGACAAAAAAGTCAATTATGTTATATTCTAGATCCAAAATAGAGAGCAAGATTAAAACTTTCTAGCAGACTAATAATTCATTCATTCATTTTCTACCGCTTATCCGAACTACCTCGGGTCACGGGGAGCCTGTGCCTATCTCAGGCGTCATCGGGCATCAAGGCAGGATACACCCTGGATGGAGTGCCAACCCATCACAGGGCACACACACACACTCTCATTCACTCACTCAATCACACACTAGGGACAATTTTCCAGAGATGCCAATCAACCTACCATGCATGTCTTTGGACCGGGGGAGGAAACCGGAGTACCCGGAGGAAACCCCTGAGGCACGGGGAGAACATGCAAACTCCACACACACAAGAAGGAGGCGGGAATCGATCCCCAACCCTGGAGGTGTGAGGCGAACGTGCTAACCACTAAGCCACTGTGCCCCCTAGCAGACTAATAATATCCCACATAATTTTGGTATATGTTTTAAATGCATTATCATTACACTTTAAGTCATTATCCCGCATATACATATTAAATATATCGTGTAGAAAAAGTGTTGTGAAGTAAGTCCAAGCACGATGACTTACATTTCTGCATCATGCAACACAAAACAATGTCTTGTGTGATATACAACATAGTTCTATGCTCAGAGAAATGTGTTACATGCATGACTAATTCTTCACAATGGAAGAGAGATGGTTCTGGATGTATTTCACTTCTAGAGAGGAGACAGCTATCCACAATCTTTATTCTATATCCACATCTTCATCCACAGATGCACATGGTAGTGGAGAGAACTGAAGCATGGGATTGAATATGAATCATGTTTCTTCATCATATATTATATCAGTGTTGTTATTCATAACTTGTCATATATCCTCTTTGCCATCCATCACAGAAAAGGACACACTGCTGACCAAATATGACTTTCATTAGTAGCTTCCATGAACACTATGCGATCAGACAGGCCATTTTATTAGGCATACACTTTGTACACTTCTAGTTCCAGTTAGTTATCTTCTAGCCTGTCATCTGTGTCAGTTTTGGATCAAAAGATTGCTGTCAGCTCAGTATGTTTGTCAACGCAACAACCCTGAGGTAACCAATAAACTTGTATCACCACAAGAATCCCACTACAATTGCTGCATTAAAGAATGGTCCACCAACAGAATATTATCTGTCCAGCAGTGGTCCTATGGTGTCCACTTATACTAGATTAAATGGTTGATTGATGGTTAATTGTTTCTAGTAAAGTGGTCACTGACTAAAATATTATAAAAGTTAAGTATATGTCTCTGTTAAACACATTGCAAGTCTGCTTACACTGAGATAGAAGCATAAAGCTAAGTTGCAGCACTATGTATCTAATTAAAATATTTGTTCAGGATTCAGAATTCAGTATTTGCGAACTCAAGATTATGAACAATGTTAGAATGAAAGCAAGATTAATGACTAGATTTGTGGCAAAGTCTTTGGTGACCACAAACAATGGACAGTCGGGTGTTTATATTAAAGTTTACTTCCTTAGTAAAATAGAAGAAGGACCGGTTTAAGAAATTAGCTTCAATGAAATGGCATTGGAAAGACAAACAATGCCACATGATGTGAATTAGTCAACATTAACCCCGCATTGTGTAATAATAATTTTAAAACAAGTCCATTCATTTTAGAAATTGAAAAATGGTTGTATAAGTAATAATTAGCAACATTGTGACTGATAGCAGCAGTTGTAGTAATACAAACAAAGAAGCTGGCAGAACTGGCTGAGCTCTTACCTGTACATAAGAGCAAGACTAAATCAGCAGATTAAGGTCAGAGCACAAACGCACACCACATATAAAGTATTTATTGATTGTCCTTGAATAAGACAAGACAAAAATAGCATCATTCAGCATCATTCCAGGTTTTAGTGCTGCTTTTCAGTCCATCTCCTAACAACCCATTGAAGGCAAACGATATGGTTCCATGATGTTTTTTAAAGTGCACTCAATAAAACCGCACCTCTATCACTGTGTAATAGTTGTCAATACATTTCTGGACAACCTATAAATGTTTCATGTGAACATTAAAGGATGTAAATATACATCCATTTGCTATACACCATCAGACAATAAATCTTTCTCTCTCTCTTTTAGCTTAAAAGTTGAAAGTTGAATGTTGAAAGATGAAATGTTGTCTGGGGGAAATAATAACAGAATTGTCATTATTTCAAACACTATTTAAGTAATGAAAACCATGGAAATTATTTGTAGTTAATATTTATTCATGCACCAACAATCAAAAGGACAGGCAGACAGGGGTGTGTCTGGAGGCAGCATGAAAAGGCTATAATTTACGTCAGACAAGGAAAATCAATCAGGTCTGTCAGATCTATTCTATCATTTTGAGGATGCATTTGAAAGCTATACAGAAGCACAAAGAGAAGAGAAGACAGCAGCTTTTTATATGGTACTATAGCAGTCAGGAGGTGTAGTCTCAAGTAGCTACTTGATAAAGACATACTATAAATAGACTACACACTATAGAAATAGATTATAGGGGGGAAAAAAAAGGCCAAAGTCAGAAAAATCTAGGAATTTAATCAGCTATTAATTATTTTCTGGTTGTATGTAGTTACTGATTAATACAAAATCTAGCAACATTTCCTCATGTTGCTAACAGTCTTATGTGAAATGATAAATGGTATATAGCCATTATTTTTTGCTGATGTTTGTCAGTCATACTGTATTTTTCATGTTTTAACATTCCTAGCTTGTTTTTGTCTTCCTAGTATTGTTTTGTCTGGAGATTGTAAGGTCTGTTTTCCGTAATACGAATACCTTGATTAATTGCAATATAAAAACAATTTTGCATTCTGCTATCATCCTGCTAGCTTAATGCTTGATACCAGGGCAAGTTCATTGTAGTGTAATGAAGATTGGAACAATGAAGAAGGGAAATATCACTGTCCCAAGCAAGTATCTGCCAACTTCAAGTCTTTTAGTAGTTGGCTTTCCAGTAATAAATTAGTGCTCTGCTTGCTCACTGCCACTCTGCACACTTTAATCATATATAGACTGCAAGTTCCTCCTCTAATGCTTACTTTATTTTTAAGACCAATAAAAAGCATCAAACATATGAATGCGGAAAAAGTGTGATCTTTGCAAATGTAAAAGTAGCATGGTTGCTAGTACAAGATGGGCTGGTTTAAGTCAGCAAGTAAGTAAGTAAGGAAGGAAGGAAGGAAGGAAGGAAGGAAGGAAGGAAGGAAGTGAGTTAATTTATAGAGCACTTTTGTATTTCGCTTGAGTTTGAGTGAGCATTAACACCCTCACTATACGGTGAACAATTTATCATGCTAGTACTTCCAAGGTCTCCACATCTATCACAGCCCTGAATTGTCTAAGTTGCTCAATACAGTGAATAAATAACATAAAATAAACAAATAGAAAAGAAAACAAATGTATTGTTTGTAAGCCTCCTAATTTTCTTTTTAATATTTCCTCTTTGGTTAACATGGGATTTGTGAGTGGCCACCATCAGGTGTTGAGGCTGGTTTCCAATACCTCCTCACCTTTAACTACCTAACACAGATGTACACGTGTTTACATGTCTGAATGTTGACACAACCGGGGAGCTGATCATCGGCTAAAGGAAACATGCAAGATCACCATGTTCACCATTGACAGCATTATGGACGGTCATTAGATTTATTTTATTCTCAATACACATTGCTAATGACATCTCATCACCTTGGAAAATCTGTATCACCATATCACCAAAGAACCATATCACCATAGAACTCTACAATTTCATACAGTTTATGTGAAGTCCAAGTGTCTTCAGGCTAATCTATAACTGCACCATTAGATTATTTTTAGTAGAAGCATTCCCCGACTAGGGATCTGCTTTTGTCTGGAGTAGTACAAACTGCTCAGGCTGTCACTGGATTTAAACCTCCTTCCCTCAAGGACATTTACACCAAACAGTGCCTGAAGTGTGCCTGGGGAATTATCAAGGACCGCAGAAACCCAATCCGTTTTACTTTGGCAGACAATACTGCAGTATTTGCACATATTTATGCGCTTTCCTTAGTCAGAGGCTGAACAAGGGCATTTCTGCACATTGTTATTACCCGTACATAACTGTTTACATGGTTACACTTTAATTCAATTTAAACTTTTGAATTTGAAAATACAGTTTATAGATATTATACATATACAGTACATGTATACTCTCTCTCACGCACACACACACGCACACGCACACACACACACAGATTCTGTTTTATGTTGACATGATTGCACCACAATTCTTGCTGAATTTTCAGTTGCACTTAAATCTCCAATTCTGCCACACCCTAAAGGTGAAGTGGAGCCCAGTGTGGTCTTGAGCTTTCTCAAGATTTGACATGTTTATGATCTGACATTCTAAATAGCATTTCTGCTCACAATTGTACAGTTTGGTTATCTTTGCCCTTTTTGTCAGCTCAATCCAGGCCATTCTCCACTGCCTTCTCACATAAACAGGTTGTTTCAATCTGTGAAACTGCTGTTCACTGGATGTTTTTCTTTATTGCACCATTCAGTAGACTGTTGAGTGTGAAAAACCTTAGAGACCAGAAGGTGTAAAAATACTCAAACCAGTCAAAATCACCGATCCATGATTTTTTATGTGATTAACCAAAGCTGCTGGCATGTATTTGCATAATTCTATGAATTTCCCTGCTTCCCAGATTGGCTGATAACATAATTTAATAAATTATGCAGAATTATCATTGTAGCCAGCAGATCACCGAACATGGTGACCAAAATAAGGGTCACTACAATGGTTAAAAGGAAAGTAAAAGATGTTACTTATACAGTATGTAAGCCCATTTTATGGCTATGTACAATTGTAGCCATTAGTCTGCCCTTCTGTTTGTTTATACATCAATACAAGATACTTTAAATAATAGATTAAATAATTGAAAGTTTGAAAGGTTTACTGTCATAGGAAAAAGCAAGTACATCCTCCTTCAGTTCTGTCTTCTTATATAGCAGTGTCTCAATAACAACTGTGTGGTCCTCAGCAACTTCCATAAAAAAATTAAATGATCTTAGATAACAAAAATGAAACAAAACAAAAAAAATGCAATAGATTTCCATATGTAACCATTTTTCCAAAAAGTCAACCAACATTCAAAATGAAATGGAAGTATCATTGTATCCAGCAAATGAACTAATTCGATTTTTGGAAGTGTTTACCAATCACATTAAGCCCAAATATATATAATAGTTGTTCTTTATGTAGCTTCTTTTATAACAGAAGTTTATTTATGGGCATGACTATAGTTATAGTTATGCAAACATCTAGTTGATTAATTAGTTGTAGAATCTGAAGCACTTTTCTACTAACATGAAGACAGAAATATTACAAATATCATTTACAAGCTTTACCCCTTTGTTTAAAACCTGATTAAAGTCTGCAGTTTAACAAAAGTGAAACAGCAATTGTACAAGCCTTTACAATAATTAGTTGCTTTAGATTATCTTTATTTATGTTGCATGCATCAATTAAAAAAATCACTCATATACATTAACAATTAAGACAACAGTGTATAATTAGAAACATAACAAAGATCCTTTACAATGTGCAAGTGCATTTTTATATAATAAGCCAGAGACATTAATGTTCTTTCTCGGAAAAAAAAAATCCTGTCACATAGCTTTGATTTACGTTTATGTGTAGGTTTTATACAGTAATGTGTTGTTTTATATTAGGCGTTGTCCATACGTTTTACAAAATGGCTTTGTTTCAATAAACAAAACAATGTGTGTAAATTGAAATAACTTCTAATTTAGTGCTATGCTAAATTATATCCATTGTGCAGAGTTATTTTTCTTTTCTCAAAATATAAAAGAAAATTGCATTAAGGAAATGTGAGCAGGAATAACAGAAGATACAGTTAGAGTTCTGGAGAAAGATCACTTCAGTCCATTTAACGAAGGATTTTGGAGACCCCAGAAATCATGAGCTTCTTGTAGAATATAGCACCTATAACTATAATTCCAACACAGGCAAATGCCAGTATGCCTACAGTCACACCCAGGCCTACAGAGGAGTCTGAAGCAGCTTTACTGGATGATACTGTTAAGAGAGATGACATAAAGAAAATTATTCTGACAGCTTGAAGATTTAATACAAAGAAATATATTTAGAAAAACACTCTCTTTCATAAAATAAAGACATTTATCTGTTATATATTATGTTTAACAATATATGGATAAACACAGCAGCGGCAGTGGTTGTATACAACATTAGCAAAGAATCCTGTCTGTTAAATTCATGTAGCGTTTCATTACCTTGCACATCTTTTGTTCCTGAGGCCGCGTCTGCAACGAAACAATAAGAAGTCAGATTGATATACAAACAATTTTACAGTGTGTGTGTTTGTGTGTATGTCTGTGTGTGTGTGTGTGTGTGTGTGTGTGTGTGTGTGTGTGTGTGTGTGTGTGTGTGTAAAATTTGAAGCTCATACTGATGTCAGATTTGGTAATGATGGCGGGTGAGGTGAGAACAGTGGGGTCTGTGATTCCATCTTGGGGTAAAGCTGTAGGATGCAAATCTCTTCTCCTTCTGCCTGCAGCACATGTCTGATGCACAACAAAAGAACAAGAAACATAAGTGTATGTGTAGACAAGTTTTTGTACTTAAAGGAAACTTGTGCTGTCACATGGACAGACATTATCCTAGGACAGCAGTTCACATGTTTCGTTTGTGAGTATCGCTGGCCTTCACATACAGTACATAGATCTGTTTTTTTTTTTTATTAATATTTTTGCCAAAGCAGAATATCGATACTCACCCTAAAGTTAACACAGGCTGAGCTCTCACACAGCCTTGTGATGCAGTGCAGGTAATAGCTAGAGACAGTTTGGTTTTGTTGCTCTGTAAATCGGAAGGCTGGGAAGTAAAAGCGAGCGGTCTGACTCATACCGTTCTCCGTGACATTGGTCATCTGATCCTTTGTGCACCTGTTGAACATTAAACACAGTGTATATTAATGCAAAATAATGACTGAAGTGAATAATAAATAAAAACTACATTAGATTCCAATTAAAGTTTATGTACTATGGATTATATGAAATTGTCTTTTATGAATGTGCTAATTTGTTAAGTTGTCCCTAAATTGCTAACAATTTAAGAATTAGCTTTGATTACAATAATTTAGAATAATTTCTGGGATTACTTGAAATTTATTGATCGCAAGGCTTTAACAAAAACAGAACTAATTATGTTTGATGCTACAATCAGGTATTTCCAAAGAGATTTTAAGAGGTAAAGGGCCATATCTCAAAATACAGCCTAGTTTGCAGTTCTTCTTAAAGCTCTAGAATCTGTAGAACACACTATTTTAATATTGACTATGCGAAATATACATTGCATTGCAGAATTATTCATTATGATCCCATTCCAACTTCCCCCGTGTACTCTTCCACATTTTGTAGCATGGAATCCAAATTAATTGGGATTATATGTCATAAATCTACAAAAGATTGCCCGAAATGAAATGAAGTGGTTTCTTCTGTGACTAATGCCCTATTTAGTCATTCATTGGATTGTTCAAAGTGTGGCCTTTTTTTTTTATAAACAAACCCTGATTGATATTTTTTCTGGAAATTTGTTCTGAACTCGTTGCACCCAGTGGACTCCATTTAACTAATTATGTGACTTCTGATGGTTGCAGCAGAGCTAATTTAGTGAAAAACACTTTGATTTGATTTGTAAATCATTTTGCAAACTACACTGATGCCTCACCACCACCCGTTCAAAATCATGTCCTATTCTGTGCAGATTCATGACACATTATCTCAAAGAAATCTATATTTTTTCCAGGTTGTAACACAGTACAAACTGTGGAACAATTCAAGATAGTGAAAACCTATGCTAGGCAGTTTAATACAATCTATTCATTTGTTGAATTTTGTTGATACTCTATATAACTTATAGAAATCTTTTCAGTGGAAAAACCTACCACATGTACGGAGTGGTATAATTGTGAAATTGGGAGAACCTACCCAACAAATAGGTTATAGTAGGTAGCGCTGGTTGGGTAACGGGACACAGAAGCATAGCACCTGTCCAGCAGCACGTAGTACCTATAGTGACAGAATCATCTTCACTACTAAACTTAGTCTGTTAACAATAAGGCATTTAAAGAGGAGTCAGACGCAATATTCAATATATATAACGTTATAAAATATCTCTTACTGAGAAGTGAGGTTGGTGGCTTGGACCATAACAAACACATTTGACTTCAGTTGAATTCCCTGAGTGGGAATTACTAGAGGCGTGGAATAATTTGCATCCTAAAAATAAGAAGATGATCAGTATTTGAAGTTTTCATAGTTTTAAAAACAAGTAAACAAGAAAGTTTCCTATACACAGGTAAGTCACTGTAATGCATTCATTATATTACAGTTCCTTGTAGCAAACTTGCTGATATGCAAAGATATAGTGCTGCCTTACGCTGAACAGCTTGAGGCTGAGTGTGCTGATGAAACTCCCATTTCTGTCCTTCACAGCAATGGCAGAAGATGACCTGTGTGTAGAGAAGGTTTGTATTATTATTAGCAAATACAGAGTCTGGCTTATTGATTATGACAACTATAATATTTATTCGTGAAACGAATTTTCAATAGCATTTTAGTATTTTATATCTAAAACAGATGTGAAGAGGTTGCTCAGAGATCACCACTATATCAGTGATCTTACAGGAGACATTCATCTATGACTGTTGTATCCTGTATACTAGTCTAGTAAAAGAAACATGAATACACAAACCATGTTGATGTATCTATTAACTAAAGGAAATACCTACACATCAAGTCTTGTGTTATTGATCAGGTACTCCAAAGGATAGGCACACGAATAAAAGTATTTCAGGTCAGTGTTGTAGGTCACCACACTCATTGAAGTGTCATAGGAACGCACCATGCCACTGATATTTAGTGACTGAATGTTGGAAAAGTCTGCAAATATTCCGGTGCCTGCTGCACTAGTGGTCTGGGGAGCAGAGTAGATCCAAAGATGATAGACAAGATGTAGCAATGACTGACTAATTAAAAAAGACTGGTGATAATCTGTGTTAATATTATTGCAAAATATTAAATACAATAACAATTCAATGTGATCATACGCAGGGTATCACAGTTGTGAACCTCATCTATACCTGGAACTGCATTACAAAAAAATTCAGCATTGCAGAAAATGCCCTAAGTTAAAATCTACTAAGAGGGTTTTTCATGAATTCATATTACAGATGAAAATCATATGTTAAGTTAGGAATAATATCTTACACATTAGGGGTATATATCAAACTGTATCTGTTTAGAGATACCTTTTTTGTTCTGTTTGCCAAAATATTATCAAGCTTTTAAACCACTCTGACACTGACTAGGCATTTCCGAAGGATGTGCGAATGAACACTGTAAATGCATCTCTATAAATGCATGATTCACATTCATGTTAATGAATAGGGTCTTTCTTTGTCCTGTGAGCTTCATATCTGACCTCTCAGCCACATGAAAGTAAAAACCTCCCTTTCTTGTGTTTTTTTTGTTGCACCCAGTAGGATCTCAATCTTGACCTATATCTTATTTGTCTCTGTTTAGAACACATTAGCTATTCATTCCAAATAATGTGTCATATTTAGTTTGATCCTGATTAAACATTATACCTCAGGTTATGAAATAGTAATCTAGTGGATAATATTTTTGTCACCTAGCAACCAATTCATGAATGCACAGCCACAAATTTAAGTTATGGTTAAGCTGAAATGCCTCCCCATTTGCTATATAGTCCACAATGAATGATATCGAAGCCATCATTTGTCTAGCTGTAATAACTCATGAAAGCCAGAACTACATAATTTTACATAAGATTTACAAATGATATCTATTTTGTGTCTGTCAGCGTGCCGTAAATATATAAGTAACAGGATTATGCTACTGTTGCCTATCAAAAGAAAACCATTAGGAACATTTTTTAATTAGATTTTTTGAACATTAGAATGTTTCTGTAATGCAGCGCTTTATTAGCATATGAATTGTTTGGTTTGTAAATTTATAGAGACAAACTCTTTAATTAAATTTATAGTAATTGCATATGAATCGATTATTGAGCCACTCCATATAACAGCTGTAAGTGATGCTCATCCTTATGTATTGTGTTGTAGTGTTGTGTGAAAAAGAGCCATTTTCTTACATTGAGGTTGCTGCCACAGCTGTTGTTTGTACCAATGGGAAAGGTGAAGCGTAGCAAAGGGGGAACAACTGTATTATCCAATGTGCCTTTGCAGTTTGGGTCATTAGTAATGCTGTTGAGAAAAAGTGACGTCTCGTTGTAGCCGGCATAGATAGCTGGGCAGATCTGTATGGTTAGACTAATGGAGCTTGTTCCACAATCAACAGCGATGTCATTGGAGTCTAAAGAAGGAAGAGAAGTTTGATTTGAAAATGCAGTTTCCAGTTTTGCTTATGTTGTCTGATTATTATAGAATTTCTTATGCAGGTAATTATAAAAAAAAACAAATGTTTGATACTGTGGTAAATTTTTACAAAGCATTACACATATATTATGGATACTGACAATAAAAAAACATCAAAAGAATCATAGTCATAAAAAGTTACCTGGTAATCTGAGGAAGCCGGCACAATTCAGTGTTGTCTGACTACTAACAGCAGCCACCGTGATGAAGAGGAGGTAAAGCTGGAGAAACATTTTTCACTTCTTGGTTGCGCTCAAACCTGTGCACAAGGAATACATATTCAAGTCAAACACTGCAACCTCCAGAAGTTTACTATAAAGCATACTGAAGAAGATACGTCCCAATGACAGATCCAGAGCACAAGTACGCACCTTGTATCAGACACTTCAACTTTGCACTTTGGTTGAATACTCTCAACTTTGGTTGGATGTTCTCTGACTTAATGCTTAGGGGAGCTTAATGGTGCATTTTTATAAGGCATGTTCTTTAGCTGGATTGGACCAAAATAAGGTCAGAGCAATTTTCTCTGTCCCCTGTGTCTAGCATTTGAGAATAGCCTTTATGTGAATACTTTGTGCTGTGGAACCATCTCTGAGTGAAATGACACGCCTAAAATGGTACACAAAGATATACAACTTTCAATGACCTGCTTTCTTTGTGTGTCCTTTTAAATACAGAATCTCTTCACACAACAATAGAAAAGTTCATGAAGTATGTCGTGAGCCCCAGGTGTTGAAGACAATGCTTTGAAGGGCCTTTTCAGGATAGTTAACATTGAACAATATGTCAAGAGCCTTTATCTTGACTGATAGAAGATCCTTGGAACACATAATATACTAATCCGAAGTTAAAGTACCAGAAGAAGTAACACTATCCTTGATATTTAAATAGAAATAAAAAAAAGTAGACTGGACATAAGTCACATATTTGCGGTAATGATCTTCAACCTGATATCTGCATCATGCGTTTTCCCATGAATCAATAAAAACTCATTAAAAAAACACATTTTAATAAAAAAACATTTTTTGCACATGTTCAAGTAACAGTACATCCTGTCTAAATGTTGTTGTTATTTCTATGACAACATGTTGAATACACATCAGATGTCTGAAGGCTAAATTATTTTCTTATATTTTGTGACAGTTTTACAGAGTCAAGTTTCGTGTTTTAATTACACGAAAGTTTATACACCAATTTAACCCAATTATTGGATTTCTATCTTCTTATCCTCAGGCCTCTCACTAGACAGAATAAAAAAATAAATTGGTAAATGATATTTCCTTTTGACACACATTGCACAGTGAGCCTGTAGTTGTAAAATAAATAAGTAGAACATTCACTCGTATACATTACATAAACTCCATTAAAGCACTGCCTCAAGCAGGGAACTAATGTAAACACTTTGATTTAAGGAACACATATTCTTTGTTCATTACAATAAATTAAATATTTATATTCATAAACCCTTATATTGGTTCATAACTTATCAGTTATTAAAAAATTGCTAATAAATGCTTAATTTCTTTTGATAAACAATAAATAATGACCTTGTTATTTACTACAGGTCATAAATCAAAAATCATAATTCACGTCTTATTATTGTATGATTTTATTATTGTATAATTGCCAACATACATTCACTGAACACTTTATTAGGAACACTAGTACACCTCCTCATTTATGCAGTTATCTAATCAGTCAATAGTGTGGCAGCAGTGCAATGCATAAAATCATGCAAAATGCAAAATTTCTAGCATCAGAATAGACTGGACTCTGAAAAAAGTAGCCTGGTCTGATGAATCTCAATTTCTGCTGAGGCACACATATGGTAGAGTCAGAATTTGGCACTAACACCAAGAATCTATAGACCAAACCTACATTGTGTCATCAGTCCAGGCTGGTGGAGGTGGTATAATGGTGTAATGCTTTTCTTGGCACACTTTGGGCCTATTGATAACAATCAATCATTGCTTGAATGCCACAGACTATATGTGTTGTTGAGTATTGTTGCTGATCGTGCACCTCCCTTTATGGCAATAATTTACTATCTTCAGTTGGTTACTTCTTGCCTGATAATGTCACAAAGCAAAAGTTATCTCAAAATTGTTTCAAGATGATTTAATAGTTCACACAATCTAAGGTAGTGTCACTAATTAGAAGCACTTTACTAATTTGTGACCCATATTCTAGTTCATTCATTCATTCATTTTCTACCGCTTATCCGAACTACCTCGGGTCACGGGGAGCCTGTGCCTATCTCAGGCTTCATCGGGCATCAAGGCAGGATACACCCTGGATGGAGTGCCAACCCATCGCAGGGCACACACACACTCTCATTCACTCACACAATCACACACTACCACACAATAAGCCACCGTGCCCCACCCATATTCTAGTTATTCCATATAATTTTGGTAGCAAAGAAAAAGTTGGACCAAGCTTGAAGTATATGTCACATAATATTAGTATTTTCTGAAATCTGTAGAAAAGTCACTTGCTGCTACTATTTTAGTATTTAGAGAGAGAGAGAGAGAACATACTGGTCCTATTTTTTAATTTGTGTTTTATACATGAGAAAATAGAATATTTATATACTTATATAATATTTATATATACCATATGCTGTACAGTTTGTGTATGATTAATTATCCTTTGTTCGTAGTAAACATGTAGTTCAGTTAGTGTATTTTAGATTTGTTGAGACAACACGGCAGGTATGCTATTCTATCCAAATACATTATATTGTATAAAGAAAATAAATAGAATATTTCTTATTTCTATACTGTTTGCTTATTTCTTATTGGTCATTGCTCATAATATTTAGGTTACTGCATTTATGTTTTAACAAATAGACTGACATACCTACATATTACTTTTGTAAAGCGCTTTGAGATGTACTTTTAAAGGCACTATAGAAAATAAAGGTTATTAAATTGACATTATTATTATTATTATTATTATTATTATTATTATTATTATTATTATTATTATTATTATTAATGAATATTTTTCACCATATTCACAACACTGTTATTGAATAGCATCTCTTTCTTTTCATATAAAGACTCCAGAACAGCAGGTTTCATTGCATCTCTGCCAATAATAATTTATTTGTGCTGTTCATATGCCTGGCCTGTATACTCCTGGGGATTATTTTGTCCTTCTTAGAATGTTGTGTATAGACACTGACGTCAGAGTGTTGGGGTTTGTGTAATCTCATATGAGGGAAACCCATAGGCGTGGCCCATTCTACATTTTTAACATAAGACACATGAGACTGTGTCTCCAGTAGCAACAACAAATATTTAGGGTTAACCAAGATTTCACTATGGCAGTTGTTCCGTACAAAAAAGTCATAATTAACCTACTAAAATTCACAGTTCATCGTATCAACTTTTTTCTTCCCAGTTAATGATTCACCACTAGATTAATCTTTTATTGTGATGCAAGGGTAGGTAAAAGACAAAAAATGAACATGATCTATGAGCTTTATTTAAGCAAGTAAATTAGTCTATTTTTGATTAATGAGATTTGTTTCGCTCTCTCTCTCTCTTTTTTTTGCATCTCAGAACTAAATCCAAGACTCACATGCTCCATTTTGGTTCAGATGAATAAACCTTGGTGTAGGTCTAGTTGTTTCTGACAGTTTTATGAGTATGGCAACTAAGCAAGAAAGCAGAGCACATCACATTTAATCACACTGTGATCAATATCTCTTCAGTTCACACTGGGCCATGAACGTGTCTGGTACACAGGCAAATCACAATGCATTTACTGTCAACTTCCATGATGATGTGACATCAGATCCCAGTAATTACAATGTAATGTTAATTATTTAGCAGTACAGGAGCAGGAGACAGATCAGTGCCAGTTCAGGGTAGCTGCCTAAAGATAGATTTTGATGTTATAGCAGATTTCAGTACACCATACAAATACACTCAGTAGTGTGCATTAGGACTGGCATATTACTTCACTTCAAGTTAATAATTAGCTGTTGCTCTATTAATGGCATAGCCATGCAGAGCTTCATAATGTACTTTACTTGTCAGTAGTGTGTCTTTTGCATGCATGTAGTCTATCTTTGAAGTATTAATTAAAGATGAAATATTGATTTTTGGGAAAACCTTCACTTTAAAAGTGCAAAACATTCGCATTACAGTGTACAAAAGCTGAACCATTGAGGCGAGATCCCCAGGAACAAGAAAGGTACAGCTTAGTCGTTTTGCCTGAGAGTGTTTATTTAATAATTCCTAGGGCAGGTAGACATAGAAATGTCCATAGACAGGCAGAAGAGGTCAAAATAGTTAAAGTTGCATGTGGAAATATCCGCAGCAATGTTAGGTTATGTTAGGTTATAGTATATTCAACTAAAAAATTCTGTTTCAATCCCAATTTCAACTTTTCCTCAATGCTGACTACTCACCACATCAACAGTAAACACAGCAGCACTTTTTTCCTCTTTTTTCTTTGTATCTGAATGAATTACACTGTATATCTTAGTATTTGTTTTGGGTCAGTATACAGTACATACATACAAACATACATACATACATACATACATACATAAAGTATTAGTATAGTTCACTATACAGTCAAAATGGCATCATTGTCATCCCTGGAGAATTTAACACACAAAGAGTAAAAAAAAAAAATGCATGTCCACCATGTTTGTCTTCTGGTAGCAACAAGCTATATATTTTTATGTATATTTTTCTCCTCAAACAGCAATCCATAAAGTGTCATAGGTTTCACAAGCAAATATATCTGTTTGTTAAAACATACACTACTAAATAGAGTAAGACTTATTTAATAACAAGTCATTTTGATTTGACAAAACTCTGTAGGAACTTGGAAGGAACTTGAAGACGTGTAGGAATTTCAAGTTGACGTGGCATTTTCTTTTGGCTTTTTCTGGTTGGAAACACAGCATAAATCCAGTGACAAAAAAGACCAATGGCTGCTGTCCGGGGTACTGAAATTACACCTTCAGTCCCACTTCACTTTCTCACTTTCCTTAAATATGGCTGAAACTGGTTTAAATAAGTACCCATGTCGCCTACAGCAAGTGAGGAGAAATGATGTTGCTTTCTAAAATCTCTTTCTTACTCTGATACTTCAACTGAAGTACAACCCTGCTGTGAGTATCATGAAAATCACCATATAGAATATCCACTGAAGATGAATGACCTTTTATGCTTACTATATATACTGTGAGAAATATTTCTTCATAATTGCATACACCAAAAACACACAAGTGCTTCCATAAAACATTAAATAGCTCTGGTATTTTTTTATTTCTCATTTCACTACGTACTGTACGATATATACTGTAAAGCTATTTTCCATTCATTCTGAAATGTGAAAAGATTAATTCATCACACTATATCACAGGAGCTCACTGTTGAAATATCAGCCTAGGTTCCTATAACTAAGTAACATGTACTTTGTAGACTGTAACAAAATTTATAAAATCTGTGTCACTGTTTATGCTGAAAAATAAACCGCTGAAAGCATTAATCCAAAAACATTAAATGACCTTTGCTATTTATGTGTGAAGTAATATAATATTGTCTGCTTTCACCAAACAGCTTCTTTTTCAGCTTCACAGCAGTGTGACTTTCAGTGCCGTCCCTGACTTATTACCTATTATTACCCGACTTTAATAATCCGAAAGACAAGGCTTTTGGACAACTCGAGGTGCAAGGAAATTGCTTTTTTGCCATCTGTCATAGAAGTGCAATCATTTTGTTCCGTTGGAAATTCTGAACATGTACTTGAATAATCATTATTCATGCATTATTTGAATTAGATGTCACTTTGTCCATAAACGAATATGGTAATATTCATGCATTTGCATGTTTTTTTACTCAAACATTGACCAAGATGTTCATTATTTTCTACAAACCTTTCCCTAACATTGTCATATTGAGTTTTAACTTTACATTAAGGATAAGCTGATTCTAGATTGTTCATAAAAATGCATATGTAATAACACATAAAACCAAAAAATCCTTTGAAAAATACATTCAAATGAACATTTTAGTTTATTGTAACATTGTAAAACCATACATTTAGAAATTTATTACAGAAGGAATGGTAAAAGTGAGAAAAATGCATTTGTCATTAGCATTAAAAAATAGTAATAAAAGTTCTAGACACTAAAATCAGAATAATTATGAAATAAAAAGAGAGGAACTAATAAATAAAGAAAGGTACAATTGAATAAAATTATATATATATATATATATATATATATATATATATATATATATATATATATATATATATATATATATATAGTAACATTGTTATTCATGGCAACCACATCAATCAGGCTGCAAGTCTCCTTCATGATGTGTTATACCTAGTCCCTCTTTCCCTCTTCCTTATATCTTGCACTTTGACTTTATTGCAGCCTAATAGTTGTGGCACAATGTGATAAATGAAGTGTAAAATGTACCTGTGTCTATGCACGGAAATGTAATAGATCCTACACCCTGCAATCAGATGGTGAGAGACTGAGGTATTGACTTTAAGTTAAGATTCACTCTCACAGATTTGGATCCACGCTGTTACTTAAATACCTGTATAAACAGAGCTGTAGGTTTGCTTACTGATTTAAACAAATGTACAACAAATATGATTCGTATCATTCAAACCTGTTCTCTATTTCAGATTATGCTATACAATAGTATATGACTATAGATTTTTTAGACTATAGTTTTATTGACAGAATCCCAGACATAACTGCAGTGTACATTGCTTACACAGCTGATGAAGCACGTTTGTCTAAAATGTGCTGTTTCACTGGAATCGTTGTGCACTACACGTAAATGTTTACTACATTGACTAGTTTTATAGGTAAATATGTATCCTAATAGTGGTGTAAATATCTTACCTGGGGAGCTTTTAGATTGGATTGCTCTATGGGGTGAAATTTTGTCCAACTGTATGCATTTTTAGCTACAGTATGTGGCTGTTCAAAATGCATTGTTTATGTTGGTTCTATATTATATATTCTGTATAATCTCTGTATAATGTTTATGACTATAGATAGTGTCTGCTCCTAACAAAAGCCTGTCATTATTATTTAGTCAAAAATCACAAAAACTATCGTGATAAATTTCCATATGAGACATATGTTTAATAATATTAACCAAAATTCATCATATTTACCAACTTAAATGCAACATTCCCACAGAATGCACCAGTAAGCTGGTGTGTGTATCTGTGTCTGTTTATTTAACTGAAAGCTGGATTGTGAGCCCCAGCCAGTGGCGTTGGAGGTGGGCGTTTCCCCTTCAAGAGCGTCAGAGAGAAGATAAAGAAGCACATGCTCATTACAGCCAGGATGATAATGCCAGATATGAGAGCACTCGTTACAGAGGTCATCTTGAATGGACTACTGTTTAGCGGGGCTGAAACACACACACACACGCACTTCTGCAAATCTGCCATTCCTTTTAAGCATATGCTTTCTGCCTGTATTCATTGTTAAATTTTCTGCTCCGTTTGTATCAGGCTCTTCATATTTCTCATAGGTGCTTTTTAAGAACCTCTCGTTTACACAAAGAGTGTGTAAAGACCCGCTTATCCTTCATCAATGTTCTAGCTTAGTTGAAATTAATTGAAAAGAAGAACTTACCCAGCTGAGAGTTGTTGGTTGGGGTTTCATCTATAGAAGGTACAGAGAGAAATATTATATGGTATATGCTTTGCAAATTAAATTTCTCTGATTAGTGTGCGCGCGGTTATGCAGACCGAATGTGTCTAAAAAGATATGGTAAGGATTTCTTACCACTCCTAGTGATAATGGGTCCTGCAGTTATAACAGCATTTCCCGATACTGCATGAGACTCCGAACTCTCTGGAACATCCCGTTTCTTACGCATTCCACAAATCTGTTTCAAAGCAAGGTGTTAGTTATCCTTTCCCTACACTCTTCCAGCTGACATTACATAATTCTTTTTGTTTTGTTTCAGCTGATCGCAGTTGTTACATTTTAAGGTGATTAGCACATATTGTGCCGAACTAAAATGTGTCACCGGCACAAGCATTGGGCAGTCGTCTGAGCGGCACAGCTTGGTCACACAATGCAGGAAGACAGTGGACATCTTCTGATTCTTGTGCTTGACGAAGCGGAATACCTCAAAGGAGAAACGTCCCATCTGACTTTTTCCATTTTCAAACACTGTTGTCTGAGGGTCCTTGTCACACCTTCCCCAGAGGACCAGAAGTGGGATGTGAGATTTTCAGCTTCAGCTTACTATATCCACACTATCATATTCACAAAACCACAAGTATAAATGCTAACAAGCACACTTCTGTTCAGGAGATGACATAGGACACGTAATTACCCAACGAAAAGATCGTATCGGAGCTTGTCATTAGGATTCCCAGATGGAGTGGTGTAACAGTAATCCATCAGCACATTCCACCTAGACAGGATTGTAAGCATGGGATACATTCATTAACACACATAACCCCCACACAAAAAAGACTAAGACATGGAAAGTGACATAGATCTTTTCTTTTCTGTGAAAACTTTCCAAATTCCAATTCCAAGAAAGGCCAGTATTAAATTACTTCACATGGTTATGTTTTCTTTTTTTGCTCAGTAAGACATTAATTAATTACACAAGTGACATCTAGCTGACACACACTGTTATGGACCTGTTTACCTTTTATTTTACTTGCCCGAGACAAATGGGGGTTGAAAGGATTAAAGCAGAAAGCAAGGTAAAGTGATGAGCACAAAGAAATGTGAGAGAAGATTAGGAAAATGGAACGAAGAGAAATTCTTCGGGGAAAATAAAGGACAATGTGAGACACTATCTTATTGATTGAAAGGTAGAAAAAGAGGAGGAGAGAAAAGAAATCTATCCAAAGTAAAAGAGAATAGAAATAGACAATAGATAAAAAGAGGAGGGGGAAAAAAGTGACTCTGTAAGTGATACCCTTAATTCCGTTATAAAAACTATGCCAGTAGGGTTTAATTAGTTATGAACATATTTTATTTTGTATTTTTATGAAGACTGTTTAATTAACCTCCTGTCCAAGTTTGTGGCTTTGACCGCAGCAAACACACGAGTTTTCAGAGTGAGGCCTTCCATTGGGATTGCCAGATGCTGAACGTATGTGGAGTCCTACAAAAACAAGAAAAACATGGCTACAAATACAATTACGTCTAATTAAAAATGACAAAATTTAAAAAACTATTCTCATGGAGCTACCACATTTTATGTTATTTATTATTTTGAACCCTAGTGATATACTCTATTGTTTATTGTCTATATCTTATATATAGAAACAGATCTCATACACAGAAACAGATATTCAACACCAAGAACCACCAATCTCTACAAAGGCTCCAGCAAGGATGCAGGTTTTCTTTCTACCCAAGCCGAAGCTACACCTGATTCCACTTCTTTCATCAGTTGATTTTCATCTTCAAACAACTCTTAGGTGTGGTTTCCGTTTGGCTGGAATCAAAACCTGCAGCCACACCGACCCTTTGTGGATAAGGTTAGTAAACCCTGGTCTAAAGAAACTGCAGAGTTTCAGATCAACACATCTTGTAAAAAAAAAAAAAAAAAAAAAAAGAAAACAATTCACACAAAAAAACAAATCACGCATGAGAAAGAGTGGATACTTACATTGTATAGCAGTAAGTTCAGTGTGCTTACAAATGTACCATTGCTGTCCTTTACTGAAATCGCTGCGGCAGACCTTTCAGAAAAAAAAATGACCAGACTTATAATAGCAATAATGGGAACATAATAACAGTAATAGAAATTATTCTTTTCTGACTAAATCCTCTGTTTTACTGCACACAATGTTGTCTATGTGTGTGTGTAATTGTTTATTTGTCTTGTCAATAAAAACTTAAATGAAGTTAAATGAACTTAAAAAAAAACTTTTACATAATAGAAGGCATCTCAAAAAACATAAAAAATACCAGAACCTGCCCAAAAAAATGATGCATAGGAAAAACATTTTTCTACCCATGCTGAATAAGCAACTTTTTCTGTCACTGCATTTGGAAACAAGGTCACTGCGGTGTATAAACATTTCCGATCTGCAGTATCTGTCATACACTGTTATATCATCTCTTGGTACAGCTGTTATTCATTCCATAATCCTCCTTCGAGGTTCTGTATAACACTGTCTGCACTTACTTTATGTTTGTTTACCTATCATTGTGGAAACTGATTAGATTTAATTCCAGTTGTTTGATATAAAGCAAGATCATGTCTGTCACAGATATTTTTTTCATGCTTACATCTAATGCTTTGATAGCAGGTATTTTGTTTTACGGTTGTAATGTTCCATGTTCCAAAACTAGTCCAATTTGCCATGAAAACTGTGACCCGAATGAGGGACTTCAGGCAAATTCAAAAATGTGTTGAAAATGCGTAAATAAATAATGAAGAGAGCAGTGTGGTTAGGGAGTGTTTGCAGTCTTTAGAATTGCCTCTGCACATAATTATCTAGGATTTGCTAATGTTTATTTGATGCTTATCATGCTGTGATCAAGGCATGGTGATGTCTTGCCATAAAGATTCACAAAGTTAACCATTAGACATATTGACTCAAGCTGACTGGATGCTTTAGAAAACCTTTTTTGTATAAAGAATGCACTATGTGGTCATGCAAAAATAATGGTACCCATATATAACCTTGCCAGGATGTTATGCTGTATCAGAGTGTATTACAAACACTGTAAGTGGGATTGATAAATAGAAGCACTTACGAAGCCAGCTGAGTGTTGTTCACTAGGTACTCCAGTGGATAGCTGCAGCTGAACTTATAGAGGAGTCCAGGCAGGTAGCTGATGACAGTAGGAGGGTCAGGTGTGTCAATGTACCCTGATATATTCCCAATCTGCACCAATGAAAGGTTCCCATACGCATTGGGACCCTGTGCTTTGGATACCTGTAAACACACACACACACACATCAGCTGCTTCCTACATCCTACGAGAAGCTTTTGCACCACACAGCACTAATCTCTGAATCACAGCTTTTACCAAACAAGTGTTACTTATCACTTAGTTTAGTGTGATGATACAATCTGAACAGCATTTATATAGTGCCATTTACAGTATATGGATAGTGTAGTGTCAGTTATAAGAACGATGAAACATTTTAACAATGTTTAACAATATATCCAAGCATATTTATGCCGATATCTTCTGGATATCATTCCTGTCCAACAAAGAACATACTTATTTGTATGATTTTCAGTATATAACCAAAACTTGGTTGACTCTTAACTGAGTTTCAGAATGGTAAGCAGAATCATTTTTGATAAGCACACCCTGAGTAGTTCCATCAATTCTTATCTAAATTCTCAAATAGACTATTATTTTTGAGAAACGTTCGGATTTTACACACTAAATAATCCTACTCAACAGTCCCTCACGCTCGCCTCTGTATATCACTACTGGGAAGCCTGCACTAGATTGCTGTTTTTAAGTCAACAGTCAAATGAAAAACTAGATTAGCTGCTGTTGAAAGACCAATATCATACCACTAGCAAGTTGCCACAGGCCTCCAATGTGCTAAGGCTGATGCTGAATAACACTACTGTAGGAAAGGTGTTGTTGTTAATGAACCCTCGGCAATGGGCATCACCATGGCGCCCATTTAGGGCTAAGTCAGTGTCAATGTAGCCAGAGAAAAGCACCGGGCAGAAGTTAATCTTAAGAGTGATGGTTTGTACTCCACAGTACACGCTGATGTCCCGCTCAGCTATAATAAACAAAAGAAGAAAAAAAAACAGAAGTTCAGTTCATTTCAATGCAATTTATTAACAGGTGAGTGGACTTAATAGAGTTAGCTGCAATACATTGTTTCATTATTATATACTTAAGATTCACAAAAACTGTAACAGGTTGGTGACTTTTTGACATACTCACCAGGAAAACGGCTATGAAAGTTGGCATCACAGTTGTATCCATTGAACTGTGCTCTAATTATTAATAATTTAGATAACAGAAAAAGAATCAAACCTATATGTTCCATGTCAGCACCTGAGAAAAACAACTTGTTAGCACTTCCTTTTAACTCTCTGAAAACAAAAGACGAGAACAACAAAAGAATATTTTTTTCATTCCTGAAAGCTATTTCATTATCTCATATTTGCATCAAAATGCCTATCTAGAAAAAATAAACATGCCAAAAATCCTTATGTTCTTGCTTCACACAATCTACCTTCTAATACAGAATGTTCATGAAATAAGTGAACCAAATCATTTTTACAGCATTCACAGTCTGTAATTACATGAAATATACAAGTATTAAAAATTGTCACATTATTGTAATGCTTAATATTTTGTAACTGCAATGAAATATATAGCTTGTCTAGAAATATCAACCAGTTCAGTATAAACCTTCATTGCAATGCAATTCACCCTGGTACTCACCCGATTCCCTGGCAGCCGAGGAGTCAGCGGTACTCCATATGCTTCCACTTGCTGCATGAGACTGACTGACCTCGCATTGGCCAGCATTGCTGCAAAACAAGCTCACACATAGCGTTTACTTTCTCAAAAAAAAAAAAAAGATAAAACATAAGAGAAACTTTATTCAAACACATCCACAAAAAGGGCTGTCCAGGGAAACATGGGAAAGTCCATCAAAAAGTGAATGTGTTATACAAATCCTTTCACGGACCCAGAAACATGAGCGGGTTTTGAAGTTTCCCACTCATATCCTTTCTGCTTGATCTCTCTCTGTCAGGGTCTGCAAACGGGCCCCAGCATTGCATGAGGTCTGCGCGGGGGGAATTATCTTTTCATCGATTGAGTGGACCGCTGACTGAGATGGCCTTTTTGTGTGCCAGCATGAGCCAACCCAAGTCCAGGATAGTCTGGCCACTTTGGAGACTTTGTTTCAGGTTGCCTCAGTCAGCACTTCCCCAGTCACCTCACATGATGGCTGTCGAGGTCGTTATCCCACCTGTTTGTCCATGCCCTCCCACTCTCTCTAGTCTCCTTCTCCTAGTTCTGTACACCAGCTGGAGGCTTCATCCCTACTGTATTTTAAAGGCCATTGTGATAATAGACCAAAAGACAGAGTTATGTTTTTACATCATCCCCACTTTTGAACATCATATTCTCATGCACTGCATGACCCTCTTTTGTGACAATGTTCCTGGCTTATATTCCTCCTCAGTGTCTAATATTACAGTAGATCATAGCTTAGCAAAATCACTTCAAGAAAACATTACTGTTCAATATTTTTCAATATAAGTGGATTATGAGTAATGAAACTTTCAGGAGCGTGAAAATGATTCCCTGAAAGAGTTTATAAAGAAAAAGTTAAGTAAAAGTGACTTGAGTGAAATAATTAATAACAGCTAAAAGGATGGAAATGATAATCACATTTTATCTGGACAATCAAGCCTATTATATGTTCTGTGAAGATCATATAAGAGAAGATCAGTTCTTGGGCTAAGCTCAAGCCTTAATATTTGCTTTCATCAATTGCAGGTTTGAAATACATAGATATACAAAAGTTCACTGGATCTTATAGGCACTGGCCTCCTTAATTCCTTAATCCATGCCCATTTTAGCTTAGTCACAGAGGACAGATTAGGCTTTATTTCCCTCAGCTTGGACTTTCTATGAGATAACCATCTCCATTTATGCAGCTCCAGCAAATGTCATCTTTCATTTTTCACACATTTATCTCACCTAATGTTAGGCCACATGTATCATGCTATATTCTTGATGTGCTTTTTATCAGTACAAAGCAATAATATTCATCCATGGTATACTAAAGGGCCAGGCTTAGACTCTATTCTGAGGTCCCCTCGATTTGTCAACCATAAATACCTTGAGCGGAATTTACAAGAAATTGATATTTTCTTCTTATTGTTATTCTGAAATACCTGGATGTAAATAAAAATTGAAAACTAAATGAACAATAACAGAATTACTTGTGCTTCTTTCAAGAAACTCGGATATTTTTACACCTATAAATAAGAAATATGTGTTTATTATTTCATAAATAAAAATAATTATTAATAAAGAATGCCTATTAATATTTTTCACCTTTTTACACACAATCTCACAACAAATATAATAACAAAATAAACGAGATGCTGTTAGTGCAAGTGTAAATGATTCTGAGCTTGTCTCTAATGGTAAATAAGCAGAGTTTATTGTTGCTGGTTTAAACCTGGTTCAAATAATAATAATAATAATAATAATAATAATAATAATAATAATAATAATAATAATAATAATAATAATAATGTCAATTTAATATGAGCCCCATAAGTCCTGCTCATTGGAACCACAATTCGGAGAAATATTGCGTTTTATTTTTTGACCTTTAACTGTCCAAGATGGTGCGATTGCACACTGTAGATTCAGGCTCTCATTCTTGAATTACCAGTGTGGAACCTAATGTAGTATTCTGCTTTTGTAGCCCATCTGCTTTTGTTGCTCAACATGACTCCCCTGGCTAATCAAATCAAGAGTCAAGTCAAGAAGCTTTTATTGTCATTTCAACCATATATATCTGACGCAGTACATAGTGAAACGAGACAACGTTTCTCCAGGACCATGGTGCTACATAGAACAACACAGAGCTAAGGATTTAGAGAAAGTTAGTCCTAGACACTGTAAAGTGCATCTGTGCCACCTGGTGCAAACAGTGCGAGACAAAAGACAGTGCAAACAAACAATACAAAACACTACAAGACAATACACAAAAGCAGCGCTGACCAGTGTATATACTGGATATTTTATAGCACATGTGTAAAGGTGCTGGAATAAACAGTTAATATAATAGCAGCAGTTATATAAGGTATTGCAATGAATTGTGCAAAGATGTCATGTGCAAAGATATTGAGTTACTGGCTGACTTCAGACTAAGCCTAATAACTAAAGTACTTAAATTAACACTTCAAACAGTTCATTCATTCATTCATTCATTTTCTACCGCTTATCCGAACTACCTCGGGTCACGGGGAGCCTGTGCCTATCTCAGGCGTCATCGGGCATCAAGGCAGGATACACCCTGGACGGAGTGCCAACCCATCGCAGGAACACTTTGGGTTTATTATTTTTTTCTTCTTGAGTTTTTAATCCTTGTCTTGATTTTTCATACAATACTAACCTCCCCTACATAGCGTTTAGACTAATGCTATTTTTAGTCTCTGACCTAGCTGACTTTGGATAAGGGCATTAGTCAAAAGCTGTAAAATGTTTTGCATTTTGGGATACTTATTTTTTTCACAGTTCTAAGCAGTAGATTTATTTCCATAGAATTCATTTGCTACTTCATATCGAAGTAAACGAGGTTTTATTCTAGCAATATATTAGAATATTTTTTCTTAATCATACCATAGTAGTGTTGCCAGGCATCCTGGCTTCTTGGCAACAAACATAAAACCTGCATTTTGAATAAGGGAGCCTTCTCATTACTGATAGGAGAAATGCATCAGCAAATGGCATGTAGGTATTTCTAAGAGCTAGGTTTATGGGACCAATAATGCAGGCTTTGAATCTCACAATATTTACAAGCTCCAGTGTGCTAGAATCAATATAGGAAGACTTGAACTAGGCAGCATTAGGACAGAGAGGTCTTCTGAGAGAAACACCGAGTCTAATAATGTTGTGTTTTCAATTCTGCTCAAGAAATAATTAAAAAACTTATTGCACCGTTAATATATTACTTGTTCTCACGATCAAACTTTTAAAGTCAATGCTCCATCTAAAACAACTAGTTACCTAAAGCTCATTTAAATGCTGACTAACATTAATATTTCACATATCCTAATAAAATGTAAGGAGAACGTCGTTATATTGTGCTTATAAACAATTGGGAGGAAACAATTAGCCTAAGTTTAAGTTCAAAATTGAAAAGATCTGTGTATGGGGGTAAAGGGTACGGCTGGTGTGGTGGTGGGGTGGTTATAACTGGGTTCCTGAGGGTTTCTTTTTTATAAAGGTGCCCTTAAGTGCCACTGTAGCAATGGCATGGTAATAATACAGTAACAAACTACAAAACAACAAACAACATGCCCATTTTCCACATTTTATCAAATAATAAGTCAGTAAATGTAGCGTTTAGAGGTTACAAAAATGGCAGAACAGGTCTTATGATAATAAGGTAAACCTATCCATAGATCTTGTTGTTGTTTTCCCAGTTGTTACCATATACAAAAAAATAAGCCATTATTCAGTAATGTGCCCATTAACCTTGTGTTATTTTAGTGTGCAATTTTTTTAATCTCCATGGAAAGGCAAACAGAGTGCATAAACTCATATGTGGTGAAAGTGACTAATTGCTAATCCTATTTATTTATATACTGTATGGTATTAGTAGTGAAGTAACACTGTCTTGTTACCAGAAAAGAGGTGATATTTCCTTACATGTAGGCAGACCAACATGCCAAACTGAAAGAACAACAGCGGATGATAATAATGTAGAATTAATCATATCTAATTTTCATATTTTGCAAATTTTAAATGCTATCACCTGATGGAAGATGCAGAAACAGTGAAAAGCACAAAAGAAGCATGATTTTTTTGTAATTACAATACATTTTTTGGATATGTATATAATATATGACCATTAAAATCTATATAATAGCTATGATGCTAAAGAACTGTAGTTTTAAACTAAATGTGTATTACTTTATTTGATATAAATAATTTCAGTTCAGTTGTTAGTCTACTGTATGAAAGCATTTGTGTAATAAGCAGATGTTCCCTAATTGTACTTGTCACTTGAACTGGACATGAAGCTACTTCCATTTTTGCTTTGTTTGTGTGTAATCATGCTGAAGCCTGTGGTTAGGAGACTGACAAAAGATGAGGAGGGCAGTGCAGTTGACAATATAGTACAACTTAACAATGATAAAATGCCCTAATTTTAATAAAATTATTTGGTTTTTATAATAAATGAAAGAAGATGTTGGGCTTTTGTAACTTATTTATTGATGGAAAACAGGTCTCTAGAGTTACCACAGACAACTTTAATCATATCCGAACAGTAACAGGATCTTAGCTTGACAGTATTATCCATTCTAATGTTGCGCATAGAATTGTGAAAGAACAATGTGACTTTTTTATAATGCCCTTAAAGCAATATAATGCCTTTTGGTCTACAAAGACAGAAGTCTTTTGTAGTTAACGGAGATTATTTTGAAAAGAGCACATCATGCTGCTCAATAGTGGCAATCTGATCCAAAGGGCAAGATTATATTTCTATACTATATAGTAAATTTGATAGAGAAGCAAGACACAATACAGACACGAGTAAAAACAGACTTTTGGAGGCCTTAAGAAACAACATTGTTCAGGAGCTTCCCACCTACACCAATCTTTTTTTTTTTTATCTGTAATACAGAATTAATATTTGATCTTGGTTGAGGAAAAAGAGTGTTAAATAAATAATAAACTAGAATAACCATAAAACAATAAAAAGAAAAATAACTGTTACAAACTATCTGCTTATTTTAGCCCTAAAATGTTTGTTAGCTGTCAACATGAGCGAGTTTAAACATGACCTGGGAGATTAGGTACCTTTAAATTCAGTTTTTAATTGTTCTTGATTGTCTGAGTTTCTTGTAATTGTTCTGATAAGGTGATTGATGTTTCACAAAGGTACAAAGATAATCTGAAAAGTGACTGATGTTTCAACCACCAGAGCAGTGATTTTAGTTAACAGGCTAATGTTGGCATAGCTAGTAAACATTAACGTGCAACTTATCATGTGTGTGTCTAACACTTCTAACTCTAGATACTAGCTATTCAGTACAGTACAGTAATGCTTTTCATTTTAAATACATCAACACGTGGAATCAAGAAAATGATCAAACTGAATAAGCCCAGTTAAATATGATGAATTTCTTGCCATGTTTTGTATTTTGTATTTTGAAGTTTTCTTTTAGTGTTGTACCAAACCTGCTAGCTTGGATTTATTTATTTGTGTTCTTTTGACTTTTATTTGTGTTCTTTTGACATTTATACAAGTAATTTATACATTTTTTTGGGGGTAAATTGCAATTTCTTTTCTTTTACACCTCAGAGAGGCCCCTAACTAACATTACCAAACAATGTGCTTTTTGCATATCTATTTGAAAAACATAAGCCCCCTATAGGCATGAGGCTTATACCACTTCTCTCTCTAAGGTAACAAGTTGGACAGAACCAAAAAAGGAACAGGTACAGTTCTATGCAGAAATCTTCAGTAGCTTTTAAAAAAGAAAATAGAAATTTTTGGAAGTCTATTTTATGACATCTGATTTATGACTTTTCCTTTCCATCTCCTTGACTTTAAGCATCCCTCTAGTGGCACTTGTCTATGCTCACTTTATCCTTGCTGCTGAAACACAGAAAACACTTTATTGGAATCCTATACAGCTGTAGATCCTTACCTCTTACTTTTCCTGACTCCAGCCTCCATTCACAAACTTGCGTTCGACCACGCCCCAGCTTCCATATACCCCCCACTGCCCAACTCAGGCTGGGAAGCCATAGTCTGTCAAGGACTCCCACACTTGCTGAGAGGAAATCTGCCACAGCCATTTGTGCCTCCAGTCTTTGGACCACCTCAAATTAAATAGTTTAATTGCCAGAGACCAGGGTTACGATGGAGCCAGTTGAGCAGGACATGGTCCGAACAGAGGGTGAAGGCCCAATCCTGTAGGTAAATCCCAGATACGTTTCATCCACCCACTTAATTGTATTATTCTTAGGGTTTGCTGTGAGATTCTCATCTGAATGACCCTGATGATTCATTTGCTGCATTTGCAGCTGACAATCATTAGTTTAAATAATGATGTCAACTAGATACGCAGTCGCATAAGCAGCATGTGGGTGGAGCATTCTATCCATGAATCGTGGGAACATAGCTGAGCTGGGGCTTGAAATAAACCAAAAGGAAGGTTTACAAATTGTAACCAAACGGAGTGGAATCTGACATTTTGCCAGGGGACATAGGGGTCAAGTGGAGCTCCTATTATCCCTTCATCACATCCAGCATCTAGTAAAATTGAGGGATTAACCAATTGTGTAGTTCATCACTGCTGGGCCTTTGGCATTATGATTATATTTTTAATCATTCGTTTAAAAATGTCTATGGAGGGTAAATGCTGGAGCAAATCAATTTGCTACCAATGATTTGTCTGTTCATGATGGGTATGTGACAAAAAGGGCATTCTCTAGTCAATCATGATCTTTGTCAGGATCTGGATTTGAGAGACTGTTGAAAGGCATTGCTGCTTGGTATTACATTTCGTTGTCCACTAAACTAACACAAAGCAATACCCTCATTCAGAATGTTCTATAATGGCTTAGCATGGTCCATACAAATTTTTTGGAAGGGGAACTTGATTAATGGAAAGGGTGACCGGCAGATTCACCAGTGGACATTTCCAACATGCCACAGACAAGCTGCAAACATTGCAGCAAATGCCCAACCAATGGTCCGTGTGACAATTCGGGGTCTTATTCTGCCCTAAGTGCCACCATAGGATTAAGATAAGACACTTGGAATAACATTTCCCAACAGCACTACAGGGCCAGTAGTTGAGTCATTTTCTCTTGAATTTAAGTGTCCTGCATCAGTATAATGTTGCCTGCTGCACATAAGGGATCAGGGCCAAGACCCCCATCTCCATCACATGTCATTAATACTGCAAATCTCAGGATTTTCACATTGCCAGCATCAACTTGTGTAGCAACCCTGTATTCAGTCTCCTGTACCGTGCAGTAGTTGGGCAATGAACTGCACCAGCACCACTAGGTTGACTCCATCCTTTGGTGCCTCACTCCTCTGCCAGCACTCACAATCAACGGGTATCTGTGAGTATTTGGGCAGATGTCACTGAGCATCATTAAGCATCAGCAAGCAGAAGCACTGTCTGTATTGTACAGAGGTGACATGATTAGAAATTGTTAAGCCACATGCTGGGATTTCTCTGACAGTAGTGGCAGCAGATAGACCACCTACTGTGACGCTGACCAGCCCCATGTTTTTCTAGCATGCGCAAATATCTCAGCAAATGCCTCTCAGTCATCAGTCAAAATGCCTGGAGAAGGTCCGGCTTTGTAAACAAACTGAAGGCTTGGATATGCATCTTGTAAATGCAGGCCTGGGCTTTGAAAATCTCAACAAATGGCGAGAATTCCATGATGGCAAATCTTCCTGAACATCCCAAGCTTCAACACTGGTGTGGCAATTTCCTGGGATGTGTCAGGAATGAGGAGACAAGAGGCAGGCTTCTCCTCAGACAGATTTTTGTTTTTGTTTTTTACTACCTTTTCCTTCACCTTTTCACACAAGCACAAACACACGGCTCTGAGATGCTCAACTGTCCCTCTCACGGCACTCGGCTTTCCTCACATGTTCTTTGTTGGCACTCGCTGAGACACAGAATAGATGTTGAATTAAGCAATTCCACACAGGTGTTGATCTTTCCACTCACTTTTCCTGGCGCCACCCTCCATTCACAAATCAGACCTTTCTGCTAACTCCATGGGAAACAGTTATAATACATGAATACAGTATATTATTAGAACTTGAGGGAGGTAAAAAAAAAAAAATAGAAAGACAAAATCATGATATTTTATTCAATATGTTTTTTTTTTTGTCAACAAATCTAGATTTTGTTTGGTTACTATACTGACATAATTCACTGTTGCCAGGTTTTGCTGAGAATAAAAGAAGTAAATGTTAGTGAGGATATGATTAATATGTTAGATAAAGTTTGAGATGTTGAATGTTGAATGTTGAAAAGAGGCTGATAAAGAGTATAGATACTGAATAGAGCTTTTTAAATGCCACATCACTGATATGGGTAGTCGGGACATTTTCCCCATCTCATAATAGGTACATGAAGACTTTATTCTAAATTCAGTTTACTACACTGGTGAATAACAGAATTATATATACATACATCTTTTTGTCTATGTGCTTGACACTGTGATGTTAAAAAGTCAGATTGTGCTTTGCTATTTCACTGCTGCTATTTTTTTTTCTTTTCTTTATATTCCAAAGGTAAAAAAAAAAAAAATCTAAAAACTCAATAAGGAAAGTGATCCATTGAGGTTATTATGGGTTGTTACAACATCATGCCAAGAAACCACAATAGGAGTGAATAGGGTACAGTAATAACAACAGTGTAAGACTTTCATTGATTCTCATTTTATAATAATCCCAGGCCACAAAAACGTAGTCACACACTATTTGTCAGCCAGTTGCTATCACGTATCCAAGATAAAATCAGTCTCAATATAAAGCTCCAAGTACAAACATGTCTGCTTCGAGAAGTTTGCATGGTTACTATGGCTAAAAACAGAACAGGACGGACATGTGGGGTGAAATTATAATGATTATTTACCTATTTGTCTACACAGAGTTAGTGGATGCTTCTACATTTCTTCCAGTCGGTTGTCCTATGAGCATATATGAAGTATGCTGTCGATATTAAATTATAGGGGAGTAATATCCTATTAAGGAGGGGGGGAGAGGGCGGGAAAGAGAGAGAGAGAGAGAGAGAGAGAGAGAGAGAGAGAGGGAGAGGGCGAGAAAGAGAGAGGCAGAATGAGAGTGGGAGAGGGCGAGAAAGAGAGAGTTGGCGGGACTCATCACGTTTTATTTTGAGTAAATTGGTAGGTTTATTCATTTAATATTAGAATATGTATGGATATGTAAGGATAAACAGGTTAAAACACAATTTGCCTAAGAACCACAGTAGATGGCATTTACAAAATAGAATTTTCTCCTTCCCATTTATTGATTGAAATGTCTTCAATGCCCAGCCTCGAAAAGTAGTATTTTAATAATATTAGGGACAAAAGCTTGTTCACACTAGAACAAGTTAAACAAAAAAATGTTTCAGCATTAATTTATTATTTCAAGAAAATGTGGATGTGAGGCAAAAACCAATGTTGAGTTTTTTAGACTTTATTAATGGTAATTAGCTTAATCAAAGGCAACACACTGGGTTTTCATGTAATTTATTATATTACATTATATGTTTAAATGTTATTAGCAATGTTGTTATGATTAATGAGACTCAAATACATTGTGAGAGAGCCTTTGAATACAGATAGGGTTTGTTGAATGACTCAGTTGTTCTGAGGAGAGTGCTGTTGTCTGTGTGTGAAAGAAAGTTCTGAGTCTGAGATGACAGTAAAGCTGCACTCAACTCCCAAGTGGCTGAAATCAACAGGATGCCTTATTGTTTATATATGAAACACAAACCACATGTATTCAGACCACAGGAATAGACCTACTCTCTCTCTCTCTCTCTCTCTCTCTCTCTCTCTCTCTCTCTCTCTCGCTCACACACACACACACACACACACACACACAATACCCAGTGATCTCTATAATACACAGATATGCTTGCAGCAAGTTTTGTATGCAGTGCAGAGCATTATAAAGTTAGGAGAGAGAATTTGAGTGACATATATTAAATACGTATTCATGCTTTTCATTTTTATTCATGAACTTCAGTGTATGAAAATTAAATATGGACAGAGATTCAATTTATTAGGATTCGGTGGACCTCGAGACCTGGCTTTTATCTGATATGAGTAATATTTACCTTCGCTTTCCCTAGACTACTAAGCAACTTGGCCAAGAAGAGTCAACATCTTTAACCGTCTGACTCACTACATGAGTCGAAATTCCCATTTATATATAAACCTCTTATAAAAAATCCACACTAGGAAAACACAATACACCAAGGCAAGGCAGCAGCTTTTTCTTCAGTAATGGAGCCTTTCTTATGAATCAAAATGCAATGTGAAGTGCTGCAATGGAACTGTGTTTAAAATACGTAGAAAAAAAACAAACAAACAAAAAAAATCTATCTATCTATCTATCTATCTATCTATCTATCTATCTATCTATCTATCTATCTATCTATCTATCTATCTATCTATCTTCAATCTATCTATCTATCTATCTATTTATCTATCTATTGTTTTAAAATATATTTATTAACAAATTACTATTTTAATACATGCAACTAAAAATACATTTTGATTCTTCTTTTTTCTTCTTCTTTTTGCTATTATTAATATTAATAAGAACAGTATTAACAACAACACAATAATAATAATAATAATAATAATAATAATAATAATAATAATAATAATAATAATAATAGATTTTGAGTTTGTCATAAGTTTCTTTTCTGCTATTTTGCTCTTTTTTATTATTGTTCGTATCTTTATTTTTACTTAATCTTTATTGTACATTTTAAATAGCACTTTTGGATTGGAAAATTTCTCAAAATACCAAGGACTCTAATTATAGAGATACAGCAATGCCATCAGTCAGCTTGACTTGTCTCATGTTGGTATTTATATAAATGAATGGTCGTCCAGAATGCCAGCTGTGCTTAAAGCTTTAGCTACGATAGCAGCATATTGCCCCCTAGTGGAGATATTTATTGAGACTCTGACAGCCTCTGTGCTTTGATAAGTGATCTAGTCTATGACCCATTTACTCTTAATGTGCTTTTCTGGAAGTAATCACTCTGCATTGTGCTTTAGGCTCCTATCTTTTAAATGTAGGCACTAGTTTTTACTTCCTGTCATTCTCATTTATAAAACAATGTGCCATTTTCTGTGCTTTCTGTCAGCTTGGGTTCTAGGAAATTACAGCTTTTTTAAAGTTTTTCCTGATTAAAAAAATTAACCCAAGATAAATTATGTCAGAATTTTTTCTATGAAAATTAAGGACTATTTTAGGGAAAAATAGATTTAAAAAAAAAAAAAAAAAAGAGTTACAATAACACACTATTTTATAATTAGGGTTGTTGATGTGCTCTGAATGAACACCAAAGAACACAGTAAAGGCCATCATCAATAACTGGAGTACGTCAGTCCAAAATATACAACTGACAAGTACTTATTTCTCTTTGCATGTGAAAACAATCTCTCATATTCTCCCATGTCTGGCCTAAGGAGTGGGACATGGCTACATGGCTACATTATGTTTTCTCATAAAAAAACATCCAAGCCTGACTAAATCACACAACCCAATGTGGCTAAATATGTTATGGTTTGATGTTTAGCATAAAAAAATCACATCTCCAAAAGAACACCATACACACGATGAATCACGTGGCCAATGTACGGTGGCCGGGGAGTGTAAAACAAATTAACAAATCCGAAAACACATTAACAAATCCGAAAACAAATTAACAAATTAACAAATCCCAAAACACATTAACAAATCCGAAAACAAATTAACAAATCCCAAAACAAATTAACAAATCTGAAAACACATTAACAAGTCAGACAACCCGGAAGCGGTTGGTATAGTTTGTGAATGGAAACTTACCGATCATCGGACGAGACACCTTTCATTCACCTGTATATCTTTAATGACAGTCGTCTTGTCCAATGATCAGTAAGTTTCCATTCACAAACTATACCTACCGCTTCCGGGTTGTCTGAATCGGTGCACGAAACACATTAACAAATCAGAAAACACATTAACAAATCAGAAAACACAACGACATTTCAGACAACCCGGAAGCGGTTGGTATAGTTTGTGATTGGACAAGACACCTGTCACTCAAGGTATACATGAAGTTCAACAGTCTGTCGCAGGGAAAAGTTGGAATGGATGGATGGAATGGATTACTGTGGAATAATTCTGTTATTTTCTTATATTTAAACGGAGAACTTTACACATTACACATAAGATTCCATACCTGTATATCTTGAGTGACAGGTGTCTTGTCCAATGATCGGTAAGTTTCCATTCAAAAACGATACACTACCGTTTCTGGGTTGTCTGACTTGTCGTTGTGTTTTGGGATTTGTTAATGTGTTTTCTGATTTGTTAATTTGTTTTGGGATTTGTTAATGTGTTTTCGGATTTGTTAATTTGTTTTGGGATTTGATAATGTGTTTTGGGATTTGTTAATTTGTTTTGGGATTTGTTAATGTGTTTTCTGATTTGTTAATTTGTTTTGCACTTCCCGGCCACAGCATACATCCAAATCAACAAAGAAATGTATTAATTAATAGCCAGAGCCCAGGCCTAAAACCTGATTTACTCAGTTGCACTTTTTGTGTTTCCCAGGTGAGGATGGACTCTCTAACTTTAAAATGAGATCCAAATATCCATGGTTAAAAGCACAATACAAATGAAAGCAGACTGTGTATAGGTAGTAGTAGTAATAATAATAATAATAATAATAATAATAATAAGTATAGAAGGGGGGCACGGTGGCTTAGTGGTTAGCATGTTCGCCTCTCACCTCCAGGGTCGGGGTTCGATTCCCCCCTCCGCCTTGTGTGTGTGGAGTTTGCATGTTCTCCCCGTGCCTCGGGGGTTTCCTCCGGGTACTCCGGTTTCCTCCCCCGGTCCAAAGACATGCATGGTAGGTTGATTGGCATCTCTGGAAAATTGTCCCTAGTGTGTGAGTGCGTGAGTGAATGAGAGTGTGTGTGTGTGCCCTGCGATGGGTTGGCACTCCGTCCAGGGTGTATCCTGCCTTCATGCCCGATGACACCTGAGATAGGCACAGGCTCCCCGTGACCCGAGGTAGATCGGATAAACGGTAGAAGATGAATGAATGAATGAATAAGTATAGAAAATAATTGTAAAATTTGCACTGACATTATTTCATTATTTAAAGCCTTTAAAGCCATTTTAACAGTGGTGTACATAATTTACATCCTCTGTAAAAACAAACAAATAAATATTACAGCATAAAACAACAAATACATTTTACAGATAAAATAGTTATCTGTAAAAATAAGTTATAGGTCTGTCACCAGTAAACAAATAATGAATTCAAGTTGCACCAACTGTAAACATAACATACCTCAAACAAGAAAATTAAAGTTTCATAATTTTTGTACAAATTACAGTTATAGCTACTTGTACAGTGTTTATGTATAACAGCATATGTCAATCTTTGCCATTCTTTGTCACTAAATAAGGGTTATGAAAATAAATATTAAGGTTTTTTGTATTAGGCTGAGTCATGTTTGTTTGTTCCCTTGTATTGTAGCTTTTCTTTTTATCAAAGTCCATTTTGTAAGTCAGTTCAGCAGACACACACCTGTTATTGAGAAACTGTAACTGTATATATCCAGGAGGGCAGCATTTTTGTGAGCCTCTTAAATTTACTTCATGTTATTACTCCAGTGCAGCGGTGCTAAGATTGACCACCGAAAGGGGGCGCCAAAGAGTCGCATAAAAAAATAGTTAAAATAAAAATTCTTAAAATGTTTGTTTTTTAGTTCATTTTTTTTTATTATTAATTCTGTTTGGCCAAATCTAAAAGAATGTTACGTTTTAAAAAAAAAAAACCTTGGACGTGAGAGAACATTTTTAAAATGACAAATAGTACCTGACACATAATACTGTTTTTTGCACTGCCTGTCATATTCTCTGTATTCCTATTTAATACTTGTACTGTCTATATTGTCTCACATTGTCTGTATTGTCTCACATCTGTTTTTGTCTTGTCTTGTCTGTTTTTGTCTTGTATAGTGCAAGCTAAAATGTATAGTGTTATTAATGGTGCTTGCAAAGCAACATTCTTACTATCCTGCATACTCTTCCGGACAAAACTTCGGCGCGTAACTTGTCCTGCAGCTTTTGTCCTAGACCCATGAATGACATGTCAAATCGACTGGCTCATTGAGGAGGTGTGCTATGACTTTTATAAGCGATCCGAGTACCAGTACTTCCGGTACCGGGTCTCAAAGTGGCCTCTTTTCCCATAGACTCCCATTATAAATTTTGGAGGTTTATAACTCGGCAAGCTTTCGAACTGTCTACACCAAACTCGGCCAGCTCCTTTAGGGTGATACTCTGAACAAACTTTTAAATTGGTGTACCGACTGGCCTTCCGGTTGTGCCGCAGCCCTGCCCCAATATATGCAAAATCAAAAAACTTTTTACAACATGGACATGTGACATATCAAAACACTCACAACAATGAGGGGAACTTCCTCACGTGTATTTTGATGACATCACGTGATGTCACGTGATGTCACATAAAAAAAATAAAAAATTAGCACAACATGGACATGTGACATCAAAACACTCAGCACAATGAGGAAAACTTCCTCAAGAGTATTCAGATTATGTCACATGCTCGTCTCGACTAGCCTCCGGGATTTGCCACGTGCAAGCACCATTCACATTTTCTTCAGGAAATATACGTTCTAGTTTATGTCTGTACTTTTAAGAGTCACCAACAGCTGGAACCAAATTCCTTGTGTGTGTCAACACACTTGGCCAATAAACCTGATTTGACTGATTCTGATTCTATTCAGCACCAACATCAGTCTCAGTGTCATCACTAAAATAAAACATTACACTAGTTAACAGTGTATATACTTAGTAATAAACCTAAGTAATGCTCTATATGTCCCATTCTGCTATTTAAGATGCTTCAGCAAAACACCTTTTATGGTGTTGTTGTTCTTCTCTGCAAGCCTCTCTCCTCTTACTGTATTTTGATACTGATGATTCTAATAACTGTAGATGATTTGAACTAACATTTCTTGCAGTAGCACATCTATGTATGTCTGCACAATAAATACGTAGAGTAAATTATTCATAGCAAATTTAGAATTAAATTTTTCGAATTTGATTTCTAAACTTTTTGGGGATCAGCTTGCAGTTTGATGCTGATAACACTCCTAATTAATGTTATCACATGAATGAAGTGCATGTTATTTGTATCAGATACTCCCAATGAAAGAGCACAGTTAGGCTATGTGAGTATTGACTTTCACCAGGCCAGAATACAAATGCTGCCAAATTTAGATGTCCAAATATAAACAACTATGTACTATGTCTTACATATTCTTATTTCCTCTAAGCTTAAAACATGTTCTGTCAGTACTAATATAAAAAAATGTTGTTAAAATGAAGGTAAATTTTAACTCAGTTTCACCAGTTAAGTAATTCAACACTTCTGGCTGTTAAAAATATTACACATTGACTTATGTATCTTATATATCTCTCTTATATCTAGTGTAAAAAAGCAAATCAACAGAACCCATTTTGATTTCTTAATGTATTTATTTTAATGTATTATGTTCAAAATATTAATGTGTTGCCATCAAAATGGGTTCTGTTGATTTGCTTTGTTGCACTAGAAGGAGTCTAGATCCTAGTTTAGCCTTTGTGGTCTTCGACTGCAATCTGGCGGGCAACTGATGTCACAATTTGATCAAATTTAAATCTTAAAATTAATTTTTCAGATTAAAAGCAGTCCTTGAGTTTTAAAAGTAGCAGACTCTTATTTTGACTAGTGGGGCTACAGAAATACAAGCGCGCCTATGAGTTAACCAATGAGGCGCAATCAGCGATTTAGCCCCACCCACTCGCCCAAACCAATAACTAATCCGAATGGTTAATTTATTCTAATTTATGCTAAATAGTAGGTGGTGTTTCTGACTGAATATAAACTGTTTTGTTTATTTTTTGAGTTTTAGTTGAATGCAAGAAATAGATGGTAAAATAATATCGATCTCAATCTTTCAAACAGAAACAGGAAAAATGCATCAAACCGATAAAGCGATCCAGTTTCACATTACAATTAAAATGAATAAAACGAAGGCAATAGCAGACTGTCAATTTTAGAGTCTCACAAAAATATCACTCCTGTTGCGTTGCTATGGCATTTGAATGCTTTGTTGTCAGTGCAAATAAAACGTATTGCTATTTAAAATACTTTGTCACGATATGTCACGATATGTCTCCTATCTAGTGTATTGTTTAATTCTTAAGTTAAGTTAACTGAAGTGCCTGGTGTTTTTTTTTTCAGCGCCGAAAACCGCCACAAGATGGCGGATCCATTCAGATATTGACTCTAAAATAGGGCTAAATAGGGAATGCGGCATCTAGGTATTTATATCTATGGTTACATCGACCACAAAAGCCTTGGGATGATCTAGTGAAAAGAGGAAATAGGCCCGCCATTTTCCTGCGAGCCTCCAGTCCTTTTAAAAGCCAACGAGGGGAGGCGAGGAGGAGAGAAGAGGAGGAGAGGAAAAGGGGGAAGTTATAAGGAGACAGACAGACGGTGCATGAGCAGTGGTTGTATAGAGGTCGGTTTTGTAATAGAAGAGGAAACCTTTTGTATGTAGTTAATCTCTTTTAACTTGCAGTGGACGTACAGAACTGTACATTTAAAGCGGTTAAAGCTAGAAACAGCTACCAAAAAGCAGCTTTAGCCAGTTAGCTCGCTACAATTCTTTCCTCAACCGTCATTCTATTCTACTTTCCTCCACTCGTTCTTTTATTAGTGAGTTAAAGGAAGAGTGAACACATCGAGGGACACGAACATCACGGTTGGATAAAACACTAAAAAAAAAAAAAAAAAAAAAAGTCTGCGTTTGGGGTGTTTTTTCTTTTTTTTTTTTTTGTACATCTGCTAAAATGTCTGGCCAAAGCATAACGGACAGGATAACCGCAGCTCAGCACAGTGTCACCGGCTCAGCAGTGTCCAAAACGGTGTGCAAAGCGACCACACATGAAATCATGGGGCCCAAAAAGAAACATTTGGACTGTAAGTATTAACCTCAAACAGCACACAGTCTCTCAGTAACACCGGTGTGTATCAGTGTAACTATTATACAGTTGGGGTTTCGGCACCGAGGCCTAATATCCATTTAGCTAACTAATGTTACAATAATATCCAACAAGCTAGTCTAACTTTCTCAAATTTCTAGCTCCAATCTAATCCGTGTTTAAGGTCCATCTTCTTTGCTCGGAGTTTTACGATAAGCGATGACACGTGATCACCGTTAACTAGCACGATTAGCTCAGACTCCTGTAACCGTACTGTACTCATCGATAAATAATTAACCACCTTCAACAAGATCTACCTGTTCTTTTCTTGTCTCGATCCACTGCTCCGTAAGACCTGCATAGGATGTGTTTTTTTCTAGCTAACAGGCATCAATAATTCTAGTACAGATGGCAAGGAGTTTACATGGTCTGTGATCTACCTGCAGGACTTGTGGCAGAAGATGAAGAAAGTCTGTTAACTTATTTTATTAGGTTTCATAGGTGGTCTGTCATGATCACAGAGATCTTTAACAGTAAAGATGATGATCATGAAATCAGAATGACTTTAGAACTTCAGACATAAGGAATAAAACATGATAGGACATGCAGAAACAGGAAAAGAATCAATCATGGGGCTCCTGAATGCTGACACCCCTGAGTTTGAGGGTGGTCTCGGATATTTTAAAGCATGTCTGATGTACTCGGTGACGAATCGCATTATGGAAACCCCTCTATGACCCCACAAGTACAGCAGTGAGGAAATTCTCCTGCTGTCTTTAGCAGATCACTGAATCCAGTTCCGACATGTCTTTATTTGTGTTGGACTATAAGGGCAAAATGTAAGCACAATAATGCTTCTATAAGAACAGCATGAGCAGCAAAACTAAAATTGTGCATGAGACGTTTCCTTCCAGCATATCCTCATTACCGCTTTTTGCATTGCATCTCTGATTCTGTTTGTATGCTTCTTTCCAACGAGTCCAATGTTTTCTCCTCATTCTTTTTATTAGTTTGTTTCCAACTCTCCACACACAGTAGTTCGCTGCTCATGTTTATTTTCATTAGAAAGCTGGGTTCAGGGAAAAGGCGAGCCTGGATCTCTTCAGGTGAAAGACGGTGTAGTGTGTGAGCCTTTGTATTTAGGATGTGTGGATATGTTTTCTGTTGGAAAAAAAAACCCAAACTGCAACGCCCTCCATTCTGTAAACATTGCCTTGCTTGCAGCTTTATTTCTGACAGTTACAAAGTGCTTATGCTGCAGAACAAAAGTTTGGATTCTTTTATTTTACTCCTTGATTTTCTTCCTATTTTTATCATGGACAATTCCCACCACCTTGGAGGAGGCACGTGAAGTCAACCGTCCAAATTTCTTTTCGTCAGGGGGCAGTGTATCACACTATCTACCCACTTCCACATTCACAAGCTCTCAGATGATCAGTGACTGGCTAGTTTCTCTGTGATTGATAGGTGAGAAGGAAAATGCCATCGCTTACTGAGAGCACAGACAGGTTTGGTCTCTTTTACTTCTGGCCACAGATGGCTGTGGCATTAGCGCGGTTCTCTCTAGATTATAGGGCGACCAATTAGTGCGTCTCTGGAGTTACAAAATAAAAATCTTTTCACAGAAACTCTCACCATATCAATGATTACATGTTTGTATTTTGATTGTCTGCCATGCACAATCTGTTTAGAAACCATAACATTAGAGCAAGCACACTAATAAAGCTGCAGACAGAAATACTGTCACATGCTCTGGAAATGAATAGGAAATTAATGAACACTTTCAGACTTATGAGACTTTAACAGCACTGTGCTTAAACATTCTGTACTACTCTTTGTCTCTATATCTGTCAGACTTATTATATTTTATCTATTTCCTTGTGCATTCTCTGAGCAACTTTTGGATCATCTCAAAGTTCTTCTCTCCGATTGTATCATCTCAGTGATGTGCTTTTATAAACTTGTAGAAAAAGGCAGAATGTAAAATCAGCACTCGCTGAGTGTTCCTAGTGCTTTATGTAGTCTGAGCCGTGAAAGGCACATCAATAGAGTGCTTTACATCTGTGTTATAGTTGTGTTTCAGCTGCCAGGAATAAACGCCTCCACCTATTTGACTACTATCTGATGTCAGAGATGCTGTGTTCACCTTTATGTTCTCTTTAAAGCATTGGTTTTGCATTGTCTCCTGTAGGGATGTCGTACATGCTGTCTTTAGCGAGGCTCCCACGTGCTCTGGAGTTGCATGAACTGCCGTGGGAGAAAATGTAAGGGTCAAGTTCGTGCAGTCCCCGTGTTAAACACACATTGATGTTAGGTTGTTCTTACTCCTGTATGGTCAGCTGAGTGATTAATTACTGATAATGATTGTTTCCCTAATATCAGTATAAAAAGTTACAGATGAGCTGCTGAGGATATGCAGGTTGTAATATTTATATATATATATATATATATATACATATATATATGTGTGTGTGTATATATATATATATATATATATATATATATATATATATATATATATATATATATATATATATATATATATATATATATTTAAATAAAATCTTTTTTTTTTTTTTTTTTTTTTTTTTTTTTTTTTTTTTTTTTTTTTTGTACTTGCCTGAAGGAATTTGTGAATGCATGTTGATCTTATGTCACATATGGAATGTTTGAGTTTGTTTTTCCCCTATAGTTATAGTACCAGCGTCATTGCTTGTGGGCGGTGATTTGCTTACATATGGTGATGCACTTCCTATTGAAGCAGGAAGGCATCAAATCATTTTCACTAATAATGTATGAAATATTGTAAACCTAGCAAATTGAAACAAACTCACCACCGGATGAGCAAACAGAAGTTAAAAGAGAATTTGGTTAAACCAGATTGTGGTTAAAATCTCAAATCTGATTGGTCAGTAGGTGTGATTTATCGGTGTATAACTACCTGGATTAAACGGTAGTTCCTACTGGAACATGAAAGAAAGTTTTATAACATCGCATGTGTTATTGTTTCTATAGGAAACTGCTTGTTTACAGGGACCTGTACAGTGTGTGCTCCACAGATTTGATACTGTGTTTACGAGGTCAACATTTTTTCATTTTTGTTTTTTAAAGTTTGAGAGTCTCTAGCATTTTTGCTTTGTAAGAGCCGCAGTGCTTTTCAAAACAGAAGAGTTAATTCTTCTGATTTTTCAGTAAAATGATTTAAATGAAATAAACCGCTTCTGGGTGTTCGCGCCGGGTCTTCCCAGATCACAACACCTCGACATGGCTTCTTTTTGTATAGCCACATATGTCTGCTGTACGATCTTTATTTGTTTGAACTTTGTCACATTTCTCACTGTCAGTTTACTTGTTGCCACTTTATGTTCAGTATCCTAGAGGTTTCCAACCATCTTTCCCCAGATCAGTACTGGGCTGCGGGTCATTTACCTCCAGGCTGAGCTTGTAATAATAGAATATATAAAGAAAATAATAGAGAAACAGACACCTTAACAGGTATCCGTATCTCCTAATGCTTGTCCTTACAGTTTGTTTACAGTGATGCAAAAAAAGTACTCTATCATTTCTTAAGGGTTTAATGGGTTGTCAAAATGCTGAAGTATAAAATTTAAATAAATATTTGCTGGCTTATTTGTGTCTCCCGGATCAATATGATCTAAAACATATTTTTGATTACAAAATAACCCTAAGTATAATCCACGGCCTTAAAAAAGTTCCAGTTCTAGTTTCTGTTAAACCTGACAATTACCTTCTAGTCAAATTTAGACAGGGAACTTGCCAAACTCTCCCGATCTCAGGCCCTTGCATGGAAATGCGGGTTATTTAAATCCAGCCTCTTGTTTCCGAGGCACCCGGCGATGGGGAGATTATTTGTAGTCTTTGCCCCGCAGTAAGATATGTATGATTTAACGAGCGTCAACAAGTCTTATGTACCTTTTGGCTGATAAAGTAAGTCTACTGCATACCAGACGGCCCTGTAGGACTGAACAAATCTTTACTATCTCAGTTAAAGTTCTGGTTCCTGTCTGAACTCTATGACCTCCTGACCCAGAGGGGCAAACCCGGTTTCTTACTTTTTAGACAAATTGCTTTTATTTGTTTACTTCATTTTATTTTATTTATTTTTTTGCTTGAATATCTAACATATTAGATATGTTGTTGTTACACCACATGTGATCTAAAGCAGATTTTGGACTGCAAACAGATGTGCTTTAATGTTTTGACTGTAGAAATTCCTTCCTGTATACATGCTGAAAATCAAATATGAACAAATTCAGTGCACTTGAATCCATCGTTCTTTAATCAGAGAACTTTCTAAACAGTGTCTGAGCCACGCTACTCAGACGTACGCCTGCGTCACTATGACAACCGATGTGGATATGCAAGTAAACCTGACTACAGTCCAAACAGACAAAGCGGCTTTGGTTACTTGTAATATGCAGCACCAACCTTCTAAAAATCAAAATTTCAGAAATAATTCTGTCGTGCTGCTGCCTGCTCATGATGGAGATGATCTGAACAGACAGCCCTACTTTCCCCTGATTGACTACTGGTGTTGCAGGAAGGTGACGTGGTGCGTAGGTATTTCAGGAGACTTGTTCTGTGCTGGAGTTTCCTTTGGGACAGAAATAGCAATGTGTCTCACTCCTTCCCTGGTTGATTTGTACTTTAGATATGGCTGCGTCTCCCTCCCTTCGCCCTTTTGATTTGGGCTGGGTTTCCGGGGTAGAGAGAACATTCCTTTCAACTTGCCCTTATTCCAGAAATGACTGCACAAAAAATGCGCAGCAATTGTCTGCAATCACTCATATTACACCATAAACCATTTTTTGACATGAGCAGCAATTTTTTATTTATTTTTTTTTTAACATTTGTTAATTATTTCCTGTAATGGTTTTCTTAACATTTTGTTAATGATCTTGGTGAGTCAGCTGAAGCAATACAGACTTCTGACCTGATCAGCTGATTTTCCCTCAAAGATGACGTCCCTCAGATTGTCCAAGGTGCACCATACATTTGGCGTTGCTCACGTTGAATGAGTTATTTATTTATTTATTTATTGGGTTATCTAATCACTGGTGCAGTTAAATGTCATGTACCTGCAGTTTGCTTTTATAATCCAGAAGGTGGTTGGCCTCATATTCAATTCACCTGCAAATCTTTGCTGAAGCCTGTAATATGGCCGTGCCTGGGGACTTTATAAGGTTGCTGACGTTTTCAGTAAGAAATAAAGTCCATATGAGCGTCAGAGTGGGCTGAAACACCAGAAGTGCAGTGTTCGACTTTATCCCAGTTCGCAGCAACACCCAAATGTTTCTACACTGCAGTTCTTTGTCAATTGTTCCACTCTCTATTCAGACAGGTGGCATCGTTTTGTTTTTTTTGTTTTTTTTATTTGCTTTATATATAATTATTAATGAAATTGTCTGGAAAGCCTTCTTGGTTCATCAAGGGAGAGCAGGCTGTATTCTCTAGGCATGGTTGTATTAAAATTTCTGCTTTCATACCTTCCTAGAAAATTACTTTTTTTTTTTCCTTCAATGCAATTTCAAATCTAAATGTCCCTCATCTTTGTCATGCAAGGACAAAACTAAATTAGTTCAATATGTAAGAGCACCTTGTCTCTAACAATGTAAAATTATGCAGGTGATGGTTTACTGCTTGTTTGTGAAACACTCGCACGTTTTACACACTAAGCAAACGTCTTTTCTGTTTATCGCGTTCAATAGTCCTTATCTAACAGGTTACTATTGACATGACAAACATCTCTAGCATAATCACAGCAAAAGATAAAATCATATTACAACACAAATAAAAGTATGAAATTTGAAGAACTCCTGATGCCTGCCTAATGTATAGCAGGTGGTTTTTCATGAGTTATATTTAGTTTAAAAATTTTGCCACACAATTGTTGTGTTGTGTGTTTTGTGTAATTTTGATAGACATGTTTCTATTTATTCTCTGATCCGTTCGATCTCCTGTGTTAACTTGGGTCAGTTAAGGGATAATGGGCAGTTTAGTTTGTTTCTCCATACCCACAGTATTTAAAATGGACCTGTGTCTTATTAAATCTATCAGAAATGTATTAAAGTGGATTATCTTGGACTTTTGTGGAGCCCAGTGCAGCAGCACCACCAGTGGTCATAAGACAGATCCAGAGAATGGTATGAAAGGACACTGGGAGATAAATTTTCCCAGTTCGCAGATTTATGCAGCCTGTCAGTGTCCGGTGAAGACATTGAATGCCGTTTCTCCTAGATCTTTCAGTCGGCTTCAAAGACGCAGCCGTAACACCTCATCAGTAGTCCTGTTACACACTTAGCTGGTGGGGTAATGAACACCGGTGAGCTGGATTATTTACTCCGTCACCCTTTTGCCACCTACAATGAGTTTGGAGAGGAAATTAAAAGGTGGCCGCATATGAACACCTTGACAGTCATAACTGTCAAAATAACACAAAAGGACAAGTGATGGAACTGAAAATTAGTTTTTTTGGTTAGAAAGAAAGAGCTTCAACATTGTAGTTGACTGTTTTATTCTGAGGAATCATGATGTAAATGTGATGTGTGGGTGTGAATCCTTGCCCCAAGATTATATAGATGATATCTCATAATATAATAGTTTTATCCTCACAGTTTTAGTCTCCCTTTTAACATCTCTGGCAGCCATCACTGACTGACTATGAATTATGAGAGTCAACTCTTTGTGCTTCACATTAGGTCATTGTGCATGCTTTAATTAGCATTCATTTGCATATTCTTCCTGATAGTACCAGGAAGGTTGATTTTTCTTTTTTTTTTTTTTTTTTTTCTTTCTTCCTCCTTCCCTCTTCACTTGTTTGTGCATTGCAGTGAGCGGCAGCTTCTGTAAACCACAGATTTAAATAATTCAAACCAGGAGAGAGGGAGTCGTCATTCCTGGCTGCGTGTTTACTTTGTTACATGGTTACACTGGTGCTAGCAGTTTAAAAACTGCAGTTTTACTACCATAAAATAACATTTATTAGCAAACAGAAGAAGCAAAATATTTTAAGAATAGAAATTTTATTTTTATTACACAAAGGAACACTTGTCTTGTCCCAAGCCATGTCTGTTCTAATTGTGGTGCTCAACCCTAACACATTGTTGTCTGAGTCTCAGTTCAGTATCTAACAAGTTTCATATCTTTGAGGTTCTCAAACTTCAATGACTCCTTTACTACAGCTTTAGTGTTATTTAAATGAGGACAGTAATATTTAGTGTATTTATTTGAGAAAGAATGTTATATTCAATCAAATAATGCCTGGGTAAACTCAAAAGGTTTCTGTGTAAAAATTCAAAAGCTGATCAATTTTCTATAAAACTCAAACGAGTACGTTGACAACAATGCCATGGAGATTTTATTATTGCTTCATTCAGATGTTTGATGTGAATATTAACTGTTTAAGATTCTGTTGTTTATCTTTATGATTATGTATTGTGCTGCTGCTCCAACATGATTGGCTGATCAGATCAGTGCAGGTGTTCCCTGTAACGTAGTGTACGCTTAGCCTGTTGCTCCACTGCTGTATCATTCAAAACAGTATTGCTTTGGAGAAGTGATATTTTTTAGCTCTGCAAATGTCGGTAGATTTTGCCACCTGTAAAGCAGTATAGTTCCACTGTTTGTGCTTCTTCGAGCTCGGTTACTTGCTCTGGCTCTCATGATCATACTGCATTGTGATTCTCAGCAGGCTTGAGCTCGCGATGGTGCCGTGTTACACAGCACAGCTGTTGGTGAGATTTATGTCTTGCTTTCTAGCTTTCACAGTGATCCCTAGACAGCTGTGCCGATCACACAAACTCGAAAGCCTGCAAAGAGATAAGGTTATGCTGTCCTACTTTACTGCCTCTGCCCAGTGGTAACACAGAGAAATAGGCCATAAATGTGAAGCTAGCGACTCATTCAGAGTTGCTCCATACTTCTGTGAGATCTGCTTTGAGAACAGACGGAGAGGAAGAAAGCGGAGATCTTAAGCACATGGCACTCATTATGTGGAGAAAAAACATTAGAGTGTGAACTTCCAGCTGAAACTGACTTATAATTACTATGTAGAACAGGGGTTTAAGGTCACATTTTTAAAAACATGTCCGAGAACAACTGAAAGTTAGTGAGCACCTCCTGTCTGTTTACTTTATCCTGAACTCCTGCTTATTAGGATGAGGAGTGGCTACTCCTTATTAGTTTAGCATTCTTAGAACTTCTGCTATGAAGTAAAGAACAGAAAATTGGAGTCTGGGATGAACTCAGTGAGCCTGAACAAAAAGGGCTTCCTGCATTCTTTTATGTTGTCAGCTATTCTAAATGTAAACAACTAAAAGGAAGTTATTACTAAAAAATTGTCAGGACATGATTAAACATGAGATAGCAGTGATTATAGGATGCAGTGCCATTAAGATCAGTCTAAAGCCGGAAAAAATCTGCCGTCTGCCTTTCAAAATGCAAGCTGTATTATACGACACAGTTTTCGCAGGAAACTGAGGAAACTAGGAAAGAAATGACCTAAGAAGGAAATGTCGACCAGGCTAGGTCTTATATTGTGGCCTGTCATTGATGTGGATGTTTAAACTGCCATTTCTTAATTACTCATTAGATTCATTTAGTCACACACAGCTGTTACTATGATGTGACTTCTGTCAGGATCACCAATCACCACTTTATGTCAGTGAGAAAATTTAAGTAGTTACTCAAGGGTGGTCTGACAGTTTTATCCGCACTCATCTGGGGGACGTCTGTGAATTTACAAGCAGATGTTGCCCCTTGTGCCGTATATCGCTATACGTCATACTGAGGCTTATGTGGAAAATCGTAACATTTGAAATGAATGCTTTAGACGAGTTTCTCAAATCACTTTTAATAATTTAAAAGGCACAGCAAAACTGGGTACATGCAATTTTAACATATCATGCATTTTTACATTCCCATGTTTAATAGCCAGCTAAAAGTCTGAAAGCTCTCTGATGTATATTTTGGTCGAAAGTACTGTAAGGTTAGGCTTTTCTCATCTTATTTGTAATAAAATTCATTGTGTTTTAAAATAATATTGTGCTGTAATGTTTACTGAGTTTCCATGGGCAAATAAAAAGGCGACAACTGCACCAACATGCTGTTATCCTGCTGGTGTTTGTATATTAAAAGGCAGCATGTCGACGCTCATTGCATGATCACAGCTTTATTTTTTTGGTTGTCATGTTTGAGTACTACAAAATCATGCATTGTATGGTTTCAGGAACCATAGCTTTAGTATTTTTGATTATTTATTTTGTGTGCACCACTAGGAGACCAGACATATAGCTGAGCAATAAACTCGGCTTATAATCAGTTAATAGTTTGTACTCATTGTTTCTTTGTATAGCTCCAATTTCATTCTGCATCCTCAACTCAAATCTGCACTCTTCCTGTGGCCTTTTATGGTAGTATAAATTGCACTTTGCCCCCATCTTCTCATTAAAGCTTGTATATTTATAGCTATTCCTCTTTACGTCATTGAGCCAAACAGTCACATATTACCCTACAGTGAGCCACTGAGGTTTAGATATTGATGGGAACAATAGTACTCAGATGGGAATATCCTGACTTGCGTCTAGTATTAAAACAAACACATACGTCACTGTTTGCTTGAATATTCTCTTGTTGTTGACCTGTTAATGTTCTCCTGAATGTTGGTTATTGAGGTAGAGAGCCTTCCTCATTATTCTCATTCAGCCTCCATGATCGGGGACACATTAGGACTGTTACCCTTCTAATACTTTTCTCTTATTTACCCTTGATAAAAAGCCTGCCCATATTTCGAGGAGTGAATGTGCAGAAATGTGCTGCTGATGCCTGGCACTGACCGTCTTTCCATGTCTGCATAGTACAAAATCTCTCAGCATAATAGTTCCTCATGGACATCTCACTTTGCACTCCAACACTCTGCCCACTTGGCTGTGATTGGAATGTTCTCAACTCTGAAATGTCGGAAACGGTCTTTTTGACACTTTAATCCATGAGCATAATTCATCTGAATAAATCCTACTTCCTTTTGCTTGTGACTGATAACTGTTTCCCATGTAAAACCTAAACACTGAGTACAATTTTAGTACCTAGAACAAATTGTTGGATTTTTTTGGATGTGTTGAACTTCCTCAAACAAGAACACTAAACTTTGTATTTACAGGGTAATGAGAGAGGATAAAAAGCAAGCTGATAAAAAACAAAGGCTTGTGTGTGTATATTAGATTATATATATTATTATAATCTAATATTATTATAATCTAATATATTATTATATTATATTATTTAACTTGACATACCGCACTGGATGTGGATTAGTGGAAAATATCTGTACCCTGACTTTATTATTTTTTTTAAAACACCCTCCTTCTCTTTTTTTCCTTTCTTATTTGTTTGTTTAGGAGAATAGCAAACAGTCGTGGTCATTGTGTTTTGTTTTTTTTTTTTTTTGTTTTTTTTTAAATAAAAATTCTTTCGGCTCGTTCGTTTGCGAGTGCTTTCTGGGGTAGAGGAGGCATTAAAAGGTTAACAAGCAAACCATTTTGATGGAGAAATTGTGTGTGCAGACGGTCACAAATCATGCACAATATTGGTTTACATTCGGAACCAAAGTAATACTAACATGTATAACCTGTACTGTAGACTATATACATATCAGCTATAATGTCTTATTGATTCGTCCAACTGTTCTTTGTTTCTGTTTAATTTTTATGGATTAATTTCAGTTTTTATAGACTAATCTCGTTTCCTGTTATGAGCTGTAAGAAGCTCAAAGCATCCACAAATTGATGCAGTTTTTATTCCCTACCTTTAACAACAGGGCCATGTCATTCCATTTCCTTATAAGCAGCTTAGACAGACCTTTGATCCTGCTGTTGTTCCGGCCTTTCCTTGTAAGAGACAAACCATAATAGTAACAAAAAGCTTATGTTATATTCTGATCCCCTGCCAAACAGTCTCGTAATCAGTTCAGCCTCACCTGCGTGTATCACCTTTATTTGTGAGATCAAAGTCAGGGGCACAGCAGGAACAGACTAGTAAACCATGTCTAATGAAGAGCACTGTCCTGTTCTACCTCAGTGCATGTAGTCAGATATATCAGACACATACATACACACTACCACACACTAGAATTAGAAAATCTAAGTAAGAAATATTTTTTTGAAATAATGCTGAATTTATAATCTCCGATAGTTCCTCAGCTGCCATTTCCTTGCCTTGTGCAAGCGATAAATGGAAGCCGAGTCATGTCTTAAGATTTAAATATGGATTTTAAACCTGCGCTATGTTCAATTTGGTTGATCATTTGAAATTGGGTTTAAAAGACAATGTTAACGTGTTATAGGTTATATAATAACTGCAGAGAGCCTTCCCAGTCACCAGATCTGAATCCAGTAGATCACCTTTGTGACCTGTTAGAACAGTAGATTCACTGAGCCTTAAAAGAATGTTTTCAACATCCCACTAAATATTAGTATAGAATTGCTAATAGGTGAGTAGTTTTATTTCCAATTGCTTCCTTCCTGTTTGTCATCCAGAGACGCTACTTACACATTCATTTTCATGAACTTAAGAATTTGACAGTTTTATGGCTAGCTGTGTTTTTATCCATTGGTCCATCCAATCCGGGTCTTAGATGCTAGACTTTAGACCATCTCTGCAATGAGCTTAAGCTCCTTAAAGTTGTAACTGTTGATGTTGAGGTGTAGTCTAGCATTTCTGTAATGGGAAGTAAAAGAATAAATAACAGAAATATGATGATGTCTGTCTAACGCACTAATGGATGATTTGGACTTGCTGAGAAGTCGATCAATGAAGTCATGTCTCTCTGCTCTGCCAAGTAGGGGAGCTGGTCACCTGACTCAGAGGCAAACTCAGTCATGTGATGATCACATGAGCTAGCACAGACTGTGTGGCGACTAGATTTTATTGACCTCACAGTTGTACATTGTGATCAGGCATAATATATGTGCACATCAGATAAGAGTGCTAACATTCCAGGAAGTTTTATTAGCTAATGAACACCGAATCTAGTGTTAGGGTTTAGTTTCATTTCTATTACTTGTTCTTTAGTAAGTTGTATGTACTTTTTAGTACTTATCCAAAGAAGTATTATCTAATTTTTTGATTGATAGCTCTCCTTCTAGCCATGCATTACATCATGAATGCTATGCAGCAGGGTCTTTTTGGCTCTCAAAAGCCTTTTGTTTTCATATAGTTAACTGCTTTGTGCAGCTTTAAATAGTTAATGTGGCTTTTGAAGCCTCCCATCCCAAATAATAACAAATTTACCTTTTGCTTGAAGATATCGATCAAAGCATTATCGCTAAGCCATCATGATGCTATAGTAATTATTCTTTCAGATACTCTTGTTTTCCTAGAATAGGTGTTGTGTTGCGGGAAAGCATTTTTGCATGTAGTACAAGTGAATGAAGGACCCATCATGGTTGACTATTAAGAAAGCTAGCAGGATGTGAATTGCCATGTTGGGTGAACGCTGCTTCATGTCACTCTTTAGTCTCGATACAATGACGCACCAAATCCAAGCCAGCACACATCAATCTACAAATTACAACAGTAGTTATGGGAAAAGCCAGGTGCCAAATCGCATTTGCTGAATTGCTCTTTAAATTCTTGTATTAATAAATAAAATGGTCTGGATAAATCATGCATGCTGCTGTAGGTCAGTTTCTTGCACCTTGTAAGAATTAATGAACAGAGTTCTATAGGAAACACTTATTTTAATATTAGCTCTTGGGCTCTTTTATTCTGAAATGCTTTAGGAAGGAGACCGTATGCTAATGAGCTCCCATGATTCATTTAAGGTCATAAGGGATATCCTGGTTCACACTTCCACACTTTAACTTTGCTATGGAGCTAAGCCAAATAGTTCTTAAAGCACAACACATTGCTGTGTCTCTCACAAGCTTGGCACAGAACATCCTTCTGAATGTATACGCTAAAAAAAACTGTTACTTTTAACAAATAATCACTTGATTCATCACATGGATGTGCCACATTACATTTATAGTGAATGGGTACGATCAAGCGCAATACAGTTAATCAGACATTTGCAAGTTACAAACTACCAGAGCAACTTTTTAATAATTGTAGGACAAAATATATATGGAACCCCCACAGTATACCTGGCAGCCCTCATGATTGTGAAACAATCTTGAAGTTTTGCAGTTGTTATTGTGGGCATATGAATCTCAACTTGTACATAAGCACATCCACATTTTGCCTTGGTAACACTTCTTAATCTCTGTCTCCTCAGATCTGATTCAGTGCACAAACGAGATGAATGTGAACATCCCTCAACTGGCGGACACGCTGTTCGAACGGACCACCAGCACCAGCTGGGTGGTCGTGTTCAAATCTCTCATCACCACACACCAAATTATGGTCTACGGCAATGAGGTCTGTTATTTTTGTGTGTGTGTGTGTATATATATATATATATATATATATATATATATATATATATATATATGTATGTGTGTGTGTATGTTTGTATATAATATAATATATATATATATATATATATATATATATATATATATATATATATATACACACACATGCCCTTAAATACTCCAGGATATTATCAATAGGAACTAGCTAGCTTCGCACTAGCTTCTCATAGTTTATTTTCAGTACAGTTGCCAGTTTTACAATGTATATGACCCTCTTAAATGGATAAATAACTAATTTCTTTAGCTTTTATTTACACAGAGATTTATTCAGTACCTGGCTTCCAGGAACACATTATTCAACCTCAGTAATTTTTTGGACAAAAGTGGCTTACAAGGTATGTGCTTTCAAGCTCAATATTTGGACTTTACATAATATTTTTTATGCAGATTTTGCTATTTGTACATATTCTAACCTCTAACATCTAAACACTAGAAATTCAGATTAAAAGAACAAAAGTACAGCTTGATTGGAGTTTTAAAGACAGAAACACAAACACTGTATTGGAAATGCACAGTGACTGAAACACAGTGACTACTTTTTTGTACAAAACATTGATTTCTTTTTCACCTGTCGACGTTCGCACGAAAGAAATGGATGTAAATATGCCCACGAATGCAAATCAGTAAGGCAAAGACTCCATGAGCAGTGGTGGTATCTGTCACTATTCTCACTCTGTCACTTTCTTTTTCTACTTTCTCACTCTCTTGTGTGGCATGTGGAGCAGCATGGCTGAAGTTAAGCTTAAATAAAGCACTCATGAGTTTATTTACTGAAGGCTTTTCCCATGTTAACAGGGATTGCTGGCAGTCAGGACTCATTCAGGGTGAAAGCTCTCGAGCAATTCTGGCACTTAGATTAAATGTCTTTCTTAAAGGCTTTAAACGTCATTAAAATGCCTGATATAAAAATTTGTTAGTTTTTTTTTTGCCTATGCTTATACTAAAGGTTATTACCCTTGTGCTTAGAGGGATGACCATTAAGCGTCATTGTTTAATTTCTTTATTTTTAGGCTATGATATGTCTACATTTATCCGGCGGTATAGCCGTTACCTTAACGAAAAGGCTGTGTCTTACAGACAGGTTGCTTTTGACTTTACTAAAGTAAAGAGGGGGTAAGTGAATTTTTCCCTTTACACCTACATCTAGGCAATAAATTTTACATTGTGTTATTGTTTTACGGTAGCTCCTATAATATATTCAGGATCCCTGCATACAATTTGGGTGATGTGTGGATGCTTCAGGTATGTCCTTATGATATGGAATATCATGTAATTTCACTTCTAGGGCAGATGGTATTATGAGAACCATGAACACAGAGAAGCTGCTGAAGACCCTCCCAATTGTCCAGAATCAGATGGACTCACTTCTCGACTTTAACGTGAGTTGGTTGTGTTCTTTGTTTTGTTTTTAATTGTTAAAACATCAGAATTTGGTTTACTAAAGTTGTAAATCCAAATTATATGTCCCTCAACAGGTAAATGCGAATGAACTCACAAATGGAGTCATTAATGCCGCCTTCATGCTCTTGTTTAAAGATGCCATCCGGCTATTTGCTGCTTACAACGAAGGGATCATCAACCTGCTCGGTGAGCTGTTTCTGTCTTAGAGGAACTTGTGTATATTGTGCTGGGCCTCTGAGTCGTATTTACTTTGCCCTATTTGCCTGCTCCATCGTTTCCTGGCAAAGAAATCTTTGATCCTTTAATTGACCTGCTCTGGTGCGTCGCCACCAGTTCAGTCGAGCAGTGCACTTTGAGTCATCATACTACTTTGGCGCCTGAGGCAAAGGCCTGAGAAAAGCTCCACTTTATGGCAGCCACCCATAATTACTGCTCTCTCGATAGTCATTCACATAATAACAGTTATAACCCTGACTTATTTATATAATCTGCAATTACATTACTTTATGGAGTTTTTGATTAGGTATTAATTTTGGTTGAAGCACATATAGGATTTAATGCATTAAGAAAGGACTTCTAGAGAAGAATCTTGAGAATTTGGTAGTGTCAACATCTTTTGTCATTTTTGTTGATGTAAGAACATGTTTATGTTGGCTGGGTATGCAGTCACAGTGGATTGCAGAGTGTTTGCCATAAACAGTAGTGAATAAGTTGGTAGTTTGTGGAGAATGGCAAACGGGTGAGACATGCTTTGGTTCATGGGCTGATGACAAATATCACAAAATGCCTGGGTTGTGTGAAAACCATTGACGTAGAGCTTCATTCTTCTTTAATAGTGTATTTCACCTGTATGGATTTCAAACCATAAATAACCTTTATTTATTTTGCTATATTATTCAGAGAAGTACTTTGATATGAAGAAAGCCCAGTGTAAAGAAGGACTTGACATCTACAAGAAATTCCTCACCCGTATGACAAGAATCTCAGAGTTCCTCAAAGTTGCTGAGGTAAATGTATAGTTTATTTAATTAGACCATTATCTATCATGGCAGTTTTGGGCTACTTCATTATTCTCCATTTTTATTTATTTATTTTTTATTAAAACCTTGTGTGTAGTTTTGCTACAGAGAGGTTTTGTACTTGTTCCATCTCTGGTTCATTCAGAAATTCAGAACACATGATCTCTGCTTGGTTTTACCGTTCCAAATGCTGACCATGACACATGCCTTTCTTCCTCTGATCTCAAAACACAGCAAGTGGGCATTGACCGAGGTGATATACCAGACCTGTCTCAGGTAATTCTCCAACCCTATCCACTCCAAACATAATGATACTGACCTGTTTGTACTGCCTTTGGCCTTGATTGCATTATGTGATCATGATGAGCTTTCTACCTTCACTATGCTGTGTCTAAACCAAGCGCACATGAGTAACAAACCCTACTCTCCTCACTCATGCTTGTTAGCCAAAAATTGATCAGTACTATCATCCATAGTACTATTCTAGTCCGATTCTACAGATTACTCAAATTAAAATGCAAAGATTTGAAATTACCAGAATTGCCCTGGTTATCAAGGACAACCTTAAAAAAAGTGCACACCTCCTTACCCCAGCATGGCCCAGCCTCCACCCAGTGCATGCAGTGCCTTCTGCATGTTGCTGTTGGCAAAAGGCCTCGCACTGTTTGCTCTCTTGCTCCTTTTTTCCCCCAGACTAAACACATACAGCCAAATAGGTGTTTTGTTGTTGTAAAGGCAGTATATATTTTCCACAGCTTAGCTGCCACATTGTTTTCTCTAAAAGCTTTCTGTTTTGAAAATGTGATATTCCCATAGATAAACGACTCTAGTTCAATAACACAGGTGCTGTTGTAGTCTTTATGCAGACAGAGAAATGAATGAGCCCAGTGAACATGAGTAGAGCCCCTTTTGCAGTTTGTTTTGGGTGATTAAAGCTAAATTCATTTAAAGCCATATTTAAGTTTATATTGTTCTAATTAACTGTGTTTTGTTTGGTTCAAATCATTTCAATGTATGTAGCTGCAGTCTTGTTCTTTGAAATGCACTTAAATTTTCTCAAACTACCACCTTTATATTCTGTATCTTTCCTTATCTTTCCGTTTTCAGTTTACGGTCTGCGTAAGTATCTGCACCTCCCTCTTTTTGCGTCTGTGATTGATGCTATCTTGTTCCCTTTGTGGAGCTTAAGTATTATGCATGCTCACCGAGGTGTGTATGTCAGTATGAGTGACGGTATGTACACATTTGAGAGAGAATCTCACTAAAATAATTAATCTTTCTGTTTCCAGGCCCCCAGTAGTCTCCTGGATGCACTGGAGCAGCACCTGGCATCACTAGAGGGAAAAAAGGTGAAGGACTCAACGGCAGCCAGCAGGTACAGTGACCTACATGCGCAACTCTTTCAGTCCCCCACCAGGCTGTTGTGCACATGTACCAAATTTAGCATATGTGTGTGAGATTTTCCGGATTGATATGTATGTGGTGTTAGGGTGGCTAGAAGAGCTTTGAGCCACGGCACAGAGCCAAGTTTTATTGAACTGTTGAATGAGTTCACATATAGAGAGCAGATGTCCCTGGTGTGTTTTGGGGCAACTGATAGCCCTCAGTGTTTTTGCATTCTCACACAGCAGTTTGTTTTGTACTGAACTAGGTCATTGAAAAATGGATAGATTTGTGACCTTTTCCTCTGCAAATGACGTCCTCAAAAAAGTGGAATGTGATGAGTCGCATTTTGTGCAACGGAATAAATTGTCTAGTTTCTAAACTAAATCTTTGCTAGCACTGACATTTTGAAGGAAACCTTAGGTCAAAGTTCATTGTGGGGAAACTTTCGAACCTTATCTGCTTGTGAGCCAATGCAGACCATTTAAATCAATACAGCATCTGATAATGGCATCATTACAAGGATGCTTTCTCATTTTGTTTTTGTTTTTCCCCTTTTTCTATCTCTTTTATAGGGCCAGCACACTGTCCAATGCAGTGTCCTCTCTGGCAAACACAGGCATATCTTTCACCAAAGTCGATGAGAGGGAAAAACAGGCAGCCCTAGAGGAGGAACAAGCTCGTTTAAAAAGCCTTAAGGTGCGTTGGGTTATTGTAAAAACTGGTCACAAGAGCACAAAACAATTCAATTATCCTCACAAAGAAATAATCCTAGTGCCCTTATACCCTAGTGGTAAACTGTTGAAATCTACACTTTGTTTATTCAGGCCCAGGATTAGTTGTGCATACTGAGAGTGGAACTTCATGTTAAGGTTTTAGAAATATTTTTAGCATCATAAAACACATTTGTTTTTGGTTTATGATTCAGTTTTTGGACGGGTTCCAAAATCCTCACTCGAAACCAACTGTATTCTCCCGGCAGGAGCAGCGTCTAAAGGAACTCTCCAAAAGGCCTTCCACATCCTCAACAACAGCTGCCTCTCCAGTATCCACAGCATCTGGAAGCATCAGCACCGCTCCAGCAATCGACCTGTTCTCCACACCCAGCTCCACCAACAGGTGAGTGAAATGTTGGGAGGTACAGTTGAGGCCAAAATTATTAGCCCCCAGGAATTTTGGAACATTTTCCTAAAGATCTTTCCAATGTTTGCAGCATTGATAAAACTTGATATAATCAAACATTCGCCAGTGCTATTTAGTAGCTTTTGGTACATTTTGGAATATAAAATACATTTTTAGGCTTGCTTTATAATCAAATATAGTGAAAATGGGGTGGTCAAAAATATTAGCCCCTTGTGAATATTTGCTTTCAAAACACACCCAATTAATCAATCAGCTTTCAAAACACACCTAATTAATCAATCAGCTTTCAAACCACACCTGTGCAGTCAATTGGCTTCCTAACAACACCTGGGCATTCAATCAGCATTAAAGGACTCCAAGGAACAGGGCACTTGAACACATTATTGGGAGAGACTACTTTTACTCACCATGCCAAAGACAAAGGAAATCAGTCTTGAGCTCAGAAAGAAGATAGTGGAGGCTCATGATAAGGGGGAAGGCTATACTGCCATTTCCAAGCTTTTCACAGTGTCTAGAACCGCCGTACGTTGCATCATTGCCAAGTACAAGGAGACAAATTCTGTAAGAAACAAACCTGGGCGTGGTCGTAAGCGCAAGATTTCAAGAACCCTGGAGAGGAAAATAGTCAGAGATATCAGCAAGATGCCCCGGACATCTGCCAAGATGATTGTTGCTGACCTGGCCTCTTCTGGAGTTGATGTTTCAAGGAACACAGTTGTGAGGGCTCTTCATCGTGGTGGGTTTCAGGGCCATCGTCCCAGAAGAACCCCTTTACTCAAACAGCGGCACATCACAGCTAGACTGAGGTTTGCCCGTGAACATTTGAAAGGTAAAGATGAGTTTTGGGAGTCTGTGCTTTGGTCTGATGAGACTAAACTGGAACTGTTTGGGCACATGGATGTTGCTTATGTTTGGCGAAGAAAGGGTGAGGCCTTCAACCCTAAGAACACAGTTCCCACAGTTAAACATGGTGGTGGGAGCATCATGCTGTGGGGCTGTTTTGCAGCTTCAGGCACAGGGAGCCTTGTTCGGGTGCATGGCATCATGAAAAAAGAAAATTATGTTGACATTTTGAGGGATAATATGCAGAAATCTGCTCGTAGTCTAGCCTTAGGTCGTCGCTGGGTCTTCCAACAAGACAATGACCCAAAGCATACATCGAAATTGGTCCAACAGTTCCTGAAGGATACCAAAACAAAGGTCCTGGAGTGGCCCGCACAGAGCCCAGACCTCAATCCTATTGAGAATCTGTGGCGAGTGCTCAAAGTGAATGTCCATGCTCGGAAACCACGTAATTTGGACCAGCTGGAGCAATTTGCAATGGAAGAATGGGCTAAAATCCCTCAGGAAACCTGTGCCAACCTAGTAAAGAACTACTCTAAGAGGTTGTTGTCAGTTGTGGCTCAGAAAGGGTTCACTATTGACTATTAATGACCGGGGGCTAATAATTTTGGACGTTTCATTTTTGCCCTTTCTTGTTTCAACTCACTATTTCAATTAAATATCCTAATCAAACTTAGTGGAGATTTTGTCTTTGTTATTTTGGAAACAAACACACTATAAAACACTTGTTGTTAATGGTCATTTCCATGGAGAAATCAAGAGTTTTGTCTAATTTCATAAGGGGGCTAATAATTTTGGCCTCAACTGTATGTTCTCTTTCTCCACAGCTCTGCTCAGAAATTTACATGCTGCTTGTGTAGAAATGACATGTTCACCAAATCCACCTAAGTCTGCCCTTTTGTGTAGCATCCCATCATCTGATCTTCCATTATGTTTTCATTTCCATTTACTTCTGCCCACAGCCCATTGAGCAACATTCACTGCACTTGATAATGAAGGCATTTAGGCAGTAATTATACTATTTTAGATGGTTGTGTTGAGAGGCCAAATAAAACTACAGAGCACAGGAAAGGCTCACTCGTATTCTTTCAACTTTGAAAACAAAACTGACTGTGGTATTGTTGTACCGTCCTCCTAAAAGAGGGCTCTCGCCCTGCATGCTTTCAGCAATAAGTGCATGTGACTCTACCACCTTGTTTGGTCTGAAGCCTGAGCATCTTGAATCAACCTGCAGTGTTTAGATTTGCATGTGAGCGAGATACTTGAGGCACGGTGGCTTAGTTAGTGGTTAGCACGTTCGCCTCACACCTCCAGGGTTGGGGGTTCGATTCCCGCCTCCACCTTGTGTGTTTGGAGTTTGCATGTTCTCCCCGTGCCTCGGGGGTTTCCTCCGGGTACTCCGGTTTCCTCCCCCGGTCCAAAGACATGCATGGTAGGTTGATCGGCATCTCTGGAAAATTGTCCGTAGTGTGTGATTGCGTGAGTGAATGAGTGTGTGTGTGTGTGCCCTGCGATGGGTTGACACTCCGTCCAGGGTGTATCCTGCCTTGATGCCTGATGACGCCTGAGCACAGGCTCCCCGTGACCCGAGGTAGTTCTGATAAGTGGTAGAAAATGAGTGAGTGAGTGAGAGATACTTGACCTTCAGAGTTGTTAATTTTGTTTGTTTTCTTTTCTCCAGTGCTTCAAAGGTGCCAAATGATCTCCTGGATCTCCAGCAAGCATTCCAATCATCTCTGTCTCTCCCCACTGCTCTGCCTGTAGCTAACACATGGGGAGGTGAGTGCTGGCCATACGAGCATCTCTTACAACAAATACATTTCATTATCACCTGCTCATGGTTTAGACATATCCAAGCATGAATAAAAACTTTTGTTACAGATAAAATGATTATTATGCTAATGTTACAGCACTTGTTTCTTAAGCAAAAACAAAATATCGCTATTTGATGACTGAGTAGTAAAGTGCACATTACATCACAGACTACAAATGTAATCAGTATCCATGTTTTTTTTAGGCTACAGAGTTCATCAGAAACGTAATGTGCACTAAATGTGGAAAAATAATTCATCTGTAACATCAAGTTACACAAGTTCAAGTTCAGTTTAAGTCATAAACTGCACTCCTGTAGACTTGCAGTTGAGCTAAAATTAATTTTTAGAATGTAGCACAGAGGGATATGCAGATATGAAATCCTATAACTCCAAAAGCTCTCTTTCACACACCACGGGTCACAGTGGAATTCACTACACAACAGTACATAGACAGTCTCTTTCAGTTCTATTTAGCTAGGATTAAAAAAAAAACAAGAGAAATGTTTTTCAGGAGTTGGTGGGAGTTTTCCAGCAGACTGTAAAATTAGCTTCATCTTGTCTAAAACATTTTCTGACTAACAAAGAACATTTATAGCTGTTTTCTTCTCCATCTGCCAGCATCTTATTACTGTCTGTCTCACTTTTTTTTTTTTTTTAAATAAATACATGGAAGTGAACGAGAGCAATTCATTTTCTCCTCAAAGTGGCAGCTATTGAATCTACTGGTTACCGAGTCGACTAGACTTACATGGGAAATCTGAGACTTGACGTAATTTTTGGACCAGCTTTTATGGTTTCCTCATTTCTTGTGCACTTCAGTCGGCATGCTGTTTCTCATTGTATCTCTAACATTTCTTTTTGATGTCTTATTTTATGTTTTCCGACGGCTGTCCAGATCCTTTCACCTCTTCAGAGAGTGTCGATGACTCCATTCCAAACTTAAATCCTTTCCTATCCAAATCTATCGATGCTGTTCCTCCACCTCCTCTGTCTTCAGATGCTGTTAGTTTTCCTTCTAGGACTCCCAGTCATGAAATGTTTAGTGGTAAACGGATTTTCTTTTGCCCTTCTCAGCATCACATTTTGTTTGCTTTTTGTCTGCTGCTCTTTTGTGCTTTTGTTTGCATTGCATTCTTAATGTGAATTTCATTACCCATCATCCTCAACCATTTGCTGCTGAGAACAAATTAGATAGATACGATTGATCTGTGTGGTGGGGGGTCTGATATTGTAGTATTATTGTTGATCAAGTGGAACAGTATAAGTATTTGCTGAACAGTAACAAACGGGTGTTTGCAGCTGTAATGTAGTGACAGCACTATGCTATGTTTTGATTATTATCCTGGTTCTCATTAACCAGCCTGCCCTATTTGCATCTAACGGGGGCTGGAACAGGCTGCTGTTTATTTAGCTTCCACCACTGTTGGTTTTCTGGCCACCTATTTCTGCAACTTAGATTAAGATGTATATTTGAGTAGATAAATCAAATTTTACAGAGAAATCACTCCAAGCCTAACCTTCAACGAAAAGTCCACCATTAAACAAATGTTATGTAATGATGTATGAATATAGTAGAAATACATATGCAGTCTCAGACCTGGGATCAGGTTTCCAATTTCCAGCTCCTTAGAAGAGACAGAGCAAGGCATTTTTCTGCAATGTTCAACGTCATATTAATAAGAACGCAAAGTTCCAAAATGCAGTGCAGCTAATATAACACAGTTGTGCCAATTTGGAGGGTGTGGTTGGCAACTCCTACTTAGTGTTGTATGATGCATTAAATACAATGGCTTTGATTTCAACACTCCTATGCATAGCTATACTTTTATCATTAAACACATGATTTTTATACTGTACATATTGTGCTCTTCCTCTCAGGCACAGTCGCTTCAATGTTTATTAATTAGTTTGTGTATATGCTTAAAAATGTTTTTTTCATATCCTAAATATTAAACACTTTAATGTTATATTGTAAGCTATAATAATAGTATATGCTGAAGTCATTTGCTACCATTTCGCTTAGCCTTCATACCCCTGTTTTAATTCTTAAGTTTTACAGAATGAACATCTGTATGTTTTGGTTCTACAGATCATTACAATCCCTTTCTTGATTCAAGCTCTTCTGTTGCCTCCACTCTTGAGCCCTGTGCTCGCTTAGAGGGCTTTCTCTCAGGTACAGATGCATGTGTGATTGTTTTCTGAGGTCAGAAAACATGGCTCCACACCACAGAGCTCTGTGATTTATTTTTTTGAAGGCTTTGAGCTTCTGTAGCAACCCTCCTTTTTCTTGGATTCATTTGGTTCCTTGGCTTGCTGTTTGTTGTAAAATAGCTTAGATAAGTAACTAAGGCTTTTTCACTTCTTGTCTTTACAAGGTGGTTTTCTGAATACAGATTTTGAATCAGACGTTCTTTCTCAAAAACAAGATAACTGTGTCTCAGGAAGCCAGGTCTTTTTTTTTATTTTTTTTTTGCTTTTAGTCTGTGTTACTTTACTAATATTGCACCTCTGGCTTCCCTTCTCTGCACTTCATTTGCTGTGGCAGACTCGTTCTGTTCATCTGCCCCCTACTCTAACACATCACTGTTCCACGCCGAACCTTCCGCTGTAGCTGGACTATTTGGAGGTAGGTGATAATTCCTGCTTCCTTTTCCTCAACTTTCTTTTCTAACTCTTTTGGTTTCCTTGTGTGTGTTATTTTTCTTCTTCTTCTTCTTTTTCTTTCAGATCTGGTCTTTATTTTTACCCTCTGTCCTTGTTTAAAAACAGTTATAGATGAAATGGTGTACATTTAACCATAGGTTTAGGTGCACTACAAATGGCTGGGCTAAATGAATCTTCACAAATTACAATTCAATGGTGACTTGTGCTTTACTGTAAGTGTGGTAAGAGTGTGGTCAACATCCCAGGAGTTCCTAGAATTAAGTGTTATCCAAAATGCCCCTATTCGCACTGGCTTTAACACCTGTGTTTCCCAGGAAGTGAGAGGAACGAAAGTGAACTGATCCATTTATCTTGAACATGATACACAATGCACACAATGGTGGATCATGATTTGATGGCAGATTTGCCCTCTGGCCTTAGCATGCAACCAGGTCACTTTTTCATTTGTTCTCTTCAGGGTTTTCAGCGTCTCCCATCCCTCAGCCAGCCAACTCTTCCGGCCTTAACGTTGACTTTGACTCAGTGTTTGGCAATAAATCCACTGCTAACAGCACAGACTCTGCTGGTAAGAATGTTTATTTCTCTTTCACCACACTTGTCTTTCTCCTCCCTTATGCCTGTTGTGATGGTTGCTAGGAGAGCAAGCCTTTCTTGCTTCTCCACTCACAGCTGAAAAATGAGGGCAGGGAGTTGCAGTGCTGTACCTGATGTCCCATACACATCTCTGAATAAGTGAAAAATAGGGATATTCAGCATGAATGTTTATACTGTTTGCATTTGATTTGAGTACCTCTCTAGACAAAGCATGAGTAAGTGAGGTACTGTGTGCACTTTTCTGCATAGATATAACATTTTCCCACCCATAGTATATCTGAGGAGTTAATTTAAAGTCCATTTGTGGTATACTTCATCCATGCTAATTTAATCAATTGTCGAGTGTGTTGGAATATTATATTAATGCTATATCCTTTTTCTGTTTCTTGTGCTCTGTGGGTAAACTCTGGGCCTTGGCTTTGCATGGTATGCATGACTTCGGTGAGTGGATGCTAACTGTTTAAGAAGGAAGAAATTGCACTTTTCCAGATTATTTACATTTTAATAAGGTTTCACTCCATCTACAATAAATGTGGTTTGTCTTGTATCTTCTGCTTTTTTCTGTCTCCTTCTTTTGCTCTCATTTTTCTCACTTCCTTTATCTTTGCATTCTTGCAAAGATGATGTTTTAGGTGATATCCTGAAACCCACAGTAGCTTCTCCAAGCCAGGGCATGCCACCCAGTGTACTACAATCTGGAAAACTGGTGTCTGATGACCTGGACTCCTCTCTGGCTAATCTTGTGGGCAGTATGTGTCTGCTGTTTGTATATATCTGTGTATGTATGTGGATGTCTGCCCATCACAGCTATGAATGGATTTTCCCCAAACTTTTGCCACAAAGTTGAGCACAGTTATATATTATGTATACTGCAGCATTATTTCCCTTCACTGGAACTGATTGGCTTGAAGATGTTTTCATGTGAGGTCCATGAAAACATACTTTGCTAAGGCAGGTGTGGACAAACCTAAGAGGCCTGAACAGAGTTATTATATCAACCTCACTGAACACCTTTGGTATGAACTGGCTCTCTGACTGAACCGGGCCTTCTCACTTTCAATGCTGCAGAAATTTTTCTGTAATAGTAAAATGGGCTAATAATCAGAGTGATGACCAGGTGTCTGTATGCCTTTGACCATGCAACTTCCATAAACTGAATATTGTGATTTTAATTCGAAAGCATTGAATTTAATTTGCATATTATTTTCTTTGCAGATCTGGGTATTGGAAATGGCACAACAAAAAAGTAAGTCCAGACATAAGTGCATACACCAAGCAGCTTGGAAGTTTGTATTGACATTAGATCCATGCTAATTATTTTGCTTGTTTGTTTTGATTAAGTGAGATCCACTGGAGTCAGCCTGGTGAGAAGAAGCTAACTGGTGGAACTAACTGGCAACCAAAGAATGCTCCAACCACAACATGGAACCCTGCCAGTATGGTAAGAAGAGAGGTTTTCAGATGTTACAGTCAGTCCATATACAATAAGACACATTAAGGTACATCTCTGAGCAAAAAAAAAATCATATAGTAAGCGCTTGCAATATTCCTACTGTTTGAGCTACAGTCAATTGTAACTTTGTGTCCTCTAACTGTCTGTTGCGTTGTGAAATTTTTCGTCTGGGGGAATAAACAGAATGGCATGCATTTCCCACAATACGTAAGTCCAATGATTGAACTGTATGAGACGCATGAGTATATTATTAACCTCACAGCTTCTACTGTGGTCACAGTACTGTGTGTGTGGACTCGAGTGTGTGTGTGTGCGCGCGTGTCTGAGTGTACTTTTTAAGAGTGGGTGTTTGCATACCAATGCACACACACTGACCAGTCACACTAAAGCCTCTGTACTCATTGCGACCAGCTGAACTAACCAAGAGCTTCTACAGCATGACTGAACCCTATATTATCTTCTACAATTTCCCTTCTTTCTTTTTTACTTTGCCACGATCAGGTGAATTGGTTTGATTCCACTGAAATATTTGAATATGATGTGTGGTTTAATAGATACAAATAATTTAGGCTTGTTATGGATTGAGCATTAGGAAGTATCACATGTACCTGTTAATGTTTTAAGACTGTCAATTTTTTGTGGATCCTCACTGCTGTGCTGTATAATGTGCTGAACACCATTCTGAATTAGTTATTGTTGTTCATTTAATGTATACTATTACTTCATAAAGGAAAGATGAAAGAGTTTAACTGTTAAACCCTGAATGGTGATGAGCAGCTATTTGTAATGTATTCTTTTCTATATATTTATCATCTGAACCACATCCTCTGAGTAAAATGGATAGGCTGATAACGATTAGCTGAGAAGGCCTATTCACACATCTGAATGGTGCATAAGTGAAAACAAAGGTGTTTCTGTCATGGGCTCAGTCTCTTTGAGAATCTCACGGCTTTCTCACAAAGAACTTCTCTTTGAATCAAGCTCTGCACCTGCTACTAGCAACACTATCATTGAGGGCACATTTGCCCGTGCACAAACACACACACAGACTATCTGTCTCTCTCCAGTTATACTGCCATTCAGCTACACTGGACAACATTTGCAATGACTTTAGATCAAATGTCTACCAGAGTTTAAAGAAATCTGCAATCTGTTTATACATCTGCATAAAGATTTTATTATGATCTGAAGTGTGTGTGTGTGTAAAGGTGGGAGGTGAAAGACTTGTTGTGGTCTTGGCATGCTCCTTTGAGTGGAATTTCTGATGCTGGAGGTGTTGAGCTGAATGGCACTCTGTCAGTTTTCTGAGTAGGGCATTCTGTACAGAGACCATTTCTAATTCTTGACTGTGTCCCTCCCAGGCTCCGTCCGTCATGTCTTTCCCTGCCACGACACCCACAGGCATTATGGGATACACAATGGTGAGTAGCAGCAGACATCTTGGACACGAACAGAATTCACATGATTTTGATTTTCAGTACTGCTCAACCTTAGTTTCTTCTTGTTAACTCATGGTGACTACAAAGGATGATGTATTGGTTACAAAACTAAAAGTTGTTAGTTTAGTAGTCTAAATGCTGCTAATGCTGCTGCCTAGTGTAATGTTTTGGCAAAAGGATCTCTTATGAATGAGAATACTTGCAAATATCATGTACTAGGCACTGTAATAAACTTGTGATCACTCTCCTTTAATGACTGCTGGTATTGTGTAACAGGGCAGCAGCCTAGTACAATGTGAAATGAGTATCTAAAGATAAATGATTAATTAATTAAAAGGATTACTAGATGATTGCATTGCTCTTCTGCTTGCATATTGATTAGCAGCTGTTCCGCCCTCGGTCCAAGCTATGGCAGTGTGGGGCATGAAAGGTGCAGAAAATGCTCAGAAACTAAAGCACCTCTTCATGCTGACACTCGACCTACTCTTTAAGCTTTTGTTCTTGGATTCATTAAATGATAAAAGGTTCACACCTTTCTTGCAACTCGCTAGTTTGCACTGGTTTCTAGAATGAATTGAATTCATGTAGCTATGTGGGTGTTTGTGGGAGTTCAATTTGAAGTCAAGAGCCTTGCATTTAGCAAGGTGACATGATGCAATTTTCCCATTCTTGTGTAATTGTACAGTGTTTCTGAGTAAAGATTAATGATCGAAAAGATTAAAGTTCTGAGTTTTCCAGCATGAGCCACATGTCAAAGCTAATGTTTAACAGAGAATAACACTGGCAGCATGCTGATTTGTGGCTCTGCTTCTTCACTTATATAACCTCAGCTGTGTGATTCATGTCTCTATTTTACACATGTACACACATTCTTTAATGGACATTTCTGTCTGTGGCAGCCCGGATCATTGTTCCGGTTCTTAGTGGAAATCTGTTGTTTGTTGTTGTTTCCTCCACAGACTTTTGGGATGGATAGAAGTTCTCAGTATGTAAATAGTTGTACTTTCTACTAACCACTTCTAAAGGCAAACCTTCTTTTTAAGGGTGCTACACTGAAAATGTAAGGGATTTTCAACAGCGGTCAAAAGTGAAGAACCTAAGTCTAACATTTATTTCTTGAGTGTGTAGAATGGTATAAAAAGAAGGATGGTTACTCATTCTGACTAAAGTATTGTGGAGAATCTGTGATGCTATAGAGTTGTTTTTCAACCAAATGCCCAGAGAACCTTGTTGCCATCATAAATGAATAGCTCACTGGCTGCCTCTGTCAAAAAGCAAGAAGTGGGGAGCAGATGAAAGCAGAACTGAACATTGAACTCTGCTACAACTCTGTAAAACACTTTTTTTTTTTTTAGTACCTGAACCCACACAAAACAGTGTAGTATAGGTGTGTGGCAGATGTTGAGTGCAGTAAGCCATTTTTATTTTTGACCCCAGGTGTGAGGTTTGAGCCAGGGTAGGGGTGTCGTAATCATAAATGTATAATATAATTTATTATAATTCAACAAGGAGGCCCAATAACAGAACACAAGAACTCAAGTGCTAGAATAATAATGTAAATCTGTGTATTATTCTATCAAATGTGTATAACAAACGTAATTTTTTTTTTATTTGACTAGTGTCAGATAAACCTATTTATTTACTTCCTGTTTGTTGGTCTAGCCAGCACAGATGGCTCCAGTGGCCATGATGACGCAGCCTACCATGATGTACACGCAGCCTGTGATGAGGCCAGCTAACCCTTTTGGCTCAATGTCAGGAGCACAGGTAGGAACACATGACAATTTTTGGACCTCAACTGCCAGGTTTTTATCCATTGCATGATGACACAAATGTTATGGCAAACTCCCAAAATGGTTCCCTAGAGAGAGACAATAGAAATCCAATTATTTACACACATTTCTCCAGTCTTCATTGGGAAAAACACTGTGCTTTTTCCTGGATCTCCCTAAAGAGATGCTGCTGTCTGATTAATGGAATTCTTTTCCTTGAGCAAAAGCAGCACTGGAACATACAATGCTCTGTTCAGAAAGCACTTGAATAAGTCTCATGCATCTCCATGTTCCATTACTGAGCTCTTCTGAACAAAGCTAGGACGGATGCATTGAGATATGGCTACAGATTTACAGATGCATTTCATTCCAATCTGTAAATACAAAACAATGCTTATCCTGCTGCTTTTCCACTAATTTCTCATCTCTGTAGTATGCTAGCATGCATACTTAAAGAAGCAGACCTTTCTCTGGTCTTATTACTTCAGTTTCTAGCCACTCTGGCTCTGTGGTTTTTCTCCCTTTTGTGTGTCTGTGTGTGGCCTCCTTTACACTTTCTCATTCTTTCTGAACTAGCCCCCGGCTGCCTCTAGTCCCTCAAGTCAGAGTCCTCTCAGACCTCCAGGACAGGACCCCTTTGCACAGCTTTCTCTCAAGGAATTCCTTTAGAGACACTTTTAGGTACAGCACGCTTGGGCCATGTGTGTATGTAGAGCTGCATGTTAATAGCACTGGGTCTGCTTCTAAAAACAATCACCTTTCAATCATGTCCACACCCTGTATACTTTACAATTAATTTTCATAGAAATATTGTAAGCTTCATTACGCTCTGAGTTTTAAAACATTCATTTCTGAATATCTCAGACTTTTTGATGTTTTGTTACTGCTAATTTCATTGTGTTGTGCTTCGTTACACCACGTGATTTCATTACAGTAGCTACGGTATTGCCTACATTGATGCAAACACTTTTTTTTTTTATTTTTGTTTTCAGTTCAGCTCATGACAATGGTGTTTGGTGGTCAGTAAGATTATGTACTAATCTTATTGCCATTATTTATTTTAATATTATTATTTTTTTTTTTATTATTATTAGCATAAGTTTACACCATCATTATGACTTGACAATACAGATGAACCTTCTTGTATACAATTTTCCAGTTTTTCAGTGTGTTCTATACAATGCCATGTGCAAGTATTCACCCCATTTTGTAGTGTTACAAGCTGGAATGAAAATGAATTTATTTATTTTTTGTTTCCCACTTTGTCTAAAATTTTAAGGTGTTTTTTATTGTGACTCACTCAATTAAAAAAAACACTTTGTTTTTGGTCAGGGTCACTTTTAAAGACAATAGTGCATTGCATACATACTGTACATTCTCACAGTCACAACACACATTGACACTTAGATACAGTTTATCTTATCCATCCCTTTATATATTGCCTGCTTTTTGGAAGCTGAGGCAACCAGATAGTATAGACAGCAACAGATAGCTCAAGTCAGGTAACTGACTGGATCAAACCTGGGACCCTGCAGCTTTTTGGCTGATGCACACTGCTCAAGCTCTGTAACACTGAATTGGAAACAATTGACAAACAGCAATTTTCAAGTTATTCAGTTCTAAATTTTATGCCTCTCCAACACACAAACATTGTGATCTTCCAATCTCATTAATTTTGCATACTGGAACAGATTTCAGCTACGATTGCCCTCAAATTCCTTATGATACCAAGGTCATGCTTCTGTGTTTGGGTGGTGTTCTCAGGCTGATGAACAGTGGTGTTAGGTTTCTACCAATCATAATGTTGTGAACCAAGGCCAAAAAGTTAAATTGTAGTCTTTTGTCAGTTTTGTGTAGATTCATGACTTTGTGTAATCACAGTTAAGTCCATTTCATATCCAGGATTGATTACTAAAACATGTGTGAGGGTGGGTACTTGAACAAGGCATTGTGAATGTGGCGCTCCTCTCAGATTTGGCCAGCCGTGAGCTGGAAGTAAATTAACATGGGTCTATATCCTGTTCCAGATGCAGTTCATGTGAAGTCTCAGCAAGTGTCGACTACCTAAGGACGAATCATGAAGTCTCCAATCTCAAACCTTTAATATGTCTCCAGTTCACTGTTTGACTCTGTGCTAAGAGCGTGGCCCCAGTACTGAGCCGGTCAGGAAGCAGGGTGGGTGGGAGGTTTTTTTGGGGGGGAAAGGGGTGGTGTGTATGATAAGACATTAGGCAGTCTAACAAGTATTTTGTAATTTGTCGAACAGTAACGGCTACAGGTGTTTTCCCCTGGACCAGACTGTTCCTGACTGGTAAGCATCTGTAATGTCACACGGGTAATTTCAAGGTGGGGAAGAGGGCTGTAATGATATAGTGGGAACATTAGACATTTCTACCTGTTATTAGAGACCTGGGTTGGACTGGTATTATTATTTTATTTTTTTTTTCCCCCAATCAGCCATCATGATTTCCTTAATTTAACCACAATCTTTTAGATTGGTGATTTTGATTTATGATTTATTTTTATTCCTTTTTTTTTCCAAGTTATTATATTTGTGTAGACATTCCTTGTGTATTGTTTTGTATTTATTTATGATTTACCCACTGAAGACATGACAGAAAAATAATGACCTTATCAGTCTCTTCCTTAATGGGAGGTGTGTTAGAATGAATATGCTTTCATGTGTCTGATTGCAGAATGAGATTTTGAGTGTGTTAAATGAAATATTGTTTAAAAAGAAATAATACTAAAAAAATAAACAAAAATGGGGAAAAATCAAACCACATGTAAGCTGAATCACAGAACACTAAGTATTCTTTGAACCCCGTTCCTTCTCTAGTGCAATTTTTTGCAGTACCCAAACTCACCCCCTGCATTTTGTAAGGGAAATGGGAGGAGAGTACACAATTTATTAATTCACATGGGTAATTCTGTGCCTACTTGTTTTTCCCAAGGGAACATTTATCAGACCGGTATCACTACATTTGTGGTTCTGCAGCATTACATAGGGGAGGAGCTGTTTTGCTTTATGCTTGGCATGTCATTATTTTACATTGACAGTTATACAGCTGCCTTTCCAACTTGAATGTGCAAAGTAGCCTTCATTCTTGGGCCATCTTTCTTCCACTGGCATTAGGGGGCCATCAATGAACTAAGAGCACAGGGAGATGGGTATATATGTCACAGGTTGCCATCATCAGGGTGGGCTTGTTAGTGTCTGTAAATTAGCAGTAGAACATAGGAAAGAGAAGCACCGTTGATCGGTGCTTTGTGTAAATAAACCCAGACCCTGTCTAATAGGGGAGCTTGTGAAAGATGGTCCCAATATGAAGTGATTCTTTCCATTGATTTAGCATACATGCTGCATTGTCCCTGCAGATTCTATTTTTGTTTATAACTATATAAAATGTATGTGAGCAGAAGGTTGATTTTCAAATAAAAGAGCAGCTTCCACAAGAGCCTTGAGTTTTATTTACAACAGCCTTACTTAGTTATATGGGTGTTATTCATTTGCCATTCTTAAAACAATACCTGCAAACAATTACTATTCTATGTTAAAGATTAATTGGACCATTCATAAACCCATTAGAGATCAAGTGAGAGCTCTACTGTGCACCCAAAGCCTATGATATGGTTACCTGGATACCTATCAGATGAAGTTTATACTGGGTCTCCTCAAACCAAGACTGAACTGTTTTGGTTGTGTTTATGGGTGCGTTATCATTTGGACCATAGGATGTACCTAAAATTTCCAAACACTTGCTGACAGTTACACAACCATGGGGCCAGCAGAATACAAAGATATGGCCACTCATATCTTCACAGATCCACTCCCATATTTGCCCATTGGAACCAGATTCTATGCTTGCTTGGGGTTCTCCATACATAAACTCGACCTGCTGTCGGGAATAATGCAAATGATGATTCATCAGACCATACCACTCATTTCCATTCTTCAGCTCTCCAGGTTTTATGTACATGACGCCAACCTTTTTGTATTTTTTCATTGTTTGTTATTAATGGTTAAGCAATTGCAACTCTTCCTTGGATGTTGGCTTTCTGGAGTTCTCTGTGGACTGATTTTTGTGGGAATAGGGTCTTTAAGGTGGATATTAAGTTCTGCTTGCACTTTTGCCAATTTACATTTTTGTCCACTATTCTTCACTAATGAAGTCCTGTTATGGAAATACCAAATGCTGTGAAGGTTACAGATGCTCCTGCTACACAGACCCCCACGATCTGTCCCCTTTTGAAGGTCTGACAAGTCACCCATTTCACCAGTGACTTAAACTACTTTAAATGCAACCCAGCCAATGAAAATATAGCAATGAAAAATAAATAAAAAATAATCACATGTATTTATTTACAGTAGCCTACACAAATAATAATAATAACCCCTATAAAAAAAATGTTGTCCAACCCTTGTACTTTCCTAGGTAAGAGAAGTCTGTTTGTGGGCAGGTCTTTAGTTTTAAATGGTTGTGTAAAAAAATAATCCTTTTTAAAATCATCTGCCTGGATTCTTTATTTACATCAGCAGCTTGAGGGGCTGGATGGTATTAATAACAGCAAAGCCTTAAACAGGGTCAACATCTTATACATGACTAATGCTATGGTCTTCTATCTAGTGAGTGTAGTTAAGAGTAAACAGCAGTCAGCCATACAGAATATGGTATAATTTTTTTCAAGTGTGGTAGCGCTGATATCATTAACGAGGGCTGATGGGCTTTAGCGTATTTTCCAAAAAAACAAACAAACATTGAAATAATTGGGAAATTTGATTTTTTTTTTTCCTTAGCCTTTGTGAGCAAGTGTTTCACATATATTATCTGATAGTTGGACACTGGAACAGATTGGTAAGGTTTACAACATATCTTACATTAGTAAAAGTTTTATACCTCATGGAATGTATACACTTGAAATGTATTAGCTTAATTATGATGATTTGTGATCATTAAGGTGGTCTAAGGACTGTTTTAAGCTCAGTCTGGCATCCTTGCCCTTAACTATGATGTTATTATTATTATTATTATTATTAACATAAAAACAAATAAACATTTGTTGACTGGCTTATGAAAATGTCGACCTTAAACATGCTGCCACTGCACATAGACATGTTTCTAATCTGTACCTGCATCTGTAGTGCAATAGGCAGTGTGGATCACAACAATATGCAGGTGCTATTCGTTACAGTAGTTTTTACATATCTCTACCCAACTCGACATAAAATTCTGGTTACTGAATGAGAGAACCAAAATGTGGGCCTAAAAACAACTAGCCTATTTGGTCACCCCTGCAGTGGTCTATGCTTTCATAAAATAAAACCACTTTATTCTAATCATCAGCTATCCCAGTCACAGAAATGGAAGCTTACTGCAGTCTTTTGTAGAAAAAAAAAAATGAAAAGCTGAGAGAGTGCAATTGCATGTTTATTGGAACCATTTGCGAATGATCTTTGTTGTGAGAATCCTGTTTTGTGCCTCAATCAGGCCTTGGTGTGTTAATGTGTCCAAATCCTCAGAGTCAGATGGCAAAGGATGAAGGGGCATGGCCTGGCCAAACACACTCTGCGGCCCCTGCTCCAAAGGACCCAGGTGCAGTGGTTCCTACACACACACACACACACAAGCGCTCACTTTCTGGTGACAGGAACAAGGCGAGTCAGTGTGTCTGAGCAATGCCAGACCTATCTATATTCCTGCCAGGCAATGGGGAAAATTTAGAGTTTCCACACATCACCTACACATCAAACTCTGGGCTGAAATGAGGATATGAAGTGTATTAGCACACTTGTGATTTTGCATGTATTTCAGAAAGAATATATACGTACAGAGTTCTGGTAATCATTATGCTGCTGAGATCATGTCGACAGTAGTTCTTTTAGGGTCTCTAAACCTGATTCTCTAATGAAATTGCAAAGGTAAGCAAAAAAATCTTTTGATCATCTGTTTGGTCATCAACCTTGGACCTTTATTACAGGTTTCATAAAGTAATTGCCCTCTTTTATGTGGAGTAATTGTAGAGGATGTCTAATAAATATGGAGACCTTATTAAAGTATTAACAAGATTGCAGCAATCTTTGTTCCTGAAAAGTTTCTGCTGTCCACAAAGCAAATGGTTAAAATCTGTTTTAAAAAATGAAGGTAAGAAAGAAAGTCTGTTTCTCATGACAAAATATTCATGTTTTAAATGTTTCTTTATATTTAGTAAAGTAAAGAACTCACCCTGAGGTTGCTCTGGCTGCCATACAGCATTGTGCTGAGATGGTGAGTTGGGAAGGAGGGCTTGCAGCTGTGATCCATTTCATCTTTCTCCAACTCTCCAAACTGCTGGTGCTGTTCTTTCACAATATCCGCTGTGTTGTTCGGGAGAGAAAAGGGGGGATTGACACTGATTGAAGGAGATGTTGGTAAAAGATACCACAACGATGCTTATCCGCACTAGGAAGTGTCCAGCAACAACATGCCTAATAAGGTCAGCATTCACTGACTGTTTTGACTGATAATGTCTTTTATCTTAAGTGGAAATGAGTTAAAAGGATGTCACTCAGTCCTTATCTCAAGAGCTGGTCTGAGATGGTCAAGAGCTGGTCTGAGCTAACTACATTCATCTGTAAATTAATATAGTTCCATTAAACTGCTGCTGGTAAACATATTTCTGATGCAAATGTATCGATCAACTTGTTTCTATTTCACACGCATTCCTATAAGGTCTTTAGTAATTCACCACGTCAATATATTTAACCAGACTAACATGGATTTGTATTGTTTATTTTCTAAACTTGCCTTAGCTGTTTATCTCTAGTGATCGCCTCAGTTAAGGGGCCACTCGCTCGATCAATAAAACAGAATATAGATAACAGAACTAAACCTACTGAATTAATCTTTATATATAATATATATAAAAAATAATAACTTCAACCTTTTTCACTGTTCGTGCTACTGAGACATTATGCTCGTAGATGAAAATGAAGCTTTGGCAAGTTTCCAGAACTATACCTAGTTGAAAATGTCAAGATTTCACCATGTTAATGGTTTTTCCAGGCAGCCACACATGTAGTAGATTTTTAGACATATTTGTTCTGTAAGTTATGTGTATTGTTTTTAAATTCGAATAATAACATTAGTTAAGACAAAATAATTTTTTTTTTCGACCATGCCGTGGAAGTGTCAAAAAGACTTTTGTCCTGAAATGTCAGACTTCTATTCTCTTAGCGCCCTCTTGTGGTCAGTGAAGTGTAACACTGTCAAAAGCTGTGAGTTGATTGTGGAATTACCTGCTTTTTGATGAAGGCTGAGTTTTTCAGCCTGGGACAGGGAAGGGCCTCTGAAACAAAATTCGGATGGATTAGAATTCACTTTAGACCACAATCCTGTGAACATAATGCTGTGCACACATTAATACACAAATTGGTCAATGGTCAATGTGGTACGTCCTGGTTTTCATAGACTGCTCACAGTAAAACTAGTGGAAATATCAGTGGCCTAGATCAGTGTTTTACCACCTGTTGTCTCTTTTTCCAATGGAAGCCAAAATCCAGTATTATTAAATCTACTAGATTTATTAATGCATTCTTATAGTTATTAACTTGTTTGACTAGTCACAAGAATTACAATCCTTGATAACTCAAAAAGGTCTAATGGTGACTTGAACCTAATGTGTTCTTTTGATTGACTGCTTACAAATAAAATTCTAATTCTCCAAAAAAGAAAAAAAAAAAGACAATGTTGAATGATACTTCAAATGGCTTAAAAAAATACTTCAAATGGCTTAAACATCTGAGATGAGAGCCAGTAGCACCTATAGATTTGCAAATCCTTTTTCTGCTGCTTAAACAGTTGTTTCAAGTGCTCCCAGTTCTCCTCTTGTAAATTCTTCACAGATGTTTCCAGTACTGAGACTTGCTCCTGACAGGCAGCAAGCTGATATGGGACATCATGCACACACACACACACGAAAGTTTAAAACAATTACAATTTTTGTTCTACAGAAAATAAAAGGATATAAAGTGGGCAGAAAGTTTGTCCTATGTACCAGTTGTGCATTGACATTGTAGTGTACTATCGTGTGAACACAATGAAGTAAATTATATAAACATCTTACCTCTTTCTTAACATAGTCTTTCTTTCTGATCATCTGAAATCTGTTTTTGTCAACCTGTTGAAATGCGATCTAAAACAGTACAGGGTGAAAGTGGTGTGGCAATATACACACTAATTTAATATTGATCTTTGATGGTTGATGTTTATACCTCGGTAGCAAGATGCCTCTCTTTTTCTATCAGCCGGGAGGTAATCTTGTCAATCTTACAAATGTCCACTTTCAGAGCGCACTCAATATATTCTGTGATAAATGTTAGTAGTTGTGAAAATGATTAGTTCCTGACAAGAAACATAAAAATAAATCAAACTATAAATTAATATGGCTCACCTGATATTGCCTGAAATTTATGCTTTAGAGAGTCACGTTCTGACTCAAGGTTTTGGATCTGCTGTTGAAGCTCAACAATATTCATGTTCTTATATAGCTGCGCAGTTCGTTGCTGCACCTCAACCTGGGCTTCTACACTCGTCAGATTCCTCTGCAACTCTTAAAAAAACAAACACATACTTGTAATCCAAAACCTGAATAAGCTGTTCACTTTCTAAAAAAAACTGTTGTGGTCAGGAACTGTAAATTACAGTAAATGTCTACTATGGGCAGACATTTACACATACATCGATATTAAACCCAAGATAATTCACATTTTGACAGCATAATCTGTGTATTAATCTCATCATCATTTAAAGCCGATTATTCAAGGTTTGCATGAATTAGTCTTCTTATGTGTAAATTTACACACACTGAGGATTTTCATGAATATTACATTTCTTGTGAAAATACTTATGCAAATGATTTTCAAATAAATCTGGTGATATCCAACAACCGTGTATGAATACCTGCCAGCTCTTCCTTCTGGATGCATGCAAGCTCTAGATTCTGCTGGTTGACTTGCTCTGTTTGTTCTTCACTGGCTACTTTGTCTTCTAGGATTTTCTTCTCCTGCTCCATTGCTTGCTTGTGCAGCACACTGAGATGCCCCTGTTGCTCCTCTCTCAGCTGATGTCGCTGGAACCATACCATCATTTCTATCATCACTGATTTTTCACTCATTTACTCACCCTGACATTAATGATGCTATGTAAATGTAATGGGTTCAACACAGGTAGAATATACACAAGAGCTGTTTTAAATGTTAGACTGGAGTCTTACCATTTCAACAAGTTTTTGGTTCTCGTCTTCCATTTTCAATTTTTTTTGCTTCAATTCCTCAATCTCTTTACTTGTAGCTTCATTTCTAAGTGAAGATCACGTTATTAGTTATGACTTTTTTTTTTTTTAAGTTTTAAAATGAATGAATATGAGTTATGTTTATTTTTGAAGTTATCTTACTGGAATTGGATAATAGATTCTGCCACTGTAGCTTTTTCTTTGGTCTTCTTGCCCATTGCGAGTTGGTTAATTAACTATGACGCTGTTTTACACGTCAGTTGTGTTAAAGTACAAAAGATCACAGTTACACAAACAGCTACACAGCTCATCTAAACGCTCATCTATGTTCTTTATTTTGTTGTTATGGAAACCACTACAAATCGATCCCCATGCCAGTCTCCAGAATCAGAACCAGAATCAAAAAGAACTTGCGCGTAAAAGGTAATGTAACATACATTGTATTACAGTGAAGTTATTGAATATAATTTCCATAATAGTCAAGTTATTGTTCTGTTTTTTTATTATGAAAAATCATAAAAATGATACAAAAAAGACATTTTTCCCAGATAGGTGTTGTAGTATAACTATCAGGACATCAGTGATGTGTGAGCTGGTGACAGTACAGTGTATTACAGAGAAGTTATTGACTGTTTTTTTTAGTATTCGCTTTTCGGGTTTTTGCACTTTGCAGACGGTCCCTTGGAATCTGTCTCTCAGTCGTCCGCACAGAGACTTGTGTATTTTGTCCACCACGGAGAGGAAAGCTGATTTTGAGGAAAATTGGGTTGTAGCTGCCTCTCTACAATAGTAGGATAAAAAAGAGGTGTTATTTGTGTAAAAAGAGCTTTTAGCTCAGGAGTTATTTAGCTCCGGGAAAAGCCAATTAATAGAGTTAGTTGTTTTCTGACTACAAGACGCCAACTTCACCTATAATAATAATAATAATAATAATAATAATATGTCTATTGTAAGAAAGAATATCTATAGTAGAACACATTAAACATAGGATTGTGTCATTTACTATGTATGCCTGAATTAACTTAAAAAAAATGCAGTCTGGTATAATGTCTATGCAGGGCAAGCGTGACATCTCCAAGAACACCCCCCCCCCCCGCCCCCAAATAAACAAATAAATAATAAAAACACAATAACGGGGGAGTTGTTGTGTTTGGTAAGGATCACTGACCGCAAATTAGACAAATACAAATTATTAGTTTAATTTCCATTTATTAATTTGTGTGTGTGTGTGTGTGTGTATGTGTGTGTGTGTGTGTGTGTGTGAGAGAGAGAGAGAGAGAGAGAGAGAGAGAGAGAGAATATGACCCCAGCCTTCCTCACAGCCCCAAAGTAGGACAGCACACATAGCTGCTTACGTGAGACACAACGCAAGAGAGAGAGATGCTAATGTGAAAGAATGGTAAAAACTGTACTCTTTTAAAGAGGAAATTACTTTTTTGTTAGAGGAACTGATATTATGACTCCTTTATCATTTGTAATGTTGGCTTCCATTTAAAACAGCTCGGTTCAAGCCCAGCCATTTTTAGGGTTATGAATGAGGACAATGTCCCGTCCAGAGACAAGCTGTTTCGTGTTGAAAAAACCGACCATCGAAAATACCCTCTCTAATGAATATGAATTTTTTTCCATTGGTTGTTGCGTTAAATCTTACTCGGATAGTGCTATTTTCTGATTGGCTATTGTGTAGCATCTTTTTTTGATTGGCTGATCAGTGTCAGGCTCGACTAAGAACTCCAGGGGAGACGCGCTTGATTCCTGCCCGGTCCCATAGAGACAGCGGTGCGGACTGATACATTTTGGGCGCTGCGGCATATTAAATATATGATAAATAGTAAAAATAAGATAAATAGTCAAAAAGAGAAATACGATGTGTGGCGGGAGAGCGTGAGAAAAAAACCGAAATGCGTGATTGTCACTCTCAATGCGTGACACTTGATAGCCCTGTCTATGTCTATGTCTATGTCTATGGCTTGAACAAGCAGCTTAAACTTTTAACACTTATTGATCATATAAAATAAGCATTACATACTACTAAATAAACTACTAGTACTACGTATCCTAGAGTCACAGAACCAGGTGCAAAAACACTAAACCCTCCTTAAATAATAGATTTACTCTGAAAATTATGTGTAAAAATAGTTAGGCCCATAATGTACAGAGCCCATTGTCTGGTTTGCCAGGTGGATAAGATATTAACAAGAAATTAAGATACAGGATATCATATTAGAATATTCTAATCTATTTAGTTGAGAAAAATACATTTTGTGAAATAACTTCTTTTATAAGCATAAATATTGAAATGTATAAGAATATAATGTCTGAAAAGGCTTGAAATGTCTTTCTCACGTCTTTGTCAAAAACATATAAAAGAAATGTACATTTAAGCAACGAGAAGCCCCCAAATTTATATCCTTGATAATATCAACCCCGTTTAATACTTTTTGAATGTATAGACTTGCAACAGTCAGCTAACAAATCAGTTTGTGATCCATTTAATTATGATTAATAATTATGAAATATAAGTAACGTCATATACCAACAGCAATGTTTACATCAATGTCAAAACATCAATGTATCAATAATGGCTATAAATAATGTCAAGCTGGCCAGAATGAAAGGTTTATTATTATTATTATTATAACTATTATTATTATTATTATTATTATTATTATTACTAATAATATTTATTATTGTTATCATTATTATTATTATTATTATTATTATTATTATTATTATTATTACTGTTATTATTGTTCGTTATTCTTCATTTTAATATTATTATCATAATAATTATACAGTAACTATCATCAATTACATATTATAATTGTTATTTTTAAATAAATATGTAACCTACGAGTGAAAAGTTCAGGAATAAAAAATGTGTATGTCTACGATAAAAGTCCAACATAATATTTTACACACTTAAATAACGATCCTGATATTTCAACAGTTTGAATTATATTCGTAATATAAATCTGCGGCAGCGTATTTTATATAATCCGAGAATCCTCGATAGACTTAATCAATAAAGACTTTTCTTCAGAAAATAACAACTTCCGGTTGAGCTTATTGTCTGTTTCCTAATGTATCTCAATTCACTGTGTTTGTAGCAGAAAAATCCGGTGCGGAGTTGATGATAGTGCTGGTCGTATGATCATATAACTGCGTTCATTAAAATAAATAAAAATAGTTTGTTAGAAATCTTCATGATCTGAACTAGTCCGAGAAGGCGGTCAGTCATTTGGACGCGCTGTCTAGATGGTGATTTAGATCAGGTGTTAAATATAAAACAATTTCAATCCACACGGTGCCGGAATGAGCTTTTTCGGTTTTGGTCAAAGTGCTGAAATCGACATAGTTTTGAATGACGCCGAGACGCGGAAAAAGGTAGAACACAAGACGGAAGATGGCAAAAAAGATAAATACTTCTTATTTTACGACGGCGAGACGGTTTCTGGCAAAGTCAACATCACGCTTAAAAACCCTGGGAAAAGGCTCGAACACCAGGGCATTAAAATCGAGTTTATCGGGCAGATCGGTGAGTAACACTACATGCATTTGTCCTTTATAAACCCAGTCCTAATCTAACAGCAATGCGGTGTTTAAACAGGGCTGAGAAAACGTTATAGTGAGAAAAACCATCCAGTTTCACTAAATGTGGCTTAATGATGTCGCAGGCAGGGATCACTTCCCAGGTACATGAGTTATATCGGGTCTGATGTGTTTGCAGGTGGATTAAAGATGGAGGTTTATTGAATTTATTGTATGTAAATTGTTGTTAAGATGCCTGCTGCTGTCTCGTGACATGTGACATCCGGGGGGAAAAGAAAGAGCGCGCGAGGATCACTCGGCCTTTGGCCTGGGTCACGTGATGACGCGTCAACGTCAGAGTAACGGCTTTTCGGCTAATAAGTGAAAACGTTACATAGTGCAGTGTTTACTGTTATAAAGTGTTTAATACTGAAACGGAAACTGTGGAGGCTCGAGATATCCTGTTTATTCTGCGTTTTCTTTTCCATATATTACTGAAGGACACTACAGGTTACTGGTAGTGACTGATAAAGATCTGCACCAGTCATGTTTTGATGATGTAAACAGAGCTGTAGTTACATTCATTGGTCATTTATGTCTCTAAACCTTTAAATAAGTACAATGTATTCAGATACACACTGTAGAACATCCATTAGTGTCAAAGGAACACCATAGGATCACTTCTAACAGAGGGGTGGTAGCTTTCTCAATGCTGGTAGGATTGGATCAGACAGCAGTGTTCCTCAGATTACAAAACACCACAATATGTCTGCCGAGTTTAGATTTATATATCCAGCCGGCAACTTCTTCCAAACAGAAACTGACACACTGCATATGGAGAAAGATGAGTGTGTTCAACTGTTTACTAAAACGGTACACTGTACATTAAAGTGGCTGTAAGTGTCTACGGTGTTGCAAAAATCCTGACACAGCTGCTTCATTTCATTTATATTATATACCAGCATAGCACTCTACCCAAATAATATCCAGTCAGCCATGGTCTTATGATTATTTTTTTATTGCTAGTTGGAGAAAAATAGGGTTGGATTTGTCAAAGGTGTCAGTTAGGTATCCTCATAAAATGGTCAGTGAGTTTCTGTGTCTATGGAAAGATTTAAGGTACACAGAGTATCTTAATTTACCACTAATAGGTATTAAAGTGTCAGTAAAATGTTTAAAAGAGGAACATTTACTGGGAAATTCCTAAAGAAAAGTCAAGGGTTGGATCAAGCCTATTGCTACAGACAACGGCACATTTAATGATTGAATATTTACATTTATTGGCTAATGCAATACATATTTGTAGTATTATTTTCATGTTGTTCATGTAGTGTAAATTTGGGTAAAGTTTGAATTCTGGCAGATCAGAATTACTAGAGGTCACTCCATAACTTTTTAAGCTCGTAAGTAAATATAACACGTAGCCTATGCACACTTTATTACTTTTTTTAAAGTAACTTGGTTGTTAGTTCTGAGTACTTTCACAGGCTTACAACAGGCTTTCAGTACTAAATATGTCTGCATTTTAATAACACAGATAAACATTTTTCCATAATTGACCTGTTAGGAGGTAGATTTAGTCTTATCCCAGTATTCTTTGTAAAAATAAATAAATAAATAAAAAGCTCTCGGTGTATACACTAATCAGTAATCACTTAGGAGAAGCTTGTCTCTATTACAAGCTTTAAAATGACAACACATACACAATTCACTAATTACACGTTTTCTCTTTTTCTCTTACTCCTTATTTTGTGTTTTTAGAATTATACTATGACAGAGGGAACCATCATGAATTTGTATCCCTGGTGAAGGACCTGGCTCGGCCGGGTGAGATGAGCCAGTCTCAGACATTTGACTTTGAGTTCACACATGTGGAGAAACCATATGAATCATACACGGGCCAGAACGTCAAACTCCGGTATGCTGAACTAGTACAGAAATTGTCTATAATATATAATTACCAGCTTCATAAAGGATGAGTCATGTTGAAGTTACAATCTTGTTTCTGTAGTTTTGCTTTAATCTAGCTTTTTAACGTCTCATATACTTAAGCTGAATTATTGTTGTTATTATTTCTTTTTTCATTTCCAAGCTATTTTCTACGAGCGACTGTCAGCAGAAGGCTAAACGACCTCAGCAAAGAGATGGACATTGTTGTGCACACACTCAGCACATATCCAGAACTGAACTCCTCTATTAAGATGGAAGTCGGGATTGAGGATTGCCTACACATTGAGTTTGAGTACAACAAATCAAAGTTAGTTTCTAAATTTGTTAATAATCGGATCAGACAAAGGGGCTGTAGACTATATATATAAAATACTGGGAAACGTCTCTGCAATATAATCTCCTACAAAACATGTATCTCACAGCTTAGGGATCACATAGATGTCCTTGAATATTCCTCTAATTAAAGCTAGAGTCTGCCAGTCATTTAGATGTTCCACAGTACCTTCCCAACATCTATAGTTTAGCTAAAGTGTTTAAAGCCAAATTACAGAAAGGGAAAATACACAGATAGACAAATTACTTAATGTGTTAATTAATCTGTCTTTAAACTGCTACTCAGACAAAAAAAAAAGTCAGTTTACCAACAGTAAATATCTATACTATACAAACAGACTGTGGACAGAGGGTTTGTAACATTTGTAAAACATTTGGTTAAACTTATTTTAGGGCCACTTCATTCAATAACAATAACAAGTGAGCCACTTTACTGACCAATAACACACCAACATATCCTCTTAAAGATCTGTGCCATTTATTTGAAAGGATTGTTCTGAACCAGATTAAACATAACCAAAAAAAAAACCACACAAAATCACACTTGAATTAATTATTAAAAGCCCCAACCAAATATAAACAATACCTTACATAAGTATTCCCTCCTTTCCCTGAGTCCTATAATCTGGAACTGAAACACACTTAATGGATTTGTCATATTCTATTAATCTACTTACATGTGGTACATAATACAAAAATAAAAAATGTCTGGGGATGAATCAAAACAGTTTGCAATATCATTTATATATTAAAAAAATCTATATTAATTGTTATTAATGCAAAATAAAGCAAACTTAACAATCTACAGAGGAGCTTGCAGTTTTTCCACAGATTTGTGTAGATACATATTGTGTGACATTGTTACAGCACGCATTCAGCCAAAGCAAAAAAAAAATATTCACTGTCTTTACTGGCAGTACTTTAAAAGGAGCATCCAGTGCTTGTAATTTTACCAAATGGAAGAAGTTTTCCGAAAAAGCTTCAGAGGAAAAAAACCCTTCTGGAGAGACAGAAATGAGATATTTTTGGGTAGAGAGACAATTAAGTTTGTGAGGCTAGGTTTATTGCTATACCTTGCCCTCTAGGAGAGTAAGAGATTCTAGTGATTTTTCAAATTGATAAAATAATTTTAATAAACAACACAGATTCCTAATTTATTTTATTGATAACTCAGATTAGAATAATTATCGTGCTGTATGTTTACCTGCCCTGGTATAATGTAAGATTCTACACTCAGATGTTTGCTTAGAAATCCCAAAACATTCTGGTGATTACAGTTGAATATCAAAACCAATGAGTTTCATGAATTATGTGAGCAATGTTGGCAGCTCTGCTGTATTATTCGATTCCAGGTTATCACAGATCTCGGTATCAGATTTCTCCACTCCAATGTGGTGCTTCTCATTTATGTTACAAATAAAGAACATTTTGTAAGTAATTACACATGTTCTGAGTTATTTAGCACATCCCCACTTGTCTTTAAGGTATCATCTGAAGGATGTGATAGTTGGAAAAATCTATTTCCTATTGGTGCGTATTAAAATCAAGCATATGGAGATCGACATCATTAAGAGGGAGACAACAGGAACTGGGCCCAATGTTTACCATGAAAATGACACCATTGCGAAGTATGAAATCATGGATGGAGCACCAGTCAGAGGTACATCATATTTTGCCTTTAATAAAGTTATAGTTTCCAGCGTGTTTCGAGATTGCCAGTTATAATATTTATAATCTACTATTTCAGGGTGTGAGATGACCGACAGAAAATAATTGCAAATTAAAATAAAACAAAGTGCTGTATATTGTCTTGTTACATCTACAGTACATAATTTGTTGTGTTTATGAATCAGTAGATTTAGTAGCAGTGTATATGTATACTTATTTTATAGCTTACTGTGTTTTATAGCATAATTTCTGAAGTGTTTATATTGTGTGTAAAGCCCTACAGCGCTCTCTTAATTTACAACCTTGTCCTCGGTTTGTCCTATTCGTCTTGTCTACTGCAGGCTCTAAGAGCGATCTGTTTCTCTCCCTCTTACCTTTTTTTATCTTCAGGTGAATCTATCCCAATCCGACTTTTCTTGGCTGGCTATGAAATGACTCCCACGATGAGAGACATCAACAAAAAGTTCTCTGTTCGCTATTACCTCAATCTCGTGCTCATTGACGAAGAGGAGAGACGTTACTTTAAACAACAGGTAGGTGCTTTTAAGTTTGGGATTAAATCCCAGTCCAGATTTTGCACTTGAGGTTTTGGATCGAGGTGGCTTCCAATATTAAGGTTGATAAATGCCAAAGCATTTAACAGTATCACAGTATTGTTTTACAAACCAAGTATGACTTGGACTTACTTTATTAACTTTTGGATACTGAATATAAAGAACTATCCCATCTCCTCAATGTAAAGTGCTACATCTTATGTATGTGACGTGCCACATAATTGCAGTTTGATAAAAATTCCTTTCATTGGTCATTAGTTGTGGTGTAAATGAAACGGTCACATGAAACAAGTTTACTCCAAGCTAGTTAAGTATTAATTATTCATTTACCTTTTTTGCACGTGGTTTGACTGTCCACTGATGTATGAAACTGTTGTTTAAACTTCTTGTATCGTGTCTTGGTTGTGAAGGAGATAACGTTATGGAGGAAGGGAGACATTGTGAGGAAGAGCATGTCCCATCAAGCTGCCATCGCCTCACAGCGCTTTGAAGGCTCAGCTAGTGCAGAGAAGGCCATCGCCCAGGCCAAGGAGGACGAAAACGAATAACCTGCAAAACATGTCTCATCTACCAGTGTAAAACTGTAGGGTTGTGAGTGAGTGAGTGTGTGCAAGTGAGTACGTGAATGAGAGTGTGTGTGTGAGAGTGCGTGAATGAGTGTTTTTGTGTGTGTGTGTGTTTTCGAACACGCCTGTTTTGAATGTATACATGTGGGGATGCAGCTAAAGCATGATGGTCTTTTCCATTCCATTCTGTGATTTAAAAAAAAGAAGCTTGAAAATACCATTTTAAGAAGCGATGTAAACAGGGAAAGATGTCTATTCAATGTCTATTCACAGTTATAGAGTCTCATTTGCCAATATATTATCGATTCAACATTTTTCATCATTCATTTCAATTTGATTCCACTTCATTTGGTCCCAAATTTTAGTGTCTTTTATTTTACATTTGGTTTTCATTTTGTTTTATCTTGACCCCTACTGTTTAAACTGCCCAAGACACAATATCTTTTACCATTTTTGTCCTATAAGGTCCTGTGTTTCATTTCGGAGTTGAATTTTATGGCGCACAGTCGACAAGATGTCAGTTATTTGCTCCTTTCTGAGTTAAGGTAGCTATGAACGGACCAAACTGAATTTAATAGTGACTTTTATAACGGAGTGCTGACATCTTGTGGCTGCAAGTTCAATGTTGAAATTCACCTGAGACGCTCATGATATTTCGAGGACGATCTTAATATTAATCTTAATATTTCGAGGACGATCCATTGTTAGAGCCAGTTTTGTAGACATGCCTCATCTTTCATTCAGTCTTTCATATCGTGCTGTAAATTTAATGCCAGAATTTGTGAGGCTTTCTTGAATTTTTTTTTGTGCCTAATGTTTCTGTTTTGTTTTAATGTTATATTGATTTTCACTTTCTGCAGTACTGGAAATAAGATATCTCTATACTTAACAAACTTGTAACTGTTGACTAACTCTTACAGAAATATTTGACTATAACAAGTATAACTTAATGAGCTTTTTTAAACGAAAAAGTTATTCAAGTGTTAGTGTGCTCAATAGATTAGCATCTGCATTTGAGGACAGTTTTAAAAATAGTTTGGACGTCTTTCCAGTGTAGAACTTTAACTGTTAAAATCAACCTTTTTAATCATTCCTTATTTTATTGTGACACTTTGCAAGCATTTAGAAACAGCAGGGATGCGACGGCCGGAAAGGGATCTTCGTGTTGAGTATTAGATCATTTCTAAAATTAATTGGCAGTGTACAAGTGTGCATGTTGAAAAGTATGAGTGGTGTTGCCTTAAAGGAAGTGACATCAGTGTATTTTTTTTGCAAAAAAAAGTTTCAACCAAAGTTTCCAGATCCCATCGAAAGCAATGCTTGCTTAAGGTTTTGTGGAAGCTATGATCTGGTATGGCAGCTGTCTACCAGCTTCAGATGATTATTATTGTTTTTGGAGAATGATAGGTGAAAAACAAAAAAGATCTTGATTTGATTTGCTTAGTTGTGGTTCTAACTTCCTAACCCTTTATCATTCTAAGATAAATTAAACAGCATTTCACAGTTCTATAGTAAATTTATGTATGTACAAAACTTATTTACAGATATAAAAGTATATATATGTTTTGGAAATTATGTCTTTAGAAATCGCTTATGACAAACTTTGAAGGTACTCGCAGAATTGGCGCAAAGGGAATTTTAAAGATCTTTTACTGTGCAGTACATAAGCTGCTGTCACTGCTTGTATTTCGTGTTCTGTAAATGAAATGTGTTTTTACTCAGATTTCCATTGATTAAAAGAGCCCTCTGAAGTTTTCACTGTTTTCATTTGTGAAATGTTTCTTCTCATCTAGGGTTTCTTTCATCTAGGGTTTCTCAGCTCTAATCCTGGAGACCTGCAGTACTGGTGTGTGTGTGAGATGCACTGTCATAATACAGCATATCCTGTTGTTTAGTATAAAGGTCTTGACTTGATATGGCAGTATATCCAACAGTAAATTCAACAGTCTGCATTATACAGCAGGCTAGTCATCAGGAATACCTCTGATATTATATGTACACTTAATCAAGCCCACACTTCCACTAACAAAAAAGTAATTTCCTCTTTAAAAGAGTACAGTTTTTACCATTCTTTCACATTAGCATCTCTTGCTCTCTCTCGCGTTGTGTCTCACGTAAGCAGCTATGTGTGCTGTCCTACCTTTGGGGCTGTAAGGAAGGCTGGGGTCATATTCTCTCTCTCTCTCTCTCTCTCTCTCTCTCTCTCAGTCTCTCACTCAGTCTCTCACTCAGTCTCAGCCACAGAGAGCTGCATGACTTTCAGATAGTCACACTGGCAAGGTTGCCAGATTCACAGTATAAACCCTATATTGGACTTTTTTTTGTCTTTTTCTTTGTGTCATTTTCAAATGTGATGAATGTTTTGCTTAGCTTGACCAGAGAATGATGTTTAACTAGATTTGTAAAAGTTCTTCGTTTTTGTGATACTTTTCGCGGATATTCACAGAATACCCGGAATCCACTTCTCCTTAATGCATTGAGCATTTTGATATGTCAAACTTGTATGTTTGGGAAGTTGCAATTCCATTTGTATCGGGGGTTGTCGTGCACGTGACATCACCCAATTCCCAGTGACGCCCTTGTTGCCCTGAGTGTTTTGATATGTCACATGTCAATGTTATGTCAATTTTTTTGATTTTGCTTATTTTGTTTGGGGGCAGGGCTTTGTGTGACATCACGAGAATACGCGTGATGCAGTTCCCCTCATTATAATGAGCATTTTGATATGTCACATGTCTATGTTGCGGTAATTTTTTGATTCCGCATACTTTGTGACGGGGTCTGCACATGACTGCATGTGACGTCATCAGAATACCCGTGAGGCAGTTCCTCTCATTGTGCTGTGTGATTTGATATGTCACGGGGCTGCACGTGACCAGAATACCCATTGGGGTGCCAATACTTTTGGAGCTGAGAGGCTAGCGAGGTTTTGGACATTTCATGTGATACTGCAGTCATTTTGTGTTTATACTTAATATTAGACTACATAGTACAACACATACAATTCTTAATGTCGATAGATAGATAGAGGTATGGTATGGTACTGTAAATGTATTGTCGGGTGCCAATACTTTTAGAATCCTTGGATTGATAGAGTGGAGTGGATAGTTACATCTATTAAGAGTCTCCTTTAGACGTGTGTAAGAGCTGAGAGGAACTCTAAAAATTCCGCCATTAAAGTCTTTCGGAACTTTTGGGATTTTCGATTATCCGATATGGGGAAAACCGAAAGGCCTTTTAAACAACCGAAATGTTTAAATCCTCGCTCCAAAACCACTCCAAAAGTATTGGCTCCCGCACGGGTATTCTGGTGATGTCACTCGACACCACATGACGTGCAGCTCCGCCAAAAATCAAAAAATTTCCACAACATTGACATGCGGCATAACAAAATACTCAGCACAATGAGGGGAACTTCCTCAAAGGTATTCAGATGACGTCACATACACATATTACAAAACATTCGATGCATCGAGGAGAAGTGGATTGAGGGTATACACTAGTTTCAAAAGTATTGGCACTCCAATGGTCCACTTGCCTCCAAAAGTATCACCAGCCCTTATGTCCACTCACCTCCAAAAAGCGCTGGCCTGTTCAAAATACTTGCTTCGTCAAGCCAATATTAAAGTTTGTTGTGACGAACTTTACATATCTAGTTTACATTTACGTTTATGGTGTTTGGCAGACACTCTTATCCAGAGCAATGCAATGTACTTTGAAATCTCCATCAATGAATACATTATAATGATGTTATACAGTGCTTGTCAGCCATTACTCTGTTTTATAGTCACAAATTGCAATGATCAATCAAAAATATTGAAAGAATTTTGGACACCCAATGAGGGCACCAGTTTGTCTTTTATTTAATTAGACCCACAAGCATTTCATACACACATTCTGAATATTGTACAATAGCTCAAGAGCCTCAGGAATAGATTTTCTACCAGCTGAAAATAAAGTGAGGGCAAGATGGTGGTAGTACAAATATATTTTATATTTATGTCTATTTCTTTCATAACATAAATTGAATACATCAAATCTATTATTTTACAACAATGCATGGAAATTCTTTTTATATTTTCAAAATAAGTTGTAAAATGCAGATTTCAGCCTTGCAGAAGCAGGGGTACATGTTCACTATACTGCAGTTTGTCATGATAATCACTAGAGGGTAGAAGCACTATTCTGTGTGGAACAGGATGTCTGTGGCTTCTGCGATTTCCTCAGGCATTTACTGCAGTGTATTAGCTTAGACTAATTGTTTTTCATACACAACAATTATATATGTTGCTCTATAGTACTATATAATAGCCACAATTATCTATTATTATTATTGGTGGTATTAGTAGTAAAACCATTATAAATAATATGTAATAATAATACTGTATATGTGTGTTTAATTTACATTTACATCATTTGGCAGACGCCCTTATCCAGAGCGACGTACATAAGTGCTTAAATCTCTAACATTGGATACATTAATGCTGGCTCACTAAGTTACATACTTAAGATACCATGAGTTTAAAACATTTGTTCAAGTTACAATGAAAAAGTGTCAGTTTTTTTTTTTTTAAATGCAAAAGATAAGGAAAGAAGTGCTAGTTGAAGTGTTTCCTGAATAAGTAGGTCTTCAACCGCTGCTTGAAAATAGCCAGTGACTCAGTTGTCCGGACCTCATTACTAATTACCACTTCTGCCCGAAGTGTAGAGTTTACACTTTCTCCCTGTGCTTGAGGCTTTTTCTCCTGTAGGGTGATTGGTATTTCTAAATTGTCTATGGTGTGTGTGTGTGTGTGTGTGTGTGTGTGTGTATGTATGTGTGTGTGAGAGAGAGAGAGTGTGAGCACATGCCCATGATGGTTTAATATCCCAACCATATCCAGGGTGTCCCCTGCCCAGTGCCTTGTGAGAAGGTCCAGGTTCTTGTGTAGGATAAGCTGTACATAAAATGTATTGTTATTATTACTTTTCTACAGGTGACATTCCCACCTTACAACTCCAGGGTCTCCAGTATTACTCTAGGATTAACCCTGCACAAGTTTCATCTAGTTTCTGCTCACCTCCAAAAGACATGGTAGTAAGTGGGTTGTTTAAGCCAACTTGTCCTCAGTGTAAATTGAATGAGTCTGTAAATGTGTGTATGTGTCACGATGAGGTAAAGGCGAGTGAGGATCCAAATGCAGTCAAACATTTAATAATCAAAACAAGAAACAGGAAAACAGACAGGCAAGCAAGACTAGGCAGAACACCAGACTAACAGGAAACAGAAACACATACAACGACTAGCAACAGGGAAGTGAACAAACAGAGAATATATATCAGACAGGAACCAATGACAAAGCAGAGACAATAAGTAACTATGACAACAAACAAGAGGGAATGAATGAGTTCAATGAGTGTCCATGGTAACAAACGAGTGGGCGGAGCAAACAATTAGCAGCAGGGTAAGACAGCAGACAGAAACAGGCCAAAACACAGACAGATTCATTACAGTATGGTGCCGTGTAATGGACTGAGATCACATCAAGTGTGTATTCCTCCCATTTTGTTGCTGTTATTGCTAACATTTACACCATTACCTTTGAATGGGTGAATGCAGTTATTTCTCTCTATTGATCTGTAATACTGTACAGTGTAAATCATATTCCATATGTCATATCCTCTCCAGGTTGGATGGCTGTAACAGCATGTTTTGAAAGGTATGAAGCTATATGATGTCTTCATTTCAGCAGAGGGAGAGCAGTATTGATAGAACGTGAGTGCTGCTGACGAATCTGTTTTTCAGACTGAAGGCTGAAGAAGCAAGAAGAGCAGCTGCTCTCAGTATTGATCATAACCAAGAGAGAGCTGGATAATGCTGAATGAAAGGCTGACTTTAACATCCAGTAATGCTGCATGAAAGGTTCAGTTTATTGGTGCGTTTTATATACCGCAGTTTAGTTTGTTCATCTAAAACTTCTTCAAATGTATAAAAGTCAGATTATGCTAAGTGTAAAAGCAATCATTTATTTTAATTGAGCCCAATATGTACACTAAATATGTCTATATAATAGACATAAACCGAGTGTTAAGATATTCTTCGGGTAAAAGAATACTAGCACAGTCTATATAAGCATGACATGTATCACTTAGAAGTAAAAGCTTCTGGGCCAAGAATTGTGTAATGATGATGTCACTAACTCTTTATACAAAGCTGTTAGTGTGTGGAGACTGGCTTTTCAATTCTAACCAAAGAAACCACCTCAAGTGCAGTCTTCATTGTTGCTGTCAGGTTGTTATAGCAACAGCGGCCTCTCTGACATTCAGACACTGTTTTGACTGTTTTGTAGTGTGCGTTTGCGTGCGTGCACGTGTGCAAGTGTGTGTGTGAGTGTGATGGGTGGGGGGGTGAGGGGTCTGTCCCTATTTAGCAAAATCAGGTCATCACAGTTTGTCCTTGAGGAGGCTGGCTGATTTCTCCCAATTGTTTCCGTATGTAACGAAGGCAGGATGTATGTTATCTCCTTTGAATAACAAATATGATGAAGCCCTTTCATTCAAAGAAACAAAAAATACAAAGAACCTAAAGAAACCATAAAGCCATTTGGAGATCAGGTTGAGGTGGCATTTCAGTCTGATAGGCTTACATGAGTCTAAAGTCTGTTTTAGGAAGAAATCAGCCCTGGTCTCACCATCTTCATACCATTCTGTGTATTTTTCTTTCAACCACTGGTGATAATCCACATTGAGACATTTGATAACAGCAAATATTTGCTGATTCTGTTGTTTCAGTTATCCATGTAGGTGTGTATCTGTGTGACTGTGACTGTAAATTTAAAGCAAGGAGTTCATATTAAGACCAGTCAAGACTATGAGAGAGAGGCTCCATAAATATGCATGCTGTATGTGTGTGTTAGATGTGTGGCAGAAGAGAGGAGATGTTTTGATGTGTGTGAATGTGTGAAGACTCTTTATGCCTGGTCACTTTATATTAGTTGCTCTGCTTGATATACTCAACTATGCACCCAGAGGTTTATGACTGTATTTATTGTCTGCTGGTAGGTAATTATGGACCTTTTTGACCTATTAGGTTATTACTTTCGAAAACATTTGTCAGAAACAAAATCACATGCATTATATTTATTGGTGTTGATCAAATAATGAAGATAAGCATCTTTTTTTGAATGATGAGATTTATGCCAGCTTAAATTAAAATTGGCAAATTGTAAAAATATTTTTTGATAGGTTAAAATTTTCTATTAAATGTTATGCGATTGTATTTTTAACATTGTTTGTCTATCCGTTTTTGTCTGTCTGTGATTTGTAAGTGAAAATACCTGGCTGTACGGCCCTTGTGTAAGTGTGTTGCATGCTAGTGTGTTGTATACACACTGGGCCTCTAAGTGGTACTGAGAAAAGCAAAAAAGCCGAAGAAGAAGGGTTCTGTCATCGCCCTGGCACATGGCAAGTGACAAAAGAGAGGAAGGTGTGAATGAAGCCCTGCAGCATCCCTCCCTCCATTCCCTCATTCCACTTTCATGAATATAAAGGCTTTTCTGCAGGGGATAGAAAGAGATAAGCCAGAAACGAATGGGGGGTAGAAGGGTGGAGGCGTGGACAAAGTGAACGAATGAGGTGGATGAGGAGAGCAGCAGATTGAGGAGGGGTGGAGGAGGGGAAATGATGGGATGTCGGTTGCTGTGGCAATGCGCAGGCTCTGTGAGGAGACTAAGGCTACTGCTGCTGCTGCTGCTTACTGATCAAGAGACGAGCGCCTGTGCTTCTGCTAGCTTACACCGTGGTGTGAGAGAGAGACAGCACAGCCTTTGTGAGAGTTGCTTTCTCTCTGTATGAGAGACAGAGAAATGAACGTGCGCACCACTGCTCACCATGCTGGGGATTTGCTGATGCTAGTGCGGTTCTGACTTGCTCAGACTAGGAGGGGCTTTCTCCAGTCTCCAGCCTGCTTCACAACAACTAGAGCTTTGACTGCAGGTAAATACTGTCTCCTACATTTCCAGTCCCATTGTTTTCACACCGTCTTTCCTCTCTAGGGAACATGTAACATTGATCTTCATCTATTCTTTCTATCATTCCATGTTTTCATTCCTCCTCCTTTTCACCAGCTTGCTTCCTGTGCCATCTTTATATTGGATTTATTTATCTATCTATCTATCTATCTATCTATCTATCTATCTATCTATCTATCTATCTATCTATCTATCTATTTATTTATTTATTTATTTATTTTCACAACAGCACAGTCTTCATATATTTATATGTCTTAGCCTAATTTTTGCCTTGTTAGAGTTTAATTGAGTTTATTCTCTTCAGCATGGTGTTTTTGATCTGATGCCTTGGATTTAGTCAGTCATATTTCTTTCCCAGCCATCTCATGCCGCCATATTTTTTTTTCCTCGGCTTTGATTCTTGTGGCCTATTATGTTCTTCCTGTTCATGTCAGGTTTATGGAAGGATATAGAATCTGATGTCACTGTGTACTGACAAATATATATACTATATAACTCTGAAATAAGTAACTTATTTAAATGTAAGGAAGTAGATCCATGTGAATAATATTCTGTTATATTTTAGCAGGAATTTAAAAAATAGATAATTGTTTTGTATATTGAGAGGCAGAAGTGTTGAGTTCACCCCAATTCTATAATATTTCCTTCTTTCTCATTAAAAAAATATTCATTTATTGTTTTTATTTCCCAATGGTACTTCTCAGAGTGAATCAGTGAATCAGTCAGCTGCTCATCACCATGTCACTGCTACTTCTGCTTCAGTTCATTGACTTTCATTTTAATGTGCCATTGTTGTGTTTGGGCTTTAGGCATGGAAATAGAGAGAGACATATCCCAAAGGAATGAGTAGATATGAAGGTCAAAGCCTTAGTTCTAATATCACCTTGTACAGTAAAAAAAAAAACAATGAGTCATGTGATGTCCTTTTGCTGAGTAACTGTTTGGAAGGAAAGACGTAGACACAGAATATTAAATGCCTTCTGCTCTTTATATATATATATATATATATATATATATATATATATATATATATATATATATATATATATATATATATATATATATATAATATTTATTTATTTATATATTGAGATAATAAAAAAAATCCCAAATAATTATTCATTATGATATCATTAAATAACAAATATATGACCATAAAGCATAACACTTATTTACTACCAAACACGATTATATAATTATTTTCCATCTTGCTTGAAATAAATGTTTGGAATTTATCTCCCAATGTAATTAGACAATTTTTTAAAGCTAGAAATGAGTATAACATATCGACAAATAGGCTTAATATTATGTATATATATATATATATATATATGTGTGTGTATATATATGTGTGTGTGTGTGTATATATATATATATATATATATATTTATTTATTTATATACACACACACACACATATATATATATATATATATATATATATATATATATATATATATAATATTTATTTATTTTTTTATTTAAACTCTTCTATTCTAGAGAAATATTAGTTGCATTTCTCTGTATTTAAGATGTTCTCACTACAATATATTATTCTTTGTAGTGAATGTCTATAAAATGAACCAAGAATGACAAGAAACCAAGCTGTGTTGAAAAAAAAGCTACCTGCGAAAGTACCTAGTACTTCCAGGACGACCATTCTGACACTGCAGGACACATACAGTATGTATGTGTTTTCTGAGCCCGTTCACTACTTATCACGCAAAATACAGTCCTGAATTTAAACGTCCTGAATCTAATCCATAGGTAATAAATATTCAGTGAAACCTTTAGGGTCATGTAGTCATGCCTGAATAATACTCATTAAAACCCAACAGAACGGTGCATAATGGTGTACGCTTAAGGAGTTTCCTTTTGTTTAAAGAACATGGCTTTAGTTCTGCATAATCACTTTCTGTTAGATTTTGTCCCCGAGTCCCAGAGTTCATCACTGACTTTCCCCTGTAGCCCAGATGATTTAATCAAGATATGAAAATATATAAAAATATTCAAAATGAAGAGACCCATAGATGTATTTCACACATTTATATATATTAAAGTATTTTTTTAAATTAACATTTTATCATCACATCATTTATTAGACATTTTGAACTATTTGTATTTAATAATATTATTATATATATAATTCAATTACGATGTCTGACATTATCTCATTACTTTTGTTACTGGTGTGTAAGCAGTTGATACAGTAAAGTTTTCCTTTACACCAAAAGGGCCATATTTCAAAACACAGCTCTAGCCTAGTCCTAGGATTGTAAACATATAATCAATACTGCAGACTCATTGTTGTGATCTATAGATAATAGAAGCAATTAGAATGTGTGCATAAATAATGTGTTAAATTTGCACTTCAAGTGCCTTTCCTTTAAGCAATACATTTGTTCTGCATCTTTAAGTGCTTTCTAACTGAAACTTTAATGCAAGTGTAGATTTATTTATTTATTTATTTATTTATTTATTTATATTTGTGGTCCAAAAATAAATAAGCACTATGTTTTGGTCAGGGTTGTGATCGAACAGATCTTTAAGTGGCCGTGTGAGTGTGGGCAGAAGTATGGAGGCTCCGCTTGTCTGTCTTGATGAGGAGTTTGAGGATCTTCGGCCATGCAAAATGGAGGAACTGGAACCGGCACCTCACCAACCTTACGGGACCATTCCTCTCGCTCCGCTGTGCCGGGAAGACTTCTCTGAGCTGGAGAACTTCTCAGAGATGATGAGTTTTAAGTCCATGGAGGATCTGGTGAACGAATTTGACGAGAAGCTGAATGTGTGCTTTCACAACTACAACACCAAGACAGAGGGCCTGGCTCCGGTACGCAATCAGTCACATGCTGAAGAGGATGAGGAACGGCTGCAGGATGAAGAGTGAGTGGTTTTTAAAACTTTTTAATCTAGATATATAAATGGTATGTCTTTATTATGATTGATTAATCATAGTAATAACTTAATCTTTAATTAATATTTATAAAACTATATGAAAATGTATAGAAATACTGCAGTAATATATTTTCTGAGCATTGAGAGTCTCTGATCAACTGTGTTAACTATTTAGTGTCTGTTATTTTATATACATAGTGTGAGCAGATGTGTGATGTCCTTGTCTCTTGTCAAACAACATGCGGATGCAATACATCATCACCTCTGGGTATATATCTGTGTGTACAGTCCTGATTCTTTCCATATTTGTTAATTTTGTAAAAACAATCACCTGGTTAAGTTCACGCTGCTCTTCTTTATTTAGATCTCAGTGTTTGGAATATAAATCGTTAAATGAAGCACGTTGGTGTAGGTGTGTAGAGTTTTTGAACTCACAGAGGAAAATTTAATATGTTTGAATCCTGTATATCAATAACAGCATCAGTGAGAACTGAGAAGTTGGCTGTTTTCTGAATTACACATTCTCAGCAAAAAAATGAAATGGAAAATCCATAAAATGATAGATTACCTCTTTATTTTTTCCCATAGTGCAGCATGCTTTCCAAAGCACTGGACCAACAAAGATACAAACTGCACAGCATCTTGTTTCTCTATTCAGCCAGATGAATGATAATTGGTTCTGTTACCTCTCAGTAATCTCATCCTAGTTTATAGACTTCTCAGAGCTTCGACCATATGTTCATGTCACTTGGAATTGCAGTTGTTAAGGACAGAAGGCTTGTTTGAAGGCTTATTGAGCTCTGAGTCAGTTTTTGGCCCGCATGTTTTACTCGGAAGGCTCCTGCTGTGATGTGTTGTTCTTCCCTGTGGATCCTGTTCTTGGCCTGAATCAGTCACGCACAAATCTGTGCCTTATTTTTTTATTTTCCCTTAAATTCAGCACCAATCATACTCTCTATCTAGACTGTGTTGTGTTTAAAAAAAAAAAGCACATTACTCACTATTCGCTAAATTAGAAAATTGGGAGCATTATGTAGGAAATTAATTAACTGATGAAAAGCCTGAGAACAGACAGAGAACAACAAAAGTGGTTTTAGTAGGTTCACACTTTTAGTGGACGAATCAGTTGAGCTGACTGACCAAAAACAGGCTGGCATCAGCATTTGTAATGAAAAAATTAATGGATTAATGTCAGGACCGACTAGCCGACTAATGTACAGTACATCTATGGGTGTGTCTGGTCTGTTGGTGCTCCACAGTGGGCCATTACTACATCTCCTCTCCACACGCATACTCTCACTTTTATTAAATTACATCCATCTGCTACACATTGCTGAAAAAATGATTCGCTGCTTTATTTTCCTCAGTGAATTATATTTCTGTATTATAGTAGTAGTCTTATTTGTTTCTTATTTCCAAGTGCATGTTAGCTTTTAGAGCTCAGCTGAAGGGGAAAAATTATGACCACTATTACACAGACTAGAACATTATCTGATAACTAAACAATCTGACTGTCACATCAACGGAAGTGACATTAACTAGCCTAATGTTGATGATAATGAGCAGTCTAGAGACAGGCTGCTTGTGTATAGACTAGTTATGATGCATTTGTGGCTAATCATCAAGTTAGTTTTGATCTAATAGAAATGGATGGTTCTGTAACACACACAATTATTGTAATTTTTAATTTAGTGACTTTGTAATTGAATAGTGGCAAAAATTATCTGACAATCATTTCAAAACACCCAGAGATGATTATTATTTCTGGTGTGAAGCTAAGCCGGCTGTGCCTGCATATTATAGGGACTAGAATTAGTATAATTTTGTAAACATCACACTTTAATCATCAACCTGAACTGTGTTCTGCATTAGGGCTTCAATTATAAAATGCATTTGTGCTAACACTTGTATTTTCATCACTTTTCATTTTCATCATCACTTTAATTTATTTCAGTTGCTTCAACAGAATGAACATTTGTTTGTTGTGGGTGTAGATTCATCAGCTGCTTTCAGATATTATGGGCAGACTGTAGATCAGTACCAGTACCAGTTTGTCCCTGTTGTAGTGTCCCAGTGGCCTTTTGTAAGGCTTTTCTGTGAGTTTGTGTGATTGTGAATGAGGGCTTGTTTACTCTACTATATGGACAGACACATGCTCCTTGAAAAATTTTATCTGTTAGGTAAACTTACACTAGTTGCTGTTTTGCTATTTTATTAATATTAACATTGATTAACATGATTAACTAGGTTTAATAGTATACATGTTGTGTGTTTGTGTTTATATATATATATGTTTGGTTTGTGTTTGCAGTGTATGGGATGCTCTGACTGATAACTATCTGCCATCCTCTGTGTCCAGCTGGGATTGTCCAAATTCAGAGACACTGAATGGCAACCTTTCAGATGATGAAGTAAGAGAGCTAGAAACGAGCTCTGGTCAAGTATTAGATGTAGTAAATGGAAAAGCGTCCAGTAATGTCATTTATAAGTTTCTATATATATATATATATATATATATATATATATATATATATATATATATATATATATATATATATATATATATATATATATGTATATATATATATATATATATGTGTATGTGTGAATATGTGTACATAATGTTCTCCAGCTTGAAGAAGTTTGATGTTATCACCCAAAAATCCTGAAATATCTCTCTGAATACAACATCATTAACAGGGTGTGTATTCGAAAGCTGTCTTGAAGTAAACATTGCTCCTTCTCTCTCTCTTGCTTTGTAATTGAAACAAAGCCTCGTCTCGTTTTCTGTGCCAGACATATTCTGTTCAGAGATGTAATAACAAGCAGCAGAGTCACTTTAAGTGCTCTGAGTCTTGCATCAGGCCAAGACAAGATTTCCAACAGAATGACAGCTCAATTATGTTTTTGTTCTTAGGCCTGTTTTCTTTTTTTTTAGCATTTCAATTGTCAAAGTCAAATCATTAAAAGCTGAAAGAAGTGTAAATGAATAGTTATTTAGTCTACATCTGTGACACATTGAGTGCTTAGAAAGCTGTCCATTTATAACAGTTCAGCAAAAAGACATTGCATTAGGCGCCATTCATCAAGCACATGCTAGACTGTAGCAGAAACGTTCAGCAGCACTTGACATATTAAGAGCAGCATAAGAACAGAATAATGTCGAGTTATTTGCCCTTCCACTCTGCTGTTTGTCACGTCCCAGAATGACGTTAATACTAGCAGACTTGAGCTGAGCGTTGTCATAACAACCATGTTTCTAACCTACTTTTTATAGATACACGAAAAAGAGGAGGAGGAGATGAATGAGAAGAACGAAAATGCCAACTGTCTGACTGAAGAACCTCTCATCACAGCTGACCAGGTGAGACGCTGCCAGCTCCTCAGCCTCCATTAAACACTTCTCGATGATGGATTTATTTATGATGGAAAGCCACCAGCTTGATTTATAAGGCGGTGTATTTTCCAAATGGTTATATAAGTGTATAAGTGACATATAAGACTATAAGTGACAACTTTATTTGAGAATAGTATCACTAATAGGGCAGAGTTAAGATTTAACAACAGCACTTTAGCCCTAATCGTCTCCTTTATTCTGATGTACATACAGAGATCTTTCTCCTAGCTGAGTTATTACTGTTATTTCTACTGGCTGAATATTGTTCATTTCCAAATGAAAGAGAGAAATTTTCTCATGGATGTTTTACATTAAATATAACTATAAATGGTTTAAAAAAATATGATGTGTCGTTCATTAATAAATAACAATTGCTAATCAGTGGCAACTTGGTGTGGAATAAGTGTAATCAAATATTTCAAGAAGTTTTGTTATAGGAAGTGATCTGACTGCATCACACCAAACCTGTATTTATTATTTTTCAAAACAGGACAGACCCTTGTGTTTTACTCCATACTTCATTTCAGCACATGATAGCATGTGTCCAGTGTAATTGAGTTCAAATGTTTATTGTTAGGTGATAGAGGAGATTGTTGAGATGATGGAGAACTCTCCTGACCCAGGTGAGACAGAGGAAGAGGAGGAGGAGGAAAGCGGTATCTCCTCCCCTAAGACTAACCCCTCTCTCCTGGAGGAGATCCGCATGCTGTCTCAGGCCGCCAACAATAACAACTGCTCTTATGAAGGTCAGCCTTCACCTCTGTTGTAATGGCACTGCAGTCAAATCTTCTTTTGTTTTAACTCATATGAGCTAACTCCAGTTTGTGCTTACAGTATGTTGCTAGCTTTTAACAAACCTGGATTTATTGGCTTTTTCTTTAAAAAAAAAAATCCTGCAGATTTGTATAGTTATAGTGCATAAAGCATAGTAATCACTAAGTATTTATGTTCCTGTAATAAGATTATTGTACAACAAAATAAGATTAATGTAGGCCAAATAGACAAAATGTACCATATTGATAAACTATTTTTCAGCTATAAAGAGCCATATTATACACAGTATATTCCATTACCTGAAAACATCTTTTCTTGAGGGCTTTTTAAACCTAATTCAATCACACTAATGGACCTTGTTGACTGAAAACAGACGTAAGTGTCAGTTTTTCCCTACGTGAGAAAGTCTGCTCTCTTGTGGCGATGTGAAGAACCACAACTGAACAATTATCCTGAACTAATAACAATGCATCAATAAATAGCCTAAATCTTGTGCTGCACTTAAGCTTAAGCTTAATCTTTCTGCGGTTCTTGTGTTTAGGATTAAGGCTGATGCCGAGCTCGGATCTGCTGGAGCTGCTGGGCCGTGTGGAGATGGCAGTAAGGGAATACTCAGAGGAACTGGTGACTCAGTTGGCACGGAGAGACGAGCTGGAGTTTGAGAAGGAGGTGAAGAATACGTTCATCACAGCCCTCATGGAGGTGCAGAACCGGCAGAAGGAGCAGCGGGAGCTCAGCAAGCGCCGGCGCAAGGATAAGGCCATGAGCCTGCAGGGAACTGGACGCTCAGAGAAGACAGGCAGCATGCCTGTGAAGGTGTGTGTGTGGGAGAGAGGGAGCTGAGGTGCTTTCTAATGTCAGACTGCATTGTCTGTATGTCTCTATTTAATGGACCTCCTCACATCCATTAACGTAAACTGCACTTAGCATTTACAGGAAGAGCAGAGGAAGCTTGCACAGACTTTTAGCCTCATCATGTGAAGCTTCAGCTCATACTAGCTGCATTGTTACTGTAAACAAACTCCTAACATGCTCTAGCTATGGCTGTGTGTCATTTCATAAAGCACACTATACTTCATAGGTTCACTTTGCTTTCAGAGTTGCTTTGGTCTTTTCTTTCTGAGCTTCATTTATATGAAACTCAATACAAAGAACCCCACTTTTGCTTAATTATATAGTTATGAGTGAGAACAGTTTGATGGAAAACTATCTGGTTGTAATTTATGGCTAATGCAGTAGGTATCATTTAACCACTGCAAAAAAAAAGACTTAAGTGCTACGATATTGAATCTAGCCAGATTATATACTGTTTATTATCATAAGATTAGACTAACTGATTATTCTGCCTATTTCTAAGCATATTTTACTATTTTGATGCTTTTAAATCTTATTCTGCTGAAGCACAGTTTTGCATCTTTCAAGAAATGAATGTGTAAAATAACATTTATAGCTTAAACTAGTAAAATATTTCTATACATAGGTTTTAATATTTATATAATGTGTATTAATCATAGATTTGGTGTATTGTAATCATTTCATTCTGTTCAAACTTCTTTGAACTTGCTAAGATTTTTTGCAGTGATGTTAAGTAGTGTATGTTAAGTCTCATGTGGCATTAAAGATAATATTTTAGCTTGAAGATGTTCTGGTGACACAAGTAATCTAAATTAATGAATATATAAAAATATGGAAGAGTGAATTCTTTAATGTCTGACTCTTTGCAGCGATTCAGTATGGAGGGTCTGTCTAACATCCTGCAAACGGGGATCAGACAGACCTTTGGAAACTCAGGGATGGACAGACAGGTGAGGAAGCATTACAGTGCAATGTTACGGTGTGTCTGTATCGCAAACATGATGGGATACATGCTATTCTGTGCACTTAACACAGCATTAACTAGAGTTCTCTCAGCATAATATTTCTATGTATCTGCTTTATGTAGTATCTAAACACAGTGATCCCATATGAGAAGAAAGGAGCTCCTCCATCTGTTGAGGAACTTCAGATGCTGACAAAAAGTAAGTGCAATTTAAGTAATAACAGTCAGTATTTGTTGTTCCCTCCTCAAAACAAAACGTGGACTAATGAGAAAATCCAGCGTAGCCATAGCTGAGCTAAAAACTCAACTCCTAGACCCAGAATGCAATGCAGTTCCAGAGACTCAGCTCAGCTGGTCAGGAGAGCTACAAGATGACAACCACAGTGACGCTGCTGGTGATATGAGCATTATAGTTGATGCTTTGTAACCTTCAGCAGAAGTTACAGATGAGGTGAGATAGTTAGACAGACTGAAGGAATTAAAAGTTGGCACCACTTTTAGCAAATATTAAAATGGCACTGTGGGTAATGCAGGCAACAGTTAATTACAGTGAAATAAGGTAAACAAGAAGACAAACAAAAGGCATAGTTTCATAATTTCGGGAATAAAGTTAATCTGTGATGAGAGAAATGACAGGAGGGGTAAGCAGGAGCTGGTGGACACTAGTGCATCTGATGGTGTTGAACATCTCGTGTTAATTATACAGATTAATATACAAGTTGTTCAGGGTGAACGGTTCCTTTAATACAACATGAAGATAACTAAATACAACATAGTAGGTAAAATACAAGGCAGCATTCAAGGCTTATTAGTCATTCATAGAACCACTGACAGTGTCATTCTTCTCTTTTTCCCCTCTATCAGTTCTTTATGCCATGAAGGAGGACAGTGAGAAAGTCCCCACCCTGCTAACTGACTACATACTAAAAGGTGAACATCATTTCTCCTTCATCATCGTTTTTTTCCCTGAACTGCTTTAAGATCAATATAATGTCACTTCTGTGGAAATAAAATAATGTTCAAACTTTATTTTTAAAACAGAATTTTTTGCTGTGATTGATTTCTGTTTTTTTTTTTTCTCCTCAGTTCTGTGTCCCACGTAAACACCTGTGTGTGCTGTCCTACCTTTGGGGCTGTGAGGAAGGCTGGGGTTTTCCTCCCTCACTCATTCACTCACTCACACTCTCTCTCACTCATTCACTCACTCTCTCTCTCTCTCTCTCTCTCTCTCTCTGCTTCAGTCCCAGCTGCATGATCTCCTTAACACTATCATCAAGGGACCTTTAAAATCTAAACATCCTCAAACTTTTGCTTAGGCTAATCCAGTTCATTTCACTGTCCTACCTGCGTGTGCACATATCCACAAGGCCAGTAAAGCAGAGCTCGGTGCTTTCCTATTTTTTGTATATTTTACAATGGGCCAAAAGCCATATGGAGCATGCTAGGAGGAAACAGACAACAATAACAATCCGTTTCCATCATTGATCAGGTATTCTCTACTCCTCTCTTTCTCTCTCCTTTTTTTTTTTATTTTTTTTTAAAAAAAAGATAAGCCCATATGAAGGCACTGTGTTTCTTCTTGTCTGTTCAGAGGTGTTCACAGGTGTATTGAAGAACGTTGGAACACATTCTGTCCATCTGTCACCTTCTCCTTTTTGCTGTTTCTGTATTGTGGCTTCATCTTAGTAGATAGCATGTTTTAATGTTCGTATTAATGCTAATTTATAGAAAAACACCAACTGATAACCAGAGGCCACTTATTTAATTCTGTTAGTTTTCAGACCATGAAGAATTATTTTTTAAGCATTTTTTTGTTTTTTATTTTAATCACAAATCCTGTCAAGTCATTATCACCAGAGAGTACAGTTTCCACTCTGAGTTAGTGTAATTTAGTGTCATCTATGCCATGATATGAGCATATCTTTAATGTATATACTGTATTTCTTGTTTATTATGGGGCATGGAGGAAAGTAAAGTTGGCAGAAGTCCAAATAAATGTTAAACCTTGTGGAAAAAAATAAGCCTAGTTTGTTTTTTACTCCTCCATTCTCTTTTGTTGCTGCTTGAACTAAATGTCTGTTCTTGTTACTGAAACAAAAGATACTACAAACAAGATATTTAGCATTTTCTAGGAGTCAGTCTTCATTTAATTAAAATAATCTATCCAAATGATCTCTGTTTCCATCTACAGAAGATCCCATATACGTAATTTGAGATGCTCTAGAAGTGCATCTTCTATTCAGTTTGTTCTATGTACATGAAACACTATAAGACTTTACAATGAATTAATAGACTCACACAAGTGCTTTTTATATCATCCTTTAAAAAATACAAAAAACATCCTGCAGGCAAAAATATAATAAAGTTATGATACAAAGGTAATATCTGAAGTTGAACATTGTCATGTAATTATATTATTAGAGAACTGCAAGTTTAAAAGCACAAGTTTACATGCAGCACATGGCCTAATTACTACTAATTCAGCATTTTGTAAAGATTTCACAAGGAAAGTGTTCAAGGTTTGGCATGTATGTAGATCTAATGACCTGCCTCTCTCTCTCCAGCATGAAGTTGGTTTATTCTAGCATTGCAGTTTAAAAAAAAGTGTAATTAAATTGCATACTGTGGATGTGGTTATTTAATAGGTATATTAATTTAATTGTAAGCATCTATTAGTTTGGGTTGATCGGATTGAAGAAAAAAAAAGAATGTGTGGAAGGAGTACGTGGTCGAATGCTGCTGAGGGAAAATAAAGGTAAGGATCACACACACCTGTGCTTAACTATAGTAATGATTGTTCACTGGTGCAGTGAGCTGAGGCAGAGATGAGAGGAAGAACGCGTGTGCTTTTGTCTGCATTTGTCATAAGTAACATGATAAAAAAAATGTGTGATAATATTCTAAATATTTGTGTGGTAACTGAATATTTTAATCCAAATACCTACTATATACATACTCACCAGCCATTTTAATTGGAACACCTGCAGATGTTATTATCCAAACAGCCAATGATCTTTAGCCAATGCATAAAATGATGACACTGCATGAGCAGCAGTTTGAAAAAGATGTGTTTTTTGGCTTAGTTGGTTAGCTGTTAGTTGGCTGGTTTTTCAGACGAACTTTGCAGAACACCTTTACTCGTCTTGGCTAATAGCTGTTGTATTATCAAATGGGGGTTATAGCTGCCAGAGGGATAAGTATTTGTGACCAAATCGGTGGAAAAGATCATGTAGATAGAGACATAAATGACTTCAGTTATTATGTCCACATAAACATCAAAATGGTGGAAAAAATAGGATCTTGGTGACTGAGATCGTTGCTTACACCGAATGGTGCGACAAACCACAAACCTCTTTAGGCAGAAATGCCTTGCTGATGAGAGGGTCGAGGAGAATAGGCAGACCTGTTTGAGTTGAATAAAACTGATAACTCTAATAACAGCTCTTTACAACCATGGTGAGCAGAAAGGCATCTCAGAGCATTCAACACAGTGAAACTTGTGGCTGATGGGCAACAGCAGAACAACACATCAGCTTTCAACTCCTTTTAGCCAAGAACAGGATTTCGGGGTTGGTCGTTTTCCAGTCTTAAACAGTCTAACTTTTGGGACATACAAATGTTCAAAGCAAAAGCCTGCAATAAATTTATTGCTTTTGACCTAAGAAATGTGATCAGAAAGAAAGCCTTTTTAATGGATTACCTGGACCTGCCCTTCTCAGTTAAAATAATTACCCCCAAACTGATCCACAAAACATAAAATTAAATCAATTCTGTAAATAAGATTACATCATACTGCACATTTTCAGGATAGTCAGTGAAAGACTCTTTCCTTTAGGAAAACCACCTCCAAATTCAGTCATTTCCAGTGTTAGTTCCAGCAGAGGGCGCTCTAAACAGCAAACCCATTTCAACCCTAGACGAGAGAACCAGCTTGATTCTGTGCAGGAACCATAATGGGCACACCTCCCATACGGGAGAGGTTGGCGGCGCTCACTCCGCTCGGGGCAGGAATGTAGGAATGAGAGGTCGGAGGCTGAAGAGCTTCAGTCCTGGGTAGGGAGCCTCCGTTGGAGCTGGCGGGTGCTGGGGGATTGCTTGGCACTGTGAAAGTGGTGGTGGTGTTGTAGCCAGGCAGAGCGTGTTCCACAGAGCTGGAGAGGCCTGTGGGTCGTGGCCGGTAGCTGGTGGTGCCTGTGATGATGGAGGCTGTGTCAGTGGCGGGTTGTCTGACAGGGTAATGGTGGTAGTAGTGGTTCTGTGTGTCATGAGGTAGAGGACTGGAGCGGACGGAAGACAGAGTGCCATTTTTGGAGATGATGTCTGAGCCTGTTCCACTCTTTGCCCAGGAGACACGTTTAGGAGCCTGAGCATCCTCCCTGTTTATAACACGTGGATAAATTAGTGTTTAAGTTTAATTAGAATCACAAAATAACATCTGGCAATGGTATAAGCTGACAAGCTGAAATATTATCTTTTGATGCCACAGCATATGTTACAAATTTTATGTTAAGAAATAATAAGAGAAAACTGTCAGGATGCTCTTTACTTTCAGTAATTAAATTCAATTCAAATTCACCACACAAATAAAAGAAACAGACTAGCATGAATCTGCATTACAGAGGAGATTTGAGGAAGAAAACTTGAGAGGAACCAGACTCACAAGAGAACTTCTCATCTTCTGGGTGATAATTGTACCATATAGTAATAAATCACTGTTGTTCTATAAGTTTATACTATGAAAGTCAAAAAGCATTTCAAGTTCAAAAAGTGTTTGAACAAGATGTTAAGTGTGAGCATATTGTGAAGAAGAGTTCTGGGATCAACCCAGGACAGTATGTTTTATTACAGCAGCAGCTCTTATGTACAATTGTACTGTATCCAAGGGGGATAAAGCTGCATCTTTAATTTATTTTTCTCTAATATTCACTATGAATGCTACTTTTTCATAGAACAGTCAAAAGTACAAATTAGTTCAGGTACAATCTTTTTTACTTACAGCTACCTGTATGTCATGCATGTTGTGAATAACAACACAGAAAACAGATCTGCATTTAGATGGAATATTGATATTTGCATATATGGTGGTATATAAAGTAGCAGTAAGTCTTACTTAATATCATTGGACAGATCTTCCTCCACATCCTTCTTTCTGCGTGTCCACAAGAAAATGATGATAAGGATGATGACGATGAGGCCCACCAATGCACCCACTGTGGCTCCAGCTATCACCCCAGCATTAGATGCTATTCAAGAGGAACAATACATGTACTGTATAAGTTTGCATTTTAAAAATGTACTGTATCATGTTTGCATTTAAAAAGAATATGAGAAAAAAAAGATTATTCACATACTAACAGTTAACTGAAAAGTGGAATGAGTTGCATTTTGTAGCCTTTGTTAATTAACGGTTAAAGAGTGGAAAGCTTTGAGCTTCTACGCCCATAGAAACACATAGAAAACTGTCTGTGATGAACTGCCACTATGGATTGTGTTGATGAGAAAGTAAAATGTACAGGACAAAATACACTCCAACATGCAAAAACAGTCAGACTTACAGGTGAAAACCTCCAGGTTGACGTAACACTTGGCTTCTCCTGCAGAATTGGAGGCAGTGCATTCATACTTCCCTGACATGTTGCTGCTCAGATTATTGAGCTTCAGGGTCCCTGCAACCTCATCTGAAAAGGAACATGCATTTGCACAATTTCTGGGTGACCTTTCCATCTTGTACATGCTGAGTAAACTGAACACATTATATTTTGCCAAATACAAAATATAATTGTACAAAACAATCCAGTCCACTAGTATTCAATGTTATGGCAAACAGTGATGCTCTGATCTGTAGGAAGAACTTACTGAGCATGGGGGGGAAAAAGATCTCGGAGGCTGGGCTGGTTTTGGACCACTTGTATGTAGGTACAGGTTTGCCAGAGCTGGACAGGCACGTGAGAGTGACATTAGCTTTGACTTCTTGCTTTCCCTGCACCTTACAAACAGGTGTGGCAGGAGGAACTGCAAAAACAAGAAGAAAAATGATAACGCTAAGATAAAAATAGAATTCTGAATCATCTTCAGAATATATCATCACGTGTGGACAAATCAGTAGCCCAGGTGCCTTTGTCTGGCTCTTAGCACTTCTTGGTGATCAACAAGCAAAAAAAAATAAAATTACTCTCTTCCGAAAGCAAAAGTGTTCATGTTGTCTGCATGTTTAAACATGTGATCCATGATGATGTAACACTCACTATTACAGATACTATAGCACATTCCACCTTCTACTGCACTACACACATCAGTAGAGTCACAAGAACAAAAGAATGTTTTTTACTAGTCGTATTAATTAACATGCAAAGATAACAGCCAACATTTTCATAATCAGGAACATGCAGGTATGTGAAAAAGTGCAACTAAGCCGTCATATATCTTTTGCTAGCACAAAAACTAAAGATTTGCTAAAAAGATGCTAGCCAGATTCACATAAAATCTGTGTGATGTGAGGACAGAAGTAAATTTCATAACCAAGACAATAGCCACTGGCTGACAGCTTTGCTATATGGTTAAAGGATAATAATCATACACTTTTTCATTTTCTTTAGTCTATATTAATACACTTACTTTTGCAAACTAGCATCATGTAAGCTACCATTTTTCTTGCATAGACAAATAGGTTCCCAGTCAGCAGAAACAAAGGTAGCACATTAGAGACTTTATTTGCACCATGCATTTAATTAGTAATCATGTCCCTTGTCCCATCTCTACATAAGATGACACAATTTTAGATGACTTACCAAACAACAGAAAGGAACATATGTATGAAAGTGTAAATTTAGATGTTTTGCCAAGCTGAGAAACATCCCGTCTGTATCTGATGCTGAGAAGCTAGTTCATGCATTCATGACCTCTAGACTGGACTATTGTAATGCTTTACTAGGTGGTTGTCCTGCATCTTTAATAAATAGGCTACAGTTAGTACAAAATGCAGCTGCCAGAGTTCTCACTAGGACAAGAAAATATGATCATATAACCCCAATTTTATCATCTCTACACTGGCTACCTGTTAAGTTTAGAATTGATTACAAACTTACGTACAAGGCTCTAAATGGTTTAGCTCCCATGTATCTAACTAGTCTTCTAACATGTTTCTTCATGCTCTCTGAGATCACAAAACTCAGGATGTCTGGTAGTTCCTAGAATATCTAAGTCTACTAAAGGTGGTAGAGCGTTTTCTTATTTAGCTCCCAAACTTAGGAATAGTCTTCCTGATAGTGTTCGGGGATCAGACACACTTTCCCAGTTTAAATGTAGCTTAAAAACTCATCTCTTTAGTCAGGCATACACATAATACATCCCATAATATTGTGCACTATTACATCTGACTTGCACATTTCATGAACAGCAGATATGTTAATCCCTCTCCATTTCTGGTACAGAAATTGTACCAGCTCTGATCGTCTTCCATGCCATGAAGATTTTGGACCTCCACTGAGAGGAGGCCGACTCTGAGAATCCTGAAGCATCTAGAGATCTACCAGCTCCAGTTGGACTCTGCTATACTAAAGAGAAAATGTGAACTCCATGTGATCTTTTGCATCAATACAACATTTGTTTGACTGTATATTTATAATCACACCCTCCAGTGTCACCCATATGAGGATGAGGTTGAGTCTGGTTCCTCTCAAGGTTTCTTCCTTTACCATCTAAGGGAGTTTTTTTTCCTTGCCACTGCTACCTGAGTCACCTCAGACTTGCACATAGGGGATAAATACATACACAGTGTGAACTAAATATATCTAATATTAATCTTGAATTTTGTATTCTGTTAATCTTTATATTATTCTTTATAATAACCTTTTGTTCTATGTTTATGTTCTGTAAAGCTGCTTTGAGACAATGCCAATTGTAAAAAGCGCTATACAAATAAACTTGAATTGAATTGAATTGAATTGAATGTACTCTATACTACATGTATAGTGACTTCTCTTCCCTTGTACTCACCAATCACATTAAGTGTCAGCTCTTTTGTAGCTCCAGGAATCCCGGGAAATATAACCTGGCACATGTATCGTCCAGAATCTGACTCAACGCTGTTATTTATGTAGATTGACAGAATGCTATTGGGCATTTGATTTACAAAACCCACTCTGTATTTATACTGATCGCTGATGCTGACTTGCCCATTCATATAGGAAATAATCTACGGAGAGACAGAAAGTGAGATACACATTAGAGATACAAGCAAACAAAATGACTTAGATAAATTAAGTCAAAATCTAGACAAGTCATACAATTTCTGTGAAATTTCCACATTGCCAAATGTCATGATTTGAAGTCTGATAAATACTTGGTGTCAGAATTATTGGAAAGTAAAACTACCTAGTTCAAAATCAATTTTAAAATCCTTAAAATTTTCCTTCCTTATTTAATTTTCTTCCTTTCTGCTGGCCACTTCACTGAGGTCCGAGATCCAAGGTGTGTACTATAATAACAGTATAATAGTAACAATAGTTTACAAGCTACCCACCATTTGGGATTGAACAGCCAGGTAGTTCCAGATGATGGCGGCGTTACTGAGGTCAGCTCCTGAATATGTGGCCTGAAGGACTGCCATCTGTCCCTGAATCGCCACCACATTCGTCTGCGGCAACTGAAGCTGGGCCAGAAGTCCTAAAGAAAGAGTGAGGAACATTGAAATATGTAGCACACAAAGACAGAGATTGTCTTTTTACAGAGTAATCTTAAAAAACAACTGCCTGTCTGCAGTACAATGCATAATACTGACAACAACATACACTGAATGTGTAATAGCAAAGGATATGAATGTTAGTACTGTTATATGTAACAATAATAAAGTGTAGATGCATTGGAAAGGTGGATTATGGAGACCTTATAAACAATTTTTACACACTTGCTTAAACGATAACAATTCTTACAAATAAAAAATGACTTTTCAAATGACATTCAGAAGTAAAATAAGCCTTAGCACTGATAACCAAAATACAAAATACCTGCACCGTCATCATGTACAGGATTATGTTCAATAACATTTGCCAAAATCACAATACAATCTTATAATACATTCTACAAATGAGTTGTAAGATTAGACAGTCCTTTATGTTCTCAATCCTTTTACTCTTATGATTTCCTGCGAATTAAGATAAACAGCAAAATGTATAGACAATGCCGTTGTCAGAGCATTAAAATAAGGTAATGTATTTCACATCAACCACCTCATGATGGCAGCAAACGGTCAATTCATCACAGCTTGCCTGGATCATAAGCTCATAGTGCTTCATGCATTTAAGAGAACGTTCATTCCAGGGAAATAGTTTCAGACAGATTTTGTGTGTAAGGATATACAGTAAAGATCAGTGTGTATTGAATGTATGTGTGAAAACCAACACAATCTCCTCAAAAAGTGTAAACTTTCCGTATATACAAAATAATGAATCTTTTTTTTTTTAAAAAAACCTCTACATTATATTTACTATGTTTAAATCAAATGCCTTAGAGATCACCAACTAAGATTTGAAACACATAAGACAAACATTCACATTATACTAATATTAATTCTGGGTATGATAATCATGTCCTGGAATAGATTTAGACAAAATACAGTCAAAGGAAAACACAATCGTATAAGATTATTTTGGCTAGACTGTATTATATAAATAAGAGGAAGCTGATGTGGTGTTCTTCTATTGTGTGCCATAAACCTCAAGGTTCATCACGTAGGTTGTGACATCATTTTCTGATTACCACAGTTGTAAGGAGTGTTTTTCCCCCCTCTATTCTGTGTCAACTTTAGAGACTGTTTGTGTGTGAAAATCCCAGGAGTCCGGCAGTTTCCTAATACTCATATACTCTAATACTTAATCAAGCACATGTGGCATCAACAACCATGCTACAAATTCACCGTAATCACATGCTGATGCTTGATGTGATGTGCTGATTACTTCATTACATGAAGTTCTTGAGCTGTACCTGCATGTATTTATGCAGTGTAACTGGTTGATTGGTCCATTCAATATAAATGTTTTTACATACTAATGTTTTTAAAGCTTTTTCTAGAAGATTATCTGTTTTTTTGTACGTCTTAGCCGAGGGAAGGTGACTCACACTTCTGCCTCAGAAGTCGATGTGTCACCTGCCACAGTGAGACCTGAATCATAATCCTGCAATTGTGTAAAAAAGCAGAGTGTCAGGAGAGAAAAAACGCTATATGCCACCAGGAGTAACAGTGATTGAAAAGTCAAAAGCGAAAAGTCAAGTGCAAGACACCCGGCTATTCCTAAAGCTAGTAATGATCACCCATTATCACAGCTCTCTAATGATATGTCACATCAGTCTGAGTGCTAATCTAATTTCCTCCCGTCTATCACATTAGCTTATCTAATGACCCGCAAAATGACTTTTGGCATTCCAATTTCATTCTTGCTCATAATCATGATTGTTTTGCCTAATATACATAACGTATACAAAATCCATCTGTTACAAGAATCCTAATACACAGCTTTTAATGCTGTTAATGGTTTTCACACTGAGATAATATCTAATGATTCAATCTTCCCTTGAGGTTGCTTTGTACATATCAATGGAAAACTTAGCTTGTTCTTACAAATGTCTATACGTTTCTGATCTAATTCCAGTAACACAAAGTTCTTTAAAGCTCTGCAAAAAAAAAAAAGTCTGTGACAAGTGTGTCCAATCAAGCAAGAGAAAATGAACTGTAGATTGTATATTGAGCACTACATAAGGCAAACAGATGAACACAGACAGAATAGAATAGAATAGAATAGAATAGAAGGTAACAGAAAAGGTGAAGCTCTAAAAGCAGCTGGGGAAAGATAAAGAAGAAGATGAAGAAGAATGAGGTTGTTCAGCGGTGAAGATGACATAAAGAGAGATATGTGAGCCTGGTAATTAATGTGGAACGAAGGACATTTTGCGGTAATCTCTTGTATAATGGAGGACTTGCCCTTAGCTATGCTGCATGGCAAGAATGTGAGAAGATAAGAACTGCAAAATAAGTCTGCCACAAGAAGAGAGATAGATAGAGCCTGATATCCATCTGCCTATTTACCTTTTGATGTATAGCAGCAGGTGGATCAAATCTGAATTACATTAGTGACATGAAAAAATTACTTTTAGAGTGAAAGCTAAAATGTGTTTGTGATTTTCAGTCACTATTCTGGAAGAAATGACACATTGGTTGTCAAACTCTGGAAATACTGTGATGTCTATTATTAACCACATACTTATTTAATCAAACAAACAACATATAACAAACAAGAAAACAAGGAATCGTCTGATGGTTTTAGGACATTTAGGACGGTGGTTCTAGGATTGGGGTAGGTGAAGCATAGTGAGGGTGTTTAGCTACAGTGGTGAAAATATAAATAATGTTTATTACTGACATGTTATGGGCATTAACTTGTTCCACTGGTCTGATTAATTCAATGCCTTTAAAACAAACCTCAATAAGTCTTTAATTTAGCCTACAAATAATGTGAAATTGGACTAATGTTAAGTGGAAGCTTCAGTTATGAAAAGCTTTATGACTTCAGTGAATAGCCAATATTGTGTTCATAGGTAATAATGTATAAATCTGAAAAGTGAATAGTTGAATTCTATTCATGAAATAGTTATCTAATGGAGAGCATGGAAAATAGATTTGTCTATTTGTTTAAAATGTCACTGACTGCAAAATCTTTAAGAACCCCAGCTTTAAGATCCTGAAAGAATAAAAAGTACCAGTTTAGGGCATCATCTCACAGCTACAGCATCATCACCTCACAGCTACATCCAGTGTCTGTGTGAATTAGGAGGCTATACAAAGGCTTTTGTACTATGTGTCTGTTCGAGTGTATGTGTGGAAACTAATGGGTCGTGTAGTGATTCAGAACAATATCAATTCACAGTGCCACTGACAAAGTGGAAAAACTGTCTATTGATTCTAAATTTTATGGATATCCCCAAAAGTATTCACTGTATAATCATATTTATAAATCATTACATTTAATACACTGCATTTAGTATAAACTGTTGAGAAAAAGGGCTGATAAAATATTTTGTTTCACATTTATTTATATGGTCATTCCCACCATTAAAAAAAGAACTGCTATGCAAAAGGAAAGCACCTGATAAACTAATGAACTGAGTAACATTTTAGAGAATCAAATGATCCTTTGGGGCTGTTTTGTGACCATTAATCGAAAGAAGATTGACATGGGTGTAATTTGCACTAGATTCTTGCACAAGATACTGTAGGACTGTATTGTATTCTAAAACCTGGATGTCTCTGCCATGAGGTTAAGGCTCTGAGCCTTAGTCTTCCAAGAAGATAATGATCTCAGTTATTCAAAGAAAATGTCCATCTCCCACCAGAAAACTTACTGAAAACCTCTGGTCCGAATTATATAGTACTAATAAATATATCTAATGAGCTGATACAGGACAAACCTGTGGCTCTGTTATGCTTCAGAGGTCAATTTACTAGTAAAAAACTTCTTTTGACTGATCATAATAAGATTAAACATTTGTATCGTGATTGGCTTGGTCTCTTATCTAATGACCTAGAGACATTTATCCAGAGAGATCAACAGCTCAAGGAACAGTTTGTAGTAAAAGGGTAGGAAATGATATAAATAATATGCTATGGACTTCACTGTCACCAGATCTCAACACAATTGAACACCGCAACATATAAGACAAGCCGAGGGAATACGTTGGAAGAAGAGTGTTGATTTTTCCAGCACAAAAACAAGACTTGTAGAAGCTACACCAGATTGCTCTGAAGATGTTCTGAACACCACCCAAGACCTTACTGATATAATTTACGTTTGTCTTTACCATAGCAGTAGTTTTTTATGGTTCAGTAGATAGTACTGTGATAAAAGAACATTACAGATACAGTATTGACTTTACATCCTGTAGACGATACTGTACAGTCATGTATGCTGAAGATGGAAATTTCTCCTCTCAGAAGACTTAAATCATTTGCAGAAATTATTTTATGTGTGAGTGGCTTGAGAAGATATATAAAGACTCAGAATATAAAGATTAAACCTGTGAAATCCAATTCACATGAAAAAAGATAACTGAAGCTACATTTCTATTCTGTTCATTCCACTGTAATGTCTGGGGAGGTAAATGCATATTCTATAGTAACATGTTGATGCTAAAAACAATGACCTCCTAGATACCAGTCAGTGTTTCCCAATTCAATTATTATCTAAACCACTAAAGTGCTGATAAATTCGCAAAATTGAATAAATCTGTTGATAGTGCTGACAGATTTATAACAATACACACCAAAACCTAACCATCTGAACATCTGATTTGTGCCACTCCCAATAAACTAATGATAAACTAATAATAAACCGATGTGGTGTTATTTAACAAAGAAAACACCCAGACATTTTTAAGTAATTGAAGAAATGTAGAGAAACACATTTCTGTGTATTTAAGCTTTATATGTCAATAATATGTCAATTCGTAGGACCTTTTAGGATGCTGACACATAACCAGAATAAGTCATTAAATTAGACTAGATAGATAGATAGTTAGATGGATAGACAGACAGACAGATAGACAGACAGATAGATAGGGTAAAGAGACAAATTCAGCTTGGCTTGCCTTCCTTCTTTGGCCAACGACAGATAAAAAGTGCACATAGCAAAGATGCTAATTATCAGATAAACAGAAGACTCATTCACCACACACACACGCACACACAGTAATTACAGGCATCACAGTGGAACAGTTCTACTGAGATATGTTTATGAGGCTCTAGTATAATTGCAGTGTAAGACTTTAGGAGGAATTATATGTGTGCGTGTGTGTGTGAGTGTGTGCGCATGTGTGCTTGCGTGCGTGTGTGTGTTTTTGTGTGTCACACACAGGAGAGCTTAGAACTCTGTATGAAGCTGGAAGAATTGATCTGTCATTTCAGAGAGCAGATAAGCATCCGATTTCGAGGAGCTGAGCAGCCCAATGTTAATTGAAGCAGTAATGAGTGTTGTGTGAAATCTGATTTAGCATTACACCGGTCCTGCATGTCACACTAACCCGAAAGCTGATCTGGCTCTGGGTTACTGCTGAACATCTAACAAACAGAGATTATGAAATACTGTAGATGACACTAAACTAAACTGCAATGACAATGTCAAGAAAATACTTTTAGTTCCTACACTAATCGGTTTTTATTTTAGGACTTGCTCCTTGCTTATGCATAAAATATATCACTCCTTGATTTGAGCACACAGGAGTTAGTAGTTCAGTTATACAGGCTCATCACTCCTACGATCACTAAAGTAAATGGACAAGTCCTGAGATAACAGAATACTGTAAGGCCACGGTTCGATAGGGTAATGCCTACATGCACCTGGAAGTGAGGAGCAGAAGGAATGAAGTCTTAAACCCTGTTCCTGCCCCCTTTGTTGCTTCCTTTGAGACAGGAAGAACCTGCATTTAGAGATAAAACAATGCCTGGGATATAGGTCCAAAAATAGCAATCAGCTATTAACATAATAACCTAAATACATATACGTACACACAAGCATGGCCACACCCACATGGACATAAATCCTTATCATACAACAGATGTTTTCAGCGATAGCTAGCAAACCTAAAAACTACCAACACTAGCATTAGCCAATCTAACTTGGTTTAACATGTCTTATTAAATGCTATTTTAACAACATAATGGATTTGGGAATTCCATACACAGAACAATGGCAAAGATTAGGATTACTCTTTTTATTAATCTGGACATTTCCACTCATAGTACATGAGCATGGTTGTGCTTCACTGAAGTGAGGTTCTTGTGTTCTCAGCATCTGTGTTTGGATGACTCGGTGTGAGAAAGGCTGTTGCTTCAGGATCTCTGCTCATTACAGTTTGGGTGCCAGCACAATTCTAGAGATGATTTACTTCAGTGGCCTGTTACAGCAATGATTTTTTTTCGCCTCCGCAAGGTTCTCAGAGCAGTTGCACAGAGCTTGTCAGCTGCCTTGCAGTGAAAGTTCTCATTTTTTTCAGCATGACTTTTTCCCATTTCTGTACATCCCAGATCATTTGTCACTGTTAAACCAAATGTAATCTTCTAATGTGCTGCAACAGGTCAAACAGCACTAATAGATTACAATTACTAATGTCTTTACTACTTTAAAACCTAATGCATTAAAACAAGTCTTGTGACAGTCACACATGCTTATATTGAGCTTATACTTCGAACATGGCTCAGAAAATCTGATTTTATAATTGATCTGCTATTATCGTTTTAAAAGTGTATTCCTGTCCACCTCTCTACAAATCTCAGAAGCTCAATCTGTAGAAAACTGGAGCATGACTGGTGATGCAATCCACTCAGGACACCCTGGATTAAGATGATGAGTTTTGCCTGGATTACAGCACGAGTTACACGAACCACCAAAATGTGATCATCTCTGACACACAAACCTTATACCTCACATCTTATGAAGCTAAATGCATCCCTTTATAAGCTGGGCTTTTACTTTATGTCATTTAAATAAACAAACACATATTATACTAATACACATTTTCCCTTAGGTGATAAAAATAATAAAATAAATAATATTAATAGTCTAATTTGTTGTAGTGTCATGCAGAACAATAACAGCAAAGCAAAAGCAAAGCCTGGTCTGGCATGATGAAGATGGGTTATATTTGTGCTTATAATCTCACAGCATGTTTCCCACATGCTGTCAAATCGATTTTGTGTAAAACATCTGTCCCTAAACAATCAGTGTAATTCCTCTGCGAAGCATGTTTCACACAAGCGACTGAACAAACAACTGATAAATTCTCTAATAACAAACCTAAAAACAGGCCACAGTAGGCTCTTAGAGTGTGTAAAAGGTGAAAGGAAGGAAAGAAAACTTTCAGAGGTTCAATGGTAACGGGAACTGCATTGTCTTTGGCTTGAAATAATCAGAGGATGATGTGTTTGAAGCTGCTTAGTGTGTGACTTGTGATTAGCTCAAAGGTCAACAGAGACAAACAGAAACAAAAGGATGTAGATAAAATAGTACGCCCACACTAACACACATTCCTCTGACTGCATTATGACTATAATTCTCTCTCTCCATCTCTGAATCAATGTACTTTGTTTCATTGATCAAATTGTTTTTCACTTTTAGTAACTTAAACTCCATATGGTGTTGAGAATTATTGACTAAATATTCTAAACTCATTTTATTTTGTGTTGAAAACAGCAAGTGATGTTGAAGCATTGTTTATGGAAAAATACCAAGTTGGTGAGGGTCAGTATTCTTGGCTTCATTCCTAAAACACCAGCTTTGGTCAGCCATAACTGACCTAACCCCATTGACACGAAACAAGGCACTGTAGTACCCTATAAGTCCTGGCATAATAACACAATCTCAATTTGGAGTTACTAAAATAGGGAGAAATATGCCCATGAACAGCAAAAATTATCTATTGAGACATTAATACAGTTTGTGGAAATGCGGAAAGAGATACACTGAGACAAATCATGTTCAGCATACACATATGACAACAAACAAGCTGGGAGAGATGTTGGAAAACTAAATAGTGGCACTAACATGCCTTAAACAGACAAGAGTAGCAGTCAGTTCGCAAAGTTGTCATGTTGGAAGCTGGACAAATGGGCAAGTGCATGGATCGACGCTGCAAAACTTGCTCAGAAATAGTCTGAGGGACATGACAAGTGTTGCCTTTTCCTCCGAATTCCTCAGATCTCAATCTGATAGAGCACCTGTGGGATGAGCTGGACAAACAATCTGTTTCATGAAGACCCCAATTTACAATTTACACACTGCTAACGAAAAAAGTTTCAAAAAAGTACAAGTGAATTTCCTTTGTTCAGGGAAGATGCGAGTAAAACAAACAAATGTGGGGACAATGTGGCAGTGAGTACATTAGGAGATTTACAACATGCTGAAGTGAAAATATTTCATTGTCAGTAATTCCAAAGAAAACCCACTAACAAATGTTTCTGGGACATTCACCCTTACACAAATGTGACATGACACTTCAAGTGAACACAGACAAATACAAGCAGCTATTCTTCTCTTGTTGTTTGCCTTCACTGACACAGAAAAAGCAAACAACTGAGGCTATTGCAACTAGTTAGTATTAGGTAGGACTGGTAAGAGCTGCTCTTTATTTTAGTCTGAATTATATAGGTTATATATTGGTGGGACTTTTTTGGTGTCTTTTTGTAAAAAACAAACACAAAAAGCAATATACTTTTTATTCTCTTATTTTATATCTAAGATTTAAGATCAGCTCATTTTATCAGTTTATAGTGACAGAAACCATTTTCATATTCCCACCATGCTAATTCGTTAAATGGCATTTTGTCAAAACACACACACACACACACACACACACACACACACACATCAAAACATAGTGATATACTAGAGAGTGTCTGATAATATTTTTTATATTTTTATGCTTCTGACTCTACCCTATTGGACATCAAAAAATTCATATATTTTTAAATTGTTATCATAATAACTCCTGTACTAATTCCTGAATGTGCTCAAGGTCGTTTTTATCCATGACGGTCTGATTAAAATTAAACCAAACAAGGCATTTTACATGTAGCATTTAACATGTAGCAAACAAGCCTTCTTCCTATCAGCATGAGAACTCAATGCAGAACTACTGTTTGTTTTAATTTAACCGTGTTCTTGTAATAGAAAGTTACACATTTAAAAGAAAATGTTCTATGATATTTCACCTGTAAAGGCAAGTACTGATTTGCTCAAAATTGAGATATTGATGAGATATTTTTATACTGCCTTATAGGCAATTTACACCTTACTGCATATACTACATAAGCATTCATAGTATTCCCTGTTTCTCTGTTATCCGGATGTGACTTTATACCATGGTAATATATTTGAAGACATTCATGTCACTGACCCTGGGATTTTCAACACTGTGTCTGTCTTATCTATGGCCTTGGTATGTGACAAGATCCACATCCTTCTCTCTCAAAAGAGTCAAAGGAAGTGACTTAAAGTCAAAGGAAGTGATTAACTCAAGATTGAAGAACATGCTATCAGTGTTTTAGTTGCTTGTTCTCAGTGATTCTGCAGTAGATAAATAATAAAAAAATAAGCAAAAAAATAAACAATAATGTTTATTTGATAACATTATTAAGACCATTTGTGTGTTGGATATTTTTTAAAGCATCCACTGGCTTATTGGGGATAATTTTATACCACAGAAGGGACATACAGTATATTAAGATAACGAAACTGACATACTCATTTTACTGACTCATTAGTCTGCTGCATTGTTTTTAACATGCATCACCAACAAAAAAGAGTCCTTAGAGACAGCAGACAATAGTCCAGGTCTGCCGGACCCTACAAAGCACCTCTTGACTGCTTTAGCTACCCGGGATCCAATAACAGGAAAGATGGGTGGAGGCCAAGCTAAGAGAGTCACATTTCCCATCTATAATGTGGAGATTAGACCACAAACTAATCTAACACTGAACCTAAAAAGTGATGCTTGATTTATTTTGTTTTTTTTTGGGCTGTACAGTTATCATACCAGTGATCATAACCAATCGTGCATAACCAATACGGTCAACAATTAATTGTGAAAATAAATTTTACAGTTTAGGGGATCAAATTAGTCTTTAACTCCATCCTAGTTTATAATCTTTAATACTATCAAACTAGAATCGGAAAATTGTGTAGATTTTCAGTGTAGTACCAGAGATTCATCTAATGATCCTCCAGTTCCTTTAAAGTATTTATCTCTCTTGTTTCCAGAGCCAATCCATCAATGTCTGAACATTTCCTCTATCTAAACATTTCCCTCCAGATAAATTACCAGCTCCCTTGAAAGACAGAATAAAATGTATTTATTTATTTTGTGGAATTATCAAAGTAATCAGGGAGCAGTGGAATTGCTGGGCGCATGAAGGCTGAAGCTTATCAGGGAGTGGCAGGCAGCTGGGAGAGGAAGTAACATAGAAAGGAGAGGAAAGGCACAAATGGACACATTTCCTGGAGATACACAACCCCAGAGATCCTGTACAGCTTTGAAACATGAAGTATTTCACTCTTTTCCCTTCACTTTGAATTCAAAAGAAAACAAGATACAAAATCACACTGTCCCTCTTCTGCCCTGTCAGCAGGGACAAATACACCTTTGCCTATTTCATCTATTTCTAACCTCAGCACTTGTCTATATGCATGCATGATTCCTTACAGCTCTCTTTCTCTCTTACACATAGACTCACAAAATATTTAACATGAGCTCAGTATTACAGCATTTTTAGGTAACAGTTCCAATTTCATAAAAAATCTCCAGCAACAAGAATGAAATCGCCAAAACAATACACCACCAAAGCAAACAGGATTTCAATTCATTAATTTAGATTCATTTTAAGGGGAACACGGTGACTATGGGTCTAGGGTTGGGGGTTCACTTCCTGCCTCAGATAAGCAGGATGTTCCTGTTCTCTTTACACTCTGGTAGACATGCACTGTAGGCCGATTAGTATCTCTATATTGTCGATAGTGTTTGACTGGGTGTGTGAGAGTTGTATGATGCCCTGTGATGGATTAGATCCATGTCCAGGGTGTCTCGCACCTTTTGCCCGAGTCCTGGATAGGATTCAGGCTTCCTGTGGTGGTGTGTAGAATTAATAAGGCTGAATGCGATTTTTTATTTTAAATCAATTTTCTCCCTACCCTCATCAGAAATCTCAAATGTCAAAATGATTCTGCAGGAACTGATTGAACACCATAATATCTGTACCATGCTGGTGTGAAATAAATCATAATGTACATTAATCATATTGAAATGATTTTGCTCATGAGTTCAGTGGAGCAGAAACAATCCCATTTACTCAGCAGTGGCAGTGGTTGAAAAAAGAGACGCTTTCCAAATATACAATGATGTCTATTGAGGTAATCTTTCCTATATATATATACAGTTGAGGCCAAAATTATTAGCCCCCCAGGAATTTTGGAACATTTTCCTAAAGATCTTTCCAATTTTTGCAGCATTGATAAAACTTGATATAATCAAACATTCACCAGTGCTATTTAGTAGCTTTTGGTACATTTTGAAATATAAAATACATTTATAGGCTTGCTTTATAATCAAATATAGTGAAAATGGGGTGGTCAAAAATATTAGCCCCTTGTGAATATTTGCTTTCAAAACACACCCAATTAATCAATCAGCTTTCAAAACACACCAAATTAATCAATCAGTTTTCAAACCACACCTGTGCAGTCAATTGGCTTCCTAACAACACCTGGGCATTCAATCAGCATTAAAGGACTCCAAGGAACAGGGCACTTGAACACATTATTGGGAGAGACTATTTTTACTCACCATGCCAAAGACAAAGGAAATCAGTCTTGAGCTCAGAAAGAAGATAGTGGAGACTCATGATAAGGGGGAAGGTTATACTGCCATTTCCAAGCGTTTCACAGTGTCTAGAACCGCCGTACGTTGCATCATTGCCAAGTACAAGGAGACAAATTCTGTAAGAAACAAACCTGGGCGTGGTCGTAAGCGCAAGATTTCAAGAACCCTGGAGAGGAAAATAGTCAGAGATATCAGCAAGATGCCCCGGACATCTGCCAAGATGATTGTTGCTGACCTGGCCTCTTCTGGAGTTGATGTTTCAAGGAACACAGTTGTGAGGGCTCTTCATCGTGGTGGGCTTCAGGGCCATCGTCCCAGAAGAACCCCTTTACTCAAACAGCGGCACATCACAGCTAGACTGAGGTTTGCCCGTGAACATTTGAAAGGTAAAGATGAGTTTTGGGAGTCTGTGCTTTGGTCTGATGAGACTAAACTGGAACTGTTTGGGCACATGGATGTTGCTTATGTTTGGTGAAGAAAGGGTGAGGCCTTCAACTCTAAGAACACAGTTCCCACTGTTAAACATGGTGGTGGCAGCATCATGCTGTGGGGCTGTTTTGCAGCTTCAGGCACAAGGAGCCTTGTTCGGGTGCATGGCATCATGAAAAAAGAAAATTATGTTGACATTTTGAGGGATAATATGCAGAAATCTGCTCGTAGTCTAGCCTTAGGTCAACGCTGGGTCTTCCAACAAGACAATGACCCAAAGCATACATCGAAATTGGTCCAACAGTTCCTGAAGGATACCAAAACCAAGGTCCTGGAGTGGCCCGCACAGAGCCCAGACCTCAATCCTATTGAGAATTTGTGGTGAGTGCTCAAAGTCAATGTCCATGCTCGGAAGCCATGTAATTTGGACCAGCTGGAGCAATTTGCAATGGAAGAATGGGCTAAAATCCCTCAGGAAACCTGTGCCAACCTAGTAAAGAACTACTCTAAGAGGTTGTTGTCAGTTGTGGCTCAGAAAGGGTTCACTATTGACTATTAATGACCGGGGGCTAATAATTTTGGACATTTCATTTTTGCCCTTTCTTGTTTCAACTCACTATTTCAATTAAATATCCTAATCAAACTTAGTGGAGATTTTGTCTTTGTTATTTTGGAAACAAATACACTATAAAACACTTGTTGTTAATGGTCATTTCTATGGAGAAATCAAGAGTTTTGTCTAATTTCATAAGGGGGCTAATAATTTTGGCCTCAACTGTATATATATATATATATATATAGAGAGAGAGAGAGAGAGAGAGAGAGAATGACACAAAGAACTGCAATGGAGGTGCAGTCTGTCATCAGGTGAGAAGACAAAAGGTATTTTGAAAAGAGCTCATGAGAAACAGAAAAGTGACAAAGATGGAACATGTGGACAAGTAATAAATTCTGACATAATGGAAGTACATTGATTCAATATTAAATGGATGTATTGATATTTCCCCCAAACAATACCCTATACACTTCATGAAACAAAATCCAATAATTAAAATGGACAGAAAGTTAATAAAGTGGCTGGTTTTCAATTAGTAGTGTAAGGTAGTTTTGTAAACTAAGACTGCAATGAGGGTTGATTGATTAAAAAGGACACAAACTGTATCAGGAGACCTTATTTATAGTTTATGGGTGAAAAGGGTATTATAGGATAATTACAGAGCAGGAACAATACATTTCTTTCATTTCTTAGTCTCTAATTTCACAACCCTCAATCCCAAAAGACTCAGACGTGGCTTACATTCACTTCGCTGTTGTATTTTCATCATGTGTAACCAGATTCTATAACTCTTTTGTATTTCTGACGCACCTTTTGTATTCATGCTACTCATATAAATAATTAAAAACTGTCCTACCACTTCAGGACTGATCAGTGGAATTGATAGCAATGGCAATTTACAACATGACTGTTCCCACAGAGTCAATTTAAGATGGATCTCTGAGCAATTATTTAGATGAAAAACAGATCACTGCCTGCTCATGTCCCAGACTAATGTGTAAAGATGGATGTCTGCACTGCTACTGTTTGTCTTGCACGTAATCCACATAATAAACACTGTGTGGCCACACAGATCAAGCCTTTGATCAGTGAGGGTAATTATGGAAGTCATAGGGTGTGTTTGTGTGGATGAGAAGAGTCTGTCAGCAACTTTATCCTTCATCTCAAATTCGCACAAATGTGCAGCATTCCTTTGAAACAAAACATGTACATCCTCAAAACTAAATACGATTTACAGTAAAATGGAGGTTGATGCTAGAATGTGCACTGGAATATAACTGGAATATAGCACTCAGACTGCTTCCTTTGCTAAATGTAGTTAAACAGCCAAAAGATTTTGAGTAGTGCTGAAAAAACTCCCGAAGGTTGAGTGCATTTCCAGAGTGAGCAATATCTAAAACACAAACTGCACAAGCACACAGAAAACCCTGCAGCTCTCGTCATCCAGAGAAAAATGTTTTATCTAAACAATGTTTTATCACTTCATCTAAATGTGAAGTGATCTTTGCGGTCGAGTCGCCTTCTCCTCTTCTTCCTTTTTCAAGTATCCAAATTCAACACCTTATTTCTGAATTTCGCAAATCATACACGCTGGAAAAGACCGCTGATTAAACCAACCTGAAACTGTGAACTATTTCTTACTTAGTGTGCAAAAAAACTAAATATCTGAAACTACAGTAAAATAGGTATTACATATAAGTTATTCAAGCTTAATGATAGAATCACAAAGCTGTGACTTCATGGGTAAAAACATTCGCCAAAAAAAATCATTTCCATGCTAAGCATTTACTATCTGATGCTGGATAGTTACATTTCAGCTGTTCACATTCTGTGTGTATGTGTATGTCAATAAATCTGACATGTATGTGACGGACTGAATTTAAAACTCCCTTCCCTAAAACACTCCAGTGACTAACGGATATAGGAAAAGAAGGGGGAAGGGAGGACATGTCCACCCAGCCAACCATACCATGGAGACACACAGATGCACACACTCTTCAGAATGGACCCCCAGTGGAAACATGCTTCTTTGTCCTCCGTAGATTAAAGCCAAAAAGCTAATTTACTGATACTTTGCCATGCCTTCATAATCCCTGAAGTAATCCTCACCAGCTTGATTAAGCAGACAAATCTAGAGCTCAGTATAAGTAAGTACATGTGATTTATACAGCACATTTAATAACAGATTTTAATGACAAAGTGTTTTAGAGATTTGATATACAGTCAGGTCCATAAGTAGGAAAGTGCCACAACTGTTGTTATTTTGCTTCTTTACACCATCACAGTGGATTTGAAATGAAGCAGTCAAGATGAGTTTGAACTGTATGACTTTCAGATTTATTACAACAGATTTAATAAAAATATAAAAACATAGGAAGCCATTACAACCATTTTCTACATAGTGCCTCTATGTTCACTGGCTTCACTGGACAAGTAAATTTGATGATCGCACAATGCATTGGTGAAGAAAAACCCTGTCACAACAGGAATTAGTTGCATCCTTGTCAAAGTCTACAAACAAGAGGCGTTCATGGATGTAAATACAGAGGTTTTACCATAAGATTCCCAATTGTGGAAATGAACAGTTATGGAAAAAGATTCTTTGTACAGAAAGCAGGCTAACTTGTACCAGAATGTTGGGAAGAGAAGATGATGGTGAAGGAAAGAAAGAGCTCGTGATCTAAATCATACCACATCATCTGATATCTGAAACAGCCACAAATGAGCAACGACTGAAGACGGTTGTAGCAAAGGCTTAGCAAAGCATCTGAAGAGAGTAAACTCAGCATTTGGTGATGTCCATTGGTTCCAGTCATTGACTGAAAAGAATCCAAATATTGAATATAAATCATATATATATATATATATATATATATATATATATATATATATATATATATATATATATATATATTATGTTAGCTTGTCCAATTACCTTTGAGCCTGTACAAATGGAGGGAATAAAAATGTCATTAAATGTCTATAATTCCTGGTTAATCCAAGATTTTTGTTGAATCCTTAAAATTATAACTGAAAGTCTACACTGTACAGTCTACAACCACATCTTCACAGCTTTATTCAAATCCATTCATACAAAACAGTCACTATCACTTATGGATATGAATGTACATTGCCATAAAAATACAGCATTAAGCACAAGTACATATTTATGCACGCATCTGTATAACAAAAAGCCAGTGGTTGCTGAAATAAATACCATGGAATGTATCTACATACTTTTCCTGCAGAAATAAACATTTTTCTTCTCTTTCAGATGCCAAGAGTGGAGGAGTAAAAATCTGGACATTTAATATCAACTGATATTTTTCCAATATTTAAATATGTAGTACTGGTGAGCCTGTAAACAGTTTAGCTTCAGATTCCTGTTTCTGGCTGACTGGAGCAGAACACACTGGGGTCTTCTAGGGCTGTAACGAGTGGTTATTTGAGTTTTCATAGCTTTCCTGTCAGCTCAAACAAGTCCTCTGACTGGTCACAGAACTACCATACACTGGATGCTTTTTTTTTTCGGTTTTCCACACAATAAAGTGTAAATACAATAAAGCTTTTTGTTGCATAAAAATCCCAGAAGTTCGACCATTTCTGAAATACTCAACCAAGTTTGTCTGGTATCAACAACTTGGACACTGTTAAAGTTACATTTCTTTAATTATAACTGAATAATTACCTGAAGCACTTGATCTCCATGAAACTACACACTACACTGTACAAATAAGCAAATTTTCTGGTGTTACTATAGATGGTGAGTGTATGTATAAATGTCAAATACAAATTTCAAATGACTCAAACCGATTAAAACCACTGACGTTCCACTGCGATTGATTTCAGCTGCAGAGACTCCAGGTCTCATTAGCATGCGTCTCGTCACCTTTCTTGCCAGATTTCTCAGTTAGAGCAGGTTAAGGGTGAAACTGTTCAAACGAACATTTCACAGATTTTTCATCAACCGCTTAATTATGTATAACACAGTAATTAAGGCCTGAATTATCAATACTGTCAGGATAGACAGAGTGGCCTGATCCTGACAGCCGGGGCTATTTTTAAATGAGACAGGAGAAAATGAGCTCCCTGCTGCCACTTCCTGCAGATTATTCCAGATCACAGTGCGGAAATGAACAGCCTGTGACAGGTAGTGACAGCAAGGGAATACTCGCCAAGCTTTAATATGGGGCTATACAAAGTCCTACATCTGGGGACTGGAGGATTATTGTTTTCAAGAGTGTTTCTGCAAGTGTCAAAAAAGAAAGAGAGGAATAGAGAGTACACTTATATACCAGATTCCTATAATGATGAAATGTTGGAAAGGCACATACAGAGATGGAAAATGACACTATAAATGTTGACACTATATGTTATAATCATGCCTAGATGTCACAAATAAAGCCCTATTCGGACGGGATTAGTTTTACACGGGGACGTGGAGTAATGCAATTTTACCTCAGGACGTCTGTAATATAAATTGACCACTTCGCACGGGACAAGACATCTCAGTAAAACTAGCAGAAGTGGGAGGGGTAACTCGCTTTATGCACCACAGTAACCTCCTTGTCGTCATGTGCGTATGACGTTGCTTCCTGTTATCACGTGCGCAAACAGACAACATGGCGCCTCTATGCTTGCAAAACGCGCCAAAAACTACTTTTAAACAGGAAATGACGGAATTTTACCGTACATATTTACAGCGGGTCTATTCGGACGGGATTAGTATTACCTGAGGTAATTTTTCCGGACCTTTTTACAGAAGGTAAAAGTCGCCGTAATCTTTACTGACAGTGTCCGTAATGATTACCGAGATGGCACATTCGGACGGGACTAAAATCACCGAGAAGCTCTGGTAATAATTACTTTACCCCACGTAAAACTGATCCCGTCCGAATAGGGCTTAAGAAACATATAGTAGTAACAACAGGAAGAACATTTACCTGACACAGGTCCTGAGCTATGCAGAAGCTTTAGTGTTAGTTCATAAACAAATACTGGAATAAAAACCTGAAAATAAACTAAAATGCCTGGAAATAAAGAACCCATTTCAGATGAGGCATAGCGGCACTGCCTTAATGACTCGATGGCAAAAGTGAGATAAATCAATAACAGTAATGATCAGTCACTAATGAACTAAGCGCCATGCATTCAAAATGTCAATAAAATTTAGAGGAAGAGGACAGATAAGTTATTTAGTGTCAATTACTAGGTGGAAATAAAAATCATCCTACAAGTCAAACACATTATGAACACTTGTAAAAACTCCAATCACATTTTGCAGACTAACAAAATGCTGACTTTTTGAAGAAACTGGAATGTGCAAACCACAAGATCCTACTGGAAGTCGGATGATATGGTGAGAGGTAGCTCGACTGCTTCAAATCCAGATATAATCCGCAACTATCCTGCTTTGGGTTTACTCTCACTTGGCGCTTGAAGACATTGTGTGGTCACTAATACTCTTAGAAATGTACTGTAGCACATTGGCCTATATATAGAGACACTGCTCATATGAAACAGTTTCAGCTCTGAGCAGCTCCTTCAGTGACAGACTGTTACATCCTAAGTGTCTGAAGGCGTGATACAGACAGTCTTTTCTCCCTGCTGCTATTAGACTTTACAATCAAAGCTGCTCCCAGTGAACCAGTCACCATAATACACACTGTTATTACTGTTTAACTGCAATAATAAACAATAACAAAGTATTTTAAACATGTGCAATAACAGAAATTTTGAAAAATGTGCAATATTACCTATGTGCAATATGTCTTCAGTGTAACCACTACTCTTTTTATACATTTTTGTTTTTGTATATACTGTATATTATATTATGTCTTTATTCTTTATACTTTTTATATATTTTTGCTGCTGTGACAGAGAAATTTCCCCATTGTGGGACGAATAAAGGTATATCTTATCTTATAAGACACACACTGTAAATATTCTTACCCACTTTAAAATACATAAAAACATTTTTTTTTTAAATCAGGTCAAACTTTAGAATGGGGAAAAATGTTCAGTTGCTTTAAATGTGTTAGAGTATATATTCTGGTTTAAGTATTCCGGAAACTGCTTGGATCTACTTACACACACAAAAGTCTTTAGATTTTACCCAGAATGATGCCAAAAAAACAGTTCCGTGGCGACAAACGCCTTGTTGATGAGAGAGGTCAGGTGAGAATGGCCAGATAACCACTTTTTACAACTGTGTTGTAAAAAGGCAGATCAGTTCAGACAACATGTCTCTGAAGCAGAAGGACTACAGAAGAGACAGCAGTACAGCACTGGCCACAACATTTAAATGTGAGGCAGTAAAATAATCCTACTGTATGTGCTTTAAAAATTTTTGCTCTTATTTCACATTTCATATTGCAATGATATATTGGTATTATGTTCATTTGTGCAGCATATACTGTACTTCACAAAAAAAAAAAGCCCAAATTTACAAGCATGAATTTGAGAAGAATAAATCAGCTGGGATTTAACATGATGTTTGGAGCATTTAATCCTTTCAACTAGAGAGAGAAGGGTGTAAAATCACAGCACAGTGCCAGAGGCAGGCTTTAAAGATCAATGCTTTTTAGTGCTATTTTTCTCTTATAGGGCACTGTCCACTTAAACACTAACAAAAAGGATTTTGTGTGTTTTGGCAGTGGAAATTGCATTTGTCCAATAAATGAGTCTGTGTGATTTTAGGGAATGATCTGACCTCTTGAGTCTCTTTATTGAATTATCCTGAGCTCTTTCCTCAAATCATGTAAAGAAGGACTCAACCTCGAATATTTAGAACTTGTCAGGGGGTCAAGACAATATTGCAACACTGAAATGAAAGTATTGATCGTCACGTATGTCACCTGGGACTGTGAATCTGCCCGATGCAAGCGTGACATCATTCCATTGCATCATTCCAACTCTTCTGAATCTGAGGCACAGGTCTCATAAACACCACGATGTAATTTAGAAGCATCATAGCTGAGATCCCATAATTACGATGCAGAATGAAAATGGGACTGAAAATGACTGTTATAGAGACCAGAACACAGACCTAGGTTCAGGAAGCTCTAGTCAGCGTTGGTTTGTGTGTATAATTATGTATAAAGTGCTTAGAGGTGGTGTGTGTTTAGCTCTCTACAATACACAGAAATTGACAGGTAAACAGAATATCTCTCCCTGTCAAGCTAGTACACAGTGACCCTGTGGGCTGGCCACTTTACCCAGAGTGCTTCACGATTAGTGAACTAGTGGAATGATGACATTAATGAACATTGCCGTGAGTGGCACTGCGGGCTTGCATCTGAGTGACACAATGTCTTTTTCCACATGACTGACTGTGAAAACCCAAAGCAAACAGGGGCATTAATACCAGTGTAATAACAGAGCCGATACCTGCTGAGAGATTGATGACTTGTATGCTATATTTGAAGATAAACTATGTGTTTAAATAAATCTATTAGATTTATAGTAAACATTAGCAGCACTACAAAGATATTTATAACTGCATGGAATACGAGGCATTGCACACACACATGCGTCAACACTGAGTTTCTAACATCAATGAGTTTCTGTACCAGTCTGAATTGTGATAAATGATAAATTACTATTTTCTTTTTATTTCCTTGAGCCCACTTTTTTCTCCATAACGCATACAAAGTTGACCTTTTTAAACACCAAAAATTCTATTTCTACTGAGTTATAAAGACATTCAAAAGTCACTGTATTTTATTCTTTGCTATATGCTTTTTTTTAGCTGTAAGTTCCAATAATTAGGATATTAGTGCTGAGTAACTGCTGACACAATCATCAAATGACTGAAAAGAAGCATATACAAACACAAAACAGGCATTCTGGCCCAAATGTGTTTTTTTTTACTATTACATATTTGATGAGGGTATGGCTATTTGTACATATTTGTCTATTTGGACTATGTATATGTACTATATGAACAAAATATGGACTATATCAGCTTTAAGTGTCTGTATATGATTTTGCTGGATGACAGTGAGGGTAGTTTAAAATCATTTAAAAACTTTTCTCATAGGAAATGATCTGTGGGATGTTCCAGCAGACTGCAGCAACAGCTATAGGAAGTTTATTTCTCTCTCTCTCTCTCTCTCTCTCTCTCGCTCTCTCGCTCTCTCTCTCTCTCTCTCGGACATTTTAGAAACATGGGTATGAAAATCAAAATCACAAAAGAGTCAAATCAAGCAAAAATGAATGTACATGTTCAGGCAATGCTATGCCTCAGTGTTTTCCCGTTGTTATAGACCTACACCTTAAAATGTACTGTCAGGGGTTCTGTTACATCAAAGTGCCAAGAAAATTTATGAATCTCTGATGACATCATCAGTGAAGTCCTCACACACTATCCATGACTTGTTGAAATGTTTAAAATAGCCTCTAAATACTTTATGACATTTGTTTGCCAGCAAGAAAGTTTGTGCCATCTTTAGTCATTGGCAAACAACTGCACAACAACTTTAGTTGCGCAAATGAATCTGTCAGCAGCAACAGTTAGATGCAGCAGAAACTCATAAGAACTTTCTCCTCATAATCAAGATAAACACCATGAACATGCACTGATGACCACTCAGCAATTACTGCTTACAAACAGAAGAAGATAACTAGAAACTGTGTGTGTGTGTGTGTGTGTGTGTGTAGCAGTCCACACACCAGGATGAGTTTTGGGAAAGTAGCCCACTGGATTTCTCATGACCCCTGTCCCATACTGAGCATGTTCCTCTAGGGACACAGAGCACAGAAGGAGAGGAAGAGAGAAACTTCTCATACACGTCATGGAACGTCCTGTCACTTTTCTCTTATTATGCCTTGATAAGTCTGATACAACTGAAACCAAATGTCTATTTTTATGGGTGCCAAGGAAAAGATGATTTTTTAGAACAAACCAATATTTAGAACAAACCAAAAATAACTAGTTATTTTAAGTCTTGTTTTTCCTCATTTCGCTCTGCACAACTGAAGTCTCCAAGATGTCAGTAAGAGCTTTTGTTCAAAACCACATTAAGCCATATAAACACTATCTAAAGAAGAGGATCACAACAAATGTTGACAAGCTTTCTGATAAAGATTTAAAAATACCCAAGCCACCTGGCTCACCAGAACAACTTTTTCCAGCAGGAGCAGCAGTATTAATGGAGTCAGAAACTGCAGAGGTCCAGAGACCAGCTGTCTTCACTCATGGCATGGATTCTTGGCAGAAGAATGCTGGGCAAGAGCCAGTTTATATTATGTTAAGAAATGAGTAATTATAGATAAGGAGAGGCTGGTACAAGGAAGTGCAACCAAGATGCTACCTTAGTAAACATTTCTGAAATATGATTGACTAATGAACAGTGAGCCAATTCAATTTCCCATTGTTACGATCCCAAACGGTGTTTAGGGGTATGGTTGGGATGTAACAATATGAAATGATAATAATGATAGTTAGATTTCTGGTGTGCATGTGGCAATCAACGACAAGGACAACAAATAGTGGGCAAAACCTGTCTCTATTATCAAGTGGTGGTGAAAAAGGTGATAATATTTATGATATCTACAGAAACAAGATAACAAAAGACAGAAAGGGGAAAAGAGACATGAGCGGTGCCAAAACAAAGAAATAAGCAAAAAAAAACTGCACTAGCTTGAACACAACCCTCTAACCTGAACTACAAAAGAAAGTAATAAAACAAATCTTCAGCGTCGATGACGCCCTAACTAACCTATACTTCCTATTCAAACAAAAAGGTACAGAGGGTGGCACGCGCTCCTAACCTAGTGTGTCTAATACAGAAAAGCTTACCTACATGTTGCACAATGTATGTCACGTAACGTGCTCACCTGTCCAGTTTTCCCCAATATAAACAAAGTCATATCCACAAAGCGAAGAAACACAAGCATCTAGATGCAGAACGAGTGACCCGCACGAGTCACATACACAAAGTGACCCTCAAGTCACATACACAAAGTGACCCTCAAGTCATATACACAAAGTGACCCTCAAGTCACATACACAAAGTGACCCTCAAGTCACATACACAAAGTGACCCTCAAGTCACATACACAAAGTGACCCTCAAGTCACATACACAAAGTGATCCTCAAGTCACATTACACAAAGTCATCCTCAAGTCACATACACAAAGTGATCCTCAAGTCACATTACACAAAGTCATCCTCAAGTCACATACACAAAGTGACCCTCAAGTCACATACACAAAATAACTAACAAATTGGGATACATGAACAGTCTGACACTCTAAAACCGAATGAACAACAATAGAGCCCCCTAACAAATTAGCACACGTCTTCTTTCTCCTTCTGTTTCTGTCTCTGTTTCTGATTCTAATCCTGATTCTGATTGATTGGTGGATCGACGGGTGATGTCACACAGGATAATGAAGATTGACAGGAGGTGTCCAATGGTAGGGGTCTGAAAAGATAGATAGTGGAGCAAAGAGAGAGAGAGAGAGAGAAAGAACAAACAAAACACCGAACCCAAAAACATAGAACGTAACACCCATAAATGGATCTTATCCAGCCATTTATTTATCAATGCGGGGGACACCGTGGACAGGATGCCAACCCATTGTAGGGCACAGTCTCTCTCTCTCTCTGTTTCACACAAACACACACACAGTTTTCAAACTGACGGTCTTTCTACCAAACAAAATCTCCTGACAAGGGAAGGAAGCTGAAGTACCTAGAGGAAACCCCCCTGAAACATGGGGAGAACATGCAAACACTGCACTCACAAGGTGGAGGTGGGAATCAATCCTCAACCCCAGAGGTGGAAGGCAAATGTGCTTACCACGTAAACCATATGAACGCAAACGAGCTGTGCTCAGAATTAGCCGATCACGTTCAAACTGTTAAACTCATGTTCAAATGTAATTATACACCTGCCATCTCTGATGTGATCTCTGATAATTCTTCAAATAACGAAAGATCAGCTGTTTGTGTAGGATTTTACTGACAGCTTCAGATGGCACTGAGGAGGAGTATTGGTCAGGAGAGGGGATTTCCAAAAGAATATCCAAAACAAGAGCATGCATTCAAAATAATCATTAACAAGTGAAGAATTTGGGGCACCACAATAACATTATCAAGATCAGGACATCCCTTCAAAAGTGAATTCATGAATTTACTGAATTAAATAAATTTATTGTAATGCACTTCTACAAAATGAAAATGTAAAGTGTGAAATTTTAATGTAGACAGTGTCATTATGATGTACCAAACCATTTCTATAGTAACATATACTGCAAAGCTTGGATGAGAGAAAGGGGGATGGGTTAATGAATAATATCTGTTCAACAGAAAGACGTGTGTTATATACTACTCGTTTCTCCATATAAACACTGAGGAAAGGATTAATTGTCTCTTTTTAGTTTTAGTACTTTCGTGTGGTTTTTGAGATAAGAGAACCACACGCTGGACCTTTTGCTAATACCTGGCAACCCTGGTTAACGAGATTACCTCAAACACTGTGGAAGGTATAACTGAACCTGCTAGACTGTATGCTCTACATTGTCGACTCTCAATTACACGATTGCTTTAAAATAATTCACTAGATAGTAACCTAAAGAATAAGCCAGTGTGACAGCTGCTTGAATTCATTTTGTTTTAGACTATGTAGATATTAATGTCGATCTTCCCAACCACAATCTACGGTACGCTAGATAATGTCTGACGCCAAGAACATTCTTCAACTGGGCAAACTTACACAAGACCACATCTTAAAATGTTCACTTCATCAAAAGTCAATTAGATTTGAGAAGAAAAATCAAGTCATTTAGATTTGCAGCACACAACATGTCATTCTCAGGATCTAGCATCATTTTAATAACTGGATATCTAATTTTGACTAAATCATGTATTAAAAAGTAAAAATTCTTAAAAAGGAATGAAAAAAGAAGTGAGCTTTTCACACCTTTCCTTGTTACAAAGAAACCATTACTATGTATTTCAGTCCGAAATAGCCAACCATTATTTCTCCAATTTCCTGTATCCCAACAATTATAGTGGTGACGCTGTTCTTCCTTCCTCTCTTTCACGATGCTATTATTCTTCTTTCCGTTCCAAAAAAACAGAACAGTGTATAGCAGGACACACCTGCAAGTAACTAAGTTAGCATTTGTGTGTTTGCATTTGTGTGTATAAAAGAGCATATAACAGCAGCCAAGTTCAGGCTCACTGCTCATTTATTAGAAATTAAAAAAGAAAAGAAATACTGTTTGAATAAGTAAGTAATAAGAGGTCATTATATATGGCTCATTGAAACCCATCTATTGCGTTGTAAATGCTTTCTGTACTTCCTAGTCTTCATTACTTCCCACAGGCTATGGAAATGAGTCCTTGAGTTATTCTTTCCCACTGTTTTCATGAAACCAGTGTGATATGGTAGTGAGGTAATGTGTACATAGAGGTGTTTTGTCAACAGACTTTTATGATGGTGTGCACACTGCTCATGAGAAAGCTCTGCAATCACATTTTTTCTCATGCATGACAAAAATATGTTTGAACATGGATACGAATGAACATATTGGATTGAATAAATTGTTAACTATTGTATTAGAGCTGAATGCGTATTGCATGACAGAGTGAGTTTTTTTATATAACACAAATGAAATCAGGCCTACACACCATTAATATTAAAGATGACATCGGTAAATAACCGATCAGTCATATATTCTGTATTCCTATTTAATACTCGTACTGTCTATATTGTATCACATCTTCTGTACTGTCTTGTATAGTCTGTTTTGTCCTGTCTTGTATAATCCAAACTAAACGTAAAGTATAGTGTTATTTATGTCTGTACTTTTGAGAGTCACAAACAACTGGAACCAAATTCCTTGTGTGCGTCAACACGCTTGGCCAATAAACCTGATTCTAATTCTGACATGATGCGATCGTTTTTTTAAAACCGATACACACAAATGTATTACAGCTAAAATCACACAGCTACAAACAAGGCTTACACAAATCCACAGCATTGCTTACTCACTCTTTTTTGTTAAATGTTTTTAAACATTAACATATAACATCTACATGACTTTCCAAAGGACTGTGTGAGGAAACCAGAGTTCCTTGAGGAAGCCCTGGAAGCACATGGCCACACTTATATATATATATATATATATATATACACACACACACATTAATTCCAAAAATATAATACAAGCAATACAATACAATGTGGATAAAGTGTGTCCGAACCATAATAACTTCTTACAGAGAAATGTTTTACATTAAAAACAGTTAAAATATACACACTAAATGTACAAAAGGTTTGGGTTTCAGGGTGACACCCAAGAGACAAGGGTACAATTCAGGGCAAGAACTCGTAGAAATGATTCAGTAAGTCAAGTGAATTACATCGAGGCAGATATTATTTTAATCATAGTGGATTACTATCCTGACTATTTCACTATGATACTGTGCACACGGCCAATGTGTTCACACACTAAAGCCCTGATGTTTTTGTGTATTTTACAGATAAATACAGGTTAACACTTACCTGGGAAAAGACTCAGCAACGTCAGAACATACAGCAAGGTGTCGAGTTTCTCCCAAGTTCGACGCTCCATATCTCAACACCACAAGTCCGTCTGTTCTTCTTCTCCTGCTGGTTGATGTTCGCTTTACTCTAACAGGCTTGTCTATAACTAAAATGCTAATTTTAATAAACAACCTGTTTGGTCTAAATGTCTTTCTGTGCTCTTTTAAACAGGTCCGTTTCTACTCTGTATAGAGATCTGACTCCTCAATGGAAAAGTCCACACCGCGACGACGACTCCGACAAACAGACTGTAGGTCTTTTTATGCTGTAGAGGTTTTTTTAAGCTTGAACTTCGACCTTGAAACCCAGGCGACAGAGTACACCTTAACAGATAAGAGCAGTTCTGGTGTGTAAAACGTTACTTCAGCGGACCAGAGACAAGCGGCACCTGCGTAAAGAAGCCACGCCCCCGTTAGGGTGATGTCACTAGCACCGCCTCTCCTACAGGTAGCGTTGTATTATAATAATAAATGCAAAGCAGGAACTACAAAACTGATCAGAATCAGAATCAGGTTTAAAAGATTTTTTTTTTTTTTTCCAAAAAAACGTATTGCATTGGTATTATAATCAGCTCAAGGTTTTGGTATCATGTCATCATGTCAGAATCAGGTTTACTGGCCAAGTGTGTTCACACACAAGGAATTTGGTTCCAGCTGTTTGTGACTCTCAAAAGTACAGACATAAATAACACTATACTATACAAGACAGGACAAAACACACTATACAAGACAATACAGACGATGTGATACAATATAGACAGTATGAGTATTAAATATGAATACAGAATATATGACTGATCAGTTATGTACATAAAGTGTGAGAAGTGCATGGTAGTGCAAATAACAGTGTTATAACAATATTATCCTTAATGTATAATATGCAGCAGCAGTAGTGTGTAACCTATACTGATGATGTGATGACTGACAGTTCTGATAATGCAGTACTTATAGTATGTATCAGTATTAACTGAACAAAAGCTTTCTTCTTGATCAGAATCAAACCCAAAGAAATCTATCACATAAATAATGAGTTATGAATCACTATAATTAATCATTATTAATCATTTAACATTATGAGCATTGTGGATGCAAGTGATTTTTTTTTTTTATCACAATTTACATCTCTACATTTGTGCTATCTTCAGTCTTGACACTGCTATAGATACTCTAACCTTTGGCCCAGCCGCCTGCTTTATGTCTCTTCCTGAGCCACTGATCAGGACAGGCTGGACTAATGAACAACATATGAACATGCAGACCTGGCTTTAGGTGAACTCTTTTCACTGCTTTTTCACCAGACTGGCTAGTTGCCATAGAAACAGGGTTTAGGCTGATGTAGTGTGGTGTTTGCTTAATAGAGGAGGATGTGGTGTGCTGGTTTGCTGTTATAAAGAGAGATACTGTTGCTTCACTGCTCAAGTAAAACTCAAGAGACCTCGAAACCTCTAATAGCTCAAGCAAACACAGAGTGGGATTGCAGTAATATGGTAGCAGTCACTACGGGTAAATCACCTTTAGAAATATTTTTGTTTCCAAAAAAAAACAAGAATCATCAAGGGTGTCCAATCTTTATCCACAAAGGGCTGTTGTGGGTCAAGGTTTTTAACCCACCTGCTTAATCAGTAGATCTTAGCTTTAATAGATGATCAGTTTTCACATAAGAATGAACACCTCTGCTATGTCTTTATAAGGATCCATACAGCAAATGAATATGTGACAAAAGTATATTCTAACAATACTTTGTGTGATTTCCTCATTTCATCAGCTAGAGAATACCTTGTATTATGTTATACTACAGAGCACACCTTAGACTCGTTACTCATTGACATACTTATTTAATACTTATTCATAGCTAGTATGCATTTGGGTTTCAAATGCTATTCAGTCAGTATTATCCCATTTGCATGGCAGGGAATAATGATGGAGAATATGTCAGTGCAGTGCTATAAGCTTATCTTTCATGGTGTGTATATGTTTGTGAGTACTGGGCATAGGAAGACATATAAACCTTATAACCTTACAGCCAAAAGCAAAATATTTTAGAACGCATAAACAATCAGTGAGAATTATCATACAGTACATACTTGTGTACACGCACACGCACGCACGCACACACACACACAATATATGTATGTATATATTTGTAACTTGAGTATCCTCAAACAGCATCCTGTATTGAAACTTTTATTAATACAATGTAAAGCATCAATTATCTTATTTGAACACATTGGGAAATATCCTGGATGTTAAATTGACAAGGAATAGCTTAGGAAATGTAATTCATGATGTCCATATTGTAAATTCAGTACATTATAAACTCTCCAAACACTTTATTAGGAACACTATACTATTACTTGGTAAGGACTCTTTCCCTCAAAACCTAAATTCTCAATGATATGAATTTGAAAAGGTGTTGGATACATTCAGTTAAGGCTGGTCCATGTTCACATGATTGCATCACACATTTCCTGCAGATTTCTCTGTGCACATTTTTCCTGCTCTGAATCTTCTGTTCCAACACATAACAAAGCTATCCTACTAGATTCAGTTTCAGTGACTGGAAAGGCCAATGAAGAACAATGAGCTCAGTGTCATGTTCATGAAACCAGTTTAAGTTCGATATGATTTTTTTACTTTGTAACATGGAGCATTATCATACTCGATGTAGCCGGTAGAGGATGATAAACAACGGTAAAAAAGGGAGGGATTCACATGATCAGCAACAATACTTGTATATCTGTTTACGTGATGGTTGATTGATTTTAACAGGCCCTCATTGTCCCAATTAAACATTTCAAACACACTACACTACTTGCACCACCCTTCACTGTTGACACAAAGCAGGTTGGGTTTCATGGATTCATGCTGCTGGTGGCAAATACTGACTGTTTTTTGCCTATCAGAAGTAAAAAAAGCCGATGGTCCTCTCCTGTTGTAGCCAAGCTTTTGACATGTGCATTCTGAGATGTTTTTTTCTCACCAGCAATGCATGGAGTGCTTTTATCAGTGACTGTAGCCTTTCTGTCACCTTGTCACACAAAAAGTTTCTGATTGCGGAGCTGCCGTATAAGTGTAAAAAAAACGAAAAGTTTCTTTCATTGAGTTGTTGCAGATCCGCTGGTGCTCTTGGAATACTTGTATTTTTATACATAATACTTCCTTAACAAAACTTTTTCTTCAGCTGCAAGGTTTCCCAATCCTGTTGATACAAAAAGTCAAATTCATTAGCTCTCTTTTGTATTGCTTCAAGGTTTGGTAGAGGTATTAGTGATAATAGTCTGTGTTTGGCTGATGCCAAATATCTCCACTTTTGTCTTCTCTGTCCAAAGGACACTGCTATAAAAATATATATCTTTTATCTGGATAGAATTCACTGCACTTTTAATTCCTTTTTGGATCATATTGTGTGCATTAAAGCATAACTTAAATCTTAACATTATTAACAGGATCACACAAACTGACATACGGTAACGTGTTCATAAAATTTGAAGCTTTTCAAAACAAATAAATAAATAACTTAGTTAATTAAAATAAAAAATTAACCTCACTTCACACTTCAAAAGGGTAAACAGGGAAAGCGTTTTTTAATCATTCATTCTCATTGTGTTTGTTTATAGTAACGTTTAATGCTACCTACATTTTGTATTCTGTTCTTTTTTTCCATTATTTTTTAAATCAGAGTATGCAGAAAACATACACATCACATTACCCTAACTAAACTTACACAATCTTTTTCCATAGTCTCTTAACCACATTCTAATTTAGCCTCAAAACATATTGGAAATATATAATATTTCAGATGTATTACAGCTGTAAAGCTGAGACAGATGGAAGGTGCATCTTAAAACAGAACGTCTAAAATTTGGTAACAGGAGATAAAATACCTTATCTGGCTTATTAGGATTCTACTGCCATCTGCTGGACACATAATGAATAATATTTATTGTGCACAAAAAAGTACTGCTTTTTATGACGTCATAAATAATTTGTATGATCGTTATTAAATAAGCATAAACTATTAAATGTTTTGGTAAAAATGCAATTTATATTTGAATTTGGGGATATTTTGTTTGCTGAGGCACTCTTTGTAGAGTTGTGTACACAAACTGCTACATTGCATAAATATAAACTATTTATTCAGTGGAAGCATTTGCCATTTGACCATTAAATTGAAGATAAAAACATTCAAAAATGTGTTTACACGATCAGGTATAACATTATGACCACTGACAGGTGAAGTAAATAACACTGATTATCTCTTCATCACTGCACCTGTTAGTGGGTGGGATGTATAAGGCAGCAAGGCATTATTTTTTATAATAACAAAATATTTTACAATATTTTTTTCCTCAAAGTTGATAAGTTAAATGCAGGGAAAATTAGCAAGCATAAGGATCTGACAAGGGCCAAATTCGCCAGATCTCAACTTAATTGAGTATCTGTGGGATGTGCTGAACAAACAAGTTTGGTCCATGTAGGCCCCACCTCGCAACTTTCAGGACTTAAAGGATCTGCTGCTAACATCTTGATGTCAGATACCACAGCACACCTTCAGGGGACTCGTGGACTCCATGCCTCGACAGGTCAGGGCTGTTTTGGCAGCAAAAGCAGGACCGACACAATATTAGGAAAATGGTCACAAGGTTATGCTTGATCTGTGTAAACAATATAGTCAAATGTATGCAGACAACTGACCTTCACATCTGTGCAGAGGTGGGAGTAAGGCACACATGTGCAAGTCACAAGTAAGTCTCAAGTCTTAACCTTCAAGTCTCAAGCAAGTCCGAGTCATTTTTTGTGAGAGTCAAGTCAAGTCAAGTCAAGTCACTGCTTTATGTCAAGCAAGTCAAGTCGTAGCTTGAGTCAAGCAAGTCACTGGCAAGTCATACAGATGTTTGATGATTTAACTAATAGTATATATTAAACAAAGTTAAATCTACAGTATTTATGGACTATGAGTTTTATTTGCAACAAAAATGATTATATGCATTTATTTTTAAAAGGTGTCCACATACAGGTGAGTTGTAAATACAGTAAAAATGTAAAAATGAATAAAAATCAAAACTACAAAGAATAAGATGTAAATGTAACTGAAATAAGGCCAACATAAAAGCATGAAAAGTTTCAATATGCCTCAAACATAGCAGAAGAGAGAGAGAGAGAGAGAGAGAGAGAGAGAGAGAGAGAGAGAGAGAGAGAGAGATGATTGGAGTGAGTGTAATTTATTAATTAAAGGGATAGTTCACCTAAAAATGAAAATTCTGTCATCATTTTCTTGATGTCATGATGTTACAAACCTGTATAAATTTCTTTATTTTGATGAACACGCATGTAGATATTTTAAGGAATGTTTGTAACCAAACCATTCATGAGCCCCATTCACTTCCATAATGGGAAAAAAGAATACTATGGAAGTGAATAGGGCTCATGAATGGTTTGGTCACAAACATTCCTTAAAATATCTTCCTCCGTGTTCATCAAAACAAAGAAATTTATACAGGTTTGTAACATCATGAGAGTGAGAAAATTATAAAATAATTTTTTTATTTTTGGGTGAACTATCCCTTTAAATTGAATGTGTGTGCGTGTGCATGCGAGACAAGAATATGGCTGTGCTTGCAACTCTGAAGTTTTTTATATTTATATTTATGTTTTTTATATATATGTGCATCCCCATAAACGATCCATACGCTTTTCACTCAAAGACTAACACTGAAGACCAATTATAAGCGCTATTGCAAAAAAGCTGACATTTCCACATAAACAGTGACCAACCATTTACACTACATGGCGCTTGCAAAAAATTTAATTTGATAGAACTTTGTCATTCAATTGTGAACGATGTGGTCGCATAATGCTGTTCTTCTCTTCTCATCTTGCACAAAATCCCGGTACCCGAACTTAATTATTTTTGGTGTAGCGCCTTCCATGTTTCGTCACGACTGTTAAGGTTTATTAGTTAGTGCGCGCGCTCCCTCTGCTTGCCTACTGCGTCACGTGGTTAGATTACGCTCTTGCGTGCGTTTAAAAACAGATTTAGATTTAAAAACAAAATAGACAAAAAAGATCAAACAAAAACAAAAAACAAGTTATTTCGAGTCATTTAACTCAAGTCCGAGTCAAGTCTCAAGTCATGAATGTCAAGTCAAAGTCAAGTCGAGTCTTTTTTTAATATTTGTCAAGCAAGTCTCAAGTCTCAACTGTGCGACTTAAGTCTGACTCGAGTCAAGTCATATGACTCGAGTCCCCCATCTCTGCATCTGTGGCTCTTCCCAAACTGTTACTTAAATTGGAAACACAGTTGTCTAGACTGTCTGTGTGTGTTGTAGTTGTCGAGTGACCTGTCGTGAGCCCACTGAACATCTGTGGAATGAACTGGAACATTGACTGCACACAGACCACTTCAGCTGACATCACTGCCTGACCTCACTAATGCTCTTATGGCTAAATGGACAGATCATGGTCTAAATTCTAGTAGAAATCCTTCCCAGAGGAATGGAGCTTATTATAACAGCAAACAGGGACTTAGTCTAGAATAACATGTTTTAACAACAACATATAGGTTGGATATTGTCTATCTTAAGCAAAATTCTGTTTTACATACTTTCTTTGCAGACAATGATTACATTTTGCTTTTAAATTAATAAATGGGTTTAGTTTTACATTCATTTACTTTCAGTAAATTAGCACGGTGGACAATACATTTATCCAAATCCTTGTATTTGATATGCTATTTGTATTATACTTATCATCACTCATCTAGCATTTTCACAACATTTGCACAACTAGGAGCTAGCAGCATAAAAAGTCAAAGGAAATCACTGTGCATGTTCCTGTGCAAACTGGGCTATTACTTCTTGATGTCATCTATTGTGATTAGAAATTGTTTCAGAATTCCATTTACTTCTTACTAAAATAAATAAGTCAAGTTTTGACGAATATTCTCACTGAATTGGAATAAGAAATTTCGAGTTTAAAGTGTCCTATTTATTTAGTTTTTCTTCCATTCATGTAAACAATACTGTGATCTGGAAACAGTTATACATAAAGACACTGTGTGAGTTCACAAGAAAAAAGAAATATAAACAAATACTGATATACTGAAAACATCTGAATGCAATTTCCTGAAAATGCTGGAATGCTTAACATCAATATTCATAAATATATATTATATAGAACTCTACAGCAATAAACTTTAATTTCCCCTCATTTCTTTTCTGATGGGAAATTTCCAAAAGTGCCATGTCTCAGCATACACTTGAAACTTTTGAAGAACTGGTAGGATGATAAAAAATAAAGGCAGTTTTAAAATGTATATGGCATCGTCTAGACGCCGTCAGGCCCGCCATTTTAACTTCAACAGTTCAACAACTCCCTGATTAAGTCTACTGCAAGGGAGGAACATTAACCTTCCTGAACACGTTCAACTGCTGTTACAACTGCACTGAAAAGATCTAGATGCTGTTTGGTTTTAGCTCCAGAACTATTCTTTGCTGGCTGAAATATCTAGAGTGAAAGCCGAGCTGGGTCAAGATCTCTTCAGTACAGTTGTGCAAATCTGTTTGTCACAAGGTGTCCTTTTTGTTGAACTTCAAGGTGTATCCAATTGCAGTTTCTAAACATTCCACCAGGGATCCAGCTGAGAGAAAGTCCAGCTCCACTTCAATAAATTTAATGTACACGGAAGAGGAGTCCCCATCCCTGGAGCAGTTTTCCTGCAGAAACCTGGTAATGGCAGGCTCAGGACGACTGCAACACTTCCCTGAATTCTGAAAGTGCTGGAAGAGGCATTGCTGAAGCGTGCGGTCTTCTGCTATGCCGAGGTAGCAGTAAGTTACTTTGGATGGAGTCCTCCTCCGCTTATTTTCACTCTCACCAAGTTCTCGTTCTTGTTCACCGGCTAAAGAACCACAGTTTTCTGAACTAAAGCTACTAGTCTCTTCCCCTTCTTCATATCCGATAGCGTACAGGCCGTAGGTTTTCGGAATGCCACCAGGAAGCAGGTACTTGGATCCGTTGCTGTAGCCTGATGAGCTCGTTTGTGCAATAGAAATCCAGTCCACCTCCATGTGGAGCTCCAAGCAACGCGCTTCACTGATTGTGATGTCCAAAAACTTGTAATACACATTCTTCCAGTTCATCTTCTGCACCTTGGTCATGATCTCCCTGCCCTCTGGCTTTTCCGGGTTGAAGTACTCCCGAAGGCGTTTCCCAAGCGGTACCTGGGAGCTGATCTCTGCGTAGTGGTAGCGGATTTCCTCTCGCCACCGTGTGTTGTAGCCCACGCCGAAGATGGCCAGCTTGTTGGAGAGGTGCAAGCGTGAGAAATCTGTCCACGTCTGAAAGTGCTCCCATTTGACATCCACTGATTCCAGGATGCGTATCACATTCTGCATCACTTCTTGACGCCTGCAGGAAATCACAGGATGATGTGGGCTTTAAAAAAATATAAACAAAAAATAAATCATCCAACCATCTATCTATATCAATAACTATCTATCTATCCAAATAAATCTATGAAAGCTTAAAATCAAATATGCAGGAATACACATTAGCATGTATAAACAGTGGTAAGATTTGTATTGTAATACACTTAGTGATTTACTAAAGAGTAGACAATTCTAATAAAAAGGCACAATAGACAATAACAAACAATCATTACTAACATGCGGGTAGCAAGCTTACCACAAGCCTATAATACATATCATGTCATGCTGTAATATACATTTCCATCTCAAACTACGATAGGAAAATTGCACAAATTTTTCAAGAAAATGTTTGAGTTGCATCAACAAATTAGATATTTCTCTGAATTAGCTATGTAAGAGGAATTAGCTATTCAAAATAATGGCGATAGGATATATAAAAAAAAGCTGAAAAGCACAAAAATGCTAAATCTACAGTTACCAAAACTATTTGCCTCATTGAGTATTATAGAGTGTCTAGGGTACGTCCTACTTACTGGGCATGCTCAGAAGCCTCCGGTCTTAACTGTAGAATTCGATTCTTTGGAAGTTGAATTTCCTCTGTGAAACACATAATAAAAAAATTATATTAAAAGTTACACAATTATAACTTACATAAAAAACTACACACATCCTGTTGGAATAAAGTAATGCTGTTCGTGAACTAAAAGAGAACACTTTAAATAAACATGGTTATATTTTGTTCTACTCACTCCCTTAGACTGAGAAAATATTGCTTCATCTACTATGACTACGCTGTTTTTAAAACTTCAAGGGTTTTTGTTTTTAGCAGTGGACAATAAGGAAAAAATTTATTATCGTTTTTATTTTTGTCATATGATTTTACAATTTCAACAATACACAATACAGTGATGCTTCGAGATACGAGTGCTTTGACATACGAATTTTTTGAGATACAGTACGAGCTGTGATTCGACCAAATTTTTGTCTTGAGATACGAGCAAATTTTTGAGATACGAGTATCTGACCCGCCGCCGCCGAAACAAAGATCCCCAACAACCACGTGTACTCTGTTTCCCCCACCTCAGCTTCCCGCGTCTCACTCGGTTAAAGCCTCCTGTCCACTGCACGTGACAAACGGCGGTCGACAAAACGGAAATCATTCATTTCCTATGGAGAGTCGCAAAGGCGCTGCGTGAGGTGCCGACCATCTGCGGATCCGTAATTTTCGGATTCGTTTTAAGCGTCGGATCTGTTAAAAAAATGTAACTTGTGCGACTACACCGCATCTGATATGGCGACCGGACAGGTTTTTATTAAAACGACCGGCAGATGTTAGTGAGGAGTGACAAAAAAAGCAAAAACAAGTGAAGAGAAAAGCAATGAAGAAAATTAAGCAAAATGAATGTAAAAAAAACAGAAATTGTTGCGTGTGTGTCGTGGACAGCTGATTAACATCTGATGCACGCTTGACGACGTGGCCTGCCAAAACTAACGCAATGCTTGATTTATGTTCGTTAATTTTACTGAAGTATAGTTAAGTTCCATTTAAATGTAAAGTAGCATTAAGAGTGTACAGTAGCGAGTAAGTGAACGAAAGCGAAAGTGTACGTACAAGACAAAATTCCTCCTGTTTACTCCTCCCTCAACCTCCGTGCGCATCTTCCGTAAAGTAAAACCAGTTTATTTAACATTCTCTTTTATTACTGTATGTTTTTATACAATATTTGTCATTTATAATTACAGGTACTGTACATTTTGCATATTCAAAACACAAACAAAACAACTGGAGTGGAATTTTGTGAGCTGGAACGGATTAATGGGATTTCAATTCATTTAAACGGGGAAAATTGTTTTGAGATACGAGCAATTTGAGATACGAGCAAAGTCACGGAACGAATTAAACTCGTATCTCGCGGCATCACTGTATGTATCATGATAGATAGATTTATGAACAATTATCCAGCAATACGGTAGTTTTTCAGTAATAAAATTATTTTCAGTAATATAATCATTATTCATGGGTTGAAATAATGCTCACAAAACTAGTTTATATTTGAAACTCGATTTTATTTAAGATATATGAAAATGCTGAAAAAAAATCTAAATCTTTAAAATAAAAAAAAGCAAATTAGATGTTTCCTATTTGTTTGTAATTATGTTTATTATTTTTTAAAAGAAAAAAAGATATAAAAATATCCATAATGTTGTTGAAAATAGTTGGATAGTTTATTATAATTATTATATAACCAATCCTTGTTTGACAGATCATTTACTATGATAAATAAATAAATAAATCATCAATAAATCCTCACAAGCCTTGATTGCTCTATTCAATGCAATAAACTACTGAATGGGCAGCAGCATTTGTTGTTTCTTCGCCCCATATAGCACTGCATGCAGTTTGTATTTAAACTCTGATGATATATATATATATATACTTTTTTCCCCTTTTTAACAGACTCACTTGCAATACCTATGATCCTTGCACAGATTACATCAAGGCAGATGGAACATCATGGACAACTTGAACACAAAAAGTGGCCAATAGAAAATAAAAGGTCAAAACATGTGCTCTTCTTTCTGGGGAAAAAAAAAGGAGGGAATGTTTTTATTAAATAGTGGTCACATTGGCTGTGTGCGCTTCTCTTCATGTCAATTTAGCACAGTGTTGCATGAAAGTAAGCCTGCAGAGAGTTTCTTCTTATGCCCAGTACTATATGTTAAAGCGCTGTGTATAAGAGAATAAATGTTGACTGGAAAGATCAAAGACTGACTGGGAAAGATATACAGAGCCTAAACTGGTTTAAGACTTGTTGACCGGCCACAGCGATTGCATGCCGTTCTATGACGTGCATACCACCTTAATGGTTGCGGCTCTGGGTTATTGATCAGAGGTTAGGGAGTTCAAGCCCCAGCACTGCTAAGGTGGCACTGTTGAGCTCTGGAGCAAGACCCTTAGTCTTCAGTAGCATGAGTGATACGGTCTGCTCTGAACACCTTTTCTTTATAGCATAACAGGTAAATTAATCTTCTTATAATATTAAACCTTTTGTATTATGTTACTTATGTTCTCTAAAACTGTGTCCATTGTTAAAAGTGCTATGCAAATCAATTTGAATTGAATTAAAATGGTGTAGCTTCAGATTCCTGCTTTTCTATTCAGCACAATTGTAGAGAGTTTTTATTCTAGTTACCACAGCCTTTCTATTGCCTCAAACCAGTCTGTCCATTCTCCTCTGTTCTCTTATTATTTCTGAGGAACTGCTGCTTACTTTATGTAAAAGACAGTTGTGTGTGAAAATCAAAGTAATTCTGCAGTTTTGGAAACACACAAACCAGTTCATCTGATACCAACAACCAATAAAGTCACTAAGATTATGTTTTTAACCCATTCTGATATTTAATCTTAAAATTAACTCAAACTCTTGAACTGTATCTACATGATGATATGCAGCCTGCTGCTGCCACCTGATTATATAAATTGGTGTCAGCATACTATCAGTCATCCTCTCTGGTTTAAATTATTCTATATAAATATATATATAAAACAGCTTTCTGCAAGCTTATTTTCAGCTTACCTTGCAAAATATACAGATTACAGTTTACTTACCAGCTTCTATCTCTCCCTCCTGGAAAGCAGCAGAAAGGTCCTGGCTGCACCAGTCCTCTTGGGGGTAGTCCTCCATCGTGCTGCCATCTGATTCCATCTCCTGATAGAGGCCACTGCTGTTAATCAGCACAGGTTGGCAGCTCTGAGAATCCCAGCCACCCTGGCCGAACACCTTCTCCAGCTGCTCGATGGAGTAACTGCTCTTCCTCTTCCCAATGCCGTGCTCTTTTACGCGGCTATAGCATCGCCGTAATGTCTGTGAGCAAAAAAAAAAAAACATTCCCTATTAAAGATTACAATAACAAATTTTACTTAGAAACTACCTGAGGATTTAATGACCAGCACTCAGTATACTGTGCCCTCCATAATTTATTAATGTGTAGAACAACGAATTAAAAATAATATTTAATCATTTCCACACAAACAATAGGTGAAGCGGTTTGTTAAAACAAAAAAGTTAGAATTTTTAAAATAGCATTTTCCAAATAATAATATTAATAACAATTATAATTTTTATAGTTTTTTTTAAATAGTTTTTTTATATTTTATATTTTTACAGACCCAAAATTAATAACAACCCTAATAAATATGTTAAATTAAAATAAAATTGTCATTCTTTGGCAATGAAATACTGCTTTTCAGTCATTAGAAACTATGTTGATGATGTTAACTATATTCTGTTTTCCTGAGGTATAAACACGAGGTTGCGCACATGTTAAACCCCTTTGTTGTACATAATACACAATTGTTAAATCCTTTTGTACCAACACAAAAGTTGTCGTTGGCCTGGACACATAAGGCATTGGATTAGAAAAAGGTACACAAGCAGGAGAAAATATGATTAAGCACAATTAATCCCATAACAAAAGTTTAATAAATTTAAAATAGAAAGAAATTTGCAAGGAACTGGACCCAAGAGCGATGACTCAACACAATTGCAGAGAATGGTAAATTGAAAAAAGTGTGAAAATTGCAATGGATTAATTGATCCTTGTGGCTGTCAAATTTCAAAAATGTTAAATGCCACTTTAACAAAGGCTGTTGTAAAACTGCAAGAAAGAAGCCTTTCCTGACAGCATGAACTACACCAGGCTTCATTAGAATGAACCGCGTGTGTTGTGGTCAGTTAAAACCAAAAATTTTTTATTATGCAAACCTTCAGAATGTTTGGCTGGGACTGTATACAAGCAAAAGAACCTGAAACCTGCTGTAAAAATATTGGTAGCGTATTGATTATTTGGGGATGTTTTGGAGTCAGCTGGTTTAAGGACTCGTGATACCAGGCTATTTTAGCACAAAACTTGGTTGCTTCTCTGAAGAAATTAATACCTGTCGTCTATGATCTATTACCATATAAGTTTCTATAGAAAACGTGTTGTTTGAAATGGAGGTGGAATAATACGAATACATAGTAGCTTAAGATGTTTGGTATGGAGGAGTGTACTAAGATCCCTCCATAAGTGTCTCGAAGCTTCATAATTATTACAGGAAGAGACTAAGTGTTAATAATCTCAGCCTAGTAAGGTGACAAAAATGATTAATTGTAACGCTATGTTCACACATATAGGAACTTGCAGTGACAAATTAACCAGAGATCATCCATTTTACATGGGAGCTGGCAACTTCTGGCGACAGGACCGACAGTGAGAGTTGGTAATTAGATGTAGGTATGTCCAATGACATGAACAAATTTAACTACCAACAGGAGTGAAGACAGCAGAGCACATGAGATCTGTGGCAAAGAGCATACACTGCTTCTCCTTCATCTCATATATGATATGATGCATATATACACTGGTGAATTTTATATCCCAATATCATTTTATACACTGGTGAATTTTATATCCCACTCCAGAAATGTTATTTTAGCTTCAAGAAAACTGTTTTGGATTACACTATTACTATGGCAACCAGTAGTAAGAAGAATTTTTGGCAACTTCATAAGTATGGTGACTGGAAGCAATAAAATCAATAAAAAGATGATTCAGAATCCAGTGCACAATATGCTTAGTACAACATGTTAAAATAAGTCCTCTCTCTATCTATCTATCTATCTATCTATCTATCTATATATATATATATACACCATTTCTAAACTAGGTTAAATCACCTAGGTTAATTATCTTCCATTGAAAGTGAGCAGCATCTGACTGTCTTCTTCACATCTCAAACAGATCAAAACAGTGCAAGATGTATCATCAAATAAAGTTCTATAGAAAAATTAATTTACTATATAAATAAAACCAGATTCACACCAAGTTCACTACAGCAGGTTATCAGGTACTGCATATACTCACTCACTCTCACTCATCTTCTACCGCTTATCTGAACTACCTCGGGTCACGGGGAGCCTGTGCCTAACTCAGGCGTCATGGGGCATCAAGGCAGGATACACCCTGGACGGAGTGCCAACCCATCGCAGGGCACACACACACTCTCATTAACTCACGCAATCACACACTATGGACAATTTTCCAGAGATGCCAATAAACCTACCATGCATGTCTTTGGACCGGGGGAGGAAACCGGAGTACCCGGAGGAAACCCCCGAGGCACGGGGAGAACATGCAAACTCCACACACACAAGGCGGAGGCGGGAATCGAACCTCCAACCCTGGAGGTGTGAGGCGAACGTGCTAACCACTAAGCCACTGCATATACTGTGGAGGGGATTTCATTACAATACTGAAAAGCAGTCACTAGCTTTCAAGTCATTTTATAATGATGGTAAAAGTGTTTATTTTTTTTATTATTGCACATTTTATTTGTAGGTTAGTAGTTAATAATGGGGCAATAATGAATGACAAAGTTAGCAAGGAAATATTACTTTAGTCACAGCCCTGTATTTTGGGTTTGACATCTTCAACAATCCATAAAACAGACACACCAATATTACAGCTAAATACTGTTAAAGGGCTGCATTAGCCTGAACGCTGAGTGCTGCTTGGCTCCTCTGCCCATTTGACAATACCTTCATCCTCTCCCTGCATTGAGACGGAGTCCTGTCATATCCGAGCTCTGACAAGGCTCTAGAAACCCGCTCATACATGGCCGGTCCAGGCGCCTTGCCGGAAAATACAGTCCCTGCAACTTCCAGCTGCTGCATGCGGGCTTCTGCGAGTCGTTCGTTACCCCAAACGGCGATGAGCGCGTTGGTTTCAGATGGAGTCCATGACATGCCGCGACACACTGTGAAGCCGCCGCCGCTGCCAGCAACACTGCTGCTGTTGTTGGAGGCAGAGGCAGGGCCGCCTCCGGCCCCCAGTGCTGATATGGACACATTCAGAGAGGAGAATCTGTTGGGCGTTGAAGGGTCGGAATGGTACTGGTTGCCATCACTTAGCTCGTCCGAATCGGGAGACGGGAGCTCGGTTTTAGGCATTTTTAGCGGCGCCGACCTCTCAGGAGAGCGCTCGGCGTTACTGGGGGCAGCCATCTTTGCTGCTGCTCTGTTGCTAAGAGGAGGGGTAGAGGGAAGAGGGAAGAGCGCGCATGCGCATCCGATTCGGCCATGGCAGCAAGTAACGGACGATACACACTGATTTTTTTCTTTTCAATTCAATACCTTTTACTTTAAAGATTAGCATATAAGCATATTTATAAATATGGAATAATATGCGAAATACGTAATAAAGTTACTCTTTAATTGCAAAAAAAGATCATACAGAAAGAAGGTAAATTATACATTCAAAATAAACAATACACAAACAGACAAACAAACAAACAAATAAATAAACAAGGTTTTTAAGGTTCAAGAAGTTTATTGGCATGGTCAAATTGCTAGAGCTTTGGTAACTTACATTATATTAAATTACATTTACACACGTTTACACACAATTAAAAAAGATAAAATGATAGCAATAAGAAGGAAAGGGAAATGATTTAATGAATGCCAAATGAGCAAAAAAATCTTGCAATGTTTAAATAGGTCTTCCCGGGAAACCAACCTAATACATGTTATAGAAAAAAAACCTTTCTATGTGTAATGATGATGATGCTACTAAATGCAAATACCTGTATATGTAAGCATATGGAGTTTCTTTTCCCACTTGGCAGCGCAGTCCATTCATCTAACTCAGGCTGATACACATAAATGATTTAGGTTGAATTATGAATAATGTAGGAAAGCTAAAAAGACTTGATTATATTCAGTTAATATGCACTGCTTGTGTATACAGCATTGTGATGTAATGAAGTAATATTTATGTATCATGTATCATTTTTTTTTTTGCATATGTGACAATGTTTATATACACTGTACCATGTCTTATTTGCTCATAAGCTATTTTTATAACCAAAGTTTGATTGAAATACATTTGATATACTGTGAAAGTAAAAAAAAACTGTTCAAGGGTAATCTTTTTTCTTCTAAGAGATGACGGCCCCCCCTTTTCCCCCTATATCCACGTTCTTTTGCATTTCCCAATGTAAACATTTGTTTTGTTTTATTATCAAAAAGTTTCTGAGCATTTTCTGCATGTTAACAGTGTTGCTGTTCTCTTACGTTTTGTGGTCCTGTTCCACTTGTTACTCTTGTGCCATGACAGGACTTCACAGACCTGGTTGCCTGGTTTGAGTTTGCTGAGGTGTGTCCTAGTGACTGTGGAAGTTTGTTCTTGTTTGGTATCAGTGTATATCAGCAGTTGTGAAATGGGTTTAAAATGTTTCCCTAATTGGTGTATAATTAGGGCTTGTTGTTGCACTCTATTTCGGCATCAATTTGTTTGCAGTGGGGGTTTCTTGTGGGTCTGACTTTTTCTCTCTTTGTCATGGCATGTTGTGTTCAGTGAGTCTGTACATCATCAGGACCTTTTTAGTTTAGGGTCTCTCTCTCTCTCTCTCTCTCTCTCTCTCTCTCTCTCACTCTCTCTCTCTCTCTCTCTCTCTCTCTCTCTCTCTCTCTCTCTTTTGGTCTGTCACTCACAGTAAGGATGAATGGCAAAGGATGATGGTGACAGGATTGCATCCTGTTTGATAAAAAGTATAAGCATACTTTATCAATATATTATACATTTTGTTAAATGTTTTGTTTAAAACAAAGCATCAGAATCAAACATATCTTCATATCAATTGGCCAATCTCTACTAATAGATGGACTTGTGTTAGATCGTAGAAATTGTTAACAAAAATATTAATGTAATATCAGTAAAGGGTGATATCAGTAAAATGCTACATTTACTACACACCATTGCCTACAACGCAATATACCACACCCAGAGTAGCTCATCACAGGGCACTAATCATACACACATCCGCTCCCTCATCATACCTAAAGTAAATTTAGAGTAGGCACTCTTCCAACTTGCATGTTTTTAGATAGTGGGATGAAACCAGATAACCTGCAAGACACCCACACTAACACAGCAAGAGCATGCAAAGTAGACAGACTCTAATCAGACCAGCACTATATCTATACTTAATTAAGTAATGATCTACATGTAGTGCACATGTGGTACAATATGATATTTAATGATCCTGGGTCAAAAATCTATCTGGGCCTGTTTAAAAGATATTAGAGTTAAACATTCATATCTCTCTCTCTCTCTCTCTCTCTCTCTCTCTCTCTCTCTCTCTCTCTATATATATATATATATATATATATATATATATATATATATATATATATATTATTCTGCACCAAAAGGGATTGACATGAGGACTGATTTTCTATTTTGCCCACTAGGCGGTGATGTCAGACTTTTTTGCAAGCAGCAGGTGAGGCAGTGGATCAGGAGAAAAATGTATCTGTGATTGGAAAGGCAATTAAACATATTAATGTAATAAATAAGCATGGTATATTGTAGAACTGGATATAAGTACTCATATCAAACTTATGCCATGGAACCAGTGGACTTGTGCTTACCCACCAAAAATGGCTTTGTAGATGTGTTCTACTGCAGGATGTACCAGAGGGTTTTATATATGTTTCACACAGTTAATATGAGTTTGGTCTCTGATATTTGTTTGGGTTTGGTTTTAATATAATAAATGCATTACTGCTACAGCATCACATCACTCTGTGTGGAAATTGGATTTCCTCCAATAAATGGAAAGATATGTCGACATTATACATCTACATAAAATTACAAAGACAATTTCAGCCTAATTTGTGATGATCTATGAAATCTTTTATTATTATTATTATTATTATTATTATTATTGTTATTATTATTATTATTATTATTATTATTATTATTATTATTATTATTATTATTATTATTATCTGGACAATAAACCAGATAATAATCCAGAGGTACTGTCCTCTGCTAATGTTTTGCTGAGTTTGTGAAGTAGTACATACAGTAGTGTTAAAAACTTTTGGCCCCATCCTGATTTTTTATATTTTTGCACGTTTGTCACACTTTAATGTTTCAGATTATCAAACAAATTTAAATATTAGTCAAAGATAACAAAAGTAAACACAACATGCAGTTTTTAAATGAAGGTTTTTATTATTAAGGGAAAACAAAAATCCAAACCCACATGGCCCTGTACATAACTTAACTGTGGTTTATCAATTTCTCTAGCCACACACTGCCACACCTGACAAAGAAATCACTTAAATAATCACTTTAATCAAGAAATCACTTCAATAAGACCTGACTGACAACGTGAAGTAGACCAAAAGATTCTCAAAAGCTAAGGCACATCATGTCAAGATACAAAGAAATTCAGGAACAAATGAGAAAGAAAGTAAGTGAGATCTATCAGTCTGGAAAAGGTTATAAAGCCATTTCTAAAGCTTTGGGACTCCAGCAACCCACAGTTGGCGGAAACACAGAACAGTGGTGAACCTTCCCAGGAGTGGGAAAATTACCCTAAGAGCAAAAATTACCCTAAGAGCGCAGCGACGACTTATCCAAGATGTCACAATAGACCCCACAAAAACATCCAAAGAACTGCAGGCCACACATGCCACAGTTAAGGTCAGTGTTCATGACTCCACCATAAGAAAGCGACTGGGCAAAAATGGCCTGTATGGCAGAGTTCCATGTTCTTTGTCCTAGCCAGATATGTCGGCTAACACTGCTAATAAAGAATAAAAAGCAAAATCACTGAGCAAAACAAACAGACAAATAAACCCCATGACATAAAATCCCAAACCACAACGATGAATAGAATGAACTGTCTAGCAGTTCATTGGCATTCCACCAGCTGTTGGGTTTATTTGTGTAGAAAATCGTAACTGTGTTAGCTGTTGGTGAGCAGGGTGATAGGAAAGCATGTGTACCTCCTGCCTGGAAACAATTCACACCTCTGCACAATAACATGGGTACATAAACAGATAATACAAATAATAAAACAGATAATACAACTAAAGCATGCTATAGTAAAACACTATAATCTGCCACAATAAAATTTTCCCATTTAAACCTTGTAGATAAAGAAATACTTTTAAAACCCTGCAAATTCTTAAAACCTGTGGTATCTAATTTAATATAAACACCAAAACAGTGTCCAAACCAAGTCCATTTATTGGCCTCTGGTAATAAGAGTTAACTTGGAAATCAAATCCTAAAGTGGAATCATGTACATGTAACCGATTCAAACTAATACTAACACAAACTAAAGTATTATTGTTTACTGGATCTGCCAAGTACCAATATCAAATACCAAAGTCATCACTTTGTGGCTACCTATAAAATGTCCGCACAGTATCATGCTCATCCTCTGGCCATGTCCATCAACTAAAAGTATCTAGCTAACCTGCTGATGCTCCATTTAGAACCACTGTTACATATGTAACATTCTATGTTACTCACTTATGTTACAGGTCCCTAGGGTGGATTCCTTCTGAACTACTAGATGCAGTATTCCAAACTTAGTGGTGGTTTACTTGGTGGTTAGTACATTTGCTTCACACCTCCAGGGTTAGGGGTTTATTCTTGTCTCCACCACATGTTCTTTCTGTGCTTTGGGGGACTCCTACAGTTATGTCTGGTGTCTTGAGTCAAAAGTCATTCATGGTAGGCACATGCTCATCAACTCAAAGTAATTTGCTGATCTGTAACCTTCCATTAAACCACCTTATATTCCAGATCCCAAGGGCAGTTTTTCTTCTGAACTATAGGAGGAAGTATAGCCAATATATCATATGGGTTTGTAACATGCTTGTGGAGAATTACACAAAGAATAGGATTCCTTTTTTGGTATTCAAACCCACCCTAGTGTATGTACTGTATGATGCATGGAAGCAACATTTAATCAGTAACATCTGGTGAAGGTGCCCAGTGAGAAGCATATCGCCTATTCACAATCACAGAGCCTCTTAACCTGCATTTGAGAATGCCTGTGCAATCACTTATTTAACAAAATAGGCTAATGTGACCTTTATGGTCTAAAGTGCTCCCCCAAGCACACTCTAGCCAGACTGTGGACAAAGAACTGGCCTACTGAACATTCTGTTTATTAATATGCCTTTTGGCAGAAATGCTCACCTCAGCATCACTTCTGATTTTGTGCCCCATGAAGATTGATGTAATACACCACCATAGTGTTATCGATCCATTTCAGCATTCCTGGAAATGTTGCACCTGTAAGCCCTGGCCTTGCTAGTAGACATTTGTCATTATAATCTCTCTTTGCAGAGAGAAACATACTCAGGGAGCACACACATGTCCTTGTCCTGACCACTGATACATATCTTGTGATATGGCTGACATGCACCAAGCATTTAGCTGTCACTTATACTTTAAGTAACAATATTTTTTTTAGATATGAAGCTAAGATGCTTGAACACTTTTGGTAAATTGTGCCTGTGAACTGAAGCATGCTGACCCTTGTTAGTATTCCTGCCACTGTATCCTGCATAAACCATCCATCTGTTGACTGAAAACCACTATTTTTGATCAAGTCACTTAGGTGCCCAAATCTGTTTTGGTCAAGATCAATGAGTCCCATTCAGCTCATCAGGGCAGTGATAGAGATTTCAGTGCATGCAATAGTAGAACTTGGGTAAATCATCAGGTTGCATGTTTGAGCAAACAGTACAGCTGAACACACTCTTTTAAATGAACTCTTTTAAACATCACTGGAACCAAGAATATTATATTATTGTTATGTTGTTGTTTTTGACAGAAGGATGCAACAGTATTGTGCCTTCTGAACCTATCATGCTGAAAGTATTTTATGCACAGATTTACATGCAGAGTTTCATCAGTGTGAATGACTAGGAAGGTCATCGTGTTTCTAGGAGGCATTTATTTCAGCCTGAGTGTTTCATCTGCAGTAGTCAGAATGCATGTTCTTTTATGGTGCACAGCAAAAATTGATGTTAGCAATTGAAAATATCTCTAATATAGTTACTGTTCGATTTTTTACTGTTATATGATTTCAATAAACCAAAAATGTATTAAGTGTATATCTACAATTATTTTGTAATTTTAAGGGTTACATTTTCTTATTGCCAGATAATCGTTTCTTTCTAGAAATAAATGCATAAAATGGGCAAAATTATTTGTCAAGCGAACAAATTGGTGTCATATTGGTAATATTCTTATTGGAAATACACTAGATCATTTAGTCTATATTCAAGATATTTTAACTTATCAAGTGTGTTGCAGCATTATTGTGCCCTTGAATGTGCAAAAGACCTCTTTATGGAAACTGAGTTCAATCAGCCATGATAAGAGTAATATCTACCACATTGCACAATTTATTTTATAAATTCCAATCAAAATAAAATAACATATATGGACAAACTTGAGACCCAACCTCATCTCTTCCCTTAAATAACCATGAATGTTTCCTAACAAATCTCTATTTTGTTCTCTAACGCATCCATATTAATAGGCCCAAGATTCTCAGGTTATCCATTTACAATAATGGAAAAAGTTTGAAAGCAATGCTTTAAGGGAAAAGTGAAATTCAGTAAAATACATATGAATTGTTGCTGAAAATCACTGTTAGGAGAACAAAACACATTTAATAAATAATAAACATTAGGGAATTAGGGAATAAATATGTTATAATTATAATATAATACATTTACATTTTAGCTAGAGTTAGAAAGCTAGCTGTGGCAAACATGAAGTTGAACAATCTTATCAACAACAAGCCAATGTGGGTACAGGTTTGTATTCCAACCAAACAAGAGCTACACCAGATTTCATCTGTTTAATTATTTGATCTTGACCTTTAGTCGATTATCAGGTGTGGCTTCTGCTTGGTTAGCATAAAATCCTCCACTATACCAGTCTTTTTTGACACCTTGAGGCACAGAGCCTCTGGAACAGTCTCTAATTTCCAATATGTGCAGTACACTCTGATACCAATGGGACACAACCTCCAAACCATGTTATGAATTTTTTGACTACTATCCTGTATCTTTTAAATGTGAATAATGCAGTAAATTACCAATACAAATTAAGTGCATGCTGTGAGAATGATTCTTGAGAATTTGCTTATGGATCCTTTTTGCTACATAGGTGCCATTGATTGATTTTGAAAAATTAGCAATCGCTGAAAATTGTAAGTAAATCTCATGTATCTACATGACATAATTATTAGAATAGTGACAGAACTTATAGTTATGTTTCACCACTTCCCATTGCTGGAGTGTACAGAAACACCTGGATACCTCTTTAACATATGAGACCTTTCTACAATGTCACAGAGTAATGTATCACACAATATTTTTAACAAATAATCCCACTGTGCAGCCATTTGTCCCTTTCTTTTTCTCACCTCATACATGGTCACACTGCATTTCTATAATATGAAGGTTACACAAAGCTGATGATAGAATCCTCTGATTCTAAGAACCAGAAAGCCTTATTTAAGAAAATGCAAATAATTGAATAGAGTGAACCATTTACATACAATGAGGTAATGAAACTGAAACAGGTAACAACTGTGATCAGTAGTGAAGGTGAGAGTAATTAATGTTACATCCAGACTGGGGTGGAATGTGTAGTTGTGGTGGCTTTTGGATTGCAACTGTATTCAGATGTAACAGGCATAATCTCCTACATTATACAATCTAGCCAGCTAGTATGCCTTTGACCAATCTGCTGCTAGGATGGTGAGTTGTATTCCCTCATCAAACTATGCAACCAAGACTGGGTTATGTTGATAGTTTTGCACAATGCTTAGAACAGAACAGACCATTTTAAAATTTGTCTTTCATTGTCAGGTATAACAGTGTAATATGTTTTGGCCTACTCTAAGTCCCACGGGTGTTTTCCAGTGGCCTTGTCTCCCCTGGAGAGTATACTGGAACAGGATACTGCCACCCTGGGTGACTTGCTTCCATGTGTCCCCACAAAGGAGCAGACCATATGAGCACTGAGTCTTACAGTGATGTCAGAAATGAGCTCCATGTGTGTGTTGAGATTACTAGGACTAATGATGCCAGCCACAATGGTGATTCCCTTAGGTATGTTAGAGCAATGTGTCCTTGTCCCAGGAAAGTTAATCAAACACTGGAGCCATAGAAGTACATGGATGAGAGGCCTATAAATGTTAAGCCAAGACACATCTGCCATTGGAATTGAGAAGAATGGCAGCGCACAACCTGTTCCAGCATGACCGCGCCTCTGCACACAAAGCAAGATCCATGGTTTACCTAGGCTGGCTTGGAAGAACATGAGTGACCTAAGAGCACTGATCTAATCTGCACTTAACAACTTGGAAAGAATTTATATTAAATGTGCACATCAGGCCTCTTCGCCCAACATCCATGCCCAACCTTTAGTGCTTATGCAGCTGAGTGTGCCCAAATCCACACAGCCATTTCCCAAAATCTAGTGTAAATCCTTCTAAAAGGAATGGAAGCTGTTATAACAGCAAAGGGGAAGAACACAATATTAATACTTTAGGTATTTTGAATTTGTTGTTCATTACATTTCATTACATAGTGTGTAATTCTTATTAGGTCTGAGATCTTATCTAAGGGTCAATCTGAGATGTAGCACATCTCATCTCTAATGGTTAGGAGAGAGGTAATCACAAAGGATGCCTTCCTTACCCTGGAGTGCATTACTTGAGTAAGACGGTGTGGCCTCCCGATAGACTTTGAGCCTCAAGTTCTTCTTACCGGTTGTGAGATCTTACCATGAGTTGTTCCACTATGGCAGTATGTATTGAAAATAAACACATACTCGCTATTAAAACAAGTTGTTTGATAGTGCATGTTTTCATTGATTTTAGATAATAGTCAACGCTCTAGACTCTTATAAAGGTTATCTGAGGAGTAATGATAGAACTTTCATGATTTGTTTAAATATTTGCTAACCTTCATTGATTTGGATTTTCATTTATATGGACAGTTTTTTGTTTGCACCAAATTATTAGATTTTGCATCTGAGTGATGTGTAGATATCCGTCAGTGAATGTATTTCCCTTAAGTGGCCACTAAGGAGTGAAGTGATGCTTTTGAGTTCATTTTTGTGGTGAAGGGCTGTCATTTGTCATCCTACAGGGACTACAGCTCAATTCAGGAGCAGCTTTGCCAGCTGTCCACCACAGTGCAGTTACCTTATATGAGGTCAGAGGAGGTGACCTGTCTGAACAGGATGTTGTTATCCTGTGTGTGTGTGTGTGTGTGTGTGTGTGTGTGTGTGTGTGTGTGTGTGTGTGTGTTTGAGGGTGTACGTGTTTTTTGACAACCTCTATGTGGTTTATGTCTCCTAAAGGTTAGATATGAAGAATCAAGAGACACTGTAACCTTTAAACATTAAAGATCTTTCCTGGGCAGGCAGCTGTGATGAGAATAATGGTTCCTAAAGGTCTTGCAGATTCTGTTCTGCAGTTTAGCAATGTGCATGAAAAACTATTAGAACTATCACATGCATGGTGGACGTATACAGCAACACATACAGCATCACTACATTATTACAAATAAGGGAGCCAATAGTAAAAATAGACCAAGAGTATTCCATTCATATACAGCATTTTGCAAGATGCTCAGTTCAGCTCAAACACTCTCCCAGGAGGAATCTCAATAATATAAATCTACCACAAGCTCTTTAATATATAAAGAGCTATATATATATATATAATATGTTCATTAACATACATTTTAATATTTGTGAATGCAAATCGGCAACGTGAATCACTTGTCATGCCTATATTATACTTCTTAGATATGCACAGCCACACATACACATTAATGAAGTGAAGTTGATGCTTGCTCATGCTTAGCACTGAGACAGCATGATCTGAGCCATTCCTGAAGCACTTCTTTCTGTCTTTTGTGCTGCTATTTAACTGCTGATATTCTTAGTCTGGTCACATAGATTGCAAAGATCAGACAATTCCACTCATGGTAAATCCATTGCACTACCTTTAGGCTCAAAGCAGTCTTGTATGAAGCTTTTTTTTTTTTTTTAATAACAAATTTAGGAGAAAATTACCATGACACAAAATTGGATTTGTTTTAGTTAATTGTATTCAAAAAGAAGCTATTGAAGTAAATTGGAGCCTGAAATGATTTTAGAAGTTGCTTTCATAATTAAATGTCATAATTAAATATATCTCTTTATTTCTACAACAGTAATGGTATCCATTTATTTAGTTAGACAAATGCACACAGATGCACAATCAGTTATAAATCATGTGTTTAAATAGAAAACATAAAAAAGTGACTGTTTTTGCTGTTGTGTGCCAGAAAGCAATTTTCTTCTCATTTTGCCGTTGGCATCTTTTGGAGTGTCCAGACTGACTGACCTCCCATGGGGTCACAGATGTGTTACCTTCCTCAGTGTTGGCAGTCAGAGCTCTTCCAAGACGTAAGATACAATAATAAATACTGAAGTTTTCACGCAGCTTATCAGATGACAATGTGCAGGTAAAGAAAATGATTCAAATATCCAAAATATTCTTTGATAAATTTGTGAAAGGTTGTCAGAAACATAAGAAAGATGTAAATAAGTGGAGGTGTACTTTTTCCTGAGTGCCAGTGAGCTTTGATGATTTGAGTGAGTCATCATTGTCATCATTTTTTTTTTTTTTACATCAACCTTCAAATTTATTTTCATCTCAGTGCCCTCAACTGGCTCCAGATCGGATCATTATCATAGCAATGTGAATGATCATCATACCCACTCATCACCATGACTGAATGTAAATCAGATTGTACTGTGATTACACCAGTGTGAATCGGTATTAAACACGTCCAGTAGCATGTCTGTTGTTGTTTAAGGAAAAAGACAATGAATATAATGTGTTATTGAATGACAGGTTTTTTTTTCTTCCCCATGTGACACAATTTCAGGGTTTCTTGCAACATCAACAGTATCAAACAGTTCTGTATATCAAGAATATATTAAAGTATGGATATGGATAATGGAAAAAATTTTTTACTTACATACACATACAGTTATAGTTTATTATTATATTATCTGAAATAATATGTAGATAGGGGGCACGGTGGCTTAGTGGTTAGCACGTTCGCCTCACACCTCCAGGGTTGGGGGTTCGATTCCCGCCTCCGCCTTGTGTGTGTAGAGTACTCGGGGGTCTCCTCCGGGTACTGCGGTTTCCTCCCCCCGGTCCAAAGACATGCATGGTAGGTTGATTGGCATCTCTGGAAAAATTGTCCGTAGTGTGTGATTGCGTGAGTGAATGAGAGTGTGTGTGTGCCCTGCGATGGGTTGGCACTCCGTCCAGGGTGTGTCCTGCCTTGATGCCCGATGACACCTGAGATCTCCCCGTGACCTGAGGTAGTTCGGATAAGCGGTAGAAAATGAATGAATACCTAGATAATATTTCCTTTTTAATCTACTTACAATTTTTAAGAAAAAAAAAATTAAAAAATTTTAATTTTTACAAAAAAAATAAATGACAAATAAAAACATGTCATGAACACCACTAATTATTTAATATTCATAACTTTCACTGGCAAAATATTTCTACCAAGAACAGGCCAAATGAAAATCTAAGTAGACAAATTAAAATGGCATCACATGCCAGACAAATTCGTATGGGCGGCATCCTTTATCTCATTAACTGCTGTCCTGTCTTACTGGATTCTCCTGCATGTCTTCAAACAATAGCTGCTCATCCTCATCAACGCACAGGAGAAAAAGCCCATCACAGCCAACCACCATCCCAATGTGGATTTACCTTCGTGCCTTTCACAGCTGAGACCTAGTCTCCAAGGAGCTCCCCGCCTTTAATTCACCCCTCCAGCGGTGAGGCCCAGGTGTCTCTCCTCCCTCAGACGTCAGGTTAATTCAGCCAAGGCTTTTGGACCACACGCGTCCCCTCATCAGTAGGCTGCAGCACATTTACATTACAGCCTGCTCTCATTAGGGCGATGTGGACACGGATAAAGTTAATGAGAGAAGCTGTAATGAAGGAAAGCGTCTGCTCTCTGAGGGCATCGAGGTAACCGGGTCAGGGCCAAAGCCATGTCATGCTTCAGAGGATATAAAGGAAGGTCACATGGGGACTGGCAGTGAGGGAATTCAAGTTCAAGGCCCCATGAGTACTCAGTTTGTGTTGGCATTGGGACCGTGGGTACTGTGTACTGCAATACTGTGTACTGCAATAAAGTAATCTTGTGCTGTAAAATGTTTACATCAGGAACATATGTTTACATCAGGAACACTATACTGTATACGATTTGAGAAGACAAAAGCTAAGTTTGTCAATTCTTCAAAAGACTTTTAAGTCAGCGACATAACATTACAGTCAATGTTTCAAAATATAAGTCATCAATTAAAGCCATATAATATGGCTTACATATTAAATTATTAGTGTGTGACTAAATTATTACTTTAAACACATCTACCTTTATAAAATATTATCCCTTGAAAGCAATACCCCTGTACATTCCCTATTTTGCCTTTGACTATGCTTTTGCCATATGTCATGCACTGCCAGATCTTGAGACCAAGATGGTTTTTAAAGAATGTTAGTTTTTTTGCTATATAAAATGAAGCAGATTTAAAAGAAGGAGAAAAAAATATGTCTGGTATTAGCCATATGTATATTTACAGGATAATGAACTTTGCATTATATTCACATTAGAGAACTCATGAGCTGACTAATTGTCCTAATTTACATTATAATGAAATGTCTTTTGATTAACCTAATTGAAGTATTTCAGCAATTGAAAATAACCTCAGGCCATACCCCCAGATGTAAATGACAGCATCACGGTGAAAAAAGAAAAGGTTTGGAATTACTGGACAGCACCTTCAGGTCAATTAACAAATTTAAGAAACAAGAAAAAGAAAATTTGATTTTTTTTTCCTCCTTTTTTTTTTTTTTTTTTTTTTGCTATGGAGATGTATGTTTCTACATGCTGTTATATATTTATTAAGACTTTTTTTTTTATTAAGAATTAATCAAATTCATTTATTGCCTATTAACATATTAACCACCTTAACTTTTCACCTTAACTTATGTTGTTGCTTGATATTTATTACTGGAAAATAATGTTTTTTTCTGTTTGTATGTCAGGAAATGAAAAAATTGATTGTGCCACATCACTCCTGACTTGCTGTGATACTTCATCATTGTTTAAAATTGATGTTGTGGTGAATGTGGGAGTGAATGAAAGCTTCATAATAAGGCTTCACTGGAGTGTGGTGAGTGTGAATAAAGCACTGTGGCACAGATTAATGTGTCATCTGAGCGATATATGAGTGACAAGCTGGTCAGTCTGGATAGTGTGGGTGGAGGGAGGTTTGAGCATGGCCAGAGCAGGTCTTTGGACTGTGTTGGCCCAGCTGTGGCCAAGCTGCATTTTGGCCCCTGGAGCAGTGGGATCAGGCCCTGACCCCAACACTGTCCACAACTCAATAGACCATTAGCCCCAGCAGCTGCTCTTACTGACCAGCACTCTCACGCTCAGATTTGTCGCTGCTCATTATCATGAGGGGTGTCACAGAAAGCTGAGAGAAAGAGAGGCTTGCGTAAAAAAAATTGCAACAAAACATCTTGTGCGATTATTAGTAACAGATAAAGAATTTTAATCCAACTTTACATAAAAAAGGAATACAGAAACAAAGTAATAAGAAATGCTATAACAACCAATCTTGCTCCTGATTTGAATAAATGCATGCTATTTGATTAAAATTATAAGTAGTGATAAGTATTCAAGAAAATTACTCAAGTAGAGTAAATAATAAATAGTAAAATAATAATAATAAAATAATAAATAAATTGTAATCTATTTGTAAAATTACTTTACAAATATCATTTTATATTAAAAATCTACAATTGTCACATCTGATCTATACCTGAGGATTGTATTTCTGAACAATTATGTTAAGTAAATGAGTTGTGCTGAAGTGAACACCACTGCGATCATCAGCAGTATATATAGAAAGATAATGCTAGCTAGCAAGTTAAGTAACTAGTTAAGTTAGCCAAATACAACTGGTATTTCAGTAGCTTACTAAGTTTATTAGTTACTTGTATACTTGTTTCTATATAGTATATTAAAGACACAGATCAGCTACAGATTACCTGAATCAGCACTTAGATATAATCTCCTTCAAAAGTATGTTTTTTGCTGTACGATGAAGACATTTTGGTTTGATATATAAAGATAAATATAAGATCATAGATCAGAATTTTAACTCCTCGTTTTCTGAAATCTACATGTAGAAGAAGCATAGAACTTGGCAATGCTATTGGGAAAAAAAACATTTGTAGGTAAGTATTGGAACAAATATTCCTAAAATAAATAACAATTCATATATTGTTGCATTCTTCTTTTATGGTGTTTTTCTTAGCTTTAACAAATTAGCAAATTATTTTATTTGTTTTTTGTTCCCTTCAATCTCCTCTTCAGTAGGCGAAATGCTGCTCAGTTGGGTTAAGGTCTGGGATTGACTTGTTTTGTGTAAAACATAAATTTTTCCAGATGATGGAGTCCTTTATTGAACTGTTCAATGTGTTTTTGGATCCTTGTCTTGTCTTTCTCTGTAAATTGACAGACAGTGTGTTTCTATAGACCTCTGACTCCATTCTGCCGTTACAAGTATGAATTACCTCATCAATAAAGATTAGTGAGCCTGTTCAAGAAGCAACCATGCAAACCCAAGCCATGACATTTCCTCCACTGTTCTTGACCAGTAATCTTGCATGTTTTTCATCATAAGCAGGTCTTTTTTTCTGTACACTTTGGCCTTTCCATCTATTTAGTAGAGGTTAAACATAGTTACAGAACTTGGCTAATTTCTGTATTTTTATTCACGTCTTGTGGAAGATTGTGATACCTTCAACCCTTTCCTGTAGAGGTTGTTGGAGATGTCAATGACTGTCTATTTCCATGGCTATTTTGTTGTACACTGTATGTCTGGTTGTTAATATATCAGGCAGTTTCTTTCTTTTTCAGGACATTCAAAATTCCCACTGCTTTTGCTTGATTTTTCCCTTGTTTCTCAGCTTGCTTTTCTCCCAAAGACAGGTCATCATTCATTCAATCATCTTCTACCGCTTATCCGAACTACCTCAGGTCACAGGGAGCCTGTGCCTATCTCAGGCGTCATCGGGCATCAAGGCAGGATACACCCTGGACGGAGTGCCAACCCATCGCAGGGCACACACACACACACACACACACACTCATTCACTAGGGACAATTTTCCAGAGATGCCAATCAACCTACCATGCATGTCTTTGGACCGGGGGAGGAAACCGGAGTACCCGGAGGAAACCCCCGAGGCACGGGGAGAACATGCAAACTCCACACACACAATGCGGAGGCGGGAATCGAACCCCAACCCTGGAAGTGTGAGGCGAACGTGCTAACCACTAAGCCACCGTGTCCCCCATAGACAGGTCACAGTTCTTTTATTATTCTTATTCTGTATTAAAAGAACATTATTATTCTTTTAACAACAAAGCAGTCTTCATGGGTGAAACACAGGGCATTTAACCATTCTAACAGGGCACACATGGGCAAGAAGAAACAAATATCAGTCACATGTTCCAATTCTTTTCAATTACTTGAAAAATACCATGCTCTAAGGTGTTTTACATATTTAGATTTTAGATCATTTAAACATTCACATCTAAATATTAGAAACAAAAAAATTAAAATATGATCTTTTGTCTCAGATATCTTAATACTATAACAAAAAAAAACAAAACTGCCATTTTAATTACAGTATTCCGGTCAATTGCAATGGAACAATGAGGTGAAATGTTAAGTTTTATACAGAGCTTTTACAGTATAAATCATCAAATGATCTATCTAGCTAGTCTAAGGTACTCAGCTAGCTTTGGATATTGTGCTGTTAAATGGCAAAATCTGCAGATCATTTTTTATTTTGGAACTTTAAAGCTGCTGATCGCTGATAGGTGAGGGATTCTGAGCTGTCTGCACTGTCTCAGACATTGCTGTTGTTGACTTAAAGTGTTTTGCTCCTGAAGTGTAGAATTTTTAGCAAGATAAGGTATTGTTTTAATTTGACCTTAAAATCCAATTATTTCAATTAGCACATTTAAGTAACTCAAGTAAGTATTTCAAATACAACTTAAAAAGTATTATGATTTAATTATACTAAAAAAAGTACTATTGCAATGAAACCTTTATCAAGTACTTTAAAAAGAGTACATGTAATTCATTACCTTAATTGGAAGGTATCTACATATGACATTTATAGCTCTTTTAATAAGCATTGCATCTTTTATAAAGCAATGATGGACAAGCTATAAATCAGGTGACATTGGTAGCTTCATGAAACATTCACTGTGTTTTCATTCTGTTCTTTCAAAGAAGCGAAAATTGTTGTCATTATGGAGAATATGTATGATTGTCATTTAGTTTAATATACCTAGGTTTGATTACCACTTCAGTTTGAAAGCGTTTGTTCATCTGACATATGGGCTTCATAAATAAGTGCAATTCTTTTGGAATATAATTTTGAATGCAAATGGACCACCAACTTCATGCTCTGCACACTCCCAGAGAGTATGGTGACAGGTGGACACTTAATAAAAGATTTCATGAATGCAATCACAGTCAACCCATGAGGCAACTGAGCTCTCTCGCTCGCTCTCGCTCTCTCTCTCGCTCATGCAATTAAAGACTAAGCAATACTTCAAGACTAAGCAATACCTCATAAATTTTACTGTTATCTTATGGGCTCTGTCATAAGCATTACATAATCTATCCAGCAAGATTTAATAAAATATTTATGCAATGTTTTGGATTCTGTTTTGCATGCCCTTCAGATAAACAGTAAAAAAAAAAATGAGACATTTCTTTTTCTTTTTCTAATATTTGATAGAAGTGAAAGAAAATAGTGCAGGGTATGTGTAAGAAATGTACTCTTAGCAGCCACATTCAGTTTTGGCACAAAAGACTGTAAGTCTGTTCAGTCAAGTACTTTTCATCACAATGTAAAAAAAATGCTTACTCTCTGTATCCAGGCAACGAATGAGTAGAAGCTTGCAAAAGTGTATCATCTTCCAAAAGTGCAAATATGTAACTGTCAAACATATGAATCCATAAATTGAAAGACGTCCCTTGCTCCCCATAGGTTTTAAGAAAAAAGGTAGGGAAAGTCAAAGCAAAGCAATCCTCTGCACCAATATGCTGTACATATAATAGCACACAATATGTCTGATGCCTCTGTATACATTTCACTGAATGTCTCTAACCGCGGATCACTCTTACCGCTCCACACGTTGTATAAGAACTTTATTTCAATGTTTCACATGTGCATCAGTGGAAAATGTTACTAACTATGTGTTCGAAATTACAGATATTGTGAAGAATAATCTTGCTAACCTCATAAAAATCCTAAAATAAGATTAGCATTGACCCTAATGTGTGAGTGAAATGTATAAACACATCACAGTATGTTCTTTCACTTCCCGGCACTCTAAATCTCAGCATGGTGATTCATTCATCCGACACCTTTCAACTGCCTCGTAATGAGTACGATCGGTGTGTGGAAATTGGCACACTTGCTGTCGCCTCACTTTGTATGCTGCTGATTGATAACTGCAATAAAGGCTGGAGCTGCTTCATGGTGAGTTTGCATCTGTGTGCTCTTATAAGTGGCTGCCTAGAATCCGTTGGGACTGATTCAAGATATATGTCACACTGCTAATAGTGAGATAAAAGTTGGGCCTGTAGTTTCAGAAAGATAGTAAAGCTAATGATAGTGTCTCAGAAGAGCTGAGGCTTAATATCATCAGTTTAGGCTGTGTCAGTTGCAGAAAGTTACTAGACGTTATAAGGAATGTCATTTTTAACTTCTTATTAAAACTCACTAATGAATCACATTCATATGCAGACAGATCTGCTTTGTCAGATCTAAAATGTGTGGAGTTCAGGGTGTTTTGTCCTGTGCAGAAGTCTTGTAGCATGACATTTTCCTGCAGGGTTAAAGGTCTCCAGCCAAATGTCAGTGCGCTAGGGAGTGGGCAGATGGCCAGCAGCTCTTTCTAGCTAAAGTCCTATTAAAATCAGACTGACAGATAACCTTATATCAAAGTACCCCATTTTGCCAGATCCTATATTAATACTGGGATGGATTTCTTAGTATTTTTAGAGTTACTTCCAAGTTCATAGCAACTCCAAAAGTGTCGACAGAGTTTTAGAAGATAAGTGGATTTATTTCTTAAGACTTTCACTATAAATGTGTACTGAGATGAAATTGGCTGGTTTGTTGCACTTAATATGCTTACTATTCACTGGGATTTTTTTAGGCCAGAAATGGACTTAGGTTATGGCCTGAACCTGCCAGGTCACCTGGGTATAGCTTATATACTTTTGCTCATTGGGAAGAATGCATGAGTGGTTAATAGACTGTTAGAGTAAGTGAAAGAGATGATGAAAGTGAGGGTGAAGCATTGAGGCCTGGGTGTGGAGGAGGCATCCTGCTGTGAGCCTAATTAAAAGGTGTCCGGAACAGAGGGGCTTCTGAAAAGCGCAGCAGGGCTTTGCCTCTCTTGTCTCCTTTGGTTCATGTCAGTTCTCTTCTCTTCTCTTCTCTTCTCTTCTCTTCTCTTCTCTTCTCTTCTCTTCTCTTCTCTTCTCTTCTCTTCTCTTCTCTTCTCTTCTCTTCTCAACCTTTCCAAGTTCTTATTTGCCAGTGGTAGATTTGCCACTTGAATTTAAAGCCACAGTAATTTTGTCTGTAATTTCTTTGCAATTACATTCTAAGGCCTCCTGGCTGTAGAGTGGTGTACTAACCCCTCTCAGTACCTGAAGGACTATTTCCTATTCAAGTAAAGGTCAGACTGCTCCTACTCATTGAACCCCTAATCCTTCTATTCAGACTTTGAAAAGATCAGATTGGATCAATCAGATTTTCTGTCTTGTGTTGACACATAAGTAAATGTTAATATGTTTTTGTCCCAGTTTTTCAATAGGACAGAGCTGATTTTGTATTGTCTATTGTGAATGGTGATTTTTCATGTACATGACTTTATATTTTTCATTCAAGTACATCATCTCCAGGATTGATTTTGAAGGAATAAACTACTAAACAAGACTATTCCTTATCTGTCTTCCTTTTATGTGTGGGTCTAAGGAGGCTGTTGGAAAAAAGTTGTCAGTGTGTGTAAGAGAGATATCACTATCAATGATGTGATAAAAAAAGTGCACTGCTTATAGCATTGATGTCTATTTTCCTTATGTAATATAATCCTCTACTATTTGATATCATCACTGTCTTCCTTAGAAGATGGTTAACTTTAATGCACACTCTAGTGAGTTACACCATAACTGGGAACACTTAACCTATTGTCCTGCTACACACTTCCTCTTGACTTCATTTCCTTCTCAAATCTTGTTCTCAGCTATTTAACCAAAGTTAATGTAATATTCACCTTGTTTCTGCAGGACTCTGGGAGGGTCAGAGGATTCCTTCTCTTAGCTGTGGAACTCCCTCCCCAGTGCTGGTATGTCTCTCATTAGCATGAGACCTTCATTAGCTCTGATAAAGTCTGGGGTACTGAGGAAGCTTCCTTTTGTTCCCAAAAATCCCCCTCCCAGATAATGCCGGGCCTGCTCGTCCATCATACTGTCATGGTGCAAGGCTCTTGGGGACCGGGTCATACCAGCCCATGCATATTCAACCAGCCAACGCCCCACAAGCCGCCTAAAGCAGGACAAATGTGGCCCAGGTATCGCGGCCAGTGGCATGCGCCCCCACCCATATTAATGCACTAATAAAGAGGCAGCAGATTCCTCCTCAGTGATATGTCCCACAGGACAAGAAGGATAATTAAAGGCCTCATGCTGTATATGAATAACAATCACTCACTTCCACAATAGACATGGTCATGCAAAATGACATAAGAAATATGACACCTCCTCAGGATAAAACAATTTCTTCATAGAATTCATTCCTGTATTATGCTAATGTATATGTAACTATTTGTATTAAAAAGCAGTTTCCAAGGTGAAAACAACAATTCCACTTTTTCCTGAATTTTCAATTCTTTATTAGGTAGCTTGGCGAGACACCTCATTGTCACATCCTTTTTTCTATTATATTGCATATGCCCTCTCTATTTCAAGGGTATTTCAAATTAATTTTCTTCTTTTTGATTATATGCTCTAGTGCGACATACACGCAGTATCTATTTCAAAGAGTGCAAATTGAGGGCTGCCCTTAAATAAATGATTATATCAGCTTTGAGCTGAATCAGTCTTCTCTTTCACAACATTCTGTTACAAATAGAAGGAAAGCAAACAAAAGGCTAAAATGTAACGAGATACTAATCATATTGCTGTTGTTTACAAGAACAAAAATGACAGATAGATAGATGGATAGATAGACATACTATACCTGTATACTGTAGATTATTCTTAAGCAAATAATTATTCAAAACAACTTCAGATTCTTCACTTTTAATAGAGCATTAAATGACGACGAGAACGTGATAATTGACGAGAACGTGGCAAATGAAAAGTTTCAAGCTTAATTAGAAGCCCTGCTCATGGAAGTGAGGATGAGCTGCCTTTGTGTTTGAAATAAGCGGGAGCTCTCAGGGGAGACAGGCATGCTCTAGGTATCTACTTACACAATAATCAGCTTGTCAGAGAGAGAGAGAGAGAGAGAGAGAGAGAGAGAGAGAGAGAGAGAGAGAGAGAGAGAGAGAGAGAGAGAGTGAGTGAGTGAGTGAGTGAGTGAGTGAGAGAGAGAGAGAGAGAGAGAGAGAGAGAGAGAGAGAGAGAGAGGTTCATGTTAAGAGAAGACATTTGTTAGTGGACATTACACTGACTCTCCCAGTTACAAGAACCTCTGTGTGCCATTTATTATCATATGCCTCTTTAACAGTGATTTGTGTTTCTTTATCCCTTGTATTTCCATGTAGCTCATGTGAGTATCATCTAGGATCTCTGTGTTTGCTGATTTTGGGCATTAATGTATCTATGACTGGGAAGCCTCGTATAAGCTCTGCTTAGACAAAAATATCTATTATATATATATCCAGTCTCTTACAATTCTTACAGCCAATTGAAAATTTTTTGTAAACACAGTAAAAATTGCCAATTTGTAGTTTCATTTGTACAGTAGTTAATTAACAGTACATTCATACATCTCAGGAGATCAGCAGTTTATAAAATAATCATACCAGTCCATCCGGTACAAATATACTGTATGCCTGCCATGATAATTTTCACTGAGATCACATTTTTTCTTGTTTGAAATGTTTCTTGTTTGAGATGTTTGATGTGAACATAATCATGAAGCTTTTGACCGGTATACTGTACCTGTATAACATTTTATAGCATTGTGCTGCTGCCACTTGATTGGTTAATCATAATACCTGGATCAAGGTACAGGTGTATACTGTAGGTGGTCCTAATAAAATGGACAATGCGTGTAAAGTTCTTCTTCTTCTTCTTCTTCTTCTTCTTCTTCTTCTTCTTCTTCTTCTTCTTCTTCTTCACTCCATTCATGTTTCCTTCAATGACTAGTAATGCCACAGTACCGTTTACAGAGAAACAGCCCCAACTCTGTAAGCTCTTACTTCCTATATACCACTATAGTGATCTTTAGTTCATGTATACGACTCTGTCTCCACAAAAAGATGAGCTGAATTAAAGCAAAAGATTTCTATTTTTATTTTATCTTTTGTTCTGAAAGAGTTCTGATTTGTTTAAATGCTTTTGGATGTGCTTCTTTATTAGCAGAAGAGTTTTGTTTAGGGTGCAGGAATGGAAATTGCTTTATGCTTTATATGTAACTGCCGTTCTTTTAGGTCTTTCTATACAGAAAGACTACTGCAAAACATTTGGTAGTAATGTGTTAAACCCTTTGATTTGCTTGGAAGTCAGGTGTCAATAAACCGGTCAGTTCTTGAAATTTGTGAGATGAACTAAGTGAAAAACAATGTTACGATGCTACCATTTCCTCTAAGCACCATTAGCTCTGCTCTCCAGCCTAGCATCCTAATGACTTTAGTGGGAAAGATCTGAAAGGGAGGTGATGGCAGCTTCCAGGTCTTACCCTGAGGAAACGCAGCAGGACATGAAGCACAGTCCGCCTTCTCTTTCATTTATTTAACTAATAAAGGAGCCTCTTGCTTCTTATCTAATGACCACCTAGCCTTTAGAATGAGATATTGAGGGGCAAGTATGGGGGTGAATGGATCCTGTTGTTAAGCTGGCTCTTGACTCTCTTCCTCTAAAAAGGCATCAGCAGGGCAGTGAAATAACCATCACAGGAAAACAGGAAATACTGAAGAAAGAACAGAGAAGACCGTATGCTTTTTATTTGTATGCTACTGCTGCATGCAGAACTGTTACTTTAGTTCACATTATACATAAACATAACTGAATTAAAACTTTTTTTAAATGAAAGGTGCTTGTATAGCACTGCTATATTATATGAGTTTTTAAACATATATCATTTTTTTAAATTTCAAGTTTCAATTTGTCTTTTTTTTAAACAAAATTTCTCAAAGGATATATGTGATAATATCCTAGCAGTTTCATTTTTTTTTATTACTGTTTAATGAAACTTCTCGCCACACTGAATAAAAACCATATGGGTTAAAACACACTTATAATTTGTTAATATCACTGGAGGGATCTTCATTGTCTGAGACTTCTAATTTTCCAGAGCCTGATCTCCGTGGACACAGTTAACCAAGCGAGTCTCCATTCTGCATTGGCATGGGGGAGCTGTTCAAAAAATGAACAAAATAAATTGAGAAGGAAAGTCAGACAATGAGGCCAGCTCATTGTGAAGTCTGTTAATCATTGTCCTGCCCCTCTGGCTTCAATAAGAGGAGTATAAAAGAGAATAAAAGAACAATTTGGGTTGCCCCAGCTGTGAATACCCAGCCTATCAGCCACACAATGACTGAGTGACTGCTGCTGTAATTCAGCGTGTGATCTGGGACACGCCCCCTTCCCCTCTCCATCTTTGTTTAAGTTGACTCTTGGCCGAGCATCCGTCACATGGCCAGATGGGGAAATCCATAATGCAGAATAAGGATGAGTGTAACCCCCCACTCCCTCCATCCTTCCCTCTAGTTACCCCATTCTGGCTTCACAAACTGGCCCATTACAGACCAATAGGAGCTCCCTTTTGGCTAATTAAGCGCAGCTTTGCTAGTGCCAAGCGCAATGGGTTAGCGACCCCCAATGAGGCTCTAGCACCTGGGGATGCTACCTGTTACACAGCCGAGTCATCAGCCCTGAGGAGGGGCTCAGCTGCCATGGGACAACCCTGGCCATGCCTGGCTGGTGATGCATGGTGCCTGTATCTGATTTGTCTACACTGTCTTAACAGACTCTGTGGGTGATTTGATGTCTTTGTATTTGCAGATAAACATTCTGTCCTGTGTAGCTGGTGCCTTTGTTTGATTATTAAGTGAATCTCTGTAAAGGCATTATCAAGCATTTTCTTCTCTGAATTGTTTATTGATGCTGTCTAATACTAGCAGTAATTATCATTTAGTCATAATGAGATCATCATGCATTGTTAACTTTTCAGTTCTCAAGTATGGCTCTCAGATGTGCACATCATTTTGATTTCATTTACTAGAATCTCATAGCTTTGAAGGGTCTGTTTGGTGTGCTGTCAATATTTCAAAAACAATAGATCAGAGTCAAAGACCTAAAGAACTGAAAAACAGTCATTGGCACATTGTCATAGAGAAAATTGCTTTGTAAGTAGTGTCACTCGATACTACAACCTACACCGGTGTTAGGTCAGTCTGAGAATGAGCTAAGATTCTTTTCTGAGGGACTTGGTCAGTCTCACATTGATTTTCTGCAAGGTTAAATGACCTGTAGGCCATATCTTTGTGTTTCTGCAAGTTGCTGAATGTCACGTTCCCTCGAGCAAAGCTGATCATGCAACTCTTCTTCTTCCATTCTCAAATGGCAGAGCCAGCAAATAATTCATCTCTCTGTAACAATCAATACAGAGCACTCTTCCATCACTTCAATATCTCTTTGTGCTGCTGATTGAGATGAACCCTGCTCTAGTCAGGTCCAGACACTCTGATTGTCGTAAAGTGCAGCTTATAGCACATCGCCAAAGCAATGTCCTATGAGATTCAAGGGTTGTCGGTCAAAGCTCAGTGAGATGAGAAAAATCCTAGTATATGTGTAGACGTGTGTATGTAACGTGTGTTTTTAAAATTCATCACCCTGTTTTAGTCATGCGCTATGCATATTAAAATGATTGCTTTGCAAATTTTTGCAAATTGGGTCTTTATTTAAAAAATGAATCTTAAGGTGGAACATGCATGTAAATGCAAATATCTGAAGGGAAGGAACGATGGAAGCATGTGTGTAGAGTTAATATGCATGGGGTTGCGGCTAATTGTGGCTTTGTTGTGAGATTATGCTGTGTTTACTCTGGCTTTATGGAAAGTCGACTAAAGCTGGGGGTTTGTTTGACTTCTTAGCCCTTGGCCTCAAGTGTATCCTTAGTCTCCAGAGTCTGGTTAGTCCCTTGGTACCCCTACATATTGCCCCTGTCACCTCAGCCTGCCTCCCCAATTTCCTGTCTACAAAAGAGGGAATTAAAGCGGGGCATATCGACATTAGAGCATAAAGGGGAAGTTGTGACATGAAGTTTTCTTTGTCTATTAGTTTGGCAGGATGCCATGATTGAAGCAGTGTGACTTTTCCTCTCAAAAGAGAACATTTTGCTGTGGGACTCTGGTGTCTGTATGAGGATCTAATCAAGCCATAAAGTTCAAATTATGCAACTTGGCATATGGGCAGTGCAGCTTAATGACAAAAGAGACCAAATGCTTAAGAAGCAAAGGTCAAATTCAGTTTGTGGCAGTGCCAAAAGAAGCCCAATTACAGGAAGAGCTTTTCCCTACTGGAAACTCCAGATCCAGCTGTGGGAGCACGACTCTGCACCTGCATAGCCTGCTGACATGAAAACACACACACACAAACAGACACACACAAACTGACATACAGACACCTGCACTCTGGCACACTGAGACCACCAGCCTGTCTTTCAACTACATGCTGTTTTTCATGAACAGATATTAATACAGACATTGTATTTAGCACACACTTCCAGACTCCATAGGGACGCTTGAGGCAGCAGCATTGCAGCACAGTTCCATGGCTATGGCAGAAGGCCCTTGCACAGCTTGGTATGCTGGCACTGATCCGTCCCATCTCAGCTGCATGTCTTTGGAGAGTCACACTCCCTGTAACCACATGCCAAACACAGCGATCTCTGCATATGGCACCATGTCCAGAAAGGCGTGTGTTTCCGCATGTGTTTATTTTGGCTTCATGTGTGTGATTGTGTGTGTATGTGTGTGTGTGTGTGTGTGTTAATGTGTCAATATTGCCACCTATCATTCCTCTTCTAAATCAGTGTATATTTGTAAAAACTTGAAAACAGTGATACTCTCAGAGACAGATAATCACAGCTCAGAGCAGAATTCAATGCACAACAATCTCTCACAACAAACCACAAATTACTATCAATGGTAGCTCCATTATGGAGAACAAGTCAAATATATACAAAGACCTTTCACCAATTGCTTTCTGGCAAAGTTTGGTCAGTGAGGTGATGCTTTCTGTCTTTGTCATATAATTGAGTCAGACTAATTGTTGTGGTTTCAGGGGAGGAGAAGACTGAGTGATGAAAGTTCGATCTGGATAGTGTTCTCTGACTGATAATGGGGGAAATAATGGAGTGTCTGCTGTCATATATCTCAAAAAGACTTCAGATAAAGTCAAATGTAAACCTGGGCAATGCTTTTTGTTTGGGTTTATTTACTTTACCACTGTGTGTAATTTCTTATTTTCTTACCAAACAGGCTCTGTGAGTATGTCTCATAGTGCTTATTCATGTCAAGTAGGCTTTATTGTCACACCTCCATACAAAAGCACTGGAGGAAAATGTTGTTTATCCTGGACCATAGTGCAACACATAATACAGCTGCATGGTACACTGGACAAGTGCGAAAATATACAAGAAATACACAGAACAGTGTACATTAAGAAGACAAGACCACTTATCAGCATTGTATGGACAAAACCAGTGCAAACAATTATCTAAAAACTGTAAACTGTCATGAAATTTTCTGGGGTAAGGAAATATAGAGAAAGTCCATAGCAAGATCAGTAGTAGAAGTGCCTTATAGCAGCGTAATAGCATTTTCTCTGAAGTGATGCTGTAATATTTAAGTACACATAACATCGTATCAGCAGCTTGGATGGTGTTTATGTGGGTCTTCATTCAATTCAGTAAAGTAAAGGGAATAAATTTATGATTTGTAATTATTGAATCAAAAGCTTTCTTCTTAGAGAATTTTACTGCTGTATCAGGCACTTGCGTGCCACTGGAGAACAATTTCCCATTTCACCTGGGACTGCATTACTGTAACAGGATCATAATATTCTGCCAGCTAGTGACTTTTATTGTTGACTGGTTTTATTATTCCTGCACCATACCTCAGATAGACTGCTATTGTTTGCTATTAAACATTAGTCCAAGCACACCACTGGCAGATTTTTATCTTTCGAAGCTTTACATTCCAGTATAAATATCAACCACCATGTGTCATTGCTGAGTCCCTTGTGTCTCATGGTGAAGGTGGTTTTGAAGTTGTTTTAATGCTGACATCCTTTGCAGACACTTCCTAACTGTGAGCTTCTTTCTGTAGTGGTTATGTACCTGATCATAAACTAACTACCTTGACACATTGCAGATGTGTTCAAAAACAGGTGAGCTTATGTTTTTGCTTCTCCTGAAGCACCTATAGTCTTGATATCTTTACAGACTGACATTCATCCCTTGTATTAAAGTCCATTAATGGCGATGGAGTGCTTTCGTATTAAACTCCTAAAGTTTGGAATAGCCTTCCTGACAGTGTTGGGGGCTCAGATACACTCTCCCAGTTTAAATGTAGATTAAAGACATGTCACTTTAGCCATACATTTCATTACCATCTGCTTAAATGCACATTATCAAGTTGCACTTGCTAATATTATGAACACCAGCTACGCTAATTCCTCTCTACATGCTCCTCTTTTCTACCCATCCCGAGGCACCAAACGATGTACCAGCTCCTGTTGTGTTCCTGCTTCATGAAGAACTCATGAAGAAGTTCCTGCTTCATTTCGGACCTTCAGTGAGAAGAGGCACACTACATTTGGTCTTGAGGACAACAACCTCCTAATTAATACATAATTATTGGACTGTATATGACTGTAGAAAGGACAGTATTCGTATGAACCCTTCACGAAAGAGACCACGTGTTCATTAAAGTTTCCACCTGTCAAAGCGATTAAAAAATGTGAACTGATATTGTGTCTCTTGATAAATTATATAGTATACGGTGTAGAAATCCTTTTGATGCTGGAATCAGTTTCCGTGAAATGACATAACATGGGAGTAATTAACACATCATCTAGAGAGGGTGGAGTAGATGCTGTCTCATGCTTGTTTGCATTTGCGTGTGTGTGTGTGTGTGTGTGTGTGTGTGTGTGTGTGTGTGATTATCAGTCTGCCATTGTGAATAGTTATATACACATGTATATCTATTTTTTAAGCTAGTTTAGGACAGTAAACTCTAAACTCTAATTCCTCTCTACATGCTCCTCTTTTCTACCCATCCCGAGGCACCAAGCAATGTACCAGCTTCAGTTGTGTTCCCGCTTCATGAAGACTTCGGACCTTCATTGAGAAGAGGCCAACTACATGTGGTCTTGAGGACAACAACCTCCTAATTAATACATACTTATTGGACTGTATATGACTGTAGAAAGGACAGTATTCGTAATAAAACACACTGGTCTTTATAACAAATTATAACCACACCTTCTAGTGTCACCCAAATGAGGATGGATTCCCTTTTGAGACTGGATCCTCTCAAAGTTTCTTCCTCTTCCATCTAAGGGAGTTTTTCCTTGCCACAGTCGCCACACTCACCTCTTGCTCATTGGGGATAAATACAAACACATTTAAATATAAGTCTAATATTAATCTTGAACATTGTGTACTATATTTTATATGTTCTGTAAAGCTGTTTTGAGTCAATATTCATTTTTAAAAGTGCTATACAAATAAAATTGAATTGAATTGAATACTGCATTTGTACTCTAACTTTTTTGCAGTTAATTATTACTTAGGAACTCACAGCTCATGATATAATGCCATACATCTTTGCACAAAATGGTCAGGTATTCTTTTAATAGTGTACATTATCGACATTATACACAATTATGTCCTCAGTTAACAGTAACATTTCCAGTTTAAACTATATGTTTATTTATAAATGTAGGATTGTGAAAAACTGCATAGTTCTACAGAAGGCTAGTGCTGGCATGATTGACTCATGAATACAAAACATTAGCAGTGGAGGAGGGCATGTGTTCAGAAACTTCTTTTCTAGGAGCAAGAGCACTCACCGGGGGTCGTCACGCCAACTTTGTAGCTGTAACGCATCTCTTTGTCCCCAAATGTGGAGGGGAAGGGCCGCACTAATGAGAATCACACTGAGTCTGTCAACCAACATACATACAGCACATGGGACTAGTGTGGCCACCGCGTATGCACACACACATGCACACACACACACATACACACACACACACACACATTCACATACATACAGATGAATAGATTGCTCAGCTCTCCTGCTGTGATGCCTGGACTTCCTGATAAAGAAATTATTCCTCACACATACAGGGATATAGTGAGATGTGAAGAAAAATAATTTCATTTCTAGTATGTGATGTTTGAAGAAGATTTGTTGTTTTGATTGTATTTGCGCTGGGGGTGGGGATGCTTATTCTAAGACAAATGACTTTAGATACAAAAAAAAATTGCTGACGGTGACAAATGTGGCAGACAAAAGAAAGCCTAACGCAGCTTTATGAACCCTTCCAAAAGAGACCACGTGTTCATTAAAGTTTCATCATGTCAAAGCGATTTTGGACTAAAAAATGTGAACTGATATTGTGTCTCTTGATAAATTATATAGTATACAGTGTAGAAATAATTTTGATGCTGGAATCAGTTTCTGTGAAATGACATAACATGGCAGTAATTAACACATCATCTAGAGAGGGTGGAGTAGATGCTGTCTCATGTTTGTTTGTGTGTGTGTGTGTGTGTGTTTGTGTGTGTGATTATCAGTCTGCCATTGTAAATAGTTACATACACACACATGTATATCTATTTTTTAAGCTAGTTTAGGACACTGACAGTGGATTCTCCTGTTTCTTTACACCTCTAGGGATGATTATTAATCCAATAATTAAACATTTATTGCGAGATGCACCTGCTCTCCCTCTTTACTGAGCCCCCCAGGGACTCTATCAGAGGAAGCCAAAGGACTGGAGAGGGAGAGAAACAGGGAGGGAGGGATGAGCGAGAGGGAGGGAGGTGTAGCACATGCAAGAGAGAGAGAGAGAGAGAGAGAGAGAGAGAGAGAGAGACAGAGAAGGAGGGGTGGGGAAAAAGAGCAGTGATTCAGAAGGGTCATCAGATAGCAGGATTCTTTCACACCGATGAGGTGTTATTGTGCGGGAGAACAAACGTGTGTGGAGTTATGTGACTCCAGACAAAAGGAACCACCGGGAGGAGGAAGAGGCTGGCACATTCTACCAGAGGAGAAGAATAGAAAAGTGAAAGATGGACTGTACCCCCCAGAGAGAGGCTCTCATTTGAGATCCGACAACAAAACTTCTTCATCATTTCTTCATCTGACTTTTATTTTATTAATTTTCATCCAGAATATTTTTTTTAATCATCCTGAAGAAGAGGAGAGAAACTTGAAATCTGTTTTAAGAAGAACAACCTCCAGCAATAAACTTTTATACAGAATTGAGCAACTGATCAAGATATCAGAGAGGAAGAGGGAACAGAGGGACAGCATATCCTGCTGCAGCAGGAGCCACGATGCTGCGCTACCTAATCAAAACGCTGCTCCAGATGAACCTGTTTTCCGACACACTGCGTGACTCCAATGGCACAGACCTCTACAATATCTCCAGCCCCACTTTCAATAGCTCGCTGCTTGACTGGGCCAACTTCACCGGCTTCAACGGTCAGTACACACATGATACACATATGCTGTCTTTTATCAGGGAAGTGTACAGAATCAAGCATGCTAGGATGTGTGAGAGAAATGTATAACATTACATTTAAGTGTAAGTGTATTGACAGAAAAGCCTTTTTCATCCTATTTTACCTCTCTTTTTTTATAAGTTGTACTGGTACTACACTGACACAGTGCATGTGATTTAAAGAGCATAACAGAACTTAACCTTGCCTTATTGATAATGCTGTAATAGAAGTTATTTAAGTTCTTCAAGTTATAAGATTCTAGTTAAAATTCAACTGATAACTGACAATGCTGATAATGTTTTGGATTTAATCTAGGCATGAAAAAACTTTTCTCATACTTTTCTCATACTTTTTTCATTTTGTCATTATATATATATATATATATATATATATATATATATATATATATATATATATATATATATATATATATATACTTATTTTTATCTTATTTTTGTTCTTTATACTAAACAATGCACCTTAATTTATTTTTTTTTCTGACATCTCAATAAAATGAAATAGAATTTAGAAATACGTAAATAAGTAAATAATTTAAAAAAATTGAATAATATTTAACAGCAAAAGTCAGAACGAAGGGAGGAAAGTTTTTAAATTGACCTCAGAGTGTTCGACACATGAAAAGAATTTGCGTTAAAGTCTACTCTCTCACTCACTCTCTTTCTCTTTCTCTCTCTCTCTCTCTCTCTCTCTCTCTCTGTGTGTGTGTGTGTGTGTGTGTGTTTGTATGTGTGTTTGTGTGTGCTCATGCCAGCCAGCAGTTAAACAGTGTGTGTAATGGGATGCTCCTGCTGTGTCCTTATTTTCAGAATAACTAATTACAGAGCAGTGTGTGTAGAGGAGTTTGTGGGTGTGAGTGAGTTTGTGTGTGATGGTAATTAATAAGAGGTTGGTACCTGTGTGTAGTGACTGTTTTAATCAATGCCACATGTTCCCAAACACAAAACATAAAATAATATTATGAGAGACTTCACTTAGGGACCCTTTTTTGGCTAAATGATCATGATGAATGTCATGAACTTTGTAATACACATAGAAACAGCTGGAGAGTGTCTCATGATTTCTATACTTCTATGTAGTCTTTTGTGTCTTTTTGTCATTTCCTGATGTATTCCACTCCTTGGTTGCTTCACTGCAGGACAAATAGAGGTGTGTGTGTGTGTGTGTGTGTGTGTGTGTGTGTGTGTGTGTGTGTGTGTGTGTGTGTGTGAGAGAGAGAGAGAGAGAGAGAGAGAGAGAGAGAGATTGTAGGAACAGCATTTGCTTTTGAAATGCAGCTCAGATAAGCAGCTTATCTCTGAGGTGTTGGGGTATTGAAAATACGGAAGAATTGTGTGAGCTCCTGTTGTTTCTCATATCATATACTACTTTTAGGATACTAATAACACACACCACACACTTGGCCTGTGCTCAAAGCACTATGTCTGTTTCCGCCGAATGACAGTGAAGGATAATTCTGTCCCATGCCGTGTTTGTGTTGTAGACAATGTCTTTGCTCTTGCTTTTGTGTATCTGAACATGCTGTGAATGTAATGACTGCTCCATCCTCACACACACACACACACACCTACACACACACACACACAGTTGTACGGTCACTCTCACCCCATCTGCATTTAATACAGATGAGGGATTAGAAGCTTTAGAATTATCTATCTATCTATCTATCTATCTATCTATCTATCTATCTATCTATCTATCTATCTATCTATCTAAAAATACACAATAAAAAGACTTTTTCAGACTTTTTTTTATAGATACATCAAGTTGTCACAAAATTGATGTATCTTAGCAAAAAAAAATAAGAGGCATGCATTAATAGAAAGAAAAAACTCCAAAACTCACAACACGAATATTCTCAATGTAAAAAAAATAATGTGTTTATTATATGGCTGACGAGTTTCACTGTATTCTTTGATGTAATTTGTTATCAAATTGTATCAGTAACTATCAATGACTTTATGGATATAATAATATATAAAACAATTGTAAAGAAAGATTGTGTTTGTGTTGATATGATGAACTGATGAGTCGAGTAGAGAAGCTGCTCAGATGCCAGTAAATCTTACAGGCTCTGAAGGATAAGCACAGAGCTGCAGGAGAGTGCACATGTAGAGGACAATGCTGTGTGTTGTGTGTGTGTGTGTGTGTGTGTGTGTGTGAAGAGGGTGCTAAGTGCTATACTCTCAAATTGTCCAGTCTTCTGCTCTTTAAAGCCTCTCAGGCTGCCTCCTATTCTTTTGCTTCTTTTCTTGATTTTCTGTTTGTTTCTCTCTTGCTGTTGTCTCTCTGTACTACTTCTCTACTGTCAGTTCATACTTTGAGTCCACCTTCTATATGTCTACAGTTATCTCTTCTTTTCTGTCTTAATCCTACTGTACCTGCCTCTCTGCTCTTGTAATTTCTTCCCTGCTTCTTGTTTCGGTGCTGATATCTTCTTTCCTTCCCTTCCCTTTCCTATCTCTCTCTCTTTTCATCTTTCATTCATATTTCTGTCTGCCAGCTACTTTGTCTGCTGCTTGCTCCCTGTCTACCTGTCTCTGTAATCCAGTTCCTTAACACTTGTCTCTCCCCTTTTTTTGTCTCTTTATTATCTGTCTTTCTAGTTCATAACGCTTGTAATGACTACTCTATTTAACCCGATCTATAACACACAGCCTCAATTATTGACATATATCTATTTTTGTAGCTTCAGCACCCTAAGAGAAGGATTCAGTCTTCTGGATTCCCGCTGGAGCTAATCGAAGGTGGAGAAAATCAATATTGTCCAATAAGTAAAGCAGGGAATTATAGTGAATTTACACAGGCATGGACCACAGCACACTTATGGGGATAATGCAGTTAATCTTTGGTTTCTGCCTTGTCCTTATTTCTGCATGCCAGTCTTCATAATGCAGCTGAGAGTAACTGGGAGGACATTCCATTTGTTTTGCTGAAATGGGATGGTTGCCATTTTTTAAGACCATAGAGGAAATTTCTTGCAATTGCAAAAATTGTGGATTGTCATTCTGGACCTTAGACCCATTTCATATTGAACTTCTTTAGGTCAATTAGATATTATGGTTATAAATTGTTTTATAACACTGTACTACATATTGCCCTACAGAAAGTTCAGTACATATTGCTGGCTTTGTGTATTTGGTCGAGATCCTATATAATTCTATAGAGCAGAGACTGAAAGCTTCACACCATTCAACTTTCACGTGTGTGGGCCTCTGTGTGTACAGAACCGTAATTGACTCGGATCTAGAAAATCAAATTTGTGGAGACTGTCATGACAGCTTATTTCCGTGACTAATGTGACAGTGAATATGAATTCATGAATTTACAATGAATAGTAACAATAAATTTCTTTAGTCACATGCATCTCAGCCATCCACCTCAGGTCATCTGTATATTTTTGTGTCATAAAGAGAGTTGACAGCATTCTGTGTGTATGTTCACACTTCCTAAATAAGATCTATATAAATGACACAATGACAGACCCATATCCTAGTGTATCACATATTTATGCATTCTACAATGATGTTCATACTTATACAGTAGTATGCATTCAGATTTATTTAACTGTCTAATTAATGCACAATTTACATTGATTATATTGAGCTATATTACTTTTAAATAAAAGTGCAGCTCTGTACTGTGAGCTAAAACCTTCTCTTGCTGTTTTCCAGCAAATTAATCCCTCTAATCAGAGAGGCCTAATCCTGTGTACTCTAATTGGTAATGTTGTTGTTGGGAGCAATGGGGCATTGTTCAAATCCTGTGGTGATAATGGCTGTGTTAGTGTGCTCTCATGGGTCAAGTGTGCTTCTGCCTCATTACTATTACAATTTCACAGGTTTTTCTGCTCGCTTCTGGCTAAGATACCGGCATTTAAAATACAAAATTTACAGATTTGCCAGTCATTATTTCAGATAATTAATGAATTATCAGTTAAAAATGAGAGAAAAACAAGGGGCATGTTGTTTTGTTGCACCTCAGTAAAAACAATTTATTTTGATTAGACTAAATTAGGCTAGATTCCTCTAGCCTACATTTATATACATCTAGTACTAATCCGTAAAATATTGGATAGTGCATAGTAAGCACATACACAGAATGACAAGGTACATACAGTAAATACAGTGATTTATACAGATCCAATGCCTCCTGGTCTTTTTTTCAGCTGCAGAGTTTTTGTAAGCCTGTGCTCACTGTGTCCTCAGATGTCTGTTCTTGTCTGAGAGGAGTGGAACCCATTGTGGTCTTTTTCTTCTGCTGTCTTCCTGACAGCTGTGCATTCTGAGATGCTTTTCTGTACACATGGTTGTAGGGTTACTTGATTATTTAAGTTACTGTAGACTTCCTGTCAGCTTGAAACAGTCCGGCTACAACTATTCTGCTGCAGCTGGATTTTTGTTCTTGTGTGACAATTTCAGGAGATCAGCAGTTTCTGAAACACTCAAACCAGCCCATCAACAAAGCAGAAACAACCATGGCACAGTGAAAGTAACTGAAATCACTCTTTTTCCCTTTTATAATGTTTGGTGTGAACATTAACTGAAACTCTTGACCTGTATCTGCATGATTTGTTGCATTGATGTGTTGCTCTGCCCCCATGTGATTGGCTGATTGGATAATTGCATGAATGAACATGAATCCTAATAAAGTGGATGGTACTGTGAAATGGGTATAAAATAAAGTGAAGAATATGTATGAATAAATATGAGCCATATTAAAAGGAGTGCAATATGTGCAAATGGATATGTGCAAAAAATGTGTGCGAACGGATATGTGCAAAAAATGTGTGCGAACGGATATGTGCAAAAAAATCTCCTTAAGTATGATACATTTTCTAAGTCAGCTTTTTAACAATGTTTTTAAAAAGGTCCTTTATTAAGTAAAATACATTTTCAATGTCAGCTTTTTAAGCAATGTTCCTCTTTAGTAGACTACGTTTTTGTCCATTCATCATCGTAATTATGACTAAAAGCCTGCCAGTAAAAAAGAGAAGTAAAGTCTAACATATTCAGCTTGTTAATGCTCCCTAATGAAGCTCTTTGTAATTGAAAAATCACATTCAGAAATTAAATCCAATTAGTGAACTACTCCTCTGAAGTGAGAGAATGGCTTTGCACAAGCGCACTCACAAAAACACACCTTCAGAGTGTTTAAGGAAGAGAAAGTTGTGTGTCCTTGGCACAGTCACTTCTTGATCCATTTGGTATTATTCCAGGGCGTCATATCTCTCGGGGACACTTATTTAATCTGTAACGGGGAGCGGTCAAATATGCATTATTAATGAAACAGTGGGGACTCCTTTGACAAAAGCCAAATATGTTTATTCATAACCAGCTGAATAATTTTGGAATAGAAAGTAGTCCCCAGCTGTCTTTGTGTTTTGTAAATACACCACAGTCTTGCTCTCTGGTACCATACGTTTTGTGAGGTTAACGCATCGACCATAAACCCTCTAATTAAAATGAACCTTTACATGTGGCGAGGCTGCTGTGTAGCTCAGTGAAAAAGAAACACGCAATCTACACAGTTTCTACCACTCATTTGTGGGATACTTACATAGACAACATATCTGTCCCTCCATCCATCCATCCATCCATTTTCTGTGGCACTTATTCTACACAGGGTCTCATAGAAATCTACAGGAAGTGTATCCCATTGGACTCAGAAGCACAAAGCAGTGGATACTTTATTGCAGGGCATAATCACAAACAATTTAGAGACACCAATCAGCCTACACCTCATATCTTTGGAGTGAGGGAGGAAACTGGATGAAACCCCCAAAGCACGGGAAAAAAAACATGCAAGCTTCAAAGGTTAAGGCTGGAATCAAATCCCAACCCTGGAGGAAGGGGCAAACCTGGCAATCTCTAAGCCACTGTGCTCCCCCTTACTACATACTGTAATCTTTACAAAAGTCTCAGTAACAAAAGTCAGCTCGTGATTAAACATTTTCAATAATGAATTAAATAATCCGTCTTAACATAAAGAGTGTGGTGCATTTGTACATGTCTACAATATTCTGGCTAATTCTTTCATTTATTTATTAAACTCGTATCTATTCAGCTCACAACCAGTTCACCTATTTGTAATTCACTCACATTTTCTCTCTCTCTCTCTCTCTCTCTCTCTCTCTCTCTCTCTCTCTCTCTCTCTCTCTCTCTCTCTCTCTCTCTCTCTCTCTCTCTCTCTCTCTCTCTCTCTCTCTCTCTCTCTCTCTCTCTCTCTCTCTCTCTGTTCCTCTCCACATCCAGAGTGGCAGCCAGAAAATACAGATTGAGTACAGATAGATGTATGTGCAGGAGCAGATGACTGTTATTTCTTCTTCTGACCACTGAAATGAGCTTTTCTCCAGCTTAATCAGACACATGGAAACACTTACAGCCTCTATAGCTCTATACGACATACTGCTACGTACATACACATACACACACACATGCAGTTATCAATCCTATATATCCTCTTCAGTGTTACACCACACACATATAGATATATCAATTTTCACACCAATCTTCTAAAGGCACGCATTCTTGAGTGTGCTGTATCTCAGCATCATGAACACACACAAACCCAAAGCCTCACTGACTGCACCAATGTGCTGGGTATTAAAAGCCTTCTGCTCTGAATTTTATGCAGAATTATGTACATATTAATCAAAGTATGCACAGGAATCAAACTGTAGTCTGAATCTATATCTGTTTATTCTATGAGCCAAAAAAAGCAGGCTTGCTACAATATTGCAGCACAGATGCAAATTATATACCTCCTCAACTTTTTCAATTATACTTGGATTGTGTAGATGCAGATTGGAACGTGGTGTGACTGAGAGTCAGAGGGATTTATTCATTTCCACACGTGATCATATAATGCCATGTGACAGCTGTGCAATCTCCGATATTTCATTTTGACTCTCCGTAATTATTGTCAGGCTACACTTGGGGGCACTTTAATAGAAAAGTGTTATTGATGACTAAGATGAATGTAATTGTTCTTCAGTCAGGTGAAGAATATTAATATAGATACTGTGTATATTAACACGCACATATTGTGGTCTCACATATTGGTCTTTCATTTGAAGAGTCTGCAGGCATAGTTCTGACATATTTGCACAAACGGGGTTCATCATATTTCCTTACTTTTCAATTGAAATACTGTGTCAGGTATATTATCTTAACAGTAATTTAATGTCCACTAGGGAAAATGTCTGAACAAGTCATTGGGATTGCAGGGTTAAGTGTGTTGATGATGTGGGGACCAGGGAACATTGTCTTTCCCCTGAAGCCTTCCCCTCATGCTCTGACAACGCTGCTGACTTCATTAATTTCTCTGTGTCAGATGCGCATGGATGCTGATTGCCCGCGTGGCCTCTAGCAGTCCACTCAATTGTCCTCTAACATCTGCCCTGTGCTTTCTTATACTAATCAGGATGATTTCCTACTCACTGCCCAAGAGCATCATATGTTCTCACACGCATTACACACATGTTAAAATCCACATTTAAATGTTTCAGATACAGTTACCTAATGTAACATACACAAATACATATGCTGGGCATTTAAGTCCATTTAAAGGTTTGATTTGAAAAAAAAAAAAGAAGCGCACTTTCTATCAGAAGTGCACTTTCTTTCAGAAGGGCACTTTCCTCGAATAATAAGCCATTTGAGATACAGACTAATCTCACTGGAATGGTAAATGGTAAATATTAGTCTCAAAAGCAATATTAGGGTAATCTACAGTAAAAACAAACAAAAATAAATAAAAACACAACACAAATGCAAAAAAGAAAGCAATCTCAGACATGTGAACACTTTAGAAGGAACGCTCAGATTTCTGTATTAATAGTAGCCACTGTACTTAAGTATGTATTAGAAACAAACTAGTTCTGCATTAATCATGTTCACAACATTTTATCCTTTATATTTCTTTAAAAAATAAACAATGAATCACACTCATGTTAATTATTATCATTAACATGGTCTTCAGTGGTGTCCATTTTGTAATGAAATTCTCGGTTAACCTCATATCTTTTCTAGTGTTGAATTCTAAAACCTCATATCTTTTCTAGTGTTGAATTCTATATATTCTATTATTTTATTTTCCATTTTGTTTCATACTTTACCTACAATGTCATTTGACCACTCACTCATAGTGTTGCCAGTGGGAATTATCCCTTGCTTTATCTTTACCTACAGACAGTCATGCAGCAATGATTTATTACTTTACACTGTCTAACAGTCACCTCGTCTGAAAACTGTCTGCTTAAACAGATCAGCTTCCAGAAAGTTAATAGTACCAACTACCAGAATCATCTCAGCACATCTGTGTCATATAGCTACATTGGTATCTGAAACTTTGAGCGGTGTCCATCATTCCTTTAAGTTTTCCTTAATGTGAGGTTCAATGTTGGAAAATGATGTGAGAAATAGAAACTGTTGCTCTTTTTTTTTTCAGAACTGCTAAGCACATCGCACATATTTCATTATAAATATATTTAAAGTGTTTCAGTGTGGACTTTTCTTTTGACTAATGAAAATGCCAAATGCCACTTCCTACTTTTACTCTAATAAATGTCAAGAAATGTAACCTCTATATGTAGCTTCTTATTTTGCAAAACAATTTCCATTGATTTTCTTACTGCTTTGTCTCACCTATGTGACCATGTGGTTTTATATATATATATATATATATATATATATATATATATATATATATATATATATATATATATATATATATAATTATTATTATTATTATTCATTTTCTTTTCATTTTTAGTATCAAATTGTGATAGGATAATATTGGTCAAAGCAATTGTGGCGTGAAAAAACCCCTCTTACATTCCTTGCTGTACTGAGGAAGAGACTTGTTTTTACATCACAAGAGAAAACAAAAGGAGGTAAGAAAAACTGAGGTAAGAAATGTATTATTACTATACTTTGTCCATTTTTCAATTAAAAAAGCAGATTATTTGGTTAGAAATGCCAACAGATGGACAGAACATATGTTGACTGGTTTGGATGTGTCTTTCGCCCTATTTTTAAAAAAATAACAGAAAATATTTACCTATATGAGGAAAATATCAAGATAAATTTACAATATAGCCTTTAATTATCATGACTGATAGTTGCCTTAGGTCAACAAATTAGATTTGTGGCCAAGCTAGCTTGCTAAATGCTACCTGAAATGTATCAATGTGCCATTTAAAAGTTCTTGAGTGTAATTAGCGACTGAATCATTATTACCTCATGCTGTACTCTAGATATAGTCTGTCACCATCACCAGAAATAAAAAGCAAAAATAAAAAAAACCAAAAAAAAACAACAACAAAACAATTCACTGCAACAGTTCTTTCTAAACAATCAGCTAAGTAGCTGTTAGCTGGTAGCATCCTTCTCTCTGAACCAGCCATACTGATGATACTATACTTTCTATATTCTTTCTTTCTTTCTTTCTTTATTTCTTTCTTTCTTTCTTTCTTTCTTTCTTTCTTTCTTTCTTTCTTCTATCTCTATGAGTGACAGTAATTGGTTTAGTCATTCATATAAAATCACTATAGTATGAAATCGACCTCTAGCATTCATCCTGACATAGACAAGATGTCAAAATGTAATTTGCTTTTGTAGCTATATTGATTTTTAATTTTTTTTCAATCACCTTTTGTTCAAGTGTTTGTTACATTAAATAATATGTAAAGGTCTTTAAAAATTGAATGTGTTGACGTGAAGTGTGTAGCCTCTCAAAACACTGTTCATGTGATGGTGTATGCATAATGCAAATAAATGACGATATATCTGAATACATACATGAATATCTTATTTTTGTTTATTTATCCATACGAGTTCTCCCTGAAAGATTTCTCACTGTTTACTATAATGTAAAGTGAATTCAAATCACAAGTTACATTATTACATAAACCCGTACACCCCTGCATACACACACTTTCTCAAACTAAAAATGAACAAATAAACCTTGAGATGAAGAGAGCAAATATAATTAAGGTAGAAACTGTGACTAATGTATTCAGTACTATTGTGAACTGTACAGACACTTCAGGGATGAATATTCAGCTTTGTATTCTCATTTGCATGCAGCTCAATATAATCATTATTAGATGCTCTGTTTGGTCAGATTATTAAGAATAAATTAATTACTATTCTTGTACAGCACTTACCTTAAATAAGCAAAAACACTTTATGTGTCATGACAGGGTTACAATACACACACACACACACATATACACACACACACACACACACACACACACACACACACACACACACACACACACACACACACACAGACTAAACCCTTTCAAATGTGGATACAGTTGGTAAGGTAATGCTTTACAGTAACAATATATAATCTTGCACTAATACCTGAACTAATACTTACTTAAATATGAACTAATTAAAAACTAATGAAAAGCTAAATGTAGCTATGACATAAGACTTGGTTTTACAGACTTTTAAATAGACCAAGACAACTGGAACTGTGCCCCCTACTGGAGACACAATTTTTTTACCCACTCAGAAAACCAGGTGGGCCCAAACTAGTTAAAGTATTTGAAATCTCTTCTCATGAAAAAGCAAATAATATTTTTGTATCCAAATACTAACATTTTCACTTAACAACTCCATTAATTAATCTTTGCTCAAATTAAATTATCCCGTGCATTTTATCTTTCAGCTATGTGTTATCCCATATACACAATAATGTTGCGTAATGCATGACATTATGATTTTATACGATTGTATTGTTGCTGTTTTCTCTCATAATTTCAGGCAGTGCTATGATATAAGAATGTGACCACTCTGTAACAATAATTAATTAATTCTGACTTTAAATGCCTGGATGTTCAGAAGGAAAGTAGCAGAGAGAGATAGATAGAGAGTGTGAGAGAAGGGGAGAGAGAGAGAGAGAGAGAGAGAGAGAGAGAGAGAGAGAGAGAGGTAATGATTTGCTCAGCCTGACATTGTAAAGAGTCCTGCAGTGAAATGCTGCTTTGCCAATCAATGAGTATTTCACACTTTAACACTAATTAAGTTGTTATAGGGACAGCAGTGTCTCTCTCTCTGTCACACACACACACACACACACACACACACACACACACACACACACAAACACATGTTTCCCTTGGGACAGGAGAGTGAATGGAGCAAGAAAGCAATTTAAAGCACTATATCAGAACAAAATACCACAAACAGAGACAGCTCCTAGCTCATAATCCTCACAAATACATTAACCTCACATTTTACATTTAATTTACACATTAATCTACTTACACATAAACTCATAATCTTTTAATATGAACATTCATTTAAAAATATTTCTTTAATATTTTATTAATGAAAATGAAAGGAGATGTTTTTTTAATAACAAACCAAAAAAACCATGCAACATAACCATGCAACAGCTTACAGTGTGGAAAAAATAGTTATTTAAAAATTGGCATCAAAACCTTATTTCAACTGTAAGATCTATATGTATCCTTTTATTAGCTCTTATAAGCAAAATATACAGCAACTAACCAAGGTCTTATAAAATAAAAAATATTGGGCAGCGACATGATAGGAACTCAGCCAGGAATTTGAATATTCTGTTTAAAAATGAAATATTCTTCTTGCAGTTTGAATTAGCTCATAATTTAAATAATGAGCTTGGAACATAAACATGATCCTCATAATTTGAGCTGTGAACTTTTGTGAAAATTCTGCTTGATCAGATTAAACTGTATTCAATCAGATTAAAATGTAGACAATCATCTTAGAATTTAAACATTCTGCTCAGAATATAAACAATCAGAATTTACAATTTCAGAAGTTAGAGTCTCTGTTGTTTTTGTTAGTGATTAAAAAATGTATAGCACTGCTAAACAAAAGAAATCATAGAAAAATAATAGTAGTTATTATGTGTATGCTCTTGCATCTATTGATTTTTATCCCACTCTCTCTCTTTGACAATGAACCAACATGCTCTCTAGGCTGAATGGACGCTGAAAAAGGCCAGTGATGAGGGATTGAGCACAAAAACGATCTCAGCAGCATCCAAAGCCAGTTGGCTGGATCAAGGGTCTAAGTGAGAAGTGAGAGTACTGATTTGGCACCGGATGCTTTTTATCTCTCAGATTTATAGCTCAGTTGTTGCAGTGGTACATGTATTGTGTACAATTCCTACTTTATAGAGCAAGTGGGAGCTTCTAATGATGACTGGGTTGTCTAAGGAGATCATTAGCTTGTGTAGCAGCTTGTTGAAAGAGTCAGTGTCACTGAGACAGAGCGAGAAGATGCCCTGCTGGACCTGAGATGATGACTGGCATCTCTTCCTCTGTGCACAGTGGCTAGTTAGTATGCAGTGTCTGTGATCCAGCAGAGTACCTGTTGACCACTGAGATCCAACACATGTGTATGAGTGTCTCAGTAGACCTCACTATTTATACAGAGGTTCCTGGAAGAGCTGAGGGAGGCCATGGCATGCTATCTGCAATGCCAAGTGCAAATTATGCATGTGGCAGCAAGGCCTACATGAGAGTAAACTCTACTCTTGTCAGACTATCTACATAGCACCACATGTTGCCAATTGGGTGTGGAGAGTGTGAGAAGTAGAGCTGGAGATAGAGAGAGTGCAGTGGAAATAAGAGTGTGAGAGGCAGAGAGCAGGAGGCCACTGAGTGGCCGCTCTGTCCCTGCATGTGATGGAAATTTAATAAGTGTATTAGGATTGGCAGCTCCACTTGCCGCCTGCCCATGCATTAGCATAAAGCTATTTATTAGCATGATTTCCCAGGCTGAGTGCCACCCGGGCCAGGCGTATACAGGGGGTATGCGTTGCCATGGCTACGATGTTGCAGGGGGGCATAAGTGCAAGGAGAGGAGCGTGATGCTGAATCTCCTGTGATCATTTGGCAGGTGCAAGATGACTGTTAGGAAAATGTTTTGACTAAAAATGAGAAACATGAAAAAAGGTCTGATTTTTAAGACCTGCCACCTCCAGCATATATAGATGATAAATAAAGGTGGAACTGTTAATCTTTTTAGGGTTAATGCACTATCAGCAGTTCACACCATTTTTGAAACGAGGCAGTCATGCTATTAAAGACTTCACAGATTTTTCTTTCTGTATATTTTAGATCTATTTGCCTCCTGTAACTCAGCAGTAAGTGCTCAGCAGATCACAGAAAGTGTTAACAGAATGCTCTCTGGAGTGTTTGGGTCTGAGATCTGATAACTGCAAATTTTGGAAATAATTTGAACAAGATGTTTACATTCACTTTACATAATCTGATAACTGGATAACTGTAGTCAATGATCAAATCAATAATAAACTATTAGTTTCACTTTCAGTTATCTGGTGATAACTTTTTTAATGTAAAATATTTTTTGTCATTTTTACACTTGTAGTTTAGTCATAGTCATACTTGTAGTTTATTTGTCAAGTATTAAAAATAAAATACATGTTTTAATCATTCACATTATGTCACTTGGATTTTCTTGTATTATTATTATTATTATTATTATTATTATTATTATTATTATTATTATTGCAACAACAACAATAATAATAATAATAATAATAATAATAATAATAATAATAATAATAATAATAATAATAATAATAATAATCTATCCCTCAAAGGTTTTGTCCCATTCTTTTGTGATTCTTGATGCTAAAATGTATGCTTTTGCTGCAGCTTTTCCCCCCACAAAAATATTACTTTTTTGTTGAATTTGTTTTTAAAAAAAGTGTGTGTTTTATTTATTTATTGATTTTTTTTTATTTAATTATCTTTATTTATGATAGAAAGCTCCTGTTTCTGAGAGTTTGCTTGATTTACTTAATTTTTGCAATCACAATAACTGTAAACGTCCAGATGGATTGATTAATAGTTGCAACAGTAAGAACAGCAGCAGTAGCCACAGCACATGTGAGGAGGCGACTCAGTAGGCTGTATCTGCTAATAGTACCTATGACCATGTCACAAAAATCATTGCATTTATTTCCCAGCATTCTGTGCCATTTCTCAGTAGAGCTGTCTGTTATTAAGATGGCTTTTTCATTCATTCCTTCATTCATTCAGACTATTTTGGATACACTGGGCCCATGCTGGGGATATCCTCTGGATGACACATACTTTCACATCTCTGGAAAATTTATCGTAGGCAACCCACCTAGCAACGTGTTTTTTGAGAAGTGGAAGGGACCCAAAGAAAACCCACATGAATACAATGAGAAAATATAAAAACAACACACACACACACACACACACACACACACACGCACACTCACACACAAACATACACACATGCAGTAACCACACACGCAGTAACCTGTGAGGCAGAGCTAACCTCTGTGCCTCTGTGCCTTCTGTGGTGGATGATTTCCCCTTTCAGTCATGTTCTTGTCCTCTGTTTTTACCTCACCTCTCTCTGGAGTCTACAGAGATTAGAGAGATGTGCTTTGCTCTCCCAGACTCTCATACACTTCTAACGGGTTACGACAGCTCAAAGCTCATCATTATTCTACTCCTAAAATGTAATAACTGAAATCAAGACAAGAGATCTTTTTTAAACACACTGTGTTTGTGAACATGTGCGTGTGTGTGTGCGCGCTCGTGTGTGTGTGTGTGCATGTGCATGTGTGTGTGCGTGTGTGTGTGTGTGTGTGTGTGTGTGTGTGTGTGTGTGTGCATGTGCATGTGTGTGTGCATAAGAATTACAAATGTACTCAGGTCTTCATGAATTAGCTCTTTCCTCATTCTCAGTCATGCTTCACTTCATGTCATTATTCCCCACAGCCAGTCAGCACAATCTCTACAAGTTAAAAGATGAAAGTTGTAAAATGACCAAGAGATTTTTCAGGGTAACACCATCATGTTAATTTTTTTTCTTTCTGAGGCTGATACCTTTTTACATCTTACTTTAGTTTTTTTCAGTATATTACAATTCTTATATTTTGTATTTTTGTAACGTCTCAGCGATTTCGAGGCGTAAATATTATTATAGTGATTCACAGATGTGTAAAATGAGTCTGTCAGGCTTTGATGGATAGTGTGCAGTGGACCATTTATGGTAGCTTGCGGTTCTAAAAAACTGCTATAGTCAGTGAGACACATCAGCCAATAAGAGGTTTAGCTTAGTAATTACATTAGCATGAGCTGTAATAATGATGCAAGCATTAATATGCACTGTAAGCGCTAATTAACTGAACAATTTCCAAAAAAAGAGAAGCATCACAATAGGCTAGAGTATTGATTTTAAGAATCTATCATACTGCTATCTTACTAATTATTAGAAAAGTGAGTCTCTTTGAGTCTCTCTCTCTCTCTCTCTCTCTCTCTCTCTCTCTCTCTCTCTCTCTCTCTCGCTCTCGCTCTCAACTTTATGACTTATTTGCTTAAGTAGTAGCAAAGACAATTGACCTTTACAAATAAACAACAGTGGTGTATACCCTCACCACACACACAGACACACACACACACACACAGCCACACAGCACACAATCAGTGCATAAAACAAAAGAAAAGTGCATTCTTTCTCTCTGAATGCTGTAAAACCAATTGATTTGCACCAGTACACTAGAACCTGATATGCAGTTTCCCTCATTCCTCCCTTCACTGCACTATGCCTTTATCAGGAAAAAAATAAATAAATAAAAAAGACAAGGCCGCATCTCTAAGACTGATAACCTAACACACTATTACATACTTTGGAATGTGTGACCATTGAATTACTCAGATTGACTAAAGTTGATACCTTTAGTTACTATTTTTTTCTTTTCTTTTCTTCTTTTCTTTTCTTTTCTTTTCTTTTCTTTGATGTTGAAGATTGTGTTCATATGGCTTTCCAATGTCTTTTCTGCTATTCTTAGTTGAGCCACAAGAGGGCAGTGCAAAACGGACAGACTTCAGCTAGCCAGAATCTTCAAATTAAAATTATATTTTTATTCTAAATATAAACAAATGTATTAGCTTCCAAACAAAGCAACCACATTTATAGAGTTTATACATCTTTCTCTCAGTCCTTTGTCCAAATATCAGTGAATGATGTCCAAAAATTATTTACACAGATTCTGTACACAGTTTCTTCTTCTTCTTCTTCTTCTTTACTCACACTCATTGCACATTGAAAAACAAGCTTTCGCGCATTTCCACTGCCATATATGTTATGGTTGTATTATGTACATTATAATATATTCATTTATGCATGGTATAGGGTTACTGGATAAGGTTAACAGACCAATTAACATTTATATTTTTCACATTTTAAATGTATTCTAAGTACGTGTGTCAATTATATCTATTCAGGATGCCAGTCCTATGCAAATGTTAGAGACTCTGTGTCTTGGATTTCTGGATTTTGACCCTGCATCACTGTAAGAGCTTGACATCTCACACTGCTTGGTGTAATTGCTATTCAAATGAAATCTGACATTTATTGCAAGGGACCAAAGCAATTGACTGTACTTCATATATACCGTATTATTTTTTCCTGTTTAAAAAACAGAAAATGGAGCTTTGTGCATTAGCTGTTAGTTCTGTATACTCCATTCTTGGTGTGTGGAGCAGGGTGGATTAGTGGTACGCAAATTTGCCTCGGATCTCTAAAGATTGGGTTTTGATTCATTAGCATTTACATTTATGGCAGTTGGCAGATGCCCTTATCCATAGCGACGCACAAATGTGTTTTAAAGTCTCTATCAGTGAATACATTAACACTGGTTCACTAGGTTACAGACTTAGGATATCTTAAACCTAAAGCTCTGTTCAGGTTTTTTTAAATACACCCATTTAACAAACAGGGAAAATAAGTGATAGTTTAACTGTTTCAGGAAGAGAAAGGTCTTAACTCATTGTATAGAGATGGCCAGTGACTCAGCTGTTCGCACATCTAGAGGAAGTTCAATCCACCACCTCTGTGCCAGAACACAAAAGAGTCTCGCGGTATACCTACCTCTTACCCTGAGGCATGGTGATACCAGTCGAGCAGTGATTCCTGCCTCAGCCCTGTGTGTGGAGTTTGCATGTTCTCCCCGTGCTTCAGGGGTTTTCTCCAGGTCCTCCAGTTTCCTTCCATAGTCCAAAAACACGTGTTGTAGGCTGATTGTCATCTCTAAATTGTGTGTTAATGGGAGTGTGTATGTGTGAGTGTGTGTGATTGCACCCAGTGATGGCTTGGCACCCCACCCTGTCCTGCTTGGCCCCCACTTTGTAGCACAGGCTACCAATAACACAATGTATGATAAGCAGTACACAAAAATGGATGTATTTGGATGGATTTCATTTTGATGTAATGTACTGTATAGTACTATAGGGCAGAGAAAATGATAGTGTTTGCTGCTGATTGGTCATGTACACGGCACACAGACAACACTGAACTGCTGAATTTCAAAAATAATATTCCAGAAAACTTTGTTTATCTAATAAACTGAACCAGGAAATGATGAGATGCACAAATCTGAAGCACCAATGCAATTGGACAGAAATGGGCCTGTAGCATATGTATGATATACTATGACGGATAATGCAGAATAATTGCATTATGTTTCCCCTGTAGCTGTTTACTCAAAAAGTCATAATAAAATTCAATGGTTTCTTTTTAACAAGCAGTTCTAACTATTATAAAAATGTAGAATCCTTTCAGTAGTCTCTACTCGTCAGGTCTGTCCTTTTAAATGTGACTCTAGCTTTTCACATGGAAGATGCTGTAGTTATGTGCTGATAATATATTTGTGGATGTCTGATTGAACTGAATTTCAAAATCTAATAATATATAGGAAAGGTGGATATAGAAGTACTCAAAACCAGGTTTAGTAACACTGCGCCATATTAAAGGCTTCATGTAGATCTGACATGACATTTTTTTCTGATGGAGTTATGGAATTAAAACTACTCTAAGGATTTTATTATAAGATGTATATTTAGAGTAAAAATGGAAATAATCACGTATATTAGTGAAAGGTTATGTTATTGACATGGATATAGAGCTGAAGCGGTCCCATTTTGGACACTTTTATCTTTATTTCTATAAATGTGCAGTGTAAAATGAGGCCATTCCTAATGACCTTCCATTCTAAAGCATTTACCAAGGCAATTAGTGTGTGTGTGTGTGTGTGTGTGTGTGTGTGTGTGTGTGTGTGTGTGTGTGTGTGTGTGTGTGTGTGTGTGAGTGAGTGTGAAAGAGAGAGAGAGAGAGAGAGAGAAAGAGAGAGAGAGAGAGCAAGGTCTGTCATCACTGCTGAAAAGGGCAGGTGTAGATACCTTATTATAAAATAATTATTATTACAATAATTACATCTTTTTTAGAAAACATTATTGTGAATTGAAATAAATCTGAATTGAGCAGATCTGAAATAAATTCTATCAAAATGTCTACTATATAAAATGGAATAGCTAATAGCAAATTTTAATAAAATGAAAGAAGCAGAAATCTGATAAATATTTCAGGGTCAGGGACACAGTGCAGCCCTTACTGCACATTCCTGTGTGAAAAGCCCTTCTTCTGTCACTCCCTGCTTATCTACAATATTCAGTGCAAGATATTCCGTATAAAATCTATAGTCAAAGGTAAAATTCTCATGTCTCTAACTGTAAAATAAAATTGTACAGACAGTAGAGATTTATTTGGTGAATATAATAAATTGACTAATCATTAGAGCCAAAGCGCTTTGTATTTTCTTTGCTGAACACACACACACATATATATACATATAGTCTGACTTACTTTTGAGCTATTGAGGTTTAGGTTTATCTTTAATTCATGTGACCACTATAACAGGCAACAGAATTGGTAGGGGGCAAAAATCACATAACCCCTGACTATACTCCAGAACCCCATTTTACTGATTTGGAACTGAATTTCTTTTATTATTTTTGTTACTCCTGATACTCCATCTTTGCTATTGACTTTGAATTGTTTTCTAGTTTTGATTTCTTTGCTTGTGTGTTTGTGGGAACCATTAAAGGTTCTAAAAATAACCCTATAACACACATTATTTTTCTTCTTCTATTTAAAGGTATTAAAAGTAGACACTTTTAAGAAAGTAAAATTTTCACATTTCCAATCACTCCATAAAAAGAACACTTTAATACAGTAACTCTTCCTTGCTCTTTTTTCACTCACACATTTTCATGTAAAGAATAAAACACAACAGCAAGAACTATTATACAAACTACTGTAATTTACCAAAGATTTTATTTTTTTACATCATGTCATATTTTTATTCACTATTACATTTAATTTACGGAATGTCTTCAAAACAAGATATTTCTGTTCTTATGTTTGCTATAAACAGTTTTATATCTTCTCTAAGTTATGCAACAAACAGCTTGTCATGTTACTGACAAACAGCAAAATGTATTACAGCAAATGTAAGACACAGATTTATGTAACAGCAGTGATTACAGAGAGCTTCATCACCACTGCCTTTGTTAAATAATGAGTTTCATGCAATTAATTGAATGCATTTTTGCATTGTTAAAAACAGCAACTCTCGGAGTTATGACCATAGAAAATGAATCGAAACTTTCTGAACAAACAGATTTCAGGAACTCTTGGTGTAAACAATTGTAAAATCTGTTGTTAATATTAGCTGCTATGAATACTATTACCGTTAGCCCTGTTAATATTCATCAGTATTACTGTGTTACTGTTACTGTGAGTTTTATTGTATTCAGCAGTATCAACACTTGAAACAGATTTTTTTAATGCTTTGCAATAATGAACTACCTGCAGTGATGCCAGTCATCAGAATTTAATGAGGATGGAGCAGACAGAGACAGACAAAAGCGACAGAGAGGATTCAGAGAGAGAGAGAGAGAGAGAGAGAGAGAGAGAGAGAGAGAGAGAGAGAGAGAGAGAAGTGATTTCAGGGGGAATTCAGTCTCTTACCACTCTTTACATCCCCCCACATGAAAGGAAATATCAGGGTCAGAGCTCAGCACAGATAGGAGCACTTCACAGCAGGTGATGTGGCTGACATTTAGGACTGTTTGCCCAGACAGAGACACATGGAGACGTGATGAGCATTAACCCCCAAAACAGCCTCCTGAGATATGCAGTGTTAGAGATCAGCTGATATCTATCTGTAAAAAAAAAGTGCAAAACACATCTCAATGAGATCGACTTAGTGATTCAAATGGGTTTGAACGAATATTACTTATTTCAGAATCTCAGAACAGAATCTGTTGTGGTGGCTCCACCATGTGGCTAAAATCAGTAGTACATCTTTTTTTTAATTATTATTTTTTTAATGTTTATTCTGGATGACTTACCTGATATAAATTATATCTCCATTTAGTATCGATATGTTATAGGTTTGTGACTATTATTAATCCATAACTATAAGTTACATTTAATTTCTTCATGTTTTAACTATACAATTATTTGTTATTGCACAGTAATTATATATAAGGTTCTGAAACAACAACATATGAGTGATAAATAGTTTCAGATCATTTACAAAATGTTTACATCTAAAGAGTCTAGGGGACAAAAATTTGTTTAAACCTTCCAGGATAAAGTAGCCAGTGTGGAAAATGGAGTGATTAGTGTAAACACAGTAAACACAGTACTTTTAAATGTTTGTCACTAAGATGGTCTTTTTTCTCTTGTATTTGAGGGCTTTCACCATTTTGTTTAGTTTTTCTTGCTTGATTTTGCTTTTTCTTGAAAAAGCATTTTGACAAAATGTGCAAAATTAAATATTAAGTTTTTATTATTAATATTTATTCAATTGCTAATTATTACCAAATTAGTTTTAATTAAAAAAATACTTTGAAAAACTAATGTCACTGAAATACAGTGTAAAAGTACAAGTAAGTATTTAAGTATATCGTACCCTGGAAAAGCAATTAACAAACTTTTGGTTTATAAACAGATGTATAGACAAAATAGATATATATAAATAGATATAAAACATGCATTCACTATGGATTCATCTCACCTACATTATTATTGTTACTATTATTATTATAACAATAACAAAAAACAATATAGGGCTCAGATACTCTAAGTACCTGATTATTTGTTTGTTTCTTTCTTTCTAGCTAGTAACATTACTGCAACGTACTTGTAAAAGTAAAAAAAAAAATAAAAAAAATAAAAAACAGAGACGTGGTTAAATTCCCCAGAGAATTCATTTCATTTAATGGCAATTTCAAATCTTGACACTAGATGGCGGAAAAAAACGTATTAATGTCGTTCAGGACTAAAGTAAAATGCACCAACATTCAGTCATGTCGTTTATTAAAATGACCACAGGATGGCGCTCATGTACAATGGTTTTTGTTAATATTATATTATATTATATTATATTATATTATATTATATTATATTATATTATATTATATTATATTATATTATATTATATTATATTATATTAATTAAAGCACATATTGCCTTATTGAATTTCCTGCTTGCTACCATGACCTGGCATGCTGTAACCATCACACCAAGAAATGATTGTTTCAAGTGTTGGTGTTTGATATGTAGGCTTTCACAACAGCTACACATTTTATTGTTTAATCAATAAACAACATATTTGTAAACATAGTTCCATGCTAATTATTGTTGTATTTATAGTCAGTCATTATCAGCTTGCTAATTAAATGATTAAATGCCCTGGACATGTTTTCCTCTCAGTTTCACAGCTGTGTATATCCTCCTAAAGCTTAATCACAGAAACCAAGCTTATGTTCGACTCAACTCAATTAGTGGTTCTGTTTCATGTGTGATAAGTAAGACAATTGTGTATTTCTGTCACCCGGGTTATTGTGCATTAGGATGATTGATTTGGCTTCAGCACATCCTTGGTGAGAGTCAGAGGCAAATGTCAGAATGGAGTAATCCTCTCATCCCATTCACAATGTAGGCCTGAATGTACAGCTTACATTAAGCTTGGTATTCAGTGTTACTTGCTAAATAATGTGCTCAGTGTCTGTACAGCAGTCTGCTTTACTATCTTAGGCTTTAACTCGTGTTTCTCCTTTTTTTGAAATGCCTACTTATGATTTAAATTGTTTGATGTCCCCTTATAACCATTTTCTTTTTTTTTTGAGAATGAAACGCAGATTAAACCTGTCAGATGTGGCCTGGCTGCTGATGCAGTGAAAGTCTTTAGACCGTTGCTGCTTTACTTAAAGTAAGAGAGAAAAGGCAGATTTATTTCTGTTTATAGCTTAGTCATAATCCTCCTTAGTTGTTGGTACTATAATAAGTTAGGATTGTACATGTATTTTAGTTGTTTTTATGTTGGGGTATTTTGCACAATTCTGATTTTAATATACGCATATTAGTGTTCATAGTGGGATTCATCTCATTCTGGTTAATATGATGATGTACATGAAGGTACTTAAAAAAAGGCAAAATGCAATAGTGTGAAAGGGTTAACTTACAAAACTGCATATCAGATAAAATAGCAACAGTTGCAGTAGTGATCAAGACCAAATCACAAAGAGTTGTAGAGATTAACAGAATGGAACAAGCTCAGATGGTACACCAGACAAGCCCCAACTGCTTTAAAACATTAATCTTCAGATCTAATGAATGAATTTGTGAGAGATGACTGTGGTATAAAGGAAGGCAGAAGGAGCACACTGGAGCAATTAGGAGCCAGTCAACAGACTATTATACATTCTGATGGATGTGGTTTGGGGTTTTGTTGGATGAAAGTGGCAGGAGAGGGGGATCTGTGTGTGTGTGTGTGTGTGTGTGTGTGTGCGTGTATCTGTCTGTCTCTGTATCTATCTCTGTATATGTGGATGTGTGTTCATATATTTTGGTTGACAGGTGAGAGGGCGGTTCTGATTCGGTCCCCTGTGTTTTTTGAATCAGGCTTGTCCAGGGGTACAGCCTCTAATAATATGCTGGCACACATATGTCCTCACACACACACACACACACACACACACACACACACACACACACACACACACACACACACACACACACACACACACACAAATCCTCAGTGGACTGTCACTGTGCCAGCCAAATTGTGATTGATTTGCATTGTACATCTTTGTGATTGTCCATCATTGTATCTTTGTGTATACAGATCTGTACAGATGGGCCATGAAATGGAAAATTCTGGGTTGGTTTTTTTTTTATTTACTAGAGATTGTGTGTATGATTTTTTAATTGATTAGTATTGTAATATTTGATTAATGATGCTTACCACCATTTCTGACACACACATTAATGAACATTTAGTGTTAATTATTTAGACACTTGGGTGGCAGTAATTAAGTTGTGAAAACTGATGTAATGTGAACATGTTATTGGTTAAGACACAAACATACAACAATGAAATCTTTATTTAAGATTTAAGAGCAGAAAAGGATTGTTTTTGGTTTAATATCCATGGGGCTTTCAGTTCTGTGATCCACTAATTGTTAAAGCGTAAGGTTTAAGCGTAATGGTCATTAACAATCTGGTAGTGCCCATATTATTTCTTATTCTGAGGAAGATTATTTATTTTTCTTTCCTGTGTTTGCTAATGAGTCTATGACCTACTGAATTCTCTATTAGCGCAGTGTTTTTTTTCCTGCACACCCTCATTGGATCCTATTGATTACTCCCCACCAGTTATTGATCCTGAGATCAGGTTTCCCCTGGGTCTCCGTGTGTGTGTGTGTGTGTGTAATGTGAGTGTGTGCTTGTGCATACATAAACCACAACCTTTAAAACACATAGAAACCAATTCACATAACCTTTAAACACTGTGTAACAAGTCGTTAAGATTTCATGCTAATAGCTTAATTTTAATAGCTTAATTTTTCATGGTCTAGGGCTCTTGCAGAGTTTCATAGACAGGAAAAATTTTGTAACATACTACTTCACTCCAATCACTATTCAAATCTTCTTCCTGTCTCTCCCCTGCACACACATTCACACAATATTCTGTGCCTCTGTAGTTCAATACACAAGGATATACAAGGATATTAAATCAAAAGGTCAGTAGCTGTGGTAGATGGTGCATGACAATACTATGGTTTTAAAAACTATGGTTTTATAAGTTTGGGGTTTATGTGGAAAACAGTGATTATGTTAGCAAATGTTTGGAACTTGTTAAAGAACAAAAAATATACACTCACTATGCACTTTATTAGGAATACCTATCCAGCCATTCAGTATCCACTCAGCCAATCACAAGGCCACAAAGTAATGGATAAAATCATGTAGATATGGGACAGCATGTTAATGTTCACATTAACCACCAGAATGGGGAAAAAATGCAATCTCAATGATTTTGGCCATGTCATGATTGTTAGTGCCAGATGTGCTGGTGTGAGTATTTCTATAACCGCTGATCTAGTAGGATTTTCACACAAAACAATGTCTAGTAATAGTGCAATAAGGAAATAGCATAGAGTGAGCTGCAGTTCTACAAACAGGAACACCTTGTTGATGAGAGACATTCACATTTATGGCAAACAACCTTATCCAGAGTGACATATTTGAGGGTTAAGGAACTTACTCAGTAACCCAGGAAAGACAGATTGGAGGCCCGCTGATTCAAACCCACAACCTTCTGATCAGTAGTCCAACAGCTTTAACCACTGAGCTATTACTAAAACATGCTGGTGAACCGGTGGCTCTAAATTGCCCCTAGGTGTGTATGATTGTGTGGAAGTTCCCCATGACATGCTCCAGATCTACCACAAACCTGCCAGGATAAATCACTTACTAAAGATGAGTGAATGCACATTACTGTGTTAATAAGTCCTATTTTATATGCTGGACAATTTTTTCATCCAAAAATCAGTCAGCATTTTCTACAATCATGTACTTGTTTTTATTTTAAAGGCAAATACTTGTATTAAAGATTGTATTAAAGGTTTGATGCAAATAAAACTAAACAAGTATAATTGTAATAATCTAAACCAAGAAAATCAATTAATTCCTCGTTATTCAGTAACTGGAGTGAAATAAACAGGAAATGTAATTTGCGAGTATGAAAGCTTCAGAAGCAATCACTTCACACTACTCTGAATATAAATACATTTTCCTCTGTCTACTGATGCGTGCTTTGCACCCAATTTAAGTCGGCAAATCCGAATACAGTATGTGTTGAATTCAGAGTTCATTATTTAAAAAACTACATTCACAGCTCCTTTTTTTTGTGTGATCAGGTTAGCAGCCATGTTGTAGATCCATTTCCCAGCCTGAACTGTGTCTTAGTGAGTGGAGCAGTTCAAGGCTTCAGCAGAGATGATTGTAATGATAGTTTACTGTATGCTTTGCTCATCCACAGTTGTGCACCTTGTAATATGGTATTGCCAGTTTGATCGATGAGTAAGTGTGTGTTTGAGATTAGAAATTAATTTGTCTATTCTTCTCTGTGTGAAGGTTTGATATTATGTATGATCTATAGTCTGATACTTGTTTATGTCCGGGATATAGGAAGCGTGGGAGAGGAAGCAGTGGAGGAACTGAGTATTATTTCCTATAGAATCACTCTTAGGTGCGTTTTAATGTTCACTATTCACTATTGTGTATCTACAGTATGTGTATGTACAGTATGTGTATGTACAGTATGTAAGCAGATTGGTTGAGGTGTAAATTGCCTAATTAGCATAAGTTGACAAGCAACATAGTATAGCATAGTAAGATATAGTAATCTATATGAAGAAATTAAAAGCTTCTGCCACTTTTTTTTATTTCAATACATCTGGAAAATCACCTTAAAAGATAATTCTTAGACATCTAGCTTGATTTTCTATGTGTTTCTATGCTTCCTTTACTGTTTAAAAGACCTAAAGACAGTTATACATGATGCTTGCTGTGTTCTTCTCAAATAACATGAGCTGCATGTCATAGCAGAATTTAGTTGTTACTATTTTGTTAATAAATAAATAAATAAATAAATAAATAAATAAATAAACAAATAAATAAATAGGTTTAATGCCTTTTATCCTTGCATTTCAAATGGTTGCAATTTCACTTTTAAATTGGTGTAACCCTGGATGACTTAAAACCACAAAAGAAAATATAATTAGTGTAAGACAAAAATACTTTAATTACATTTGTCTTCCATTGTTTTTATGCTGACTGCAAGCTCTTTAATAACCAACAAGGTCTTGCCTTGTGCATATTTGCTCACGGCTTTTTGTTTTACGAATGCTTTTATGAAGAGATTTTATTATTCAGAATAACATGAATTTTTGAATATTTGAAATCTTTTATAGTGAATAATTTAGTTTCTCTGTTTGATGCCATACAATGTAGTCAGAGCAGCTGAAGCTGGCACAGAAACAATAAACCAAAGACTTCATTTTTGACAACATCTTCAATGACAGGGACTGAATGTCACTTGTTGTACTAGATACACACAGGGTTAAAAAACCCTGATTATTTTATACCATATACAGTAGCTGATATAAGGCATAAAGGTTAAGACTCTAAAACAAATGCTTTATTTCTTCATTATCACTTATACAACCCTATATAGGATATCAAGGAGCACTACTTGAAGATGCTAGTGAACATTTATATCTTTTCCAAACTGGATTACCTGCTGATACTTTATTGCACAAATCAATCACCAGAAATCTTAAATCTCTATGAAGGGCAGAAGATGAGAAGAGTTTGAAAATGGCCACAAATTGTGTTTATCAGACTCTAAGCCATAACAATTTTCAGCTGTGGGATTTGTATGTATGTCTAACTTAATATGCATGTGCAATATGCAAATATTTCTATGTTGTGCTGAGAATTGCTTTTTATATCATGTTGACTGAGTTAATATGGATGTGTGATATGAGTAATCACAAATTGGTTTTTTGCTGCAAAATGTCTATGAAGATATTTAAAGATGCAGTATCACACAACTAGGTTTTGAAGGATAAATCATTTGCAAGAATTTATTTACAAACTGTACATTTCTCAAGTTTTTCATTAAATAACTTTCCTATTTATATTTCAGTAGTTGTTGAGCAATTTACAGTAGTTTGCTATTAATTAAGAGCCGCATTGCACCACTACATCATTGAGTATATCCAGTGGTTCTTGTTTTTGCTACTTCGAAGCATCTGTCTTGTTCAGCTGTGATGAGTCTTACACATGGATGGAAACAGGATGCAGGATGTACAGTGCAGTTCTGGGTGACCGATGGCCTTCAGGCTCCGTTATCAGCACCCAGGCGGTGCACCTCAGGCCAGGACAGGATGTTGTACTGTGCGAGTTTCACTTTTACAAGCCCAGGTTTATATGGAGCAGGAATAGGAAGTGATGCCTCTGACTTCCTGAAGCTGTTTGCTTGTTTGTTGGCATGTTTACAGTAGAAGATAAATGACATAATTTCCTGTGCATGGTTCTCTCTCCTCCCTATTCTCTTCGCTATTCCTCTCTTTTTGTTTTTTGCCCTTATCTATCCCTCCTGCTTCATTGGCAGTGCCTTATCCCCCTCCATGCCCCTTCTGTCTCTTGATAGCAATGCTATCTCAGGAATCTCCCATATGGAAAGCTGGCTCATGATGGATCCGCTAGTCTTACGAAATGAAAGTCTCATATGAAATGAGGAGCTTGAAAGGTATTAAATTCTATAATATATTGTCTCCCTCTATGGAGCATTGTATCGGTTTGGCAAATAAATCAATACAGAAAACAGCATTGGGGTGGGCACAGCCCTGAAATATTAAACAAGCGATAATACAGCACAAGCCGAAACTTATTTGTAAAATAATCCATTAGAGTACAAATACTCCTTGCAGTTGTGCAGGGAATTGAATTGGGAAGGGGAGTAGGGTGCAGATCAGCAGGTATGGAAGATTCACTATAGGAACTAAGACACTGTAGAATCAATAGGGTGCACTGAGAGTGAAGGCAAAGGAGAAAACAGAGCCAGCATGAGATTGGGGAATAAGCTCTGTGTTGATTGCTTATTTTGTACTCATCTTTTCTCTCTCTCTGCCTGTCCCTCATAACACATTCTGATCTACAGGAATACATCACAGAAAACAGCTTTCTGATGGCTGCTGTGTGTAAAGGAGAATTCACTGTGAAAAATTTGGACTGCTCACAGCAGCAGTTCACAACCACAGATTCTTGTGGGGCAGGATGACATTAATAACAGTGCAGCCTCAATCAAAATTAAGTTAAGAGGCTATTACAGTAGATTCATATTTATATGCTGCTATTAAGTGAATAAGCAGTTGAGTGTTGACAATAGTGGACAATCGGTTTGAACAGACATCATTTGTTGAACTGTTGCCTTTAGAGCAGATGTGCTTCCTATCGCACAGACAAAAAAAATTAAGAGCAGAACAATAATTATTATTCAGGGTTGCCAGGTCCCAACAAAATTTCCAGTAAAATGACAGCTGAAACAAACCCAGAAGATTTATCCATTGTAAACTGCAGACACAAATTTTCTTCTTTTTCTTTTTCTTTGCGTAGGGAACAGGGGAATTCAGGTGCACATGTATTTTTCATGCACAAACATCATCCACACCAAAATGCTCCTTTCCTTACCAATCTCTTTTCTCTTTGCAACATATTATACACAAGACATGGATGGTTGTGTCCATCATAAACACAACGTCTGCACTTAAAATTTGTCTTTGCTTGTGGAAATGCATTACATTTAATCCCAATTCTTTGTACTTTAACAAGATATTGGCAGCCTCCGACTAGTCCACTTTGGCATTAAAAACCTTGATCCTGGCAACCCTGTCATAAACTCCCCTGTCTATATTTCAGGTTATTATAGTGGTCCATATTTTTGACCACTAAAAACTGCTTGGATCCATATGGGGCAGGGAACATGCAGGTACAAGGTGACCAAATCAATGTCTTATATCTGTCACATAGTCACATATTTTTAAATTATTGGTCACTTGAAAGATCCAATTATTATTTCAATTCACTTTTGACTACTATGTTCACTATGGAGTGGAAAATGAGGATTTTATCAAGATTAGCATTTCTTGAACAGATATGTATGTTGGGTTCCCACAAATGAGCTGCCACAGACAGTTCAAGAAAATGCGAGTTTGTGAAATAGCAAGCTAGCATAATTCAGGTAGGCAGAGTGAAGGTTCTACCTCAAGGCCAATACAGACTTAATCTCCATCCTGATTTCCTTCCTGGTCCCCAAAGGCCATAAAGAGTAACAAAGGAAATCTTTTCCCTCACATACACACAGGGCTAACTTGAGCTCTCACAGTAGATATGCCCATTCTGAAATATTCATGAAATCACCACAATTGTACCCAGCCATTAGAATTTAGTCTCTGGTTACACCACCTGTTTATGTGCTGATTGAATGGCTGTAGAGGAGAAGTGTTTTAAGGATTCAGCAAACTGATAGAAAATACAGACTCCTAATGGCTATTTGCAGTATTCAACAATACGGAATGATAATGCGATAAAAGCGTGGTCTTGTTTTAGTGGCACAAACAGTGCCTTTGAAAAAGAGTGCTGCTTTGGCAAAAGCTCTCTTACTGTAGCCCCTGAGATAGAAAGCAAGAGAAAAGAAAGGAGGTGGAGCAAATTAGAGAGAGAAAGTAAGAGAAAGACTGACTCAGTCAGAACACAGAAGCTTAGGTTCAGCACTTTGCTGCCCACAGGGAGAAAACCCAAATCAAAAAGATCCACTGAAAGCTGGAGCAGAGCCCTGGGTTGCATTGGTTCTTTACTGGAACTGATCCAGTGCATCACCATCGCCTGCCAGCATGGTTAATGAGAGAGAGAGAGAGAGAGAGAGAGAGAGAGAGAGAGAGAGAGAGAGAGAGAGAGAGAGAGAGGAAATAATCAGAAGGGTCAGAAAGACTGAGTCTACAATAACAACATTTTTTAAAGAATTATATTAATTATGAAAGGCAAACTAAGGCAATCAGTCTTTTAAGCTGTACCAAACTATGTCAAACATTTTAAAACATGGCACCTTTTGTTTGAACCCACCATTTTTTAAGTGCAATATCAATACTTTGAGTCCTGGGTTTCACCTGTGAACACTGCATTTGGTCTTAAAATACAAGCAATTTTGAAGCTGAGAAAAAGAGGCAGTAGAAAAAAAATCAATCATAGCCATTACACAAGAATTGGGCATACAACAACGTCTTGAAAAAGAAAGAAATCCCATGCTGATGACAGAAACACTGTAAGAGTTTGTTATAAAGAAAACCCCTAAAACCAGTTAATGATGTCAGTGACATCACAAACAGTCTCCAAGGGTAAAGGTGTCACAATCCACCACTTGAAGAAGACTTGAAAAGAAGAAATACAGATACCAAATCACAAGATGCAAACTACTGATCAACAGTAAAACGGAAGGCCACACTTTTCTGTCTGCCAATTTACAAAAAAATGCATGCAATCTAATTGGATGGAGTTTCATCATGCTTCAAGAAAACAGACTAACACACTCAGCAAGTGACTTAATCAGGGGGAAAAGATGGAGGATTTTAAACTAGGCACATGAATCTCTAATCATTACGTTGTTTAACATGTATAGATATAAATTTCAGGAAATTAAAGCTGAAATTCTGATCTATTATCTCATATTCATCTTTTGATCTCAAATCTAAATGTCTTCAGAGTATAGCAAAAAAAAAAAAGTATTGCTTTAGCACTGTATTTATTCAGGAATGTAAAGATTGTAAGTCATACATCTTTGAATCTCAACACGTTTCTAGCAGATACAAAATAGTTAAAATGGTAACAACATATTACTAATATTTATAATCATTTCTGCAAAAAAAAGAACATAACATTTAATATCTTATATCTCACCTTGATTTAATATCTTAGTGTCGCTTTTTGATTATTTGATGGATCTTTAATCAAATCTTTATTCAAAAGCAGCTCAGAATTCTTTACAATCATAAAAACATATACAGTAACAAGTCACTACTTAAACCCACACAAAGCACATAATACTGGACACTCTAACATCCCTGATGATAACTACTGGCTGGATTTGTGTGTTGTTCTGTGTGGTCATGCCTTGAATGTTAACCCAGTGTTCAAGTCAGGCAAGTGACCCTTTCTGTAGCTCCTTCCTGTTATTCTCTCCCATAACTCTGTCGGCTATGAGGCTCTTCTACATCCTGCTTCCTGTTGGACATTTCATATAGTGTGTGAGTTGTTAGTTTGATAGCAAATCTTCTATTTACATTCCTGCCAGGCTGTAGTGTAAATGCACTGAGAGTCAATGCAGCACAAAGCTTAATGAGATTCTGTACACTCTGACTCTTTGAAACGATACATGAAAGGATCTAAAGGGAGTCTGCCGTAGCCAGTGCACCGGTGCCAAGCCTTGAGCCAGAGCTGTTGTAAGCATTCACAGCAGGTTTGAAGTCAGACTATGTGAAGATAATAGGAAAAGACCATGCTGGCAAGAGCTTACAGAAATTGTTTGTCAAGGAAAACCAACAGAAAAAATACAGGGGTTTAAGAGCCCAGGATTCATGTTTATGTGTTTGTTCTCTTGAGTAAACCAGCTGTATTTTGGATTATTTGGGTGGAAACATGTATTACAGCACTACGTAATACTGCTAAATCACCAGCTCTTTCAGCAGGATTTGAGAATGCTGGCTCTTACTAAGACCTGGTTACAAAAGATGAATTAATGAATATTGTTTATCTTAATGAACACAGTGTTTGTTTGCTCTGCAAGCTTTGTAGCTTACTATTCACTCACTCTTACACAAACGCATAAACCTGTTGCTCACATGACATTTTTCCCCCCTCTTAGGTGTACCTCCTATTTGTTTCTGCATTCATCTCTGTTTAGCCACATTTGCATACCACATTTTGGTACCCTGCAGTAGTGCATCATGCTTTTTTCTCTTATTTCATTATTTGTTTTATTTGATTATCCAGGACCTGAAAATAGAGATCGGTCATTAGAGATGCAGTGTTACCCTCTTGTCTCCAGACCCAAATCAACCTTTTTTTTGCTCTTTCTTTCTAAATCAATCAGTTCACACCCCTCTCTCTCTCTCTCTCTCTCTCTCTCTCTCTCTCTCTCTCTCTCTCTCTCTCTATCTCATTTTTGTCTTCTCTCTATCTACTCTTCTTGACCCTGGTGCAATCCCTGTATCAGCCAGTCTCTCATTAATTAAGACACACCAAATGCCTTCATCTCTGCAAGGTCAACTCTTTCCTGGTTTTGATGAAAGCCACATGTGTTTGATATTTAGAGAGAACTACCACTGTCTTTCCCTTTTTCTTTCTCTTGTCATTAAATGCAGGAGATGGTGGCATTGTTTTTACATATTTAATATATTTTTTATATCTTTTAAATTCACAATACACAGATATAACCCTAAAAGCATAGACATGCTAGTATTTTGTTTTGAGCGTTGATTCTGAGAGAAAGAATGTTTTTTAGAAGAAGCATCAGACCCACAGCCTATACATTTGTGTGTGAGGAGAAAGGACAACAAGGTGTTTGTGCCTCTGTGAGCAGCCCCTCTGTATTCCTATCATTTGTTGCTTATCTCTACTGTGAATTGCACTGACCTACAGGTGAGCCACAGCGAGACCGCACACTTAACTCATAAATTACTGCCAGAGAGATGGGAAGGAGAAGAAGGAAGGAAGGTGAAGGAGGTTAAAGTCTTTGGTACCTGTGAGTTGGAGGTCATCTCTCTCTCCGACGCTCTTTCTTTCTCTCTCTATTTCCCTTTCTCTAGGTGTTGACAGTTAATCAGGGATAGCTAATGAGGACATATTCTCTGCTGCATTCTGACGTTGCTTTGCAAACCATTAACTCAGCAGGGATGTAAAAAGGCATGCTGAATTAGCAGCACACCCCTGCCATTGGCCTGGGTTCAGGGTTTCCTGCAGATGCAGTAATGTATGTCACTTTATTCCACAGAATCCACCGAAGAAATGACCACAAACATGTATACTTGGCTCAGTGTGCATCGCTGTGCCATTTTAATAATATTTTCTAAAGCTTACATTGCTTATCAAATTATCAAGAAGTTTTTTAAAGGGCTTCAGAGAATGATTTGGAGATTTAGTCTTAAAAACAAAATAAAAAGACATCAGGAGGTCTAATATCCGATTCCGCGGCAGGGAACCAACCCTGACACTGAGGGGTACAGTGCCCGTCCCAAGCCTGGCTAATATGGTTGCTTCAGGAAAGGAATTCGGCTTAAATTTTGTGCCAAAATCAAATATGAAGAATGTGTGATTTGCTGTGGCAACTAACCAGACATGGTTTGAACTAAATTGCAAATGAGCATGGCTTACTAAATTATTAAATAGATATACCCCAAACTTCAGTAATGATATAGATATGTCATAAACTGCAGTTATTAAATAGATATATTGGAGTTCACATTAATAATAAACAGGACTGGACTAAAAACTCTACAACCACCGCTACTTTCTGAGTTTAGGAGGTCCTTTAACATCTGCAGGATGGTGATTCTACGAGGTATCCCCTAGTTTAGGGTATAGATATACCCTATAGATATACCCTAAACTACAGTTATTAAGTAAATATACTCTAAACTACATTTATTAACTACTTCTACTCTAAACTACAGTTATTAACTAGATCTACCCTAAACTACAGTTATTAACTAGATTTACCCTAAACTATAGTTATTAACTAGATTTACCCTAAACTAGAGTTATTAAATAGATGTACCCTAAACTAGAGTTATTAAATAGATCTACCCTAAACTACAGTTATTAAATAGATCTACCCTAAACTACAGTTATTAAATAGATCTACCCTAAACTAGAGTTATTAAATAGATCTACCCTAAACTACAGTTATTAACTAGATTTACCCTAAACTTTAGTTATTAAATAGATCTACTCTAAACTATAGTTATTAAATAGATCTACCCTAAACTACAGTTATTAAATAGATCTACCCTAAACTAGAGTTATTAAATAGATCTACCCTAAACAAGAGTTATTAAATAGATCTACCCTAAACAAGAGTTATTAAATAGATCTACCCTAAACTAGAGTTATTAACTAGATCTACCTTAAACTACAGTTATTAAATAGATCTCCCCTTAACTACAGTTATTAAATAGATCTACCCTAAACTACAGTTATTAAATAGATCTACCCTAAACTACAGTTATTAAATAGATCTACCCTAAACTACAGTTATTAAATAGATCTACCCTAAATGGGCTCAAAATGTTTCTTAAAACAGTAAGAGGAAAGCCTATTACAATGACAATGCAGATTATACATAACCTGTTATTACTAAATCTTTACACTTTACTATACAGTCATCAGAGATATACAGTATACAGTACTGTGCAAAGGTTTCAGGCAGGAGTGAAAAAATGCTGTAAACAAAGAATGCTTTCAGAAATATAAATAATGAGTGTTTATTTCTGTCAATTTACAAAATGCAAAGTGAGCAAACAAAAGAAAAATCTAAATCAAATCAATATTTGGTGTTACTATCTTTTTCCAACAAACCAATCAACCAATTATAAAAAACAGGTGCTAATGATCATCAAGGTCACACGTAGGTTGAAACCCAGTCATGGACTGAAACAGAAACAGCTGTGTAGGAGGCTTAAAACTGGGTGAGGAACAGCCAAACTCTGCTACCAAGGTGAGGTTGTGAAAGACAGATTCATGTCATGGCAAGATTGAGCACAGCAACAAGGCACAAGGTAGTTATACTGCATCAACAAGGTCTCTCCCAGACAAAGATTTCAAAGCAGACAGGGATTTCAAGATGTGCTGTTCAAGCTCTTTTGAAGAAGCACAAAGAAACGGGCAACGTTGAGGATCATAAACGCAGTGGTCGGCCAAGGAAACTTAGTGCAGCAGATGAAAGACACATCAAGCTTATTACCCTTCAAAATCAGAAGATGTCCAGCAGTGCCATCAGCTCAGAACTGGCAGATACCAGTGGGACCCAGGTACACCCATCTACTGTCCGGAAAAGTCTGGAGAGAAGTGGTCTTCATGGAAGAGTTGCAGCCAAAAAGCCATACCTCCGACATGGGAACAAGGCCAAGCGACTCAAGTATCTCAAACATAGGAACTGGGGTGCAGAAAAAATGGCAGCAGGTGCTTTGGCCTGATGAGTCAAAGTTTGAAATATTTGGCTGTAACAGAAGGCAGTTTATTTGTTGAAGGGCTGGAGAGCGATACAATAATGAGTGTCTGCAGGCAACAGTGAAGCATCGTGGAGGTTCCTTGAACATTTGGGGATGCATTTCTGCAAATGGAGTTGGAGATTTGGTCAGGATCAATGGTGTTCTCAATGCTGAGAAATACAGGCAGATACTTATCCATCATGCAATACCATCAGGGAGGATGGTAGCAGGACAACAACCCCAAACATACAGCCAAAGTCATTAAGAACTATCTTCAGCGTAAAGAAGAACAGGAAGTACTGGAAGTGATGGCATGGCCCCCACAGAGCCCTGATCTCAACATCATCGAGTGTGTCTGGTATTACATGAAGAGACAGAAGGATGTGAGAAAGCCTACATCCACAGAAGATCTGTGGTTAGTTCTCCAAGATGTTTGGAACAACCTACCAGCCGAGTTCCTTCAAAAACTGTGTGTAAGTGTACCAAGAAGAATAGTTGCTGTTTTGAAGGGAAAGGGTGGTCACACCAAATATTGATTTGATTTAGATTTCTCTTTTGTTCATTCACTGCATTTTTTTCATTTATGAAAAGAAATGTTTAACACTTCCATTTTTGAAAGCATTCTTTGTTTACAGCATTTTTCACACCTGCCTGAAGCTTTTGCACAGTACTGTATATCTACAAGCTATGTTGTATCTAAAAATTCCCTGAATTAATACCTGCACTACCTGTATGATATAAGGAAATAATAAGGCATGTACATTAACTACCTCACTCACTCTCACTCACTCATTTTCTACCGCTTATCCGAACTACCTCGGGTCACGGGGAGCCTGTGCCTATCTCAGGCGTCATCGGGCATCAAGGCAGGATACACCCTGGACGGAGTGCCAGCCCATCGCAGGGCACACACACGCTCTCAATCACTCACACACTCACACACTACGGACAATTTACCAGAGATGCCAATCAACCTACCATGCATGTCTTTGGACCGGGGGAGGAAACCGGAGTACCCGGAGGAAACCCCCGAGGCACGAGGAGAACATGCAAACTCCACACACACAAGGCGGAGGCGGGAATCGAACCCCCAGGCGAACGTGCTAACCACTAAGCCACCGTGCCCCCCACATTAACTACCTCTGAGTCATAATTGAAGAGCCATTAATAATGGTAATAGTGTTCACATCTTGTTAACTCATTTTATTAATTAATACTGTGATTTAAATTCTTAATAAAGTTAATTTACATAGTGAAGGGTGCATTTGGAATAATGTAGGTTAACCCAAGATATAGTATTTAATGCCACTTGAGATACCCTTCAGCTTTCCTGCACTCACAATTCTAAACCAAAGCAAAATAAACTTTAGGATACAATATAAATGAAAATAAAATATAAACATCGATCAAATTTTTCACCTGTGTTACAAAAAAAGGTTTATAATGCAACATTCTTTACCATGTGTTTGACTGAATCCACTTCCTGTGAGATGACGAGACAACCCCACAATTAAAGGGTTTGATTTGCATCATGTTGTTTCAAAGCAACATGTAAATGCTCTTTCTGAGTACTGCAAGTCATGGTTTTAATTAACAGAATGAGTTAACAGGATAGTTAATACTTAACTATTACATTATTAATGAACGTTTATGCAGTATGTCTCAGAGGCTGTTTGTACACGGCTTTCATTTTATTATTTGCTGAATTCCTGTATTCATTCTTCATTATGAAAGTATTAATACATATATTAATATATATTAGACAATTCATCAAAGAAACAATAAGAAATTGCAAATGATGCCACAGAACAAGCTACTGAACAATCTAGTTACTTTACAGTTTATTCTGATTCTGAGAACAGTACACATCTTGGCACTGCATAATGAATGATATTTCCCCTTTTTACTAACATTATTATTATTATTATTATTATTATTATTATTATTATTATTATACATAATTATATACATTATTACAATATCCTTGTGAATCCTCTTTGTACCTCTGTCCCAGTGTTTTTATTATGGCTGAAATTACTGGGTAAGAATTGCCCTTTATTCAGTGAATGAAAAGATCTAAATCTCATTCCAAGGACCTTTGTTGCCTGGTTAGTGTCTTCACAACAAAAGGTTAATGCAGAGAAAACAAGGAAAGACAGACAACAAGTTTGCTCCACTGGAGTAAAAATGCACAGATGTTGTTGTTAAGGGTTTTCCATTAGACATCAGAAGGTGAAAAAGGGCCTTGATTTGCTGAAATTGCCTTTGTCTGCATTGTCTTCTGTGGTTGCTTGCTGAATGTGTGTGTGTGTGTGTGTGTGTGTGTGTGTGTGTGTGTTGTGTGTGTGTTTTCAATGCTTCTCCAGGAGGTCTCTTCCTGAAGTGAAATGAAGTGCACATATTATGTGAGCAGCTGGAGGTAAATAATGACGAGCAAATGCAAGCCTGTCTGGTTATGCGTTCACATATGTGAGCATGCACAGGACTAGTGTGTGACAGCAGATTTCCAAAGACAGCCTTCCTCTCCTTCTGGCTCTTATTCTTCGCTCCAGTCAGGAGTGAAATCGGCAGGACTAGAGCTTCAAACTCCATACATTGTGGTTACTGGCTCAGCTCGCACAGCACGCTCATCATATTTACAGGCATTACTATGGTAATTACATGTGTATGTGTGCAGGAGTGTGTGTGTCTGTGTGTGTGTTGGGAGGTGGGCTGGAGCAGCAACATCTGTAGCACAGTCAGAGCGTGTAGATAAAATACAACCTGCTGAGCTCTCAAAATAGAAAGCTATGTTGTCTTTTGTCTCCGTTAAGCAGACACTGGTGTGTGTGTGTGTGTGTGTGTGTGTGTGTTTGACTGTAGTACCCTATTTCCTGCCACAGCATTCACATTTTGCCCAACACACCAAAATAAATTCATTTTTCCTAAATTACTTGATAACCCTCTCTTGTTTCCATTGAAATAAATTACACCAACAAGAAAAATCTGTCTCACTACTGGCACCAGGTTGAAAAAGCTAAATAGCCAGACAGAAGAGACATTTTATAAACAGGCAAATGAACACAAGACTGGCATGTTTGCTATGGCAGCCAGATAATTGGACAACGTGTCAGCTGCTGGGTGTGACAGCTTTGACAGTCATTATGTTCTGCGGAAAAGGATTCTCCAGATCAGTTGACGTTTAGTGTTCTGATTTGAGTAGATTTATGTATATCGGTGCCCGCCAGATGAGTCCAATTAACCAGCTGTAATCAAACGAAGGTCGTTTGTGTCTGGGTATGCAAATGCATAATGCTGCCTTGGGGAGAAATATTTCCCAAAGGTCATTTTTGACATAACTTTAACATGTTTGTGGCAAGAGCTGATTGTTCCTTATAGGCCTTCTAAACATCAATTGCCATTATTCTTTCTCTGAAAGCCTTTCAAATGCTACAACCTGAAACTGTTTAAGTGTTTAAAGCGTACATGTTAAAATGTAAAATACATGCAAAATTTGTAAATGACCATTTGTACAGTTGTACAAGTCCAAATTCTTAACCTCCGATAACTAAGAAATGTAGAGAGAGAAGGAAGGAGGATAAAAATAAAAGAAGGCAGAAGGTTGTAGACTGTAAAGAATGACTTATTAATGCTTTCAGTGTCCGTGACCTTGTGGTGTGGTATTGCTGTGTTGTGTTCTGGAAAATAGGAAGTGAGTGAATGTAATGGGCATGGAAGCCTTTCCCTCTTATTACTGTGCGGTCAAATAACAGACTCCTGAGCACATGCAGTATAATACTGGAGGAAAAATGAGAAAGGAAGATAGAGAGAGAAAGAAGAGAGGGGAAAGGGAGTTGGGTGGAGGAACCAGATGTTTAATTTGGGCCAGGTGTTCTAATCCATAGCAACTAATCTTCCCCTTTGTAGAACATCACTTTAAAAAACATATAAGTAAAAATTTGCATTTGCAAGGTTTCTTAGATACTGTACTTCAATGTGTTAATCCATAATAACAAATCAGAACGATAATTAAGAATGATTTAAGTCTTAAGTTCTTGGTGGTTTATTCCAGGAATTAGAGTTCTATTTACTAACATTATTTGCATTCCTTATACAGCGTTAATACATAATACATAAGGAACATTAACATTAATTGACAGTGAATTTGACTGATGTTTGTTTGGTCTTTACTACGTAATGAACATCTGCAGTAATGGATGCATATTCCATCTCTAAAATAAAGACAAAATCACAGATTTAAGTATCTATTTAAAGGCAATAACCTTAGTAAATCAATAGAGACATTATTAATTTTTCAGGAGTGTGTGTGTGTGTACTTGCTGGTCTCTGAAGACTCTATGTTTGAACTGATGAACTGTAGAACAATCGCTCCCCGTCTCTCTCTCTCTCTCTCTCTCTCTCTCTCTCTCTCTCTCTCTCTCTCTCTCTCCCCCTCTCTTTTAATCTCTTGCTCTCCATTTTTCTTTTCCCTCATGCACATAACATATATGTTGAAAGCTGACCCTAAACTGTTAACAGCAGGAGTTGTTAGAACAATTTCATACAGCAAATTGATTTTTTTCAAATCCAGTTCAATTCCAGATAGCTTTCAGATATTTCATTTTTTTAGGCTTTACCCTATGCCTCATGTTTCATGAGGATCAAACAGGGAGTTTCTTCATTAGCAGAGGTTTCTGGTTTATTTTCTGGATTATTAATGGTTTAATGGAATTATTCTTTTTTTTCTGCAACCCATTTTCTGCACCTGTCTGACTAGAATAACAGCTCCCTATTGGTTTACTGTGTTTTAACAAAGTGTGTAACCAAAACCAGATATTTGAGACTGATGGCAAGCAGTTTAAAAAGAGAACAGACATTATAATAGCCCCAGTTTGATATATTAACACTTTTAAACACTTTAGGCATCCGTCTTTCTTAGTTCCTCTGTTTCTCTTTCTACTTCCTTAATTTGCTGTTGGATCAGGTTCCCATAACATCAGTATTGACTGCTACTCATTAGAGCTGCAGAAAACCAGTAGATGTTGCTAAGGGAGGATTTGGCCAATTCTGCCAATTCAGCAAACTCACTCAGACAATACAGAATTTCTATTTTTAATACATTTCTTCAATGGAATAGAAGAGCATGAGTTTAACAACAATTAATGACTACTGTAGCATGCCTTTCTGTAATGTTATTGTTCAATTATTTTTATTACTTACTGAATGTATTTGTTCCCTAAAGGTCAACACATAGAGTGTAAAATATGTTACACTGCTTTCATGGGCACTTGCTGGTTTTTCTTGTTAGTTCTGAAATATGCTTAGTACGATGTTACCCTTAGGTTAGTATGGATTGGTTTATATTGAGTTGAGAAAGATTTGCCTGTGCTAAATTGACATGGTTTGGTATGTGTTGGGTCCCATTAGCTAGTGTGTTACTTGGTGTTTGCTGGGTTGCCATGAGATGGAAGTGTTAACTCAGAAGTTAACTCATTGGCTTTCTGATCAGAAGGTTGTAAGTTGAAATCTCAGGACCACAAAGATATCATAGCAAGGTCCTTAACCCTCAACTGCTCAGTTGTATAAATTAGATAAATGCAAGTTGCTCTGGATCAGGGTGTTTGATAAATTCTTTAAATGCTAAAGAGTTGTTATATGTAGGGACATTATTAGTTGGATTGTGGCAGCTATATGTGTGCTGGGTCAAGGTCGGTCTGTGTTGGATGGATCGGTATGCTGGGTTCAAATATGATGATATTTTGTTATAGGATGATTTTCATGTGCTGGATTGACAGGAATTGTTTGGCAGGTGTGTGTTTTACATCATCATGAACTGGTGAGTTGAATATGCTCAGTTGACATGACTTGCTATTTGCAAGGTCGGTATTTGTTAGATTAAGGTGGCTTGCTCTGTGCTGGGTCAGGATTAGTCTGTGTTGGGTGAATTGCTGTACAGTGGGTAAGTTGGATAGTGTATAGATTGTATAGAGCTGGAAGTAGGTTGCTGTGTATAGAGTTAGGGTTTAGATGGCATGTATATTTATAGTGTGTGGTGGTTTTTGGTGGTTTGTCTATGTAATGTCAATTTGAAATATATTTAATAATGGCTATTCTCCTTGCATGTGCTCTGTCAAAATTGAAATAAATGTGTATTTATATTTGTAGATTTAATGTAAGTCTCTGTCTGTCTGTCTCTCTTCTACCCTTTTGCACCCTTCCTTGTAGAACACCCTTCCTTGTGTAAGCCACTAACTCTCTAACTAAGCAGTAATTAGCAGATTGAATGATGCTGTCATCCAGCAATTAAAATAAGGCACAGGGATCCTGCGTGCCACCTTGTGATATGTTTAACAGGGGTCATGTAAGTAATAGAACATATAGTGATAATCTGAAACACTGCAAATTACATTCCGAACATATGAGACAATAAAGATAGCACATGTACACAACAGTACATGTTGCTTTTACCTCGGAATATACAAACATCTCCAGTGTACAAGAAATCAGTTGCACTTCCAAATTAGTGCACTGAACTAACTCATTCAATGGTGATAGCAGTTTTAGTCATTTTAGTTTATTTCATGTCAATTAAAGTGATATTTTTGACAGGAGAGCCAAAGGAAGACACTTCAGTTGCAAGTATCTCCAGTGGTTACTGGTTTGTGTAATTTAAACATTAATTTGGAATGAGCAATGTTGATGTCTTCAATTAGTGAAATGAAACACATTTAATCAAAGAGAGAATAAGAGCAAGCAAGAAACTAAGAAACAAAAGGACTCAAACACTTGAATGGCATAATAAGATCTCTCACTTAAGTCTCATACGATACTGAAGCCTATGAGGGACTGTTTATCAATCTTGGTCCTGAACTACCCCTCATTCAAATTACCAGCTAATTAATAAGCCTATAAGAACTATGTATTAGAGAATAAAAATATCAAAATGTGCAGAGCATGGATAATTCTGAACCAACATCGAGAAACACTACATTAAGATGACTAAGGGTTGTTGAGTTGAGCTAGCAAGTGATTGGATTGATGCTCAGTATGTTTCTGAAAGGTTGGGGGTTATGAAGCAGGTTTTGGTGTGTTGGGCTGATAATTGGATTGCAGAGTCAATTGGGGTTGGGGTGAGTGGGTTGGTGTGCCTTAGGATTGTCTAGGTAAGTGTTTGTGTGTGTTAGGTAAGGGTTCACTGGATTTGGTTAATTAGTGTGTGTTGAATTAAGTGGACTGATTTTTGGTTGGTAATTAGTTGATGTGTACTAGTATTTGTTGGGTTTATCTGGGTTTGGTCAAGATAGGCTGTTGTGTGTTGTGTGGCCTGATTGCTGAGCTTTAGGTTGAGGTGTTGGAGTGGTTGGATTGTTGGCTTGTAGTAGGTTGTTGTGTGCTTACTTTACATGTGGTGATCTGGTGTTGGTTTATAGGGTTTAAGTAACTTGGTGATAGCATTACATGGCTTGGTATATGTTGGGTTAAGATGGGTTAATTGTTATTAGCTTTAAGTGTGTTAGTGTGTTCTGTGTTTAAGTAATTTGGGTCAGGGTGGTATAATGTGAGATGTGTAGCTCACTATGCTGGTATCTGTTAGGTTAGAGCAGGTTGGATGAATTTGGTTTATTCTGTTGGGATTGCTTGTACTGGATTTACATGAACTGTTTAAGGCAGGTTTGCTTTTACATGGGTTTCACATTCTAGTACACAAACCCCTACATATCCTTTAATCCTGCATCAAATCCAATATGATTTCCATTCTGCACAACAAGTAAACCTGGCATCACATTTTTTTTATATATCTATATGTAGGTCTTTTTCTTATATGTTTTCCTCAGAGTCCTTCTATCCTTTGTTGGCTCTCCTCTCCGTTTCTTGCATCTCTTTTCTCTGGTCTCAAGCTTAATTAGGGAGATGGCTGCCTGATCAATAGATCTCCCTATCTAGGGGAAAGAGTAAGAACAGGAAAAGAATGTGTGTTGCATGTGGATGTGTATGTGAGTCATCTTGCCTACTCTATTATAAAACATGACCTTCACATACACGCTCACCCACAGAGACAATGATTGCAGTGACATGATAGCGGATCTGTCAATAGATGACACTATTTGTGCAGTGGTGGCACTATTTGCGCAGCCCAATAAAAACACACTAGAAACCATATATAAAATGTCATGAAGCAGCCTATCAAGTCATTTGAAACTATGTTTCAAACAACATATGAAATTATGTTTAACGACCTTTCAGCACATATAGTGTGCCACATATAAACTGAATGTGAAATTGTAATAAGGTCTGTTAAGGGGCTACAGAACATCATCTATAAACTGGACCATTCAAATAAATTGTCAAAAAGGGAAAAATCAATAGTCTATAGAGAATGTATAGATTAAATACTAAACATCCATAAACATCCATAAATTACTGCCATTGTTGAGAGCCATGCAGACTATTCAAAGTGTTACTGATCCAGTTAAGAAAGTAAGTAGTGCTGCATTGTCTGAGGGATTTTGCTGAATTCTCTGTTCATTTCGGTTTGGCCTGATGTCTCCACCCCAAGGTCCAACACAACCCCCCCAGACACTCTGTTTTTCTCTGCCTTTAATGAGAAGCAATGGCTGCTGATGTTATAGGAACCTGGTCCAGCAGCAAATTAAGGAGAGAGGCAGAGTGGTATGAAAAGAGCAAAAAGCACCCATTGCTCAGCTGCTCTGATTAGTGCCAGGTATGCAAATAAATAGTAAGTATGCATTTTATGGCCGCTGGTGCAGAAGCTCGGGAGCAGACAGCTCCACTTCTTTTTCTAGGCTCCAGAGATCTGGCCCCAACTGACTCATTAAGTATTCAGGGAATTGGCAGCCTCTAAATATAACTCAAGCGCAATTAGTAAATCATATGCAGAGAGTAGGAAGGAGGGTATTTTCACTATTACATCCCACCCCTGACTCCCTTAGCTGATTTCTGTAATTAAGAATCTGTAAGTCTTGGAGGAAAAACAGGTTGCATAATTCTTTAGTTAAACTTGTTTGGGAATTGTGTCCTAGTCGATAAATGTGTATGTCTGTATGTATCGCTTCAGCTTTAATCTTTAATAATTCACTGCACATGCTATCCTGTGTGTTTGTGTGTGTGCATTTATTTTATTATCAGGTTAGGTTTAACAGCATGTGACCAAATTAGCTACTACAGTATACATCCAAAGCATCCATTGTAAATAGAGTACAGTTTTTAATTCACTGGTATTAAAATAATGAGGTGGAAAAATGACATTTTCAATGACAATCTCATTTATTTGTTTTAATGAATTCAAATGAAAGTACATTTTAAATACATTTTAAATAGAGTATTTTTTATTTCTAAATGTTTTCTGTTCCACTACAATGCATTTCTGACTGTAAGGCCTATATATTAAGCACTGAATAAAACATAATGGGTTGTGCTGAATGTCCTTTAATGTTTTATTTCTCTAATGTTACAACAATTTGCCAATGCTTACTCTTTTTCTTAACTTATTTAAAAGCTGCACATCATATGTTTAGCCTATTTATAGTTTATATTGTGTATTATATATTTAATATTGTGAAAAGTGCTGTTATTTGCTGTTACATTTACATTTAGAGGAGCTATAAACATTCATTATCTCACATGTCTCTCTTTTTTCCCACCTTTTGTTTGCATAATACTTTTTTTTTTATGAAAAACTTTTTTTCATACATTCAAAAAACACAAATACATTTTACATATTGTTGTCATTTAGGAGTGAAATTTTCCACTGTATTTTTATCGTTCAATTTTATGAACAAGAGCTCAATTTTCTGATAAAAAATTGAATGAGAATTCCGGGTCAATGGCTTCTATGCGCATTTTTAATAAATGACAGCATGACATGCTGTCCAGCTTTTCTTTTTTCGTCATAGCAAATGTGAAAATGGGTTTTTCTTTCTAATTTACCCATTTTTACACTGCTTTGGCAGAATAACCATAGTATTTAGTATAGGCAAGGAAATAAATTTATTTTACTGTCAATTATGTCATCACAGTTTATTTATAAACACCTCAGTATAACTACTAGGATGATAAATCCATTATACAATTTCTTTTTATAGCATTGCTTGTTGTTATGGAAATAATTGAGAAACTGATAAAAATGATAAACATGGTGTGTAAGGCTAAAGTCCAGCTGAACCCCTTTCTCTGTGACTACTCACAACAAATTATATATGCTTTGCTGGGGCTGCAGCAGTGAAAGAAAACACACCAATAATAAACACCAATTATTTGCTGTAATTTTCCATCCATTTCTCTTCAAATCCTATGTAATACCAATACATGCTCTGGCTGGCTCGAGTCTGGGGCTCTGCTCCTTTACCCACAAGGATAAAAAATTTTAAATTCTGCATGCTAAATTCATATAATGGGTTAAAATAACAGTACAGTACATTAAATAACCAACATGTACTAACATACTTAAGGTCGTCATTAACGCATAGATTCATGAGACTCATGCTGTATTCAAGGTTAGCTCTTTAATAGTTTGTGATTAGTACATCCCTTAAGTCAACATTGGTTCATATTTAAGTAAGAATCAAGTATTAATCCAATGATAATTCGTGTACTGTTACTGTCCAGTGTAAACTGCTGTGGGTTTATCATGGCAGTTTGTATTGTGACAGCTAGCTATTTATGATCCCTCAAGCTAATTTGAGAGATTAGGAATAAAGCTGGCATTAGTTAGCCTTATAACTAATGTTTCCTGTGTCCTTTTGGCTTTTGGTTTACCATCAATAACTAAAATTAACAAGTGACTTTTGGTAGACATCTTTTTTCTTTGTAGTTTTTCCTTCAAATGTCTGGTAATTATAAAAGTTTACACTTTTCTTACTTTCTACTTTAATCAATTTATTTAGACATAATTGTACTTTTACTTGAGGAACGCATTTCAGTACTTTTAGCACCTAAACTTATGCCCTAAGTAAAGTCTCATATAACGGGAATGTTGAATACATAGCAGCTCAAAGAAAAAGCGCAGTGTTTCACAATTGGCCCTGATTTCTCTAACTGACTCTGGAGCTGTAGCTGGCTTTTAGTCTGCCTGTAAATGAACTCTGTTATAAAGTGAGCCGCAGGGAGGACTGCCAGATTTTTGTTTGGCCCCTGTGTCTGGGCCTGTTTCCAACCTTTTTTCTCCAAAATGGCAACATGGACTGCTTGTTGCCATCGTTTATAGCCAGATATTACCCCTGGTGTGAGTGTGTCATCATGAAGCACTTAGCACATGTAATGGCAGATCACCTAAATCCTGACAAAGAGAAAGCGGGGGTTGAGGGGTTTCAAGCTTAGCAGGAACACATGGGAAATGTAAATAAGACCAGGTGTGAGGCATAACGAATGACGCTATAACATCCACACGTCCAAATGATTTTAAGTCAGTGGCGATTTTTTCCTAAAAGACTTGAATTTAGTCCTTTTTTTTACCATCAATATGTCTGACCAGCAGTAAAGACCATTTTGACACAAGATTATTCAAATTAAAAAAAAGTATGAGCACAATAGTTTGCTAATTCATGACAATAAATAGATGATTGAAGTGCTCTAGCTTTATTCATTTTACCACACACTGTGTGCTCTCTAAGCATGCTGTAAGCACTTTAAGCATGACACGGTCAGAGTTTGCAGGTTTTGCTAAGCTGAGCCGAGTCAGGAGCCAGAGCCACAGCTGCTGGTCTGATCACTCTGTGTGTGAGAGAACTGAGGTTGATATATGGACCAAATGCTCTCTGTCAACAGCACATGGCTATTCCTATTGCAAATCAGGTCTGTGGTATCACAAAACTATCAGAACTACAGATTTCTCATGTTTCCTGAATGCTGTGGCTATGTAACAGTACAAAGTTGGGTTGGTGAGAAAAGTTCTGAGCATTTTTAAGAACTGTCAGTTAAAATTAGCTTTTTTGATTTGTTTTTTTATTCAATTCTCATTTTTTATCTACTATTGCATTTGTGGATGATGAAACAGAAGAATTTGATGAAACAGAAGTTGTACAGTCTGTTATTAGTATATGACAAAAAGGCTGTGTTTTACGATTTTGTGTTTTTAGAGCAAGATTGCGAGAAAGTAACAGTAATAGTACATGAACAGCTGTCCTGAGAAAGTGTGAAGACGGGAAGACAGCTGAGCATCTCAAGCCTTCTGTAACACTGACAAACACAGCAAAGCACTGTCAGAATGCTCTCACTGGCCTCTGTACTTCACTTCACTTTTGTCTGAACACTCAGTTTGGTATCTAATTTATCCATTCCTGCTTGCCTTTTATTTTTGTCTCTATCTCTCTCAGATGCGATCTCTTTCAGACATGAGACTTCATGTTAACCCACTGCCTTCATTAACTCACACAGTCTGACAGGCGTCAATTTATGTGTTCCTTAGTTGTTTGGGGGAAAAACACATTTTAAATATGGCTTTGATGGTTTGATTTCTGCCTCTGCCATGCTTGTGTGGAGTTTGCATGCTCTCCTGAGTGCCTTGGGGGTTTCCTCTTGGTACTCTGGTTTCCTCCCTCAGTCGAAAGACATGCATTGTAGGCAGATTGGCATCTCTAATTTGTCTGTAGTGTGTGAATGGGGTGTGAGTGTGTATGCAATTGTGCCATGACTTGCATCTTGTCCAGAGTGTACCCTGCCTTGCGCCCCGAGTCTCCTGGGATAGGCTCCAGGTTCCCTGTGAACTAGTAGGATAAGTGGCATAGAAAATGGATGGGTGGATGATGCCTAGTTAAGTTCATGGCATGATAGCTACTGTGTGTGTGTGTGTGCACGCTCATGTTCTTCTCCATTAACATTCTTATAAAACTGCTTCTCTGAGAGTGGGTATGTGTGTATACTAATTTCCATTAGAGCGCTCATGCTATAGACAGTTTAAGCACACTCACACACCAGCCTCTCTCCATTTAGCATTGTGTCTGGCTGCTAGTCCAGTGCAAATTACCATGAGTGGTGCTTCACTCCTATTAAAATCTCACCTCTGCTGTTACTGCTTGTTACCTGCCACCAGCTTCTCACTTTTTTTGACTTTTCAACAAGTTGTGCAGAACTCAATTTGCATGTGCATGAATCAGTGACCTCCCACAGTGTTGAGTGCCCGTTTCAGTTATTAGCAGATCCCTGCTGTGTGCAAAGAGGCTGTAATACATTTCCATATTTAGCTGTATTTGCTAGGTTATGTGGCAATAAAGGTCCTCACTGGATTTTGTTCTAAGATTGGCTGTACCTCCTTTTCTGTTCCTCACACATCACATTAGACACAGTGTTAGAAAATACTATTATTGCTTGCACTGTTGATGCCTGATACAGTACTGATACTTATTCGATGCCGAGCAATATTGATGAGGATTTTTGGAGGAATTCAGTCTGCAATTCTGCAATTCTTATTCTACCCGATTATGAAAATGAAGCTTCCTCAAGTAGGTCTTATAATAAACTCTTCACCACCCACAGGCTCTGACAGCCAAACGAGAAGCTGTGTTGATACCCAGACAGAGCTCATTATACAAGAAAAGCTGATGACCTTATTGTACCTTTAGCTCCTAAAATGTCACTACTCACACTGTCTTTCACCTTCTCTACACAATACGTTTTTACTTATTTTCTATGATTTTTGGGACTGAAATCCCTCTCTATTTTTTAAACAGAAAAGGCAATACACAAGAAGGAAAAAGTCAAGAAAATGATTTTAGACTGCAAAACAGATTTAGCTATTGAGCCTGCCAGCATGCCACTCATAAAAAATATATCCCTTTCAGGACACGCTCGTCATATAAATGAGAGAATTATACTTACCGTAAGCTGGACTTGTACCCAGCTCCTGTAAACTTTTTTTGCACAAGTGAGTGTGTGTACATATGTGTGTATGTTGGTTTGTAATATGGTGTGTAACTTTATGCTACCAGCTACTTGCCTGAATCTTTTCTGTTTCATTGTCATGATTGGATGGTCAGGCCTCCCAGAAACACTTTTGCCCATTTCCCCTCATGTCATGCTCCAAAGCACTAAATTTTTAGTTCACTGTGCAACTGCAGTCTACAGCTCTCCCACTTCGTCTAGAACCTGCTAAATAAATGCTTGAATAAACACAGCAACTAAAATAATGCTGCAACACATTTTTTTTGCACTGAATCATGTTTGACACAGCCTTGGGCTGCTCATCTTTGAACTTTGAACCCTTAATTGCAGGGTACACCTGCTACCATGACCAGCAAAACAGGTGTGATCAATGAAACACAGAGCCATGCATTTAAGGCAGAATTACAAGCCTTTTATCTGTCCATATGGCAACTCAGCTAATGCTAAAGAAATAGAAAATCTATTTGATTATCTATCTATATATATTCTTTTTTTTCTTTACATTGTGCTAATTGAGGCGTGTTGCATCTATTCTTGTATCCTATGCTAACAACACCCTTTGTGTCTGAAAGCAGAAAAACAATAGCTAAATTTATTTATAAATGAAACTTAGTTAAAGCTCCCAGGGCAAGGGTCACGTCTAGGGCTGCTGTCTGCTGTCTGCAGGTTAAAAGTGAAGCTCCACGGCCATTTCCATAATTTGGGAAAAAACGAAAAAACACAAAGGAAGGCGTCTCTGGGTACACCCGAGGCCCGACTTTAGACATCTGACTCTCGTTTGATGATAGGCAGAAGCCATTGTCTTCCAAACAACAGTAGCCATGAAGTTGGCCTCTGTTGGCCCAGGGGAGACTGAGAGGGGCTCCCTAAGGCACAGTGCATCCTTGCTACGGATGAAGGTGACATAAATAAAGGGCTGGAAGAGAGGTTTATGCCTGGATACCCTCCCCAAGGCACAGCTCTACAATAGACAGTGGAGTATTGTAAATCAAGCACTAGCTGTGTGTGTGAAGGAGAGAGAGAACAGAGGAAGCGGGGAAGGAAAATTCTAGACAACATTAAAACTGTAACATTTACAGATCAGGGGTAAAGAGAAGAGAACGCAAGAGAAGAGAAGAGAATGTATAGTACAAGTAGTAGAAGAGTACATTGTATGAAATCATATGAAAGTTACGGGAAGAATTAATGCACTGATGTTCACACACAGGAACAAAGCTAAGGGATTACTGAGGCCACCCCTGAAATATCATTAGCCACCCCAGTGGGTTCTCCAAAACTGATGCTGTTGTTGTTCAGGGTGAGTTTTGAGAAACATAATATTCATTAATTTTAAAAATTAATTTCTGGTAGCTTGTTGAAAAACGAGCATGTCCTTTAATTTTTATATGTCCAAATTCTTGAGAATCCCTGAGGGGAAAAAAATAGATCTACTCTACAATTAAATATAAGATTTAGACTTCTAAACCTAAAACAAACCTAATCAAATAATATTTGATTACAGTGATACATTATATTGCCAAAAGTATGTGGGAACCTGACCAGAACTCATATGTGCTTGTTCCCCAATTTCCCCATGGGGATTAATGAACTTAAGTATTCTGATTCTGTACATATCATTCAAGATTTAGACCCCACTTTACTGTAATAATAATTTGTAATGTGGATTTTTGGGATTGGTTCATCCTGCCACATGAGGTTGAGTGCGAGTGAGGAGGCCTGGGGACGTGTTCCAGTTCAGCCCATTGGTGTTCATAGGGGTTGAGGTCAGCGCTCTGTGCAGTCCACTCGTTCTTCTTTTCCATCTTCATGGTCAACACGTTGTGCTCAGGGGCATTGTCATGTTGGAACAGGTCTAGGTCTACTATGGGACGTGGTAATGCTTCAACAAAACACCATATATTACAGTATGCTTCCAACCTCATGGCTGTTTGAATTTGTCCCACAAATGGGTGGAATAATCTGGTGTCTCCAAACATATGGCCATATAGTGTATTTGTTTCCAGGTCAACTAGATTGAATATAGCCTCCCAGGTCCTTGTGTGGTGTAACAGAAGAGCATTCACCCTATTGTTAGTTCAAATCCCAACGATACCACAGCCATCTGTGACTGGGTGCATAGTGAGCAAAACTGTCCATGCACTCTGGGTGTCTCTCCCCTTTCAGGCACAGTGACATTAACCAGCTATGAGCATCTATGAGCTCATGTATGTGTAAGAGGGCAGATAGGCCATCTGAACAAAAGCAGTATGAAAAAAATGTGGCCGGCAGGTAAGTCTCAGAGGAAGCAATTGTTTCTCCACCTTCCATGATTGGTAACTCATCATATGATAGCAGTGATCAGGCTAAAATTGTAGCTTCCTGTAAGATCAACATCCAACTGGAAACATGCAGATCGAATTCATCAAAATTACAGTTTTTAAGAGAAAGACGGTAAATCATGTAGACACAAAACAAAACAAAACAAAACACAAAAAGCAGGTAGGATAACGACATTTATGCAGTGAAATATGTCTTACGCAAAATAAAATATTTAATTATGCCATTATTATGTGATTAGGTTGTCATTATTATGTTATTAACCCTCCTGCAGACCTCATCTGAATTCCTATGCAAATTAGGTCAACCAAGTCAAGTTGACCTTGTCTGTTTTGACTGCTTATAAAAAATGAAGTATATATGATAGCCTTTGTTTTTTTTTCACCTTTTTTGTCTAACTTGTTTACAACATATTAACATATATTTTGCAAAAAACTTTGTAATATTTGGTATAATAAACCTCATTAATATGCAAAAATGCCTCATTTTCTAGTAAAAAAAAAAAAACAGAAATTTTGAATTATTTTCACTTCAGAGGCGCAAAGGTTAATGTACAATTACAGGCTGGTATATTTCAAAGCCAGGAGATTGTTTTGAAACCATTTTGACCATTTTTAATGTCAGAAAATAATAAAACCTGTTTTTTCCAGGCCAAACTGACTTGAATGCTTATAAATCAAAAATTCTACAATGATCACCAGTCCGTGTGATCAGCTTACATTTGTGACATTTTACACTTGTTATGTCTATTTTGCATACCAGATGCCATCTGATCACCCAAAAACGGGCTACACACACACACACACACACACGCACACACACACACACACGCCACTCAAAAACATGGCATAATTTATTGTGAATAAAACTTCCTTTACACCTCTTATGCTTTTTATTATATTTAATTTATAAACAATAAACCTCATGAAATTAGGCCATGTTTTTGAGTAAAATAAGCAGAAATTATTACATATGATTTTGGATAACCACTGGCTGGTGTATGTCAAACATCCCCAGGTCAAAGCTGACTGATGCAACTAAATTCATAAATAAGAGAGAGGAAACAAATATGATTTGAATATGAAAACACAACGTGTGTGTGTGTGTGTGTGAGTGTGTGTGTAAAGCTTGTTGGTAGAAGAAGCGAAGAGAAGATATTGTCCCCAGTTGGACAAATGCATATAACAAGTGTGAAATATTTTTTTTGTTTTTTTGGAGGCCCAATGAATTGCTGTGCCCAATGCTTTTGTGTGTGTGTGTGTGTGTGTGTCTGTGTGTGTGTAAAGCTTGTTGGTAGATTGGTAGATCAGATTTTGCCCCCAGCTGGACAAATGCTTGTGTGTGTGTGTGTGTGTGTGTGTGTGTGTGTGTGTGTGTGTGTGTGTGTGTGGGTATGTGTGTGTGTTTTTGTGTAGCATCATTAAGGTAGATCATATTTTGCCCTCTGCTAGGCAAAGGCATGTGAGTGAGTGTGTGTGTGTGTGTGTGCGTGTGTGTGTGTCTCTGTGTGTGTGTGAAATGTTTACAAATGTGTAGCTTTTGTTTTGTCTGGAGGCCATCTGAAATGCATTGCCCAATGCTTAGAACAGTGTTTGACTGTGTGTGTGTGTGTGTGTAGCATCATTTCGTTAGATCATATTTTGCCCTCTGCTAGGCAAAGGCATATCAAATGTGTGAAATATTTACAAATGTGTGGCTTTTTTTTTTTTTCTGGAGGCCTAATGAAATGAAATGCCCAATTTGTGTGTGTGTGTGTGTGTGTGTGTGTGTGCATGTGTGTGTGTGGTGTGTGAGTGTGTGTTTTGGGTGCGTGTGTTAGTGGACATTTTATGTGTGCATTTTTGTGTCTGTATATATGTTCATTGCGCTGAAAAGAGCAAAAGTGTGACCTATTGCCCCACTAAATGTGGCCGAGTCAAATTGACTCGGGAGGACTTGAGGAGGAAAGTATTTATTTTACGAACACATAGTTCAACGAAAATAGACAAAATTAATTTTACTTGCAAAGTTCATAATTTGGAACAATCCTGGTAAATTTCAGGCAAATATGTGGAAGGAAACCCAAGTTATGACACATTAAACTTTCCAGATGAGTCAAATAGACCCCAGGTCTGCACAAGGGTTAAGTTAGCAAGGTAACTGTTTCATATGAACTTTGACTACTGTATATTGTCTTGTACTTTACTAATCAACATTTTTATAATCAAATAAAACCCCCAAAATAGAAGCAATAAGCCATTCTTATCAACTTTTGTCTGCTTGCTCAAGCTGGTTGTTGAAGCCTGTTGTAGCCTGAGAGATAGGTGTACTTTTGGCTTGGATGCGATTGTTTAATAGCTGTTTGATCAGACTGGATTTCATGGCTGATTTAACTCATCTTGTGATGTTGGAGTCCCACAGCAAGTTGTAACAATTTTTTACAACTATGTTGTTTATAGACATGTGGTATAAAGATAAACTTTGAATCATAATACTGTACAAAATATCAGCAGGGTTGTGATTATCTACAGAAGAATCGCAGCTGCGCTTATATTCAGTACAAAAACACTCATACTTGTGATATACTACTTACAAAATTTCCCCGTCACTATTCTAATAAACAGGCAGTGTATTCAATAACTTAATATTTTGCAATATCTTCTTCAATGACTTTGCATTCCAGTGCTATTTCAAAATAAAAACTACATTTGTTTCTGTTTAATGTTTCTGTAATATTTGCACATTAAGTTTATCTAGGGTCAGGGATTTAAAAATGTTACAGGAGCTAAAAGTGAAAGATTTTCATTGCACATAATTAAGAAAGTGTCATTTTAAGAAACCTAAAACTCAACATTTTCCCATTTTTGTCCAGAATTCAAAACTTCCTGTGTGCCTGTAAAGACAGTATGGTATAAGGTCATATAACCACTAAAGCCAGGTTCTCATGGGCAACCAGCAGAAATCCTCTGATTCTACAAACAAATCACACAGCAAAATATAGCTCTAAAAATCTCTAAATGCTAAATGGCTAAATGCAGAGTTTGGTGCATCGCTTCTAATCCCTGTCTAGGATTAAGTCTCATTTTCACCAGATTTGTGTAGCACCTTGGCCCTGCCAAAGAAAATGTTCTTGATCCTGCTTATAAGACTTTAAATATATAAATACCTGGTGCACATTTCTGTGAGATGATTAGTAGGAATATACTGTATGTGTGGGAGATGCTTTGCTCCAATACTCACTGCACAAACCTCATGCACAAGTAAACAATGTGCAGGCATAATGGACACACGCAGTTGGTATTACAGCAATGTTCGTTCCCTTAATGTTGTATTAATGCTGGACATTTATACTATTTATATTTAACATCTCTTTCTCTCTTTCTGCCCACTGTTGTTTATCTAGTCTGTCAGAGCCGGTTTATTCTATCAGCTCCTGTTTGGTGTTCCACCGCTTGAGGCCCTGTAGTAAAGATATCCATGCTGTAAACATGCTTCAGGAAAATTCCTTTCTCCCACTGGAGTCATTCTAACTCTGCTTTGAGTATCCGATCTTGTGTTTTTCCCTACAGCCTTCCAATGCCCTCTCTGACAGTGTGATAGATGTGAGATCCACCACTAGTATTATTTTCAGCCAGACTCGACATTCCTTGTCTACCATGCCGTCGGGTATGGGAAAAGGTGCAAGGGAGTCACCTCTCACCTCCAGAGGATGGCATGAAGAAAGAATGTTCTGTGATACCTGAAAAGACTTCAATACGGATGTATTACAGCATTTGCTCCAGTGTTTGTGTGTTTGTTTCTGAATGTGTGTGGGCAGATGTGACTGTGTTATTAAAGACCCTTCAAATGCAATTTTCTCTATTGCATTCACTATAATTGAAGATGATTAACTTTTTTTTTATTTAAATTTGCAGAAGTACGAGGTTTAAATGTTGATTTTTAAGTTTGAATCTCATTGACATTTAATCACGGAGCAGCCTGATTTTTAATTTCCATCCTAGATCAGAAATTAATCCTGCTCTGCTTTAGTGCACTGAGCTGAAGACCTGATAACATTGATTCCTTCTCTTGCCTCACTCGCTTTCCATAGCCAATGAAGCCAGAAACTGTGATGTGTTGTGGCAATTTGCATTTTATTCGGCATGCAGTGCTGTTTAATGGCTTTCATTTTGCATATTCAAGAGCAGTTATATAGTACGCTTAGATCTGCATTGTCTGAAAGGTATATTTGATATGGTGCTTTTCTCAGAACCAACAAAAGGACTTTCAGGATAATGAGGGGCTTTAAGAAAACCTGGAGATATTTTCTTTTTTGGGCAAAACCAAAGCAAATAAATAGCTAAAGTATGGGCAAATATGAGTATATTATTGTGAGATGCTGCAAAGGTTGAAAAGGAAAATTGGTAGACACTGTCAGGCTTCCAGGCTCGAAGACTGAAGCTTGAAGCTCAAGCATGTGTGCTAGAGCAGATTTCCTGGGTGCCACTGGCCAGTAAAGGCTGTAATTGCTGTCATCTCTCTCGTGAATCCTGTAGCAGTCTGTGGGAATTGAAAGAGTCATTTCCTCTCAAGGGAAACAAAATGATAGGGGCTCCAATTTCCAATTGAAGAAAAGAGTCAGAAGCAGGGTGTGTTGTTAGTGAGCTCGTCACACCATCTCAAGGCTAAATTACAACTTCTGCAAATCTTTTTTCCAAGGTAGAGAGCTGAGACTTTGGACATTTGGAAGGAAGCTAGCATGCCAGAGTCGGTTTGGATAATCACTAATAGGCAGCAGTTCTGCTGTTTTTTTCAGCTACATGTTGGAAAAAGCACCCCATAGCTACCCAATTAGCAACTATTTCTGTGTAGGAGAGACCTGACTCTGCAGCAAATGTGAAAAACACTTCATTAGATAATTAGGCGCTAGGGTCAGTTGTCTGCTTGAAATGTGAGATCTTACATATAAGAGGTTAATGCTGGATTGCCAGTCAGGTCTACAGGCTGGGACACCTGGGAAATGGCCCACTATTACACACCAATTTTAAACCCTTTCAGAATGAAGCAGGTGAACAGTGGGACTTTGCGCTCCACAGAGCGACAATTAAGACAACTCAACCAGTGAAGATTTAGAACAAAGACTGTGTGTGAGAGACAGACAGAGAGAGGAAGAAAAAAAGGAAAATGGAGAGCAGAACCGATACAATGGAAAGCATCAGGAAATTGTGCATCTAAACATGAGCCTCTGTCTCTTGAGATGATGACAGCTGCCAATCACATGCAGAGGCAAATCAATAAAGAGATATATTGCTATTTTCCACCAGCACCCTAAAAATCAATTAATCTATAACATAATCCTTGGTGTCCCCAAAGGGCTTGGATAATAGCAGTGCCTGATCTTTCTGTATTTGTGGCTGCAACAAAATCACACCGAGCACAAAGTTCACATAGTATATTAAAGATGTGGATTTACATTTTTAGCTTATGTTTGAAAACAGCACACTGACATATTTACTTGATTAGGTGTTATTTGCAAGTCTTTGATTTGTTGTTTGGGCACGGTGGCTTAGTGGTTAGCACATTCGCCTCACACCTCCAGGGTTGGGGGTTCGATTCCCACCTCCACCTTGTGTGTGTGGAGTTTGCATGTTCTCCCCGTGCCTCGGGGGTTTCCTCCGGGTACTCCGGTTTCCTCCCCCGGTCCAAAGACATGCATGGTAGGTTGATTGGCATCTCTGGAAAATTGTCCGTAGTGTGTGATTGTGTGAGTGAATGAGAGTGTGTGTGTGTGTGTGTGTGCCCTGCGATGGGTTGGCACTCCGTCCAGGGTGTATCCTGCCTTGATGCCCGATGACGCCTGAGATAGGCACAGGCTCCCCGTGACCCGAGGTAGTTCGGATAAGCGGTAGAAAATGAATGAATGAATGAATGATTTGTTAGGGTTTTTTTTTTCTTGATGCCTACCTTTTTTTTCAATCGGCTAAATTGCTAGTCGTTGCAAACAGCACATCCTCACATTCTGTTGTCTTTCTGTGGCAGTGGAAATTACACTTTTTCAACAGGTTTCCATGATTGTCTTGTAAATACTATGTTGTCTGACTATTTTCTTACACTGAAATATAACCACATTTACTACATTTTCTGTTCTGGTCTTCAGCATTTTAAGAAAGAGTTCAGTATGACAGACAGACAGACAGACAGACAGACAGACAGACAGATAGATAGATAGATAGATAGATAGATAGCACATTATCACATTACAAGGTCACATATCCTCAGACAGTAAATAGATTTAGTACAAAAATTAAATAATTAAGCAATATGTAAATTAAGTAAGTCAGTATTTCAAGATGTAATAGTGCAAGTGAACAGGGTGATAAATTATTTATCTTTTTCAAGTTATCTTTTTTCAGTCAGTTAATGAAATAAAGCTAGAGCATTTTTCAGTACACATTGTCAATATGAATCCATTCACACTGATATTCTGTGGATAATTTGTAGCTATAATCTATCTTAATTTTATTCTCAGCTTCATGCATTTAAGAATATATTTTAAAAAACTTAGATTCGGAAAGCTGAGATTTATTATCACATACTTTTATGATTAATGCAAGGTGTTATTATTTTGTTTAATTGGAACGATACTACCAGTTTTAAACAATTAGATAATAGACTTTATGCTCAGCTTACTTCCTAGGTATTTCTACTAAAAAGCAACAGAGTTCAAGATACTTTAAATACCTGTATCATCTCAGTATTGCTGTTTCCCATTATGTGACATATCCTCAAGGTTTAATTCCGAGCTTAGTTTCCATTATTTCCCTTTGGACGATGAAACACTAAAAAAGTAGATTCACAATATCCAGAGTGAGGATTTCAATGTCATTCCTAATACAAGAATCTGCAGTCGTCACTTCAAGTGTGATGATTTGATTGAGCCATGGACTCCCACAGGACACTGAGTACTGAGACAAGGGGCTGTGCCCACTCTGTACCAGCGGAATAACTATTCCACTTTAGCACCAAGGCACTTATCCGTCAGTTCTCTAGTTCTCTTTCCCTACTCTCAGACTACGTGGCTTTTCTGACTTCTTCACAGATCTAAAACAAGTCAAAGACATTTATAGTACTAAATATGTCACATAATTCTTACTAGACAGAGTGACAGATGCAAATCTAGCTATGACATCTTGCACAGTAATCTGTGGACAATCTGAATGTAAAAATGGTGGCCACTGAGATGATTCTGATTCATTGTCTACAACAGAATGATTCATTCGGGGTGCAAGGTTTACTGTATATTAATGCACCTGATTGGGTTAAAAACAAAATGCATTGATATGATGAAGTTGTCTGTGGGGAGATATTCAGCATTTATGGAAGAAGTCTCCAGTGTCAGTGATTTGTGATAGTCAAAGGTTTTTGGCCACTCGAGTGTTGCTGGATGGAGTAACATGACAATGTGCCATTTTTGTGCTTAATTACCAATGAACTTAAAATAGAGGGCTAAAATACATGCTTTTAAAGTAATGACTGTTTATAATAGTTGTAATATAAATGTGCAAGAAATTAAATGTACATTATAAAACTACATAAACAAATCAATTTATCTAATAATAGATTTAAAAAAGATAATAGATAATAGATTTAAAAAAAAAAAAACAAATAAAAAAAGATGCTCAGTCACTGAATTCACTTAACTTGCTTTTCACAGTCACCTTCACAATTCTAAAAACCTGTGATTTTTCAGTCGGCTGTTTTTTCATTTAGAATCTAAATATTCATCATTTGAATGTTTTTCTAATTTTAACACAACAAAACTATTTTATATCAGTGAATATGCTAGTAAATTGGTGTATTGACATTACATTATCTGATCGGTATATACATTTAGAAGGGTTAATATGTTTTTTTTGTTAGTGTTTAAAATTCAGCCATACAAAGCTAAAAGAAATCATCCCCATCTGCCCTTCTGGACGAGTGTGCCTGCGGCCTAATGGCATCATTTGCACTTGCTGATGTGACACTGCCACAACTCTCCATTATAACACGATTACACGGCTAAATTCATTGACTGCACACTTGTCTTCAGCGAGTCCAGCAAATTTTTAATGGGTTCCAGAGTAAGCTGCATCCGTCATAAGAGAGATGAAATGTATTTAGGGGGAAACGACATCATGTTTTATTCAATTACACACGATAGCTCAATTCATCAACTTTTGCAATTAAGTTAAACAGGCACATGCATGAAACATGAGGACAATACAAAAAGGGCTGGCAGCAGAGACTGCTGGTTGTACATGGGACCTTAAGAGAGGCTGATTGCCTTCTAATGTGAATATAATGGAATAAATTGTGTTTTGTGGAAAGAATGAAGATAAATATTACAAATACATTAATGGAGGTTGGCCTAGCTTTTTGGGAGACATAATAAATAGCTAATGGTAATTATTCCATTAGAGGACAATAAATCCTTACAAAAAATTGTAGCACTCCTGGCTTCAGCTGGATTGTGGGAAATGGCACTTAAATGGGGCAGTGTGTTGTGATGAATGCAAATTATTCTGTATACCTGTTTTGGGATTTATTGCTGCTGTTTGTCAAAATTGCATACAGGCTTCTACTGCCAAGTCTTATTACTTTGTGTGTGTGTGTGTGTGTGTGTGTGTGTGTGTCCCTCACAATCATGAGGCACTGTTGATATTACTTTTCTGTTTCAATCACATCAGAGGAGCACACAGCAACTTGGACTGAAATCAATGTCTTGGCCATGATTGCTGATTTCCTTAAAGCCTGAAGAGTTATCACAATAATTAACTTTATACTCTTGACTTAGTGTGTCTAAAATTGTGGAACTTTTTCTTTTTTTACATTTGTTTAGATGTATTATTATTATTATTATTATTATTATTATTATTATTATTATTATTATTATTATTATTATTATTTAAAATTGTTACCATTTACTTTTTTATGATGACCACACTCTTTTATATAAAGACCACTTATTTATGCTTTATAATGATAAATTAATACATGTACTTCTTAAGCACAGCAGTCTTTGGCTGTCACTTGGGTCTCTTTGGGAAAAAAAACATTCAGCACAGTATTTGGATAATAATAAATCAGATAACTGAGCTCTCCAGTGCACACAGCAAGTTAAGCTTTATGGTTATTTCTGGTAATTTGAGTCTGTCAATAAGTATCTGTGAGAAAGTATAATGAAAATTAGTTTTACTGGTTGGATGATATAGAAATGTATGTGGTAGTGATGGTCATCAGATGATAAATAGATAAATACCAGCAGATAAATACCTGATAAAGATTATGGTGTAAGATAATACATTATTTTGGGCATTGTAGAAGTAATTATAATTATAAAATTATAGTAATTATATAACATTATAGATATTTTAGTTGTGTTTTATAATATCTCATATTATAATACACAATTATAATATCTCATTTTTATTGGTATGAATATATTAATGGATATTTATATATGTCTCAGTTAATGATCAGGATTCATTATTTCCTGATCCACTAAGGATTTGTGCCTGTTTTAGTTAATCATTATGAAAGGCTTTAGTTAAGTATTTATATAAGCTAATTTCTGAATCTGGATGTGTGATATTGCTAGTTTCTTTTTTTTCATTTCTTCCTAAGATAGAAGGGTAGAAGAACAAATATATTAAAAAGTTTTATAATTTATTCTTTTAGATAGTGTAATAGTCTGACAATTCTATTATTAAAACTCCTTTAGGCAAATTAATTCTTTAGGTGAATTAATTACTGTATTCACAACCATGTATAAATCAAGGGTTTTTTCCACCTTTAGACATAAACTCTCTCTAGAAATTAAACCTTGATAATCTGTACCAGTTTTCATTTAAGGTTTTATGTGTTTTTAGGCTATTTAACCTTTATATGCTGACTGAAAACGTTATTGGGGAGGCTATAGTAATACTGAGTAGGGACTCAACTGCTAAAAACAACTTCATTTCTTTGTTGCAAGGATTCCACAAAATGTTGGAAACATTACTTTGAGACTCTAGTCCATGTTGATATGATTGTGTCATGAAATACATGGAGATTTTTTTATGTACATTTTTATGCTACAAATCTCCTGTATAACACATCCTAAAGGTGATTTAATTATCATGAAAAGACCCACATGGTCAGCAAGAATATTAAATAATTTGTAGTATTCAAGTGATGAGTATTAACAGGCCCAAATTGTGCCAAAAAAAAAAAAAAAACATACTGCACACAATTACACCCCCTCCACCAGCCAGAAATCAGGCCATGTCATGTTTTTCCAGTCTTCAACTTTTGGTGAGCCTGTGCCCACTGCATTCTCAGCTTTCTGTCCTTGGATGGCAGGCAATAATGGAACCTGAGGTGAGCTTTTGCTGGTGTGCCACCTCTGGCTCCTGGTTCAGCATGTTATGCATTCGGAGATGCTTTTTAGCTAATCAAAATTGTTTAGAGTGATTATCAGTCTGGTCATTTCCCTCTCTCATCATTGGACCTCACTAGATGTGAAGAGGTTTCCCCATTCTGATGGATAATGTGAACTTAACTAGAAGCTGCTGATCTGTCTCTGCATGGCTTTATGCATTGCACTTCTGCTTCATCATTGGCTGATTAGTTAACTGCATGAATGAGTAGGTGTGCAGGTGTTGCTAATAAAGTGCTCAGTTGTGTGCATGTCAAAATATGATTTCCAGCATTTTCCTCCAACACATGAACAGAACCTGTTAATTTTCCTGGCATTTTTAGTTTGTTATTTTACCTTTCACTATATTATGAAGCACAACATGTTGCCCACAGGCTGTGATTTGAAATTGATGAAAATGTTGTTGATGTTCTGGGAATAGTGAAGGTCTGCATGACTATTATCTGTATTATTTAAGCCGGTTTTGAGCTTGCTTGGTTTTATCTGGGTTTGTAATATGTTCTGACATAATTTGTGATTTTCAATTTTAACATATTATTTGTACCGTAAATAAATTCTCAAAAACTTTTCTGTATTTCAGAAACCACTGAGCATATTCAGTATTAGTCCTAGTTGAAGCAACTAATGGGAAGTCAATTCAATCTGTAAAAAGTAGCCGCTATGCTTAAGTTGTGTAAGGCTGTCATATGTTGTGCAGTTGACTATACTGACTATATAGTTACTATATTGTTAAGCATTACTTTTTAAACATAGTTTATCGAGTAAGCTAATTAAATCCCAGTTTAAGAAAGTCTGTTGCATAGGGTGGCAATCTCTGATCATTCATATCACATATTGCTATATTTGGCCAATGTTTGTTTTTCAAAAATGAGTCTAGCTACAAACCTATATCCTTTTTGTGCTGATGCTAGTGATTGCCCTGCACTTAATACTATTCTCAAGTTTACATCACAGCTGATGGATATACAAGATATTTCAGTTATATGCTGGGAATTCATGCATATTCAAATGACCACCATTCACTGATCACTATTGTTTCCCAAGGAAAAATCACTGATCGCCAGTGTTGGGCAATAACGCATTACTGTAACGCAGTTACTTTTGACAGTAACTAATACTCAGTAACTAATATATAATATATATAATATATAATATAATACAGTAACTAATATGATAGTAAACGCATTACCATATGGTGCGGTTGTCTGTTACTTTTTTAAATGAATTCATTTTGGCTGAAGTGTAGCCTACAGCCTAACCTGTTTACAGCAGCAACGCATTGTAGGATTGGTGGATGTCAACCACTGTAAACACGAAGACGCTGCACTGTGGGCGTGGTTCCGTTTATTCAGGTATGCCCGGCAGTAATGGCGAGTAAAGGCGAGAGCAAGACGATTTTCTCAAAGTGGAAATATGCTCATTATTTCTGTAAAAAAGTAACTAAAAAGTTACTTTTAACAGTAATGCGTTACTTTTTGGTGTAAGTAATCAACATAGTAATTGAGTTACTTTTTGAATGAAGTAACTAGTAACTGTAACTAGTTACTATTTCTTAGTAACCAGCACAACACTGATGATCACTATTGTTTCGCAAGGACCAATCACTGATCACTATTGTTTCGCAAGGACCAATCACTGATCACTATTGTTTCCCAAGGACCAATCACTGATCACTATTGTCTGTCCCACCCACACTTATTGTTATAAATCTTGGCTATATTTACATATTTACATATACTAAAAGTCAGTTATTCTATGTGTAACCATTTCCTTCATGTCAATTTCTCACCATTTCTCCAACACTACTTTTTTTTTTTTTAGAATTCTTCATATAAATAACAATATTCTAGTTTATAGCACCCTGACCCAAGCCGTCCTCTTTCTATAAAATGCATCATATTATTTAGGATTATTATATTCCTCATATAACACGTTTTAATATGCAAATGATCATGACGTTCAATGAAATAAATGCAAATGAGTCGATGACGTTTTCTGGCGACTCCTGGCGACATTACCTTCTTTCCCCTGAAGCAAACCGGCAAAACGTACCACGAATTTTTATTGTGTTAAGTTGGTTGTCGAATAAACCGAATTAAATCATTGATTAATAGTTAGATCGGAAAAAAAACAAAACAATAAGACGAATTATAATCATGAACGGAATTAGTGAGATCCATGAATCTAGCGTGTAGGGTTTAATGGTGTGCCTGTCTCTTTAAGAAGCTCTCCAGCGACACGAGCACTGAAGGGGGCGCGAGGCTGTAGCCGTAGGCGCGCGCTGTGTGGAGCAGCGCTCGTTCATTCACACTGAGAGAGTCTAAGCGAGGACGGAGCGCGAGGGATGCAAACTGTCCACGTGCATTTAAAACTAACCAAAGAGTCGTTTGATTTTGTTTGGAAACAACTTTAAGAACCAGTGTGTTGTGTTTATAGAAGTCATCGCGGCGCAGAAACATAGAGGACTAGAGATCTGAGCTTGAGTGGAGTTAATTGGACAGATAAAGGATGTCCTGGAGAGTCAGACTGATGCTGCTGCGGTTTGAACTGTAAACATACAAACAAACAAAAAAAGTATTATATGTGCATTGGATGGAGTGGCTTATGTTGTTAAGTGTGACTGTTTGGAAGTGATCAGAACGCTTTAATACCCTGCTTTGGGATCGTGTGGATGCTGAGCGGTCCGTTTATATCCCCTTAAACCTCGCAGTCGCAGTGTTACTGCAGGGGGTGATGGAGTTCCCCTGGACTTTACATGCTTTATGGGTTATATGCACGCTCATCTGTGTACATGGTAAGTTCCTATTTGAAAACCGAAGTGTTTATTGTACAAGTGCAAAGACAACGTCGTACGACTTTATGAGCAAACACGTACAAAAAGTTTCTGCTTCATTCATAATGGACAAAATGACACACACACACACAAAAAAACAAGTTCTGTTCCTATAATTTAGAGCCACACGTGTGGGGATGCTGATGCTGTCTGTGTGCTCTGTCTGATCTGACAGAGAATTTAAAGTGCTTGAATGTTAGAAGTGATTTATAGGATATTTTGTTTGTATTTAGGATGTAGTTAATAATCAGCCTACTGCGTCTTGGTTAAGCACAAAACTCGTTATTCTGCCACAAAACAAAATGCTTTCATAAGCCTTTTCAACTTTTTTCTTTCTTGCTTTGTTTTATTATTATTATTATTATTATTATTATTATTATTATTATTATTATTATTATTATTTGTAATAATGTTTCTTTACATTATGTTTCTTTTTTTTTTCTCCCCTTAGTGAAACATAATACAAAATACTAAACTGTTTTTGTGTTTTTAAAGCCTTTAACAACTTTTATTACACTTTATGATGGTGTAAGTTTATATGAATATTTAAGAGCTATATATCTGAACAGATGATTCTAGGTTGCTTAATCACAGACAGGAAAATACCATATTGTTCTAGGCTTTTTTTAAAGCCCCTATCAGCCCATAATATTCTGGATGATTAAAAAAATACTAAACAATAAACAATTACATAGCTATTTTCATTTGCTCCAGAATAATGCTGGCTCGTCACTTTTATTATTTTAGAGTTTGACTGGCTTAGCTGCTTGGCAATAGCAGTTTTTATAAGGTAGTAAATGCTCTCTGTGAGATCTGTTCATGATCTACCAGCCAGCACAGTTGTGCAGTGAATCAGGAGGCTACACAGAGACCAGCAGGGAAATGATATTTCAAACCAATACACCACTGCTGTGACATAAATTCTGTAGTTCTGTGGTCTCTGTTGTGACAATTTACTGTATGTTGACTTTACTTATGCTTGGTTTACACAGACACACACACACACTTTGAATCAGTACAGGCTGAACTTCTGTGCCTGTTTGAATCATTTGGCTAAGAAACTGGTTGGCTGAGTTAGGCAGTGAAACCCTTCGGTCCGCCGACAGGCTGTGAAAGCTGTTTGAATGTACCGTTGGTATGCATGGAGTGGCTGCTGGCTATCTACTCACCCTCTCTCACCTGATAAAGTAGCAGAGAGAAAAAAGAGGCTAGAGTTACACCTAAAGGGCTTGACTTTGTCGTAGTCATCTGCACTTCTAGGACAGTTTGGTGTATGTGTGTGTGAGCGTGTGTAACTAGAGGAGTTGCTGCAGTTTCTTTTGAAGGGTTTTGAAATAGCCCCGAAACAGCTGTTATTTCTCTCTTGATTGTCCTCAAACTAAATGGTAGTGAGCCATGGATTAAGGGGCAGAACGGACCTTAACAGCATACGTGAGAAAATAGCTGCACATACTTCACTGTATTTTGTCGTTGCTTTCAGCGAACACTACGCTGTTTGAATTGAAGTGCTGCAAATGAGCGGTGTCTTTTCTGTAAGCTAAACAAGCTTTTTTTAGGGATTTAACCACTATGCTTGTTAATATTTACTGATGTCTTGATACCCAGGGAAGAGTGTGTGTTTGTCAGAGGACTGGCCCAAAGGGTTGTCCTGATTACAGCCCTATGCAGACATTGTCGATCTCTTGTCTGTGTATCTACAATGCAGTCTTGTTAGAAAAAAAAAAGCATCTCCAGCCGAGTGTGCTCTGATGTCTCTGTTTGCAGCCTCTAAACACTCGTCCTGGCTATCTGATCCTCAGTAGGACACAATAGATACTCCAGACAATCCTACTCTCTTCAACAAGTCCACTGAGAAAGCATTCTTCCATGTCAACACCACAAATTCGAAAAATGAGTTAAAAATTAAGAATTAAAAAAAATTAAAAATTAAAAATATCCATGCATCTAGATCTTATTGATTCTGCACCGGAACCATAAATAAGGAGTGTAAGAGCACCTTGTATGAAAAAAGTCTCTATATTATTTAATAGATTGTTTCCTACAGAAAGCAAAATGCTTAGTAAGAAGACGTAAGCGTTGATCCGTTAGTAATAAGACGTCTGCACTGAAAAAACAATCTTGCTCATGGTGATGAAGGGTTGAATAGGACCACAGCACAAAGCATCAGCATCAATCTGTCGCTCCTGTGGCCCTGGCTGGCAGTTTAGGACAGCTTAATGGCCACTGCACATTAGTTCCAGTTGTTGTTGTGGTGACCCCTAGGATAGAGACTATAAGGGAAAAATCCTCAACCTATCAACACAATGGTAAAACTTAGAGTAGAGTTAGATGTTTTTTTATTTATTTTTATCCTTATTATTTTTTTTTTATCTTAGTGTACATCGCTTCTTGTTAAGGTGTTCACATTTCAAGGCTGTGTGCAACTTAAACTAAAAGCTGCAGTGGTATTGTGTCTTATTTGGCACCAAGGACAGCACTTGGTGTCTGTGTGTGTTTTCTGGAATCTGGTTTTGTACTGGAACCTTGTTGTGGCACTCGGACAAACTTTTATAATAAAATAGTAAAAGCTCGAAGCACATATTGGTTAAGGAAAATAATCAATAAGCTTATTTTTAGATTAAATTATATGGAATATTCCCAGAATAAGTTCCTTATTTTGTCAAATATGTTATTAAAATTATTTTTTCTCTTTAATTTAATATGACAGAAAGTAATTTGCAGCTTATTATTGGGAAACTTGAAGGTCTTTCACTCTGCAATCCTGAAGTGATGACACTGGAGGCAACTTATGTAAATGTGTAATGAATGTGTCCTTAAAGAAAGCTTCACCACATCAACAATGAAAAATCTTTCTGTGTTAAATGGCATGTTTTAAATCAGTTCAGGCCATGTGAAATGTCCTGTCATATAAATCCATGTGAATGAGCTATTACTTTAGAAACAAGAGCATAAAATACAACAAAAATTAATATACATTAATATAATCTTCTGATAGAGAGGTAGATTAAGAATTCATTGGAGAACAGGAAGAGAATCAAATTAATGAATAAACAGCCAATGGTTGTCTCTGTGAGTAACAATGATACATGTGATATTATTTGCAGAAAAACCATGTTGTTTAGCACCAATCAGATGATCAGATTTCCAAAATTGTTCATCATCTAGGGTTAAGTCATCTTGAAATATTAAAATAGGTAATACATAAAAACAATCAGACATCTGACTTGTGTCACACCAGGATTCGTCAACATGCATTAAAATTTGTCGATAAACTCCTGGAAGTGATTGCAGTCAGGGACATGGCAATTAGTCTGGTGTTATTGATCCTGTTGTAGTTTTGGGGTGATATCATTTTGAAGAAAGGCGATTACGAGCCTATACAAGACTACACAGTTTACAAGCATGTGGAAACTGGATTCTGAGAGTTGAGAAACACAGTTATAGACCTCAGTTCAGATGTGTGCCGATTTCCCCCGTCTGGCTCCAACACCTCTTGGTATCAGAGTCAACACTTTTAAACTGAGCTGTCTCCACTTCTCAAACAGCAGGAGTGTGTTTGGTGTGTTTGCATACAATGAGTTTGTGTGGTATCCTTTGAGGCCTCAGTGTATCATCTGAGATTCAGTGAAGTTTGTTTTCTTACTTACTGTTTGCTTGGTGAACTGAATAAACTCAACCGAGATAGAGTGTTTGTGTGTGTATGTGTGTGTGAGAGAGAGAGAGAGAGAGAGAGAGAGAGAAAGAGAGTGTGTGAGTGAGTGTGTTGGTCTTCTGAAGGACACTGTAAACAGTAGGCCTCAAGGCCATGTGTGCTCTCTCATCAGGAGCCCTGAAGCTAATGACACAGTCTCTGTCTGCACTTACAAACAGACGTGCACACGTACACACTCACACAGCAAATACACACACACACACACACACACACACATGCTCTCTTTACTCCACATTCGCACCGCTAACATGGCTGTGATTTGTCAGCAGCTCCCTGCCATTGCCATCAAACTTGAATGGCTGAAAGAGCTTTAGAAAAAAAAAAAATCCAAGCGCTTGCTTTTCTCTATGAGTTTCGAATGACTTTTAGGCTATTTGGCACAGGTTATTACTGCCACAATTGTTGTTTAATGGGTTGCCAATGGAAATCGCAGCTTGTAAGTTGATTGTATTGATTGCCGAAAGCAATGTGAGGGATAGACAGAATGTGGCTCAGACGGTCTTTATTTCTGTTGAAAATTTTCAAGTGCTAGCAAGGTGCACACGGATTTATTTCAGCGAACAGGCAACACAGACTGATTTTAACAGCTCTCTTCTTCTAGAAATTGTTTTCTACAGGGATGGTGATGGTCTCCTTTGCATTAACAAGTTGCCTGACAGGAAAGCATTATTAGGTCAGCTAACAGAAAATGTCAGTGATATTACTTTTCTTGCCCTCAGAACACAGATTATTTACCAAAATCGTAGCCAATCCATTTATAATGTAACTATCCTATTGGAAGCTTATCGGAATAAGTATTAAGTGTTAAATCTCCTTTCAATATAAGAGTAGTATATTGGTGTTATATCTTGTTTAACATTTGTAATAACTTTCTGCCTGATGAGAAATCTGTATTAATAAGGATTATAAATAATATTCATCTAAAGGAATCACACATATGTCAAATACCAGAGGTGTGAAAACACCACTTGAATTAATTGGTTCAAGTGTAACTTCTACATTTAGAGTTTCTGTAGCAAAGTATATTCTTTCCAATTAAGCCACTATGAAACATTTAAACATGTTTCTCCTGTGCACCCTAATCTAATCTATGCATAGTACCCAATGTTTTGGGTAGTTTAGGGGTTTTCCTAGCCACTCATTTTGACCCATTTCCTGTGGTAATCTTTCACCATCAAGGAAACAGAATATATCCTGGCTATGATCTGTTATCTTCTGGAGCAAATTCAGGGGAGGGTCCTGCTAGGCGAAGGAGAATGTTAATGATGATACATGAACTGCTGTGCAAATTGAATATGCAGAGACTACTGATTACATGCCTATTTTAAAATCTGTCAGTCAGTGCAGTGCTAACGCTCGCTTTGCGTTTCCACATTATGACTTCTGCTTCACTTATTTATAGCAATTTGTTTTTGTGAACAGCAAGTTTGGTTATTTACAGCGAGGAATCGTGCTGGTGGGGATTGGTGGTTTAGTTTTGAGATGAATGATCAATACGTTTTTATTGTTTTATCTTGTTTTTCCCCCCATTTTACTTGTTGAATAATACCTAAAACTGAAAGTTCCCAGTGTGCTGTGCAGCGCTCTGACAGAACCTTTCAAATGCTGTGCTTAGCAAAAGAAAAAGAAAAAAACTTCTAGAAACATTCCATTGCCCAAAACCTTTATACTGCTATCCTTACTACTGCCTGAAACATTCTGGACTAGAATTAGTCACACAGACGTAAGAACCCCTCCTCCAAACAAAACATGGTGGATCTGTATCGGCTCTTGAAGCAGGCAGGAAGTGCAGAGGTGGGATTCTGTAGAGACTAATCTACTGCAACAAGGAGGTTTGCAGGCCACCACTGGGAGGACCAGGAAACTGATGCTATCTGTGCCAGCTGTGGTATGCTGACTACTCTGGTATATCTCTCGTTCTCCAATCACTGGAGAGATCTGTTTCTGGAGGCCCTTGTTCAAGCAGCTGCTTCGAGTCTCCACTGTCTTTACTCATGCACAATTTAGTATTCATACCCCACTTCTTCCCTTCCTGCATCTCTACAGGAAAAGTCAAGCCCCCCTCCTGAGATATGTGATACCATCCACATATTTTCCAGATGTATTTTTCATTGGGTCTGAGAGCTAGAATTAAATATGGTAAAAAAGACAGTATTGCCGTGTGATGACCTTGCAGAGAAGAGTAGAAAATCAGAGCAAAACTCTGGACACTTTTCACAAAACAACCACTTTGTGATTGCGGAAAACCAATAGGTTAAGGGGCAAAACTTCAGTATTTCAGACATGATTGCTTTCAGCATCCCTGCGTTATAAGCAAAAAAAAAGAAGAAAAGGCCAGAGGCAGTCTGGACCATGTCTGAGCTGCAGCACTGGGCACAGGTTTTTTTTTCCCTGAGCTATCCCACAGAGAGTGAGAATGCAAGGTTACACTACCTTCCTTCACTATCTTCTATTAAAGCTCCACAGAAAAAAAAAATCAATAACTTCTACTGAGCACTACTAATACCCACTGGCTCAAGCTTGTGGATTTTTTTATATATATATTGCTGAGTTGCCAATGCTTTGAGCAGCATAATGATGAAATTCTGTTGAAACATTGATGCGATTAGAAACCCATCTAAGAGATGCATTCAATATTTAGATTCTCATATTCAGGCATGAACTATTCTCTGACATTTTTCTTAAAATGAATAGACACTCATCAATAATGTTACCAAATTTTTGACCGTAATCCCAAGGCACACTTTGAGTAATTATTCATTAACCACAATATTTAAATAATTTCCAAAGGCAGCTTTCGTTCCCTTTGCGCATCTCGAAAACTGTCAAAATTACACTTGTGAAAAAGTTTAACCTACAAGGGTTATTGCTTAGCTTTGAACTACATCAAAGCTCATGTAACAGACAGACCCTGAACCCATCGTAGTGCAGAATTCCTATTTTTGAAAGGAAACATGACAGCTTGCTGTCTCTTTCTATCAGAATGAGAGAACCTAAACCTTGCCACACATATACCTACCAACTTTCTTAGATATACGACACATAAGCTACTTGAGAACTCCCAAAGCTACTCAAATTGTTTTCTTTAAAAAATATTGTCACAGGACTTCCTGACTGCCAGTTTGTTTAATCCATCCCCAGTTCTCTTGGCTTAAGCGGAAAAACTGTTTGTCCCTGAGGTAAGCACAGCCTCTGCTATGTAATTTCCTTTGAGCCAGTGACTGGTCCACCCCCCCCCCCACCCCCCCTTCTCTCTTAGTGAAGGGGCATAGCTTTATGGCCTTGGGTTTGTATTCTAATGCAAGTGTCCCTTTGTTGTGTCTGAGTGCAAAGAAAAGTTTGTCGAATAAAGGGTGTTCAAGGAGACACCCCCCACCTCCTAATTGAACGGCAGTCAATGAATGAACATTTGCAAATCAATTCCCAGAAACCAGGAGCAAAACAGAAGGAGGCAAACTGTAAAACAACAAAGTTAGGTTCAGGGGGTTGGCCGCTTACTGAAAAGAATTGCAGATGAAGCTAAAAAAAAAAAAGAAAGTTAGGACTTTTCTGATGCCTTGGTGTTATGTTTCTCTGTTCCTGTAAAAAGCTTGGCTTGTCAGATCCACATATAGTAGGATCTTTTTTTTTTTTTTTTAGTTGGTGCTCCTGCTGTGATCACGCTTCCATTCCTGTCATGGATCAGTGCTTGTAGAATTAATTTTAAAGGTGCAGTTAAGATGCATCTTTTTTGGAGTTTAAGCTCTTCAACGCTAGATTTGCGTGAAGTTTTATCAATTGATATCAGAAATACTAATTAGACCTAGATTCTCTGATACTGTATATCTTAATTCTCTCTAAGCTCATTAGTCTTTAGTCTCTTCTGTATGCGTGTTTACCTCAAGGCCTTCACACATGCCTCAAAAGAGAGAACAATTATTGGATTGACCTCTGAACTATTCTTGAATGGTTACCATGGGAATGGCATCTCCACACAGAATATTTGGCAGATTTGCGTATCATTAGGTTTCTCCATGCATTGTTGTTAATTCCTTATTTTTTTATTTTGAACAAATTTACTATTGTTTAAAGGCATAAAAAAGGCAAGACCCAAGTGTCAAGCCTCAAGTGTTCTTCTGTCTTTTGTTGTTCTTGTTGTTTTTGGACACTTCTTGCCAGAGTGTAAGTCATGGTGATTTGTGGGGGTCTTGTTCTGTGAAGATCTCATTCCAGCAAAGCTCCCATCCAACCCTGTTAGCAGAGATAAATCTGCTTATTGCTAAAAGCCCATTCGGAGAGATCAGAGGAGTTGGCAGGACCCAGGCTTCACTCTCAGAGTTGGCATTCACATCTTGTCCTTGCATCGAGACAACAAGGTCAAACATTCACTAAAGCGTAAGTGCTGTGTAAGTTCAGGAGCATTGGCACTTGAGCTCAGCAATACTCCTGCATGCTCAATCACTCGTACTGACCAAAATGTATCCCACCAATATGATGGCTTCATGATTGCAAATTCATCCCAAAGGAAAAATTAAGGTTAACTGTTAACTAATGAAACCAAGTGCCAGGATTTAGCTGTGTTGTAGAACTCAATTTGAATGAAATCCAAAAATCTTGCTGAACTGGACATCCTATGAATTTTGTATACAGGGAAGGACACATCATGAATTTCTTAGTAGCCGAGTAACCATACCAATATGCTGCTCAGTCTAACATTTAGGTTTCACAGAACTGACTTGGCAGAAAAGTGATGTCATTATTTTTAACATTAGTTAAAAATAATGACAAGTGTATTAACACAAATTAATAGAAGTGGGCAAGTTCTTTATCTTCTTCAAGCTCAATTTTTAATTTGTGGTCTTGTGAAAAACTCACAAGTGCTAGCAACAAAAAGCACAAGGTGGTATGCATTTAATATTTGCATCCGAATAGTGCCTTTGTTTTCCCTCAACATGTTCAACCTGTTTAAGGCTGTTTGTAGTAAGCAGGAGTTTTATGACATCTTTACGCTGCAGTTTATTTTGCTCAGATGGCTGAAACGATATCAATTTGAGACAAGTATCCTGCACTATAGTTACAGCATCAAAGTGTGTCTCAGCACTGTGAAGTGCTTTAACTTGGCTACATACTGAAGAAAGACCTTTATTTTCTGAAGATCAGCAAGAAGTAGATTTTTTTCTTTTGTGGTTATTTAACAAACTAATCCATTAGGCAGCTTTAAATAAAAACTAGGCTACTGAATTGACAGTCCCTGCTATAAGATCTAATGTAGCTTAAGACCTCTCTCTGTACATGGTATCAAGGAGCATGAAAGCTTGCTTTTAGACTTATTTCTCAAGCCTTGTGAGGATGTGTTTATAACCATTTTTCTGTGTGCATAGCTTAAAGATTCCCTATGGTATAAAAGCACTTCAGTAAAGCACTCCCTGCTTCCCTAAGTGTCTGTAACTCAGACCATGGGTTGTAAGCATCTCCATATCCTCAAAACACTATTGTCTGAAAATGTGGTGGTCATTTTTCTTGTAATTCCAACTATGTGACATCTGCACTATCATGGGTCAAATATACTACTGCATATACAAGTAGTTTTGTTAAAATAGGGGATCTGGTTTGTATAACTTGGAAATTTGCCACAGCTCAGAATCAGCTAGCCTCTGCTGTTCTGCATCAATCCTGTTTAGCTCATTTTACACACACAAGTACTTTCCCTTTAAAGTCCCTTATGTTACATCTCCTCTGTGGCAGGTCCACGCGTTTGGCCTGTAATATTTATAAAGCTGCTCTCTGACTCTATGCCTGCTGAGCCTCTCCTCCACCCCCTGCCAACCACAGTCTGTTCGATGCTCTATATGTGTCTGCTAAAAGCTATTAGCCAAGCCCTGGTGGTCTTCTCTCACTTCACCCAGCAGGCCAGAAGGCTTTTTTGTTTTCAGAGGCAGAAAGGGTAAGAGGCTTGGGGATTCAGTGGTGAGCTGTCTGTACACAGCCTGGTGATTGGGCTTCTGCTCTCTAATGTAGTCACTCTCTAAGGTCACCGTTTCATTTAAAAAAAACAGACAGGAAATGGTATTTTTTTGGCTTACATTTGTTACTAGCTTAAGGGCCATTTTACTCTAAACTTTACTGGGAAGTAATGGAAGTTTGAAATATATTGTGAAGTGGGTTGAATTTGTCTTCAAGTGCCCCGAGTGGTAAACAAAAGAGGTCCAAAAAAGGCTTTCTTTCAACTCCAGGTAATTGGTATGAGTGGAAATCCAACAAATTCTGCCTTATCTTCTCGATCTACTAAAAAGCATTTGTTCTTTGTTCATAATCCTATCGGGCCCTGGAGGATTTAGTGGAAGGGAAAGGTATTTGCCCAGTGGAACTGAAACAGCCTTATCAGAAATATCTTACACCTGTGTATGTCAGGAGCTGGTCAGACAGCCTCTCATCGCTCTCTGGCTTTTCACAGAAATATGGGCTGCTGTCCATACAAAGCCTAAACCATATTATTAACCCTGGTATAATTATAATCATCAGAAAGAATATAGCAATTAGTTTGACAGTTACTAAGTGCAAAAGCTTCTGGTTTTATTGCAACATCTTTGCCGTTAGTTAAAAATTCACCTGGTTTAGTTTTCAGTATAAATCTAAAATTGGAACCAGCACCTTTATATTTTCAAAAGAAAAAAAAATACAATTTCAAATAGAAATCTGAAGAAATGATCAAAAACAGTCCCCCCTTTCCTCTGCATTTTTCAAAGCACAAGACAGAATTATTTCTGTGATCCTATCCCACTTTCCTCCCACGACACCGTTTTTCTCCTGTAACTGTTGAATGTGGAGCATGTCATTTTGTGCCACCCAATTTAAACGCTATACATCGCAGCCATGCATATATAATGTGTCTTCATTTTACTCCTCCAAGTCCTGCCAGAAATAGTATTTTCTTTTTTTCTTTTTTTATTCATGTCTATCACAGCTTGCATAAATGGCCTGCAGAGAGACGGTTTCCCAAATGTAGACTCATGAGCTGACTTTGGCCAGTTTTTTTTTTTATATGTTCTATTAATTTTAATTAGGCCTGTGTATTCCTGACAGCACCCTCCAGTAATTATTTAACCCTCCCACTTGTAATGAATCAAATCTGATTATTTTTGATACAGCAGGTTAAATCTGGTTGTTCTAAGCACCGGCACTTATCTCTGAATCCCGTCTTATCACAGGATCTCGGCCGAGGTTAGAAGATGCACCGCCGCGAATCGTGGAGCATCCATCAGACCTGATTGTATCGAAAGGAGAGCCGGCAACACTGAACTGTAAAGCTGAGGGCCGGCCGACACCCATGGTGGAGTGGTATAAAGATGGAGAGAGGGTGGAGACAGACCGCGAGGACCCTCGCTCGCACCGCATGCTGCTCCCTACAGGTTCGCTCTTCTTCCTCAGGATCGTGCACGGACGCCGGAGCAAGCCGGATGAAGGCGTCTATGTGTGTGTAGCCAGGAACTACTTGGGAGAGGCCGTCAGTCGCAACGCATCTTTAGAAGTTGCAAGTAAGTTGTAATGTTTGATTGTTTCTATTTTCCTCCATGTTTCTTTTAGCTTTGTGTGCATTGTTTCCTATTATTCAAGTTATTTCCTGTTATTATTATCGGATCCTAGTGGGAGAGTAAGTGCTGGTCTTAGAAGATTAGACTGGTACGATATAATGATTTAATCATCTCTGCATGACATTACATTGCCACGATATCCACTGACATTTACTCAGATTATATTATATTATATTATATTATATTATATTATATTATATTATATTATATTATATTATATTCTAAGACCTGCCACCGTCACACATTTTGCATCGGAGCTTCACAAGTTACAACATAAACAACTAAAAGTGCATCATTTCTGTAGGTGTTTCGACCACTCAGATATTAACTAACTCTGTCTGGATGCCTTGCCCTCTTCCCTTATCTAGCTTGTTTCATCTGGATTTGCAGCCTGTCTTGTCTTGTTAAAGGGAGAAAGGGAATGGGAGTTCATCAATGTGTACTGAAGTCTGTGAGGATATGGCAGGTTTAGCTGACATTAGACAGTTATATATGGTATTTAAATATCATATGTAACAAATAAATATTTATTGCAGATGACACCAAATTATTTCTGCTGAAAATAGTCTCACAGTATCACACAAGCTTATGAGGACGTGATTTGTAGATTCAGAACAGATAGCTAGACAACAGAATATGTGAAATACAATAGAAAAGAATGAGTGATTTGTGAAGCTGGCTGCTTCCAGGTAACAGATGTTTGCTCAAGCCACATCATAGCTCTCATGGAACATCCCCAGCCTATAACAGAAGGACTTCTAATATCCAGCCTGGTATAATCAAATATAGACGGCACGATTTGATTACCGTCATTCGATTATCAAGTATCCAGATCACGTGTTTTGAAAATTGTGGGTTTTTTCCCCTTTATTAAAAAAATAAAATAAAAGAGCAATGAGTTATGCCTGAAATTCCCAAAAAACAGTGTTGAGTTGGACTTTGCTTTGCTTAAAGTGACTGACAGTCTTCTGTTTGGACAACTCAGTCTGTGTTTACTTACTGTCTACAGAGACATGATGTAGCCCTGAACCCGTGTTGGTTGCCCTCAAGACAGACTGTTTAAATGCTTTACCATCTGCTGAGCGTGGTAGATGAGGGGTAATATGCATCGTTTACTCTCACTCCAGAGAGAGAGAGAGAGAGAGAGAGAGAGAGAGAGAAAGAAAGGGAGGGAGGGAGAGAGAGAGAGAGAGAGAGAGAGAGAGAGAGAGAGAGAGAGAGAGAGAGAGAGAGAGAACGGGTGGTCTGCCAAACTAAAATAGTGTTTCTGCATAGTTAAGAATTCAGAAAATTACAGTCTTCTCATGTCCTTTTTTTGCTCTATGTTCTTGGCAGATTGAATCACTTTACCTTCAATCCAAGAAATCTATTTTTCTCTTAGCAGATTTATATGACCTTCATGGCTTGTGTGATATAAGTGATTACAGAAAAATACTGAATAGCTGCTTACTCATCTTCTAGGGCTGTATAAGATGAATACACAAATAGTAGTGAATACACAAACTAGCCCCTTATTTATAAGTGAACTCTTCACCCTTTTTTATGCAACACAACAATAAATCTGAGACTTGCCTAATGATATTACAGAAAATCTGAATCCATGTTTTCAGAGTTCAGTGAAAGCGCATCACCGCATAACGCTTCCCAGGCTCGTTTGCGGGTTCATTCTGAGTTCATGTCGATGTTTGCCGAGTTGCGTTATGAACGCTGCTAATCAGATGGCTGATTCTGATAGAAATTACAGAAAAGGGCTTTTGTAATCAGCGGTGTCCCTACAAAATTACTTTCGGAAATAATAATCTGTTAAGTGTTTTATTTATAAAACCACCAACTCCAAATCAAATGATTGCATAGAACTTGGCTGCATGTGCCCTTTGCTGTCCCATTACATATCCCATAATGTTCATAGACAATTGTGGGCTTGGAAAACCCTGACACAGAGCAGAGTGATTTTAAATTTAAGTTTGAATCTGAAATTGCATTAATTGCAGCATGTTCATTTTAGGGTTAGAGCTTTTTAGCACACATTGAGTTGTCCACAATGTTGTGGCATAAACTGTTGCGTGTTTAAAGCCTGTCTCTAACATTCCTACTGTATATGTCAAAGAAATGCTGTCTGAAACACTGACTAATGAGATGTCATAGGAAGCAAAGTTTTTGTTTTTCTGGGCATACTTAATTCAGCCAGCGAGTTACCTTATGCTGATTTGCCCTCATTAAATACAGACCTGAGTCAAACGAGTGTTTGTAATTCTAGAAATCACTCCAGTAATTACAGAATAACACAATGTGCTCTGAGTAACATTAAAGAGGGCTTAAAACTTTATCATTACTACATTTATTTTATGAAATAGTGAAAAAATGATATGGAAAAAATACAGTGATTAATTTAATGTTATATTTAAAACAAATTAATCGACTCCACTATGTGGTCTGTTAACAGCAAGCTTTAGTTGTAAGTAATATAACTTAAAGTAAAGGGCATTCTTTGTAGAGAATAATGGTTTAGATGTAACAGTTTTTTTGTTTTATTCTGAAATATTAGCACAATGAATGAATTCCATTATTCTTATGAGGTGTGAAGGAGTTATACTAAAGAGTTAACTACAGTCTGAATATGGCTCAACCAGATTTTGGAACTAAATCCCTGCAGTAAATTTTCTAGATTTCGAATGCTTATCTGGATTAGACCTTTAGGACCACATCAACCTTTTCTTGCTACTGTCAGCGATGCTCATGGGACTCATGAGTCATCTCTCTCATTTGAGAGAAAGTAACCCTGTTTATTCTCTATCCAGTTCTGAGCCTTAGCTTTCTTTTTTGAAAGAAGAAAAAGTTAAATGCATAATGAAATGAAGGGACATGACCCAGGGAGCTAACTTACAACCATACAATATGTGTAGCCCACACTGGACATGATCTTGCTTTTATATTGAAGAACAATGTCCATTTAGTCAAGACTTTCTATAGACTGAGACATTTGTTATGATCAAACGAAATACCCCATATGGCAGGTGTTTCACGATCATTGTTAAGCCGTCTCAGGTTAATGGCGGAGTGATTGAGTAAGGCCCATGGGCACACTTTGGATTGGTGGGAAGGGATGCGGTTGAACCATGGGGGCACTCACTGCCAGCGCTGGCATGGCATCAGTGAGCCTCGTTCCAGGATGGCACTGAGCCAGAAGGCAGGTGGTGGGCAGGAGCCGAGGGGCATAGGGCTCTTCAGCTGCTGCTCAGGCCTGCCACACTGCTGGTGTAGGGCACAGGAGGTGGAGCCCATGTGGGGATACATAGAGAGGGGTTGTGCTGGAGAAGGAGGTGGGAGCCATTAAGAAGGAGGTACACAGAGAATAGGGCTAAGAAGGAGTGGGAGAGACTGAGAGTAAGTCAGAGAGAGTGAGAGGTGGAGAGAGGAGTGGAGTGAGGACCTCAAATGCCAAACGGCTCCATCTGGCAGCAGCAGGCAGCATGTTGTACATTATGGGGGCACTGATGAGAGGCGTTCTGGAGAGCAACGACAGGCAGCGGCTCAGTGTGTGTGTGTGGGAGTGCATGAATGCACACAGGAAGAGTCTCAGTTACTCTGCTAAGCCTTTACATGCCATTTTTGTAAGATGATATTTATGGCAGTGAGGGTATTTTCATGTTCTAAGCTTAGATGAACAAGCTGCAGTTTAGATGATATGAAGCAGCAAACAGTAGCTGCTTTGCAGTAAATGAGGGATGAAAGTGACTGTTCCTGCTAGTCCATGTCCGTTTAGTATCGTTTTTAAAGGGTTAAATTGGCTTGTGCTGTTGATGTGATTGATGTGTCTGTGGCTTGTACCTGATGGGGAATCATTTTGGAATCATATCACTAGATATTTTCAGTACCATTTGATTGTTATGGATTGTGTTGCTTTTTTCTTCTCCAAAGACCTGAAATATGAAAACTGCATCTTGTACATGATATGCTTACAGTCGGGTTAACAACAAAATTCTTTTCCAGTGTGCGATTATTGCAGCATGCAAGTGCATCAATTCAGTATTGCACACTTTTCCATAATTTCCCTGAGAAATGCAGTAAATAGTTGACACCCGGATAAACCAGTAATAATATTGTGCCATGCAGTATCACCTCTACTCTTTGTGACCCTGTCTCTATGCTCTGATGCCCAGTATTGCTGAGGGCATTTGGGTGAGTCATAGTCATGTGAACTTCTGAAAGGAGGTTATGTGGAGGTCAGGGCTGATTTCCATGGGAACAGGTGAGGGCAAAGTGGCAGCTGTCCCAAGAAATGCTGGGAATGAACATGTGAAAGGAGAACCAGAGAATCTTGTTTTGTTTTGATTGGTTGAGAGTTTCTCACATTGTGGAATTTCATTGGTAATGACCACAAACCTTTTAGAGAAGCATCATTTTAAGCGTACGTTTTTTTTCATAAATTAGGTAGGATCTATTTTTCCATCAGTCATAGTGAATACAATTACAAAACCATTTACCAATATTTTAGTGTAAGTAATTTTACAGAGTCTTTATCATGCATAGGTCTGTTCTATTGTGACTGCAGATAGCTGCCATCTATGACCTGACTCATAACGTAGGCAAAATTAACAGTTATAATACAATGTAAATACACAATATATACAGTATAAACAAGCAAATCAAGCAGAGACATAGAACAGGTGAACACATTACAGTAATCGACCAATCATCAAGGGGCGTATATAGGAAAAGGTTTTAAACAAAAATACATGGCATTACATAAACAAAAACTCAAAACAAAGAGACAAAGAGTTTTTAGCACAAATAAATTTGAGCTAGTGTGACTACAGATATCTGCCATATATGAACTGACATGTACAGTATGGTAAATGTTGTGTTGTATAGTCAGTACTGACAACACAATTCAGCCTGTAAAATTCAGTTTAAGGTCATTTACGGTTCAAGAACACTCTGTTTTTGAGAATTTAAGCCTGTGCTTTTCAACTACAAGTCTTGTTACATAAAATCAGTTTACAACTGTTAGTTCTTGGCTATGAATAACAGAGTTTTGAAGCTCTGTGGACTCAATATAGAGAATAAATACATACCACTTTGTTCATCCTGTTTTTATTGCCATCTTTTTTCAAACTAGGCATGCCACTGGTTTGCTAATGAGACAAGAGAGAGGATATGAAATGAAAATTCTGTGAAAGTCTGTGGAAACTCTTCCCTTGGTAAATTAATGCCTCTAGCCCTGTATGTGATTGGCTGAAACAAGCCACAACAGAAGATTAGCTACAGAAGCCACAACGATTTTCAATCCTCAATGTTTTCAAAACCAGTTTCTGGACTGGCAGTTTTTTATATGTTGAGTACAGTAGTATTTTTCGAACACTCTGTTTGACCCACTGAAATACTTTGTTGGGTCTACTAGTGGACCCTTGCTTTAAGGAGGGTGGAATATTGTGTTTGAGCCAGGCTCTGGAGTGAGGGTCTGCAGTTTTGGGCCAGTCTCCTGGGGATTAAGCAGGGGCGACAAGACAGATAAGTCTGTGCACCAGAGCGTGCACTCTCCAGGGCTGGCTGCCCTCAGTGCTAATCAACCTAAAAAATTGCGCCAAACAGGATTGTTTTGAAAAAGAACAAACATTTCAGTGATAATATTGCAAAGCATTTTAATTTCATTAGTGCAGAGTGTTAGTCTTAATGGTTACACCCAGATTTTATGAAGCAAAAAAAAACTGAATAAATAACACAGCGATGTTTATTACTTTCAGACTTGAAGTTCAGTTCAGGTCAGCAAAAGTGTTACTGAGCTAATACACATTGAAATACACATCTGTTTGTATATTTTGTATGGTTAATGCCTTCGCATGATTAAAATCATGCTGCATTGTTATACTGTGATCAACATGGACTCCAGTACTTCGACATCACCTTTTTTAGTGGCAGTTTTGCACACTTTCTGACCCTCTGTGTGTGTCCAAGCAGCAGTAATGAGATCGCTTAGCCTGGTGGGCCGTAGGGGTCAGGGAGACCGCTGACAGGGTGGGGTCATATGGAGAGAGCAAGTCTCATCCCTTGTATAGCCTTCGTATTTAATTAAAGCGGGGACTAGAGTGCCCACCCGGCACTGCTGACTGATAAATAGAAAGAGGGAGGCAGAAGGATCAGGGTTCAGCGCGAGGGAGGCAGCTAAGCTGAGATTTTAACAGGTGGTGTGAGGCGGAGCACAAACAGCCCCCTGTTCGATACGAGTACATCTGTGGGGTCGAGGTTATGGGCAGAGGATACTGGACACAGAGAACAATATAAAGCCGCTGTGATTCCGGCACCACAATTGCTCATGTCCTTTTGTCACAGCTTAAGTGTACAAACATAAACACACACACACACACTCGTGTGTGTGTGTATATATGTATATATATATATATATATATATATATATATATATATATATATATATATATATATACTAACAAAGCATTAAGCCTTCAGCATATTCTCTACAGGTTTGGAGGAGATTCAGCTGGTGAATTTGCCATACATAAAGACAAAAGTCATTTCTTATTCCAGAGGCACACTGCTATAGATTTGTGTGTTTATTCAGAATATTAAAGTCCAATAAGGAAATGCTGCAGCTGTTTAGTTTGCAACACATGCTTTCATGATTGCAAACTGGATTCAGCTCCCTCTCACTAATTGGTTTCTCTCTTCTCTCACCGCTTAGCTTTAAGAATAGAGACAATCAGCAAACAAGAAAATTGCAATAATTAAAACAAACATTTTGTCATTTTAGAGTAGCAGTAGCCACTAAAGGGTTGCGTTCTTTAAGTGGTCTCATGCTGCGCGTGATTTATCACTGCTAAAAAGTGTAGTTTGTGACCTGGCAGATTCTTGCAGTTGTAGCGTTCTTTATTATGATGATGATGATGATGATGATTATTATTATTATTATTATTATTATTATTATTATTATCACACCTTTTCCTTATTAAACTTTATTCCCGGTTGTGCAAAAGTACCATACCACTGATTCTTAATATTATGCAGACCAGGTTAATAATTCTTGAATGATTCTTTTAATCTATTCTCCAAATATGCAGTCAGTGTGCAAAAGAGGCCTTTAAGGATGTTTGCATTTTCTCCTGAGTGGTACAGGTTTGAGCTTAAATATTAGTCTATCCTAAATAAACCTGTTTCATTTCAACAACTTTAAGACTATTGGAGAGATGCACATGCTGCAGAACTCATGGCTGAAATAGAGAGGAAACAGCAGAGAAATCACAGTTTACTAGCATTTGTTTTGTTATGGTGCTTAGCTATCAGGCGGCTTAGATAGTTTAGTTCATTTTTTGCACGCTTCAAGAGGCTGCACAGACAGTAGCGCTGGAATTGGATGATTGATTGCTTTTCTCTCGCTGGCAATGCCAACAGCAATGTGAGGGAGGGGAGAGCAGGCAAAGAGCCAAGTTCTAGCTCTGAGTTTAGTTCATACACTCACAAACCTGCGGAACCCAGCAGCTGGTCATTTACATATATGTATGATCATATGGCTTTCACATATGACCGTGTGATATGTGATCATGTGAGAAATATATGGAGGCACATTTTAGCGTAACAGCGCTCATGTTAAGTATACCCATAACATCATGTGATTAAAATGTGATCACATCCAGAAAAATATATGAAAAAAATTATTTGTGAAAAAAGGTGAAAAGAAATGAATCGGGGAGAAAAACAGACATGAATATACATGAGTCGTGTGGGATAAAACACGTGAAAATCATGAAACGTGGAAATAAATTAATCGAGAGAGAAAATGAAAAGACGTAAATATTGTATAAAACACCTGAATATTAATGAATCATGTGGAATAAAAATAAAGAATTAATAGTGAAAACAAACACATTAAATATAAATGTGTTGTGTGGGGGGGAAAAATGTGAAAAATGTCAAATAATTGAATGTCGACAAAATCGAAAGTGAAATTTGAAAAAATAAAATAAAATAAATTCAGCCATGTTTAAAAATTACATAAATAAATAATAAATAAACAGGCACATAAAAACACACATGCAATAATTTTGGGTCTAATTTTTAAAGTCTACATGTAGAAAAATGTGTGAATCCTAACACGTGAAGTGTCTGAAAACCACATGCTGATCCTCATGTGAGTTTCCTGTAAGGTTATTCCCTAATTTTTATCTCAGTGTCTACAGGTTTGGAAGAGTCCCAGTTACTAATTAGCCTCTTACAAATCCATAAAATTTCTAAGGAAGTGAATTGAAAGGTTTTGCACGCTAGACACAGATAATACTATGCAGTCATGGCCATGTTTAGATCTTTCCTGACTAGCTTTAATGGCAAAATAGAGAGATTTTAATGGCACCCCTAACATACAAATCACTGAAGCATACAAGAAGCAGGGCTGACAATACTATCACATTAGACAGCTATACTCCATCCTATGTCCTAAAATGAAGGAGGTGGGATAATCATGTATCATTTCCTAAAGAGCCTTCCTTTTCTGTCTGTGTACATTAGTGATGTCTGTGTCGTCTCTCATGGCATTAAGCTGTTTGAAGTAGATACATTAAAAAAAACCTGGAGGATCAGATAGTTTAGCAACAAAATCCCTATAATGTCAGGACAGATTCAGAGAGCCGGCCATGTGATGCGCACATCATTCCAAGGTCTGTCACTCTTACTGTGTCTGACCCCGTCTTTTCTCATTATAGATGAGTGGCATGTGTTGAGGAAGACAGAGAGGAACTGTTTGTATTTGTCCCCTGGAAAGCTTAGAAGAGAACGAGTAAAAAGGAGTCAAACATCAGCAGCATGCATTTAAGGCTTAATCTCTACTTCCTCTGACATTTATTGCTTGTTTCTTGAAGCAGTACGTTATGATTACGCGTTTATAAAAACCCAAAACTCAGGCATACATCAAGACACATTCTAAATTATTCATAGCTATATTTAAACACTCTGTGCCACTGTATTGGGACAAAATACCAACACTGTTTATGACCTGACGTTCATTATCGCATCTCTATGGAACATTTGCAATAAGGTTGCTCCGACTGTAATTTGGTGTACCAGGCAATTTGGTGCTACCTTATTTGCAAACATTGTCAGTCAAAGAATAAATGGAAGCATTGCAGCTAATTAGCTTCAGTAAAAGAAGCATAGTCTTTGAACCTGTCAATCACAGTAGAAGAGGTGTGGCCTACATGCTAGTTAGTCCCATTCATGGAGGTGTGGCCTCTGTGCTGGTCATTCCCAGTGAAGGAGAAGTGATTTCTTTGCTTATTAGTCTCAGTGTTGGAGGCATAGTCTCTGTGTTTATTAGTCTCAATGAAGGAGGCGTACGCTCTGTATCTGTTTGGCAAATGAAGGAGGTCTGATTTCTGTGCTTGTTAGTCCCAGTGAAGGAGGCATTCTCTCTGTATCTGTGAAGCCAAAGGAAAGATGATGTGGTATCTGTGCTTGCTAGTCCCAGTGTAAAGGAAGTGTGCTCTCTGTAGCTATTAGGCCCTATGAAGGAGGCATGGTCTTTGTGCTTATGTTGAATTTGTCAAGAGTTTGTAATTCATAATTCCCTACCTGCAAACAAGAAAAACATAGAAAATGCCCTCTCATTGAGTTAAATCAACACAGCATCAGCAGTAGTGCAAAGTAGCGTATCTTACCTTTAATCAAGTTGTTATGCATAATTGGAAGTTAAAAATGAGATTATTCTGACCTCTGACTTCCCACTTCTGAGGTAAGATGAATGCAGCATTTTAAGTCCCAGTGAAGAAAACAAGACCTCCCACATTTTGTTTGTAGTAAGCACTCTATACAGCATTCATTTCTGTTCCCACAACAATAACCCAGTTTATTTGCAGTGTATGTTGAATTGTATCTTAAATATATGTATGTAATTTCATATGGATGTATGCATTGTATCAACTCATTACACACCCCCAGTCCACCTCGCTGCCAATATGCAGATGGACATATCACCAATCACTGTCAGTAAAAGAGCAGTTCATTCCGGTTGTTTTGATCCACCCAGATGGCCACGTGGCAGTAAACAGGGTTAAAGTGGGACATCTGAGGGTGAAGGGGGGACTTGGGCAGTACACAGTTGCTTGCACCCCATCCGATTCACTTACCATCATCATTTAGCCTTATCCCCATCACTAGATTAAAATAATCCTCTTTCGCTCACAGACGGTGTCTCCGTTACACCCACCACAAGCGCCACACACGTTGGATTAGACCGCTTCACTAATGGACTTAATGTTTTTTTTTTGTATCTGCATGCAAAAAAGCAACGTTTTGGGGGTTTTTGGGGCTTCTCTTTTCTTTGTCATAAAACCAGCAGCTTCCTTTCCGCCCTCTTTCCATTATCATTGCCACATTTGTTTTTACTCAGCCGTTAATAGGTCAGCCTTCTGTTTAGTATTTATTGTTCAGAAAATCAGTTCTTGCATGGCAAAAACAACTGGTGTGTGTGTGTGTGGGTGTGTGTGTGTGTGTGTGTCTTTGTTTGCTCTAGACAGTTGACCGCCTATACAGCAAGCCGCATCTCCCCGAACCAGTCTTTTGAAGTAGTACTGGGACTTTGAGATCTTTGAGCCTATTTACAATACAGCTAGGGAGACAGAGCAAAGTTTACTCACAGACATTTTAATCGACGTGTCTACCTTCTTCAAAGACTAGAAAATGTGAAGCTTGTCACTGTCGATTACAGAGAATATATTTACTCAGATTATTTATGCAGAAGCAGACTTTTTGGCCCTCAAGTTAAGCTAAAGTAAGTAACTATTGTCAGACAGCTTGAATTTCTAATGATCTGCTGCAGCCTGTGAGATAAAAGTTGGTTGTGTGAAACAGACATTTTACCTTTGGGGTCAGTATTCAAATTCCATCACAAGGAAAACAGTTGGCACAGTAACCAAGCTGACACAGGATGCCAGAGGAATTCTGGGAGCTGAATTTAGTTAAGCAGGAGTTTGGAATGAGTAAGTGGGTCTAATTCAAGATTAATATTGGATGGAACACATTTGGTGCGTGTGTGTGTGTGTGTGTTTGTGTGTGAATGTGTCCTGCTGAGACTATACTTAAGGTACCTCACTCCTTGTTCTGGCTGACAGAACGTTAAACCAATGTGCTCTTCTGCTCTTATAGCCCATCATCCCCGTAGTTCAGGATGTAGAACTGCCGCTTATTTGGATGCTTTTTGCTTTTTGCACCATTCTGTATAAATTCTAGAGACTGTTGTGTGTGAAAATCTCAGGAGGTCAGCAGGTACAGCCCCAACTACAACCATTGTGTTGTAAACAGTTTGCAAATCCCTTTCAGTTATTTGATGTGAACATTACCTGAAGCTCTTATCTGCATGATTTTATGCATTGTGCTGCATTGTATATTATCCACAAATACATTTAGGACCTATACTTTAATGCATAACTCAATGCAGTATTCCACCCTCTTCAGGAATGAACAAACTATATAGTTATAAGCAAGTCCAGAGATGAAATGAAAGCTATCAGATAATGTGCTGTCTGCATTCACAGGTTAGCTGGAAAACTTCCTTGACTAGACTATACAGTGGTAGCTAATATTGGTAGCATAATAACACGTGACCAGCTAGTGAGCTATAGGGAGTGGCTTTTAATGCATTTGCCATTGCTGTGTAAGTTATACAGGAAGATCTAAAGTATGTTGGATTTGAATTCCCTAAGCTTAGGATCACAATAAAGGAAAAGATATACTTTTTATTTTTATACTTTTTAAAAAGATCAAGAAATTGAGATGATGTTGTTACCCAGGTCTAGTGTGTATGCAAGAGAAGGTGTGGAGACCTCTCTCTCCTGAACTCGACAGAGAGCTGAGCTCTACACACAAGTAGATTACTGGCCCAGCATAGAGGCTTGAGGTGTGTGTGTGTGTGTTTGTTTCACCCCTACTAAAGTGACTTATATATGATACCGGTCTGATTACGAGACAGCAAAGCAATACTTGCTGATATGTGCTAGTAAAAGTGCATATTAAGGAGTTTGTTCAAGAAATATATCAAACTCATGCATAATAAAGAAATAAAAAAAAACCTTAGATGCTAATGATCTGGTGCGTAATAGCTCGCAGTATAGGATAGGATAATATATATATAGAATAATTATGCTATCTCTTCTAAAATGTCCCAAAAGTCTCCACTTGCACTTCCACTTGAATGCATTCCTTTAAATGATCTCTGCACTATTTCTTTTCTCGGTGCACAATGTTCTAATTTAAAGTATCTCTTAAGTATGTTAATTTCAACAACATTCAAGACTTTTTGGGCCACAGATGTTAACCTAAGAATATGACACAACAACGTCTTAGCCTTGCTATCATCTGTCAAGGTATCACGAATAAAACCTACCATGGAAAATGCTTATTTAACATCCAATAACAACAGTAATGCTTTCTGCAAAATTTTGTCTAGAAATCAGTCAACATTTTGTTAGATGTACATTTTATTTCCAGATCAACTCTATGCTAATAATGAAATGTTCACACAAATGTCAGAATCAAATAAGCATATAAGGTTTCCATGATAAAAGTATAGAATTGTTTTAAACACAAAAACATTTTGATCCAAATTCTTTGACTATTTAATAAAGACTTTTAGAATATTCATTCGTTGTCAGGAACGGTTTTATCCTGGGCTACGGTCGTAGTATCTAGTAGGGACACACCCTAAGCAGCATGCCAGTCTATTGCAGGGCACAACACACATCCTTATTTACAGCAGTAAGCAATTTAGTGTAGCTAAAACACCTACAACATTATATAGGGCACGGCAAGAAACTGGAGAGCCTGAAGGAAACCCATGCAAACACCAGGAGACAATAACCCACAATATGTAATCATTTCCAATCAAAGAATACTTTATTTTTAATAGAAGTCAAGTTTGTATGTTTAAGACTCACAGCTTAATAACAGAAGACACTAATCTCTCTTTCTCTTTCTCTCACATTATACTCTCTTGTTTAAATAAGATTGCGCTATGCCTCAGAAAGTGGCTCAGTGATTTTCAGTGATTGGGTTACAGGTCACAGTCACCCATTTGGCTCTTTGCCTGCCGTTGGACCCCAGTGCCAGTTGGACTCTTCTCTCAAATCCCATCCTCCCTTTTCTCTCTTCCAGATCTTTTGATTTCTCCCCCACTCGTCTCCCCTCTTGCTTAATGAGAGCCACCTCCAGTGCAGCACATGCGACCTTGCCATAAAGCACCTGCATTTATTACATCAATTTGTCGGCCTGACACGACCGGGCGTATGCTGTAGGGGCTGCGTAGCAGGGCGTTTAGACACTCTTAAGAGCTTTGAAACGACGCACCTTGACAACCCGTCTCGTCTATCTTTCCATCTTTCCATTAACTGCATCCATATCAGTTTGGTGTGGCCTCGTGCTAGCAGAGATGTTTTGGGCTTGTAAACCAGTGAAATATTACTCGTTATTTCTGTGCACACAGGCTGCTGCCTCAGACGTTTTATAGCCGTTTGGTCATAAAATCATCGTCTGTAACCAAAACCACAAACCATGCAATAACATCACACACACTGGTACAATTTAAGCTTGACTGCTTTTTTATTAACATTCTTAAATGTATTCAATGTGTGTGTTTGTGTGTGTGTGTGTATGTGTGTGTGTATGTGTGTGTGTGTATGTGTGTGGTTTTACAAAAAAACAAATATGGAGCAAATTCTAAAGTTGACATGGTATCAGTTAGTTTTTTTGTGTAGCTGTGCTGTCGTCTGCTGACAAGCTTCATTAGGTCAAGTCACAACACTTTTCCTTGACAGTGGAAATGATTTTTCATGCTCAGTCACCACAACAATGTACACAGATGTTTTTCATCAGTCAGCAGTAGAAGGGGGGAAGCTGCATGAAAAAAGCAGAAACTAAACGGTGGAGAGAAAGTGAGTGAGCGAGCAAGTGAGCTGGCAACAGGGAGAGAGAGTGAGAGCTATTCCCAGCTGTGGTCTCCTAAAAGGACTCAGGTGATAGCTAAGCGACATAGACAGCTTCCAAATGAGCACCTCGACAAAGACAAACACTCACACTCTAATGCCTTGACAAACGTGGAAAAAAAACATACGCACATGCGTCTGCAGAGGCTTTGGGTTCCCCATCCCCAAGGCAATAAGGAGCGTGGGCGTCCTGCACCAGCCTCATCACACCCTGAGGGGCCTCTTTGATCCTATCGGGGATTGAAATGATGAATCGTCAAGGGGAGCACCCCACTCTCTCTCTCTCTCTCTCTCTCTCTCTCTCTCTCTCTCTCTCTCTCACTCTCTGTATGTATGTATGTATGTAGCTGGGTAGCTGGTGGGGGTGGTGTATGGTGAGGTGGGCAGATGTCCGGGTTGCACGTGCCTTTTACTATCAAGCAGCCTCCTTTATGCCCCCTTCCCCCATTACACATACACACACGCACACACACACACACACACACACACACACACACACACACACACACACACACACCCACACACACACCCACACACACATCCCCTCCAGTTAGTAGCACAGCCTGGCCCAAGTGCTCCATGCTTTATGACAGCTGTGCTCAACACCAGGTTTTGCTCCTGTCAGCACGGGCTATAACAGTGTCCCAACACAGCACAAGGAGAAAGACTAATTCATCCCAGAAGAGAAGACGAGAGAGGGAGGGAAGTTCAGTAAAAACAGCTAGAATTCTCATACAAATGTACTTCAAATCAATCAAATACTCAGAATTTTAAAATACAACAAAGTACACATCATTATGTTCACTTCACACGTGACATCACTTATAGTCGCTTTGTTTTTTTTTTTCCATATTGTTTGTCCAGACAAACCGTTTGACATTCTGGATTATCAAACACTGCAGTTTCCCCAGAACTAAGATAAATAAAGAATTAGGAGTCTCAGACCCAGGGTATAATTAAAAAGAGTGTTTACTTGCACATAAAGAGTTGAAAAAGAGTTAAAAACAGTTGACTTTTATACTGAGGTGTACATGCAAAATCTAAAATAAACATAAAACAGAAACACTGAACAAACACACGAATATTTTATTTTATTTTATATTTTTAAATTAAGGAAAGACAAAATAGATGGAAGAAACATATGTTTCTAATGTTAGAAATTAATTTGTTTCATGGATGTTCCATAACATTAAACATAAGTGGAAATGGATGAAAGGTACAACGTGTCTGTATTTTATAAACCATGTAAATGTAAATGTAGGTAAATTGCTGTAAATACATAATAAGGACTTGGTGTTTTTGGAAATCATTCCGCTTCATAGTGATAACAATCCACCACTTTGCACATCACATTGATTGGTTTGACCAGATTGGTTTGAATGCTGATCACACATTAGTGCTGACCATAAAGAACCTATTTATACCCGTTTACTGAAAACTCTTCTAAAAAGAACTGGGAATCACACTTTTATGGTGGTGCTATAAGATTACTGGTTGTTTTTAAAGCTTGTTATGAATTACGCAGCTAAGTTTCTTCTGTCCAACTTTTGCTTCTTTTCCAACTAAATCTTCCACCGATTGTCACTTTGCCTGGCGTTCCAGCAGCTAAGAGGCGTTTCGCAGTGTGTTTTCTCACATAAGTGATGGCGGGGGAGCTGTGACGTCTAATCTCGCCTGGCTGTTTGGAGAGGGAGGATATTGAGATGTCCCTTTGATGTGGGGCAGCGACAGCCTTATATAAGACACGGCTTCCTGAGAGCCGCAGTAATTGTGTCGACGCCACAAGAGAAGTTTTCTCGACGTTAAGAGAAAGAAAGGAAAGAAACAGTGACAGCTTGAAAGGGAACACTCCAAATCGCTGTCTTTTTTATCTTTTATCTAAAATACATGTCATAATAGTAGCTCTCTAAGTTGTCTTTTTTTTTGAGCGTGTATGTTTAAAAGTGTTTGTTCTTTACTGAAATTTTCTTTTTTTTTTGGTTACACAAAGTTTGATGTTTGATCTGAAGTTTGGGTGCTACAGATATAGCCAGGGCTCACAGGTATCCAAAGTAAAGATCAGTGTGATAAGATAACAAATGAGAAATGACCCTAGATTAATGGTTTGATAATTATGGTAAATAGGACCCCAGGGTAAAAGATGGTGGTGCAAAGAGGGGGTTGGTATGATTTAAGCAGGTGTCCAGATGCCACAGGACAAACACATCCCCTTTTTTTTTTGGGAAACAGAGGAGAAGGTCGAGTGGCCAGCAGCCATGCCTTGAGCTCTCCATATGTCCACATACTCATGTGATTATTGGCTCTATTGATCAACGTACCATTAGATTCTTTCCTTTTAAACATTTACCACCTGTTCACATCCATCACTGAACAAAGGTTGCATTTTGACTGCTCATAATTTCCCGGGTCGTGGGGGAGGTTGTTACTAGCCATAGTGGAACCGAAATAAAAACACAAAAAATACAGTTTGACTCAGTTAACAGGAAAATCCGGATGTCAGATCAGTGAAATGTACAGCGTAATTCGTTTTATATGATTTAACACAAAAAAAAGCCATCATCACTGACCATGTCAGACAATTATTGTTGATGACTCAGCTCTATGTGCGCTCCAAAGTCAATTCTCACCACAAAGGAATGCTGAAGATATTTAATATCGAGCAGAGCAGTGAGATGAAGCTACACTCTTGATGATCCATGACGCGCTTTACCAGTTTCCTGACTAGAATTTAGCAAATAAAGCATTCGTTTAGATACAAATTTTGTATATATCATCTGCCTTAATATACGGTTATATATTCTGCCTCTCGGTTGTGTCTGTGTATGGTGGTTTGAGTCATACAAGCTTGAGATGGAAAAGGACAGATTGACAGAAGACCTGCTCAAATGCCAGCAACAGGAGGTGAAACATAAACCTCTTTTCTGAGCAACAGAGCAATTCATCATCACCTTTCTTCTTGGATATATTTATTCATGAGTTTGACATGTTTTCCCACTGGAAGAGAGACACAATCGGCACTCTGCTTGATCATACATCCTAAACTGTTTAATTAAAAGATAAATATACCAGACGGACAGTTGTTTAGTTTTTTAATCCGAGTTTTAGCTCACACGATAAGACCTCACACCGTCAAATGTTATCACAAAGCTATTATAGTAAGCTCGTTAGGGTTTTAGACAGAGGGCAGAGAGCACACACCTCAGGTCTGATCTTTGGCTGAGAGAGCACGCCTTAAGGGAGATCTCTGAAATGCAAACCGTCCATAGCGGCACATTGCTAAAGAAGTCTTCACATGTGCCTGTCTGCACTCCTCCATATTGATTTTTAGAAATCTTTTCTTCTGCCCCTGACTCAGTCAGACAAATAGACTCATTATGATACAGGCAGAGCAGCTAGGTTAATGCAATGGGCCTCGACGACGAGGCTTTAGACGTTTCTCGCACTGCCGAGGCTCCAACTTAAAAATGAATGAAGGTTTGGGGATGAGGAATTGATTTTGCGAGAGGGGAAAGGTTGCAAGTCGAGGGATTTATTAGCGATGCCCATCAGAATGCAGCCACGCCTGATGGAGGAGGGGTAATTGAAGTGGACCGCAGTGCTCACGGATAGGATTACACTGCCTCTATTGTGGACAGAGAGCCAGAGAGACAGACAGATAGACAGTGAAAGAGAGGGCAGTTCCCTCGAGGCTGGCACTCGAAGGGTGAGGGTCACAAACTTAATCCTGCTCCCCCAGGGCTTTATGGGTAATTGGCATAGCCTAATCAAGCTCCAGGGAGTGTGTGTGTTTGTGTGTGTTGGTGAAGGCAGATGGGACTGACCCGTCCCAGACCCAGTTCAGAAAAATCCCACCGTCTATTGTCCGTAACAGTACTCAAGACCAAAATCCATGAAGAGGCTTAGTTTACAGTTTTAATCATTAGCAGATCCAACATCTCTTCTCTCTGGCAAGTCCAGCTGATGTATTATGTTTCATTGGGTATTAACATGAAATTGAAGTAGGGGACAACATGTCTATCCGTATGTTTGAAACCTGAACTCTTTCCTATATAATGCACTGATTATGGAGTATATCATTTATTGTAATGAAGTCTCAAAGCATGTTGTAGAATTTTTTTGCCCTCTCCTGAAATCCTGCAGTGCGCTCTAATAGGTTGATGCCCAAGCGATGGGCCTCATTTATTAATCTTATTATGAAGTCATGTGTAAATTTTGTTTAGGCAAAGCTAAAAAATGAATGAATGTTACTGAAACTTTTTAGATTTACAAAAGTTTCAGTAACATTGATTTTCTCTTTCCTCATGTGCCTATGCTGATAAAACACCTGTATTTTACACTTAAATTACACTAGCATTCAGTTCCAGTCCACACTTAGTCCGCATCACTCTGTAGCTAGAAACAAATACAAAAAAAGAATTAAACAAATGATGAAAGAGTGCCTCTTAAACACTGTATGCACTAAATTTTCTAATAATGCAGCTCAACCACTGCACTGTCGACAGAATTTTTGTCTGACAGTCTTCGTCTTAATTTATGGATTTGAATATGTTTTCTGGGGGGCACGGTGGCTTAGTGGTTAGCACGTTCGCCTCACACCTCCAGGGTCGGGGTTCGATTCCCGCCTCCACCTTGTGTGTGTGGAGTTTGCATGTTCTCCCCGTGCCTCGGGGGTTTCCTCCGGGTACTCCGGTTTCCTCCCCCGGTCCAAAGACACGCATGGTAGGTTGATTGGCATCTCTGGAAAATTGTCCGTAGTGTGTGATTGCGTGAGTGAATGAGAGTGTGTGTGTGTGTGTGCCCTGCGATGGGTTGGCACACCGTCCAGGGTGTATCCTGCCTTGATGCCCGATGACGCCTGAGATAGGCACAGGCTCCCCGTGACCTGAGAGTAGTTCGGATAAGCGGTAGAAGATGAATGAATGAATGAATATGTTTTCTTTCTTTGTCATTAATAAGGAACATGTTTAATAAGTTTTATTACATTTGTTTGTAATTGAAGCCTGTAAGTTAAGGTTCAATTTGCTGAGTCATCTTTATACACACTGAAAAAAGGGACATGTGGTCAGTAAAATTTATGAAAAAAATTTACATATAGTTTCCAAAAAAAAATTCTGATTAGCAAAAAATGATTTCTTTGCATATAGTAAACTTCATTTCATTTAAGTTTGTAATTACTAGATTGGATGATGTAGAGTAAGTGTAATCACATAGTATTTACGTAAACCAGTTGAAGATGTTGACGGTGTTGACAACTGAAGCAAGCATGGTAGAATAGTGCAGTGGTAATATGTCTGTTGCAAAACACAGTGTTGCAAAACACACAGTGTTGTGGGTCTGAGTTATTTTATTCAGAGCTTTGTTAATACACAATTGAATCATTTTGGATGTGCAAAAACTATTGTGTTGATGTTATGCATTTCAGTCACATTCCATCAATGTATGCAAATTTTATACAAAAATACGAGATTATTGTGTATACTCAATTCAATTCAATTCAATACAATTTTATTTGTATAGCACTTTTAACAATGGATATTGTCTCCAAGCAGCTTTACATAACATATGAAATATAGTACAAAAACAGATTATATACAGTATATAAAGATTAGTATTATACAAAAATTCAAGATTAATATTAAACTTATATTTAAATTTGTTTGTATTTATCCCTAATAAGTAAGCTTGAGTTGAGTGAAGTGACTTTGACAAGGAAAAACTCCATTAGATGGAAGAGGAAGAAACCTTGGAACCAGACTCAAAAGGGAACCTCATCTTCTTTTGGGTGACACTACAGGGTGTGATTATAATGTGCTATAAACACCGGAAGGTGTTATTATGACCTGTGTTATGTTATACTCCTGTGAATGATTTACCAATGATTCTTGTTTGATATTCTTCCATTCTATAGACATTGCTTCATACCATTCATTTCATTCTTTATGATTTTGCTAGACAGCAGAAAAGTGCAAGTTGAACGTGTTTGCCTTGAAAAGTTACAGTATACTGTGTTGCAAATTTCAGGATTAATGCATTCTGCCAGGCTCTGAGGGTGTCTTTTTAAGGTAGAGAAAATTTGTTATCAGATGACATTGGAATTACAGTCACATTTCTCAAGCCAAGACTGTCATCTATCACCCACGAGGCCTTTTGTGCTCTGGACCACTTATGTATATTCATACCGGCAGCGACGCTATGCTTTTCTGACATTTAAAGTGATGGAGGAAATGTAGCAGAGCCTAACTCTTATCCATCAGACATGAAAAGAGGGGACGCCCCAAGGGTTAGCATTAAAATCCATACTTTCTTTTATGCAGCTTCTTCATTAGAATGCAGTCACTCACAGACACATACCAGCAAGAAAAGACGCTTCATTTATCTCTCTCTCGCTCTACCGGGGTGACATTGTAGCGAAATTAGCTTTGTGATTCAGGCCTAATGACAATACATTCTCCCTAGAAGTGGGCACATACACACCCACACCCACACACACACTCACACTAATGCAATCACACTCTCACACACACACGTTGCATAGGTGCCCATTTATTTCAATTACGCACAGAATAGTAGTCAGACACAGAATCTTTACAACCTATTAATGGCTGCCACTATACGACTAATTATCCTGTCCGTGATGGATTCTCAGTACAATGAGCATGTGTCAGGACATAAGGTCTTTGTTTTTAAACCTGTACTTCTCCCGATCACTTAAACACTACATATGCTGTAAGTTGTGTTTTTTTATCCATTTGCATAACATTTATGCAGCTCTGTAATTTAGGCAATTACATACAACCTGTTCTGCCACTCTCAGACTGCTAGTACATGTAGCACGTTAGCAAGTTTTGTAAACTTTTGTGATCTTTTTAATAAAGTCTTTAAGAGCTTTGGGATAAGTAGATAACCTTGTGAAAAAATAGTAGGGTTAGTTTGTAATAAACACAGTTTAATTTCAGTCGGATGTTTTTTCACAAGCATGGACACAGACTGTGTGTTGTTATGTGTGCAATCCGCAGTAGCTAATCCACCGACTAGCATGTTTCTGGCTGGAGGAGAGGAACCAGTGAACCTGAATGAAAGCCATTTTAGCAAATTCAAAACACAGACACTACCCCAAGCTTTATTCATTTATTTCTTATTATACATTACACATTTGAACTCGGTGCAGTTTGATCATTATTCTTCAAATTGAGACTACAGGGTGTGCTGATTTATCACCGATGTTTGTAAAGCATCATACTTACTAGAGAGAGATATGAATAAGACCAGTCTCTCATTTTCGATTAGTTTTGTGTGTGTCTGTAGAAAGAGTGTTCATCCTGTGTATAAGGCAGGTCCACTCAGTAGAAAGAAGCACTACTGACCCAGGCTGCTTTTCACTCCTACGCTGAGTGCTGCTACTTTGAGAGATAAACTCAACCTGACTGACCCTGATGCGGTTTTCATTTTGACAATCATTTTAATCATCATGAGCACCAACTGCTGTTGCTTGGTTAATGTGAACAGGACGTTCACATGTGAAATGGAATATGGCAGTGATTTTTGTCCAATTTTCTATAAACCACAGCAGTAGTGCAGGAATCGTTACCATAAACACTAATTTCAAAATATCTCCCCGAACTGAGAGAAGAATTAAAAGCTTACAATGAAAGCCTAATTAGAACTGGGCAATATGATGATATCCATCCATTTTCTGTACCACTTATCCTACACTGGGCCACAGGGAGACTGGAGATTATCCCAGGGGATTCGGGGCGCAAGGCAGGGGACATCATGGGCAGGGTGCCAATCTGTCAAAGTGCACACTTGCGTGCGCACACACACACACACACACACACACACACACACACACAATTAAGAGATGCCAATCAGCCTACAATACATGTGTTTGGACTGGGGGAGGAAATCAGAGTAGTTGGAGGACACTCTCAAAGCTCAGGGAGAGCATGCAAACTACATACAGACATGCACAAACACACACACACACACACACACACACACACACACAAAAGGTGAAGGCAGGAATCAAACCCCCAACCCAGAGGTGTGGGCAAACATGCTAACCTCTAAGCCACTGTGCCCATGATGATGATGATGATGATGATGATGATGATGATGATGATATATTATATTTTATACAAAGACACTTTAATGTAATGCCCCGAGTATGCATGAGGTAGAGCTCAAAGCACAAGAAGAGTTGCTTTCATGTTTTGTTTTTGAGTCTTATTTTCACCCCATGTCTCTGATTGAGAAGTTGCTCGATTGAACTCGTCTGTTCTCAGTTCAGCCACGATTCATCTGTCTATTTAATTCCTTTTGTGTCGTTATCTAGTTGCAAAGTCTTATCATGTGTTCTGGTCATTAAGTCCAAGCCTTGTTTTCTTGTTTCCCTTTTTCTCAGATTCTTTGTTTTCCAGCTCTGCATATTTTGTGGATTAGATCATTACCTGTTTTTTTTCTAATAATCAATTACTCTAAATTCATGTTGTCTGCACTTTACAATAACAATTCATAGATTGTTTGATTTTACATATTAGTCATATTATCACTCTGCAGATATTGCACACAATTTGTATATCTTTTTTTAGCAACAGTTAGAATCTCTAGTTATTATATTAAGATAAATGAATTAGTTCGAGGATCGTGATATATTTTTGAGTAATTATTTATAAATACAGATTTAAGTGAGATTAATTTTTGTGAGTCATTTGTGAAAGACTATAGTTTGCTGTAGTAGTATTCATACTATTCTTCTTTATTAAGGGAAACACTAGGACTAGACTTTGCCAAACATGTTTGTTTCAAAAGCGTAAGAAAATGTATGGAGTTACTTTTTCACTGAAACTGAATTGCAGCATTCTAAAGAACAACAGCTTTAATAAGACCGGTCTCATCCTGAGGCATTTATTGTTGGCGTGTAATGGTCACACATTTTAATCCTGACTTTATTAGTGGAAGTAAGTGCTGCATTTAGGTTTGGATTAGACTTGAGATTCAAGTGAATGTAGTTTTCTTAATGCAAGGCAGCGGTTTCAAATAATTGTGCATAATTATTGCACATAAGCTACTGGTGCCATATAAAATGCAACAGTGTGTGTGTGTGTGTCTATATAGTGGCTTCTTTGTTTGAAGTGAAGCCAGTGATGTGTTATTTTGGACCAAGTCCAGTACAATATCGAAAAAACCCACTCCCCTACAGAAAGTCTATCCGCTCGCAATCCTTGCTAGCTTAGGGGCATGGGCTGATGGAAAATATGCAGGCCAAAATAGCGATTGAAGGGAGAGCAGGAATGGAGAGATAGCATGGCTCAGATTAAAGGGATGGAATAGGAGCTGCTGAAGAATCTGATAAATAGCAATCGAATTGAAATGCTGATTGAGAGCCTAGGTGATGGCATCTGCCCTGAAGATGCGCTTAGGCCGATCGAAGGGATTTCAGCTAGTCATATTAATATTGTTTAGTGTGTGTGTGTGTGTGTGTGTGTGCATGTGAATCTGCGGTTTCTGCAAAATGATTTGGGTTAGCTATGCATTTGTGCTTATACCAGCATTCAGGATGTTTGTGCTTAGGAAATAAAATAAATAGTTCCTATTTGTTTTGGTGTGAAAAGGAACTATGTAATTCATGGGGCCAGGAATAAAGAAACAGCAAAAAAGAAATGTGGGATAGAGAGAGAGAGAGAGAGAGAGAGAGAGGGAGAAAAGGACCAGCTACATAATCAGTCACACAAACACAAATGTCCAGAATGTGAAGGACAGAGTAAAGATAAATATTGTGTAGAACAGCTCAATAAGGCAGAATAAATAAATAATGATGCAATGGAACGTACTAAAAAAAATACTTGACTGAATAAGTTTGCACACCCCTTTATATTTGCCGATGTGGCTGTTTTCATTCAATCTCATGTTTATAAGAGATAAGTTATTATTATGTCTGTACATTGTGTTGTAAACCATTCACTCTTATTTTATTTCCGAACAATTTCCTCTTGTTTTGATTTTAATATTCACCGAGAACTTGATATTGCCCTCTTTAACTCTCTCCAACTCCATGCCTCTCTCTGTCTTGCAGTTTTGCGGGACGATTTCCGACAGACCCCGAGCGATGTGGTTGTAGCTGCAGGAGAGCCGGCCGTAATGGAGTGTATTCCCCCACGCGGTCATCCTGAGCCCACCATCTCCTGGAAAAGGAATAACGTAAAAGTCAATGACAAAGACGAGAGGATCACTGTAAGTCTGATTTTCTAACATCCTCCTCGTCCGTTTTTTTCCTCCCTCGAAGCCCTTTCATCCACTCCACTCATCCCATGACCGTATCAAATGTGAATGCGTTATTGCTCTTCCGCCTGTTTCTGTTCTCTGTTGTAAAGACCCACACGGATACGCCTAGCACATAAACCCGCATGCTGGCAGCTTTATCTAAATGGGGTTTGGCAGTGCATTTCGAATGCATTAATGGTAGCTCGCTCAGATTTAGGCATTTCATCACATAAAGAGCTGTGTTAGTCTTTATACAGGCATAATAAACTTGCTCTATTGACAGTAGTGCACTGTGCTGCTGTATGAATGTAGGACCATTTTTTTTGCATCTCTGCACAGGGAAAAAATAGAATTTTGCATTATTGGCCATTAGAATACTGATATAAAAATGCTACTGTAGGAGAGTAAATTATTTTGATGTCATTCGAGTAGTACAACTGACCATAGATCAGCAGGACTGAGCATTGCTTTGTGGCTCCACAGATCCGAGGAGGCAAGCTAATGATCTCGAACACCCGCAAGAGTGATGCAGGGATGTACGTGTGTGTAGGAACCAACATGGTCGGAGAAAAGGACAGCGATCCAGCTGAGCTAGTAGTGTTTGGTAAGTTTACAGATCTCTCTCGCTGTCTCGCTCTCTCTCTTACTTTTTCTCTCTCAGTTTCTCACACACTGTTTCTCTGTTTCTCTTGCTTCACTGCTTTTAAGGTCATTTTTTGTTTGTCTTTCAATGTCATTTGTCATCCAGAGAGACCCATGTTTGTGCGGAGACCGATCAATCAGGTGGTCCTGACCGATGACACTGTAGACTTTCAGTGCGAGGTTCAGGGAGATCCAGCGCCCACTATCCGCTGGCGAAGGGAGGAGGGGGAGCTGCCCCGGGGCAGGTGAGCCCCTAATATTCACACATATAAAACCTTTTTCACCAATGAATTACTGCTGTTTAACTTGTGCTGTTGTTGGCTCCTCTCACAGCTCAGTACAGTTTTAAGAGCTGAAGCACTGATTAATTAGATTTCACATACAGCTTAACAGGAATAAATAACAAGCATCAATGAGTTTAAAAGATGTGTGAATCTGCCCACTTTTATGTGTGATCTGCCCACTTTTATAAACACTTGACTTTCTGTTAAGGAGATGAAATACCTGAACTGTTTTTAAACACATAAAAACAATTGTAACACTTTATTTTAAACACTATTGTTAACAATATCGTGTAGTACTTTACTAAAGCCTAGGAACACATTTGGATAAAGGATAAATAAGGAATTACATTTAATGTTATGAATCATTTGCAAACAGCTGACACTGGAGACTCCTTCCATAAAAGTTCAATAAACATCTCCTCATGAACATTTCCAACATGTCAGTGATGTTTTTCTTTGTTATATAGGAGTTGTTACTACACTAATGATAATAATGCTAGTGCTATTCTGTAATATGGTATTAGAATGAATGCATTAAGATTCATATCGTCGCTGTCGGGCGGAATCCTCATATCTCCAAAACCGTTATTTTTCAGGAAATGAAAAAAAAACGCCGTACCTTATCTGCAGTGCACAGGGTTTAGTCCATGTTGCAGTGGATTGTCTTGCGCTAAATTCCTGTCCTCAGACGAGCACCAGAACTAGGAGGGGTCAAGAATTTTTTTTCTTTGAGCCCAGTGTTTTGAAGACATTTACCTCAGAAGACGTGTTGATTCGTTGCGACTCTTATTAAGGAGAAATATGCCGCGAAGCAAGAGGTGGACAGATGAAGTGTCCAATGGAGTTATGAGATTTGCGCTCAAGCTATTTTCAAGACTTTAGATTGGTTAATAACTTGTAAAAATAACAGACCCACGTGGGGACTGACCAATAGCATCGATATGTGAAAAAATATGAAATTGACCAAAGTTGGACATACGAGGTTTCCGCCCGACAGCGACGATTTGTATTTTGAGATGCAGTCAGTACTATTGATAGAGCCGCTGTTATAATAAATCAACATCTTCTGAATAAAAATCTGCTGTTCTTTGGTATAGTCATTCATTATGTAGTATTAATGTAGCACCTCCACAGTAAAGGTTTTATTTAGTAAAATTTCTAAATTAGAAAGAAGAGATATTGTGCATAAACGTTAACAATAATATCTGAAATATGCCATAATGACTAAATCGAACATTTCACTGAATATATAAGGGTGTCTTTCTCTCTCTCTCTCTCTCTCTCTCTCTCTCTCTCTCTCTCAGATTTGAGATCCGGAGTGATAACAGTCTACGGTTGATGCAGGTGAGAGCTGAGGATGAAGGAACCTACACTTGTATGTCTGAAAACAGTGTTGGAAAAGCAGAAGCATCAGGAACACTGCAGGTCCATGGTAAGCCACACACACACACTCACACACACAAACACACACATACACACACACACAAACACACTTTGTATACTCCCACTCATGCTAATGCACACTAGGTCTAAAGCGATGTGACCATTTCATCAACACGTAACTTCATTTCAGATTTAATCCAATCAGCTGCAGCACAAGTGCACTTGCTTCCTTTGCACTGTGCTCATTAAAAAGGGCAAACCGCTCCAGCAACGCTCATTTATTTAGGGCTGCCAGACACAATTAAAGGAGCTCTGTTCAGCTGGAGGCACATCTTGCACCATGAAACATGACTGTAGATTTGGGAATGCTGTTTCATTAAGAAATCCGCACACATAAGTGAAAAGGTGCAGCAACAGAAGACTCGAAGAGCAGAAGAGCAGAAGATTTCATCGTCAGCTGTACGAGCATGCCAGTTGTGGTTGTAATACTAATGGCACTAATGGTTCACTGTATTTTAGCTGTCACTGCTTTTTCTTGTAATTCAGTTCATTAATTCAGTTTGCAGTGAAGAGTACAGTATATCCAGTATGACATATTTTGTTCAGTATTGAGTTAGTACTTAATGCTCTATGTATAAAAGATAAAATTCATTCAACTATCTAGATACTGTAGATTTTAAAGCCTCTTGAGCAAAGCTGTAAAGTCACCAGTCTCTCTCTTTCACTCTCTCTCTCTCACACACACAAACACACATACACACAGGTTCATATCATCCATCTCATTTTCTTTCATTTTTTTTCTTTCCATTCTCCATTTTAGTGGGCCCATCTCGTAAGTACCATTCCATCTCATCATACCGCATGTGTGTGTGTGTGTGTCTGCATGTGGGAAAAGGAAGCCATTGTGATTGCATGTGACAGGGCCGTGACCTTTGGGATTCAGACGCGCCCAGTGCATGATATGAATCTAGAAATGTCTATTTTTTTCCCCCTCACATACTCAAGCCAGTGGTTTTAACATGGTGACAACATTCTAACATATATCACTGTTTATTTACCATGAGAAACTTTAGTTGATTGCTATTTTAGTACCCTCAGTGCAAGGAACAGGACTACTGATTAGTGCTGTCAGAAACAATTTCAGAACATGTACGACGTATTAAGGCAAAACTCTTCGCATTTAAATTTTTAAGCTCTTAACATCTGTCAAAAAATAGTCATTTTCACATATTTTCATATAATTTTTTTTTAATTAATTTCAAAAAATGACCAGTTTATTTTAAGTGTTATTAGATGTGTATGCCATTATTAACAAATGTCATCAAAGTAGATCCATGTTTTAGTATCATGTCTTGCAAACGTGTGTTAGTAGGAACATACAACATAGTGAAAAAGAAGCCTACACAGGGTGAATGAATTCTGTTTGAAGATGAATAGAAGCTTTTTTTTTTCTTTTTGTGGATCATGAGTAGGATCTTATGGATCAAGCTTATTTGGAATACTAAACATTTAAGTAGTTCTGTTATAAATCCTATTAATACTGGGTTTTTTTGCGATGGGGGGGTGAGGGGTAGGGGGTGGGGAGCTAGGATGTTGTAGCACTACACCAAAATTCTTCTGTAGTAAACTGTTTTTAGAGGCCGACCTTCACTTAAGTGATTTATGACATTTTGTTATGTGCCATAAAGTAGTTCCAACCCTCAGCATTCCGTTATGAAGGAGCACAGAGTGTTAGTGAGAAGAGAAAGAGGGAAACACATACAGGATGTGAAAAGATGACGATTGTGTTCACACTGAATAAAACAGTGGAGCCTCTAGAATTATCACTTGAAGACATCAGGGCTTATACGCTAAACTTTACACCATTTTTTTCTTAATATTTTGTGCTGCTGCACTTATGTTGGAATGTGAGATGGAGTATGAGCGAGGACATGCTTATTGTTATTATGGGGATGCAAAAAAGTTCATTCTGTAGCGCAAGGAATGTAAAGGTTGTCAAAGGAAAAGGACTTCAGTTAAATATACTGAGTTCTACTGCGACAGCTGAGTTAAGTGGAATATTATAAAGCCACACAGTTCAAACCTCTGAAGTGCATTTTTCCCCTCAAACCCAGAACAATGTTACAGGCCACAGCAGAAAAGCCAGTGAGGTCTGGCTCGAACCATTTCTCCTGAGCATTTTTCAGAAATAGTATAAAGTCAACAAGCAGCATGCTTTTTAGAGCTTGTGGCTTCTCTACAGTGCAAAGAAAAGGTGAAAAGTATCTGATTAGGTGACTGACAAACATGGATGCTATTTATGTCAAGATCTAACTTTGGAAATTTGTGAAAAATTGTGTAAAAATATCTGTGTAAAGTAGTTCATTCTGCATATCCCATTACAGACCGCTTCCTTTCAGGATCTCTGTTAGTGTCTTGTATGCGCAATAAGAAGAGCAATTTCAGCTTAGCTCCTGGGAACATTTTTGGTTATTCAGGTCAGTTTAATGTCTAATGAAAGTTAGTAATGGTGATGTATGTTTTTCTTAAACACTTATTGCAGGGGCTTCATCAGTTCTGCCTAATTATATAACATTTAAACAGAATGTGATTTCAAACAGATTAAATCCACAAATTTGATTTGCTTTGTAGCTAGAATGAAAATGAGGAGGGATTATAATAGTTCATAGGTTTATAATTTAATCCATTGTAATAAATGTTTATTGTAGATGTTTTTTGTAGATGTCCCTTTCTGTCTGTGTGTTGTTGTACTTCTCGACCTGTTCAGCTGATGGCTTGCTGTTGGACCCTGATGCTGTTCTAACACAGACCTTGTTTTTAAGGCTTGTTCTAACTCTTTGGCTTTTGGATTTTAGTTTTGTGAATTTATATCGCTTTTACACTTCTCATAGGTGTGAGCTTTTTGTTTAGACAGAATGAATTAGATGGTGGGGTTAAAGAGGACTTGAGGAAAAAGAATGAGTGAAAACAGAGGAAACCGAGGGGTTTCTGTCCTACTCTAAAGATGAAGGATCTGTTTCATCATGCACTCAGTGGCAGGCTGTGAAATAATCCAGTGTGCTCATTTCCTTAACTGGCCTCTTCATTAGCATGTGTAAGCTGGGGAACAATAGAGATGAAATAAGCCCATGTAACAGCGGTTTATTCCCGATTTTAAGCCTGCTGCATTGGCCCGCAGCCCCCTAAGCTCATTATGGAAGCAGTGAATCTGCAATAAAGGTCTATTTTAAAAGCCTGTCACTGTGGCCTAGCCAGGGCAAAACTAGTGACACTTTTACAATGCAGTATCATTTATATGTATTGCTTTTTTTCTTGTGAAAGTGGTGCAGTTAGAGCCACGCTGAAACGGCTGATTGGAGAGAAAAAAAGGTCTGTATGTGTTCTACATGATTTTGCTGTAGATAACTCGAATCCTTTAAACACATGTGATGGTGGTTACAGTCTATAGGTCATGTTAATTGTCTGTAGGAGTTTTAATTACATTTGCACCTACTGAAGCGTGGCTTCCCACCATGTCTGTCTGCGCAACTGTCGGAGCATGACAAGTGCCTGTCAGTATCATCCCACTGGGGGTTCTGACTCAGCACACTGGCAGTGGTGTGTTACATGCAGCTTGTGATCTGGTTGATTTTGAGGTGTGCGATTGTGTGTCTGAGTGTTTGTGTGTATCAGGGAGGGGAGGCAGTAGTGTGTTGTGTCTTGGCTGGATGATCAGGGATTTTTTCATGCTGGTTTATTTGTGTTAAGAGTGCTAAGTTCTCATCAGCCCTGGGGGAGTGTATGTGAAAGTGTAGACACAGTATGTGTGTTTTAAAAAAAAAAAAAGTAAAAGCAGAGGTGTTTGGATACACTGGCCGGTTTGATGCTGAAAATGAAAGCATCAAGACACATTTGTTAGCTTACGTTGTGCTTCAGCAGCTTTCCAAATTTCATCGGGAATCTTAGCTCGAGATGCTCTGGTTATAGTGATTAAATAAGATCACTGTTCACATTACAGGTTTCTGTTATTCTCTGCTCACTTTAGTTTCAGATTGCTGTTCTCAGCTGACAGGAGTGAAACCTGAGGTGTAGATTTATGATATTGCAGCCCATCCATCTCATTCCTCAATCTTTTTGTGTAAAAGCTGAGATTCTTTTCTGCTCACCGTTTTAGCAAAACGTCATTGCGTTACCATACACTTTCTGTCTCCTCAAACTAGTCTGCCCATTCTTCTCTAAAATCTCTCTTATCAACAAGGCATTTCTGTTCACAGAACTGCCTGTCACTGGAAATTTTTTTGCCCCCATTCTGTATAAACTCTAGAAACTATGTGTGAGAATCACAGAAGATCAGCATTTTTTTAAAAATGCTCACTCTAGGCAGTCTAACACCAACAAATTAGCCGTGATCAAAGTCACTGAGATCTCTGAGATCATTGTTTGATGTGAACATTAACTAAAGCTCTTGACCTGTATTTGTATGATTTTCTGTATTGCGTTGCTACCACACGATTGGCTGATTGGATCATTGTATTTTCCATATAGTATTAAAAAAAAATACAGTAGGATCATTTGCAATATTTTTGGAAATGCTTTCTCACTCTTTCACCCTCTGCTCGTTTGAACAGTAACAACATATAATAAATCTCCTGCATATAGCAAGTAGAATCCAGGAAAAAACTTTATTTTCTTATTGTAACTCTTTTTACCAGAGGCCAAAAAAAGGAATTTGTTCCTCTTTGTTGTGTTCAGCAGTGAATTTCTTTGTCATGTCATACTCCACAGTGGTGGTTAATGACTCAACTGTAAGTAGACACTCAAGGGTTTAACAATCGGTAGTTAAATTTGTTTTTACATAGCCTATTAGGGGCGATATATTCATAGAAATATGAATTCCAGTTAGTTTTTTCACACAAATCTTTCCATCTTTAAAGTTAAGGCCGGTTCTCGTCAAGAAATTTGTGTCCTCATACAGAGGTAAAAACACAGAAGGTCGACCCATTCCACTGGTAGACTGGAGCACTAATACTACTGACAATACCTACTGTTTTTTTATTTTTAGCCCATCTAAAGAGGGCTCTTAAATAAATACATATTTTTGAAGAGGGTGCTCTTAGATAAAGATGATTTTTAAAGAGGCTACTTGTATATGGAAATGAACAATGTTTCCTGTTACATAAATGACCTAATCTCTTACCATTAAGCATTTCATAAATGTTTGTTTTGGTTGCATCAGCCTTGCTGAGAGTGGATGATGGGATCAATACACACAGGTGTAGAGATGGCTATTGAAAACTCAGGAAATTGAAATCATTACTTGCTCTGTTTGCGTTAAGCTCCTTTAGAGTTGGGTGAAGACTTATAGAGAGGAAGGATGTGTTGTGTTTCTGACCTCTCTGCTAACCTCCTGACCTCTGTATCCCACCTCACTGTTGGATTTCCATCCTTTCCAGAAAGCTTCACGCTTGCAAGCTGTGCTTTGGCAGCACCCTGCTCTTGCTCTGATTGTTTATTTACTGTGCGGCCAACGAGGCAGCTGTTGACTGAGAGAGAGAAAGAGAGAGAGCATGATAGAGGCAGAAAGACAGAGAGAGAGGACATGAGAGATGGAGTTAACAATGGCAAAGTGCTTGTTAGATGCATTTACAGAGAAGGTGTTGATGTTTCAAAGCACACTAACCTGATGGATTGCCCTAAAATAAATTTGTGACATAAAGCTAAAGAGGACATTTTGCCTCACTGCGACTTAACACAAGGCGTCAGGGCTGGCAATTTGCTCTGGACGTGTGTGAAAGAGAGAAACGATTTGCGAAGAAGAAATCAATTAACCATTGAAGGTTAGAAATGGTAGCATCACCCCTCCTCAAGCGTGTGCTAAAGAGTGATAGATCTGGGTTTAATCAATATGCCCCTCCTTCAACCGTCGGCAAAAAGCACGTCCAGAAGGAGATCACACAGGAAGTGTGCTAGCGTGGGGGCTTGTGCCCACGCAGGGCATAGTTCAGCAGGGAAGGCATCTTTACAGACGGCTGCAGGCAAGATAAAGCCTCAGATTAACATCCACCAGCAAGAGGCATTGATCACACTCAAACCGAGGACAAGCAGAAAGCACAGCAGGAGAGAAAAAGAGATTGACATGCAAGAGAAGTCATGTTGCATATTTTTGTAGATTCTGAATTTTTCTGGCAAATCCTGTATTCATAAACTTACTGACTGAAGTAATCATATGTATCCTCTCCTAACTATCTGTATCCTATCCTATAACTTAGAAGTCAGAATTTTTGATCTCTGTGATTTCAAGCAACAAAGAGTGCATAAACCATCCAACCTTCAATGTTTGTCTTTGGTAAGCAGCAATTTGCAATTTAGCTGGGATGAGTGATATATTTACCTTCTCAAACCTGTCAACTGTTATAGGTTTAACAATAAATATGTCTGTATATTGCTTGATGTAGTAGATACAGTGTAATTCATTTAGGTATGAGGTGTAACTATGGCTGCATCTCAGTAAGCTCTCTACATCGGTATATATACGGTATATATACGTATATATATATATATATATATATATATATATATATATATATATATGTATATATATATATATGACATCAGACTCTGACAGACTCCCACTATGACACTTTTGGACTGCAGACTGTGAACGGAATTTGTGTCCATGTTCAGCATTGAGTGTCTTTGCCGTGTCACACTCCACAGTGGTGAATAACGGCTTACATGAAAGTAGATACAAAGGTTTGTTATTTTCTACACAAATCTTTATATCTTCAGCGTAAATGGTGCTATCAAACCGTTGTGTGCTCGTTGAGATACCCCAAGTGCTTGTTTATAACCATGTAACATTTGTAGGTGTTATATTCAACCACTAAAATTCTGTGTAAGGTTATCCCAACAGTAAAAACAAACATCTCACGCTGAAAGCCAACAGTGTCTTGACTCATTTTATATCACACTTACAGAGATAAAATAGAGATAAAATATTTCATTTGTTTATACTGATCGAAAATTTCCAACAAGCCGATTTCCATTCTGTCTGTGGTGCACTGGTAAAAACTTTATCGTATATAAGATGCTTAAAGCATTCTCCATGCACATGACCGTAAACTTGGAACATGAAACTTGTTAGATTCACAGTGCATAATTACAGAATCGTCACTGGTACCTCAAGTAGGATTGTAGGCAAGCTAGAGGATTTATTTTTAAATCAGTAAACACTTAAAAGTTGATAGACTCAAACAAACTGTATATACAGTGACAAAGTTACAAATCTCTACAAGGTCCCTAAATTTGTAGAGGTTGATGGAGAGATTGTCCACTTTTTTTTTTTTTTTTTTTAGCTGAGAGGCTTTATAAAATATGACAGCATTTCCAGGAAGAGAACACATTAAACATTTATGTGCCTTGGTATTTGTGGTGCATTTTGGGAGTATTTTAGGGAGCAAACCTTCAGGTGCACGGGAAAGAAACGCCAATTGAGAAAGACAGCTCTTAATATGGTAGACATGGCAGCCCTTAAAATGGCAGACAATGGTCACAAATGATGAGTTACAACTTTAAACCCTGTTTAAGACAAAACAGACTTGTTATAAAAAAATGTTAATAAACAGAAGAAGCTGAAAAATATCTTAGAAGTGTCACACCGGATTAGCAGATACTCATTCCACAGCGCCAGCTTGCAAGTATTTTCACAGCTTTGTTAAAGCAAATACAGTACATGAGAATTCTCCTTTTATTTAACAGACTATTAAACACAGATTACTCACCTTGTTTGATCAGATAAAAATATCATTCTAATTTGCTTCATTTACTTTCCTCTATAATGACTTAAACTAGAAACAGAGGGAAGAAACAGAGTGAGGTCTGTATGTAGAAATGTATGCAGTTATGTTTAGATAGTATGTGGGTGAAGTATCACATTTATGATGAAGCTTGGTGTCGTAAGTAAGAGACATAAACAAACCAGATTATAAAGACATTCTTAGTTGTTCTGGGCCCAAATCTCTGGGGACTTTATCAATGTTTTTGTACTCCAAGTCCCCATTAGGAGACAAAACAAAAATCTTCTCTTGGAAATTTGATCTCTCACAACAAACACTTTTCCGATCTGAGCTGCTTATTTAGTTGCACAGGCCTGAATCCCACAGGCTCTTAGATGTGTAGGGCTTGTTATGGCACTCCCACACACACACACACACACACACACGCACGCACACACTCACAATCACACACGCATTCACACATACACACAACACACAAACAGAGAGCTAGTCCTGTGTAAGCCCACACAATTCCAATAGAGAATTATTGCTCATTGTATTCTGTGCCGTTTATTCTGTATGAGGCAGTAGAAGAATAAAACCCTTCCAAAATGGTGCTCTTCAACCCACATGAAATTTAATCAGCCAATATTTCAGCAACAAATACATTCACATCCGTGGGGATCCAACAATGTATTATGTTCTAAGATATGTTTCTCTTATCAATGTAATTGACAAAATAGAGTTTACATATGCATATATTGAACCAGCAGTATAACTGGCTTGACATACAGCTATGGCTGAAAATTTTTCTGGGTTAGTTGTCAGTGCTGCTTTCTGCTGATCTCACAATCTAAATAAGGCTTTCAGTCAGAACATACTTCATCATGCACTGGTGGCCCTGAAACCAAGCATACATGCTCATTATCACTCATGCTGGCTTTACTGCATGACACACACTTGAAACTTTACAGCAGATGTAACACCAACCGAGCTTGATATATCTAAAACTTTTTAAAGAAAGAATGCTATCTTGTGCTGGTCTCCAGTTCCTCCTCAGATTGTGGTTCGTCCCCGGGATCAAATCTCAGCGCTGGGACGTACCGTGACGTTCCTGTGTGGCACAAAGGGAAACCCACCACCTGCAGTGTTCTGGCAAAAAGAAGGGAGCCAGGTAAGAGAGGGCAGATGCTCATCAGGCTCTCTAAGAGCTTTAAAGTAGAACTTTCAGTCTTGCCTGAAGTGTAAAATATTTTACATTATTTGTGTTACCTCTAAATTCTTAAATATCTTTGGATCATTGAGTATTGTGTGCTTTTATATGCAGACATTTAGTTAAATGTTAGTGCAGACAGAAATGTAGACAGTGTTTACTGCTACTATGAACACATCTGCCAGGTCTTAAACTAGGCATATGTACATATATACGAAAGGAAGTGAGGCACGTGAGTAGGCTGGATGCATTTATTTGTTTGTTGTGACAAATCGTAGTCGGAAATTCAAGCTAAGGTCAAAACAGGGACAGACTTGTTAAAACAAGACAAAGCCGTAATCATAAACTGGGAAAAAATGCATGGGTCCTAACTACAAGAGCAGAGCTCATAAAGAGAGAAATACAGAAAGTGATTAAGGAAAAGAGACAGACAGGCGACAAAGACAGAAGTTATTTTAGTCAGCCACACCCCAAAAAAAATTGTCTATATATTTTATATATAGTTGGATATATTGACAAGATATATGTTGTATAATTATAATGTTTAGAGCCAGGAATTTTTGGAGAAAGTGTATACTCTGGAGTTGGTGAAGAAGTTTAATGTTTTCTTGAATGCAAAGCTTAAAGAGAGAGACAGACAGACAGACAGACAGACAGATAGAGAACAATCACATAATCGGTTAACGGATATAGACAACAAATCAAGAAACTTTAGAGTGACATTGGTCAGAACCAGAGGGCAGGATGAGGGGGTCAGTGAATAATCTCCAAAAATGGAACACATACACACACACAAACACACACACACACACACACACACACACACACACACACACACACACACACACACACACACACACACCTCCCCCTAGCCAGCTCAGACAATGGAGCAGCTGTCAGTGTTGCCTCCTTTTGCATGAAGAAGGCTTCTTATCCTCAACCTTTTGTGCATGACCCCTGTCTCTCTGTCTCTTTGACACCCTACACACATAAACCCTTAACCACCAGATGAGTTAGCCCTGCTATTGTTCTTTAATGTGTACATAAATCTTAATACTCGTTCGGATTTTACATCCAAACAACAACTATTACACTCATTGTTATAATGTTCTTTACAAATGCAAATGGACTGCCCTGTTTTATGTATTCTGTCTATTTTCTTACATCTTCTTGGTATAGAATTGAATACATAACTCATGTTGGTAAGACTTTGATATCTAAGTCATCCATTTTGATTTGAGATCTTTAATATCGTTTGTATTGTTAGCAGTGAAGGTTAGGGGTTAGAATTTTACTGATACCTTTCAAGATGCCATTATAAAGCTTAATAATAATTCACATACTGAATGTGCATGTTTATGTATATCATTATTTTATTCCTATAGTCTGAATAGAAAACCTATTGAAATATTGTGGTATAATATTTATAATAATACAGCAGACTACAATTAAAAAAAATCTTTAACGTATTTATTTGCTTTGGTTCTATAATGTTTTTATCACATGAATTTTTATAATATTTTTTTCTCAGATGCTGATGTTCCCCAGCCAGCCTCCAGCACAGTCAGGTCGCTTCTCAGTGTCACTGAGTGGTGAGCTCACCATTAGCAATGTGCACAGTGAGGATTCTGGGTATTATATCTGCCAAGCCATCAGCGTTGCAGGGAGTGTCCTCACCAAAGCCCTGCTGGAAGTAGAAGACGGTGCGTAAACATCCCTGTGTAGTTGGGCTGCTCATTTTATTTGTGTAACCATCATATACATCATCCTTCACCCTAACACAGAGCCAATAACAAACGACTGGTATTTTAATATCAGCCTAACAACATTAAGCTTCCGGGTGCATGGATGTAATTGTATTATTTGTACATGACCTTATCACAGCAAGCTTTACCCGGTGTGGCTCATTTTCACCCGGAAAATACATTAAAACCTCTTCAAAGAGTTCCCAAATTAAAAATTCCACATCCTCAAAGGAGTGAGCAGCAGGAGGCAGGGGAGACGTAATCAAAAAGGACAAGCCGTCGTCACACTATGCAAATAGCCCGACAACGTTTGCCTACTCCCTTCTGCTCCCCAATGACCGATAAACTGTTTATGCATCTTGTGTGGACTTGTGTGTGTGTGTGTGTTAATGCAGACACATGCACATCTCTGCATGCTGCAACACCATCACAAACAGACCCCTTGTAAACCAGAATAATGACTCTGACTAACTGTGGGCATCTGAGAAGCTGTCAATGCTAATACAAATCACACCCAGTGCCATGTGAGCAACACTCTTATAGATCTCTCTTTATATTGAATTTCAAAATAAAAAGCCAGCTGTTTTAAAATATCATATTTTTCCAACGATGAGTAATGAGCGCTGTTTGTTTATTACTGTGCAATGAGTAGTAAATGAATACTAGACTATTTTTCCGATCATCTGTGCAGGCAGTAACCCGGAGAGATGGCGTTGTAAAATGGGCTTTGGTTAAAACAAATACGTTATTAAACAAAGTGATTAGATTATATTCAGATAAATTCTGTTTCTTTGAAAACCTGTATGCAATTTTGTAATGATGTGATTAACTTTCACAAAGACACACAAAATTCAAGGTCAATTAAATCTGTCGCCTTCATAAGAACACTTTATGAGTGAGCATTTATGACTTTTCTAATATAATACTATGAGTTAATACCTGTTTCATTTGTTGTTTAATTCATGTTGCATAGTGTTTGTAGTTATAAAACAAACATGTTTGTACATGTTTGTAGTTATAAATCCGTTCACCCGGACTTGCGTTTTTTGTTATGATTAAAATTTTTCGCTCAGTTATGTTTAGATAGTATGTGGGTGAAGTATCACATTTATGATGAAGCTTGGTGTCGTACTGTAAGTAAGAGACATCCACAAACCAGATTATAAGTAATGCAATATGGCTTTTCCTGAGGAGGAATATACCTAATGTTTTGACTAAAGAATGCTAGGAATCAGCACTGCGACAGCAAGAGCACTTAAAATCTTAACATCATTTTGTGCTTCACCACAGGTTCCTTTATTTATGTCCATGAAATTTGTAACTAAACTAGCAAAGAAAGAACACTCTTAAGAGCTCTGAATGATACTCCAAAACATAGACAAAGTGCCAAATACCATTCTAACTATGTACGCTCATTACATTTACATTGCATTTACATTTGTGGCATTTGGAAGACTTCCCTATTCAGAGCAACATACAAAACTGTTTTAAAGTACAAAAGTGCTTTGAAAGTGTTTTCACCACATAGGGTATAACATTATTACATTGTAGTTCCTACATCAGCCTCAAAAGAAGAGTGATTTTAGTTGTACATTTGTGATACGAATATGTACAACCAGGAAAAAACATTTCCTACAGAAAATCTTTACCTTCACAAAATGTAACCAAAATTTTAAATCTTAAATCTTAACACCTCCTTTTGTTTAAGTCTAAATCCCTCATTTTCAGCCCAGAAACTTTAATTTCTGGCTATTTACCTTATTAGCAACACGTCAGCATTATACAACTGTGTTCAATTTAATTGCCCAGAATCTCTTAAACGACAAAAACTCAAACTGGTGTTTATGTTGCTTTTAACACATACATGACCTCGTCATTTCTTCAAGCGAATATGTGTGTTTTAACCATGTCTTTGAAAAGCATTTCCCAGCTGTTGCTAAAAAGAGAATGCTAAATGCTGAAGTAACTGACAAGTCAATTATTTATCAAAACCCCGGGTCAACATAAGGACCATTTTTGCCGTGAATAATTTATTCACTAAAGCTTGGAAATAACACAAATACATGATGCACTGCAGTGAAGACATGCTGACATGGGCTGCAGAATGCCGTAGGTCATGAAGTAATGCACTGCAGCACTGCTTCAAAACTCATAATTCATCCTAAAAGCCGATACATACATTATAACTCAGCACTATGCAGATGGAGCTAGCGCATATATCTGGCTTCTTGCCATTTAATAGCACAGGGAAATTGATGATTGCTGCTAACGATCACAGTTTCTTCCAGCTCCATCTCACTGTCCCAGTTTTAAATCTATAGTAATGATTTAATGGACTTAAGCGCAGTACAAGGTTTTCCTGTCCTGCTTAGTGCTACATTATTTCAACTCTCAGGTTGTGACTGAAGAGTAGACAACTTAAGTGAAACAAGTGCATTAGCGGTTGCATTTCACTTCTTCTTGCTCCAATGACTTCTGCTTAACTCTGCACATACCCAGAGTATACAGTAGCTTGAAAAACAGATGCATGGTGCTTTTAAACTTAATAGTGCCCATCAAATTGTCTGAATTCAGTTGTGTTGTGGTATTGCTCCTTATGTCAGTAAACATGCATCTTTCTTACTGACACACTGATTAATTTTGGGGACATGGTAGCTTAGTGGTTAAGGTGTTGGACTATTGAATGGAAGGTTGTGAGATTGAATCCCAGGTCTACCAATCTGCCAATGCTGGGCCCCTGATCAAGGACCTTAACCCGCAATTGCTTAGCTGTTTAAAATGAGGTAAAATGTAAGTCACTCTGGATAAGGTTGTCTGCCAAATGCTGTAAATATATAATAAACTGTCAATGTAAAAGTATGAATGTTGATTATAGCATCACTCAGTGTTCAATATATATACCATGTCATTCTTGTCTCATATCTAATTAACTTTTTCATTCGTTTGAATTTAGCTCCATCGGATCGGGTCCCACCTATCATCCGTCAAGGCCCAGCCAATCAGACGCTTGCTCCCGGTGCCACTGCCCAACTGCAGTGTTATGTAATGGGCAACCCATTACCCAGCATTCAGTGGGAACGAGATGGTCAGAGAATCCTGGGAAATGACGAGCGCTTCAGCTTGATGGAGAATGGCAGCTTACAAATCACAGTCCTACAGGTACTTTACAAAGTGAATATGCATGTTTTTTTATAAACATTATTACCCTAGAGACATTAGCATATGGTATTTCAAATCGAACCTATTCAGCATGTTAGGTTTCATAGTTAACTGTCTTATCTGACAGTCACCATATGCTCTTGCACTGGGTTTGAAAATTCACGTCTGCAGTTCAGCTCACCTGCAAATCTGTTGTGCACTTCAGCCTGTAAAACATGGCCATGTCTGTCTCAGAAAGCAACAGAAAGGACCGAGACAGAACATCAGCACAACAGGTGTGCTTGCGACTCCAATTTATGATGGGGTCAGGAGAGCTGGGCTTCATAAAAAGAGCTAGTGTAGTTTGCAGCTGACCCAGCCTGTCAAGCAAGAGAGACCTACAACAATAAGAAGACTGATTTTGACTTTACTCTACTTGGGCTGTCAGATTTCTTTAAAAGTTGATCACAGATTTTAATTATACTTTTATTACTTAGACGATGGAAAATATATAACTATATTCAACTACATTTTGGATTTCTGTAAAATATTTGAGGGCTTATCTACAAACAGCTATCTACAAACAGAATATTTGCAGTAGTGGTATGTTGTATATTTGTATCTCATGTAAACCACAGAAAGTTTAATTTACAATTTGATAGAGACAAATGTATAGAGAAAATAAAATCTTATCATAGAAAAAAGTATCATCTATGTAACTTTTATTTATCTACAAAATTGATTTCATGATTTTTAGCTAGATTTGACCTTTTTTGTTTAAATACTGATCTTTCCATGCCCATTTCATTGATATTTAGCCTGTTTTCCTGATATCTAGTTAGATATTACTGATATATATCTATATCTACATCTAACTAATATTTAGCAAGATTTAACTTTTTTTTAGATTGTATTGATAGTTAGCTAGACTATACTGATATTTATCTACAATCTACTGATATTTAGCCTGTTTTTTTTATATCTAGCTATACATTACTGATATTTATTTCGATTTTACTTAGTTAGCTATATTCTACTTATATCTAGCTAAACCAGGGGTCGGCAACCTTAAACACTCAAAGAGCCATTTGGACCCGTTTCCCACAGAAAAAAAAAAAAACACAGGGAGCCACAAAACCCATTTGACATCTAAAATGAAGATAACACTGCATATATCGTTTTTTTACCTTTATGGAAAGTATAGAAAAAACTGTAGTGTGTTGCATTTATGAAATCAGTGAACTGCTACCGAGTAAACGAAATTTTATTTCTGCAAGCAAACAAAAATATTTTGAACAGTTTGAACTAACCTTAACAAAAAAGATGCTGGGTTGAAGGTTACTTTCGAATAAAATGTTCAATGTCTAATTGAGTCCTCTTCGTATTCATGACATCAAAACTTGCCGGCTGCAGCAAACCAAAACTGCGTCTGTTTCTGTGTGTTGGATTTGGCAAGTCGGCAGTTATGAAGCATATTTTGATTGCCAAAAAAATTAAACACGGTTTATTTTAATGTTACAAGAGCATAAGCTTAGAATTTCATTTTTAAAAAACTAACTAACTAAAATAAAATACATTTAAATTAAATATTTATTTTCCAAATCTACAGGGAGCCGCAGCAGAGGGATGAAAGAGCCACTTGCGGCTCTGGAGCCGCAGGTTGCCGACCCCTGAGCTATACTTTAAGGATATTTAGCTTGAAATTACCTTTTTAGATAGATTTCATTGCTATTTAGCTAGATTATACTGATGTATACCTATGTTTAACTGATGTTTAGCCAGTTTTTCTGATATCTAGTTAGATTCTACTGTTGCTTATTTAGATAAGACTGATATTTAGCTAGATCTAATCATTATCTAACAAGACTTTATTGATAGTTTGCTCAGTTGTTGTACTGATAGTTTGCTCAGTTGTTGTACTGGTACTTCCCTACATTGCACTGATATTTAGCCTGTTCTTTTGATATATAGCTAGATTTTACTGATATTTGCCATTTAATTGATATTTAGGTTAATTAGTTACTACACAGGGATGTCAAACGTCCAGATAAGAATATTTGGCTTTGAATTAATAATTAGAATTATATTATAATGTGAACAGTGTTTTTTTTTATTGAATCTTGTCGTGACAGCCCTTTTAAACATAGCTATAGCACTAGCTCTGTTGTGTGTGTGTGTGTGTGTGTGTGTGTACCTAAGGGATAGCTACCGTGAGTGTGGATGTTGGGTTAATTGATTGTGGCCTGGACAGATTAACGACTGCTCAGCCTTTAATTAAATTCTCATTCAGATGTACAGCAAGTCACAGGGTAAAGTCATGATGTAATCTTTATGGGCTACTGTACACTTTGCAGTCCTTTCCTGTAATCTGTGGCCACCAGTGAGTAACAGATTAAAATATACACAGGCTAGTTTTTCTTTATATCTCCTGCATTTATTTCAATGAGCTGTTGTTTGATTAGCATCCATCTCTTCTGAAACAATATTGTATTTTAAAGGGCTCTTAAAAAGAAAATGACAGAAAGATAGATAGATAAATAGAGAGAGAGAGAGAGAGAGAGAGAGAGAGAGAGAGAGAGATGTCAGAGTTTACTGGAATCAGCAAACGTAGAATGAGAGAGTGTAGAAGGTGAAAACAAGAAAAGAGGAGATTTGAGAAGCAGTGAAAATATTTAGCTCCCTGTTGTTTTTCCACTCATGCATTTTTAATCTCGTGTTTAACGTTCAAGGCTGCCAGCCATATAAATTCAGTAGACACCTACCGAGCATGCATCACAGCAGAGATTTGGTCAAAAAAATTATCTAATATGAAAAAGTGTTTGAGGAAAGTGATAGAAGTTGTAGAAAAGAGTGCCAGTATGGCTTCAGTTTGCAATTTCTTTCTCTATCATATTCTTTCTCACACATGCTGTCACAACTTCCTCACACTTCTCTGAACAGACTCCAACAGCGCTAGAGAAAATAAGGCATCATTACGTTCCCACACAATGCCAGAAGACACAGACAGATGACAAATTAAATGAGAAAGCAACATAAAGTGTCTCAGTAAGGTGTTGGGCCAGTGTACACCTCAAGAACAACTTGGCATAGACTCTACAAATCTCTGGGAGTGTATTGGAGAATCAACAGCATTCTTCCAAAAGATGTTGCATTAGTTTTAATAATGCTGATTAAGAACAGTGTCTAATTCATGTCTCCCTACAATGTTCCATTCAAGTTTAGATTTAGAGACTGTAAAAGCCATGGCATAGACATTGGCATATCCTATACAGAATTTTCCTCCTTATCAAACATTTTGGTGAGCTGTTATTCCTTAGGTAAATGTGCTGTGTAGTCCTGGAGTAACTTTGTATTGACTAGCAGTGATCCTTCTATCTAAATAGACATGATATTTCAGCAAAAATACATGCTCCCCACAACATAACAGTGCCATAATTTTTCTCTTAATTTGCCATCCATCTGTATGTTGTTGTTCAAACAGCTGCATTCTGCAACATATACGGTGGTGGCTTTATTGATGACATAACAGTCAGTAATATAAAATTTTGTTGCTGTTATTTGGACCTGCTTTCAAAAGATGATCTTAATATCTTTCAAGATCTATCTATCGTCAATCTACTGAGAAATAGTCGGGTCGTAAGTATTTGTAGAGTGACTCAATTTTTGAAATTTTGCCTTTGTACAGCACCACTAAGGAATTAAAATGAATTCTAGACTTTAATCTTAAATTCCTGGGATTAACCATTTAGGAATTACACGCATTTGTTGCATACTGTAGACCCCCTATCATCACAGGCTCAAAATGAATTGTCCAAACTAGCATCCTCTTAAATATATAAGAACCAGTGGATATCATCAAATACTGAGTTTCCTACCTTGAGACACTTTTTTGCAACCATCTTTAGTTGCAGCTTGTTTGTGGCTGTTTCTTTAGTGGCTTTAGCAGTATGATCAGGGTCATTACCCATCTGCACTGTGAAATTGGCCTCCTATCAGTTTTGACTGATTCTGCGCAGAAAGTACAGCTCTGTACACTATAGAATTTCTCCTGCTACTTCGATCAACAGTCACATCATCAATAAACCACATTGACCCAGTTCCTCTGACAGTCATACATACCCATGCCATGACACTCCCTCCAGCATGTTTGACAGATGATGTGGTATGCTTTAGATCATGAGCTCTTGCCTTCTCAATTTTCTTCTATTCCTATAATTCAAGTTAATCATGGTTGATGTCCAGATAATCTTGTTACAGAACTGTGCAGGCTTTTTTTTTTTTGGTGGGTCTATTCAAGCAAAGTTCTAATCTGGAATTTCTGTTCTTGAGTGTTACCAGTGGTTTGCATCATGTGGTAAAACCTTCATTCACGAGGGCGACTCTTGATTGTCAACTTTGACAATAATATGTCTACCTCTTTGAGAGTGTTCTTGACTTGGCTGGGTTTTTTGTCACCAAGGAATGAATTGTGCGATTGTCCACTTTACTTGGCTTCTGTACTCTTGTGTTGCAGAGCTTGACGCACTCCTCCTTTTAAAGAACGTACCAAATTGCTGATTGGGCTTTCAACCTAACAATGGGTTCTTTAAATTGCATGGACATTGGACTGCACATTGAGACTTCCCATGAACATCTTCCAAATGCAATTTAGGATCATCTCCAGAAATTGTATGTCTTTAATTTGTCATGTAATACCAAGAAAACTGGCCACAGAACTACTTGTCAGTCAAGTGTCTATTTAAAATTTTTGTTAATTCTTTTAAATTAATGCTGAAAATCTACACTTTAATCACATCACATGACAATAATCATATGGTGTAAAGACAAAAAATTATGTCACTGTCCAAATATAATGGACCTGACTGTATCATTACAAATATCATCAACACTGTGTTGCAGTAGTACATATACTCATTTCTTAAAGTGAATGCAAGGAGCTAATTTGATTAGGCAGCAGTGTGCTTAACCAGACCCCTTGATAATGTATTAATTTAAATGAAATGAATACATAAAGACTTCTTAATAATGTTACATTTGCACCACATTTGTGTGTGCTGATGTTCATAAGGATTTCAACAATAAATACATTAAATGCCTTTTGCACATGCGTCACGTGCTGTGATCATTATAGAGACTGATGTGTTTAGTTAAACGTGGTAGCCTTTTAAGGCGCTGGGTCTGAGTCAACATTGCAGTATGGTTAAAGTGTGTGTGTGTGTGTGTGTGTGTGTGTGTGTGTGTTGTCATGCATGGTGGTGTGCATGTCTCTGTGTATGACCTTAGAGCTGTGAGCGATGTCTCTGTGCTGTCAGCACTATTAGATCTTTGCCACGGAGAGAAAAAAAGTGCTACATCTACCACTGTTGTAAGCAATTTCAGCCATGATTCTGCCCCTCAGCCAGGGAGTTAAAATTTAATGGGTCTCACCTTCTGTGCACATCCCCTCATCTCTCCCTCCCTCTTCCTGTCTCTCTGAGTTCTTCACTATTCCCTTTCTTTCTAGACAAACACACACTGTAACTCATACTACAGATTAACGCTGCTGTCAGCATAACAAATCATTTTAAACACAAATCAGGACACATATGAATGCTTTTTGATGAACTGACTGATTTTTACATTCTCATTCCTGATGTTAGTCATCAATGTTTACTAACACTCAACCACACACAAATGGTGCAATATCAGCATCAGTGGGGTTTTTTTCTGATTAGGAAAAAACATTTGCAATGTTGTGACTTAGAGGTTATTGTGCCCTGCAATGGGTTGGCACCCTCATCCAAGGTAGCCCTCACCTTTTATCCTTAGTCTCTGGGATACTCCAGACTTCAGAGTCCTTGTGATCCTGTGTAGGAAAAATGCTACAGAAAATGGATGGATGATATATAATATTTTCTATTACTAAATAAATATCATTATACATCATTATACTATTGTATTATGATATGATATGTGCTATTATATTATTTTTATATATTTGGACTAATTAAATCACAATAGCATTTATTTCATTTATAAATGTATTTTACTTTATTTCTACTTACTTCTACTTGGTTCTGTTTAAATACTTCTGACAGGGATGTGAATTTGAATTAAATAAATGTTTCAGTTTGTTCCCCATCTATTATTTTTCATACATCTTCATATAAATATATATGCTATTAGCCGATGCAGCTGATGTTTTGTTTAAGGAGCTCATGAGTGATATATTACGCTAATATATGATGCCTTTAATACACAACGTGCGTCCTATCTTGTGAAAGTGAAACTTTATAGTTGATCATAATAACTAATGGACAGGAGTGGTGCATTCTGAGTGTACACATCAATCACAGTGCTTGTGCAGTCAGTTTTTGCCTCCATGCAAATGTTGACCCTGATACTTCTGTTGCTAGGAAACAGACTCGGGGGTCTACACCTGTTTTGCCTCCAGCTCCAGTGGCGAGACCAGTTGGAGTGGAGTACTTACCGTGAAAGGTAAACACTCAGACCCACACGCTTGTTTCACTGGTGCATTTTTGTTTGATGTTGTGTTGTATTTATCATTAACTGTGGAATAGCCTCACACCAACATTGTCGTTGTCAATTTGCGCAGCAGGAAAGAGAATCACCTTCATTAGTAGTGACTGACTAATCTAATTGAAAAAAAATGCAGTGAGAAGCAGGAGAGAGTTCTGAAGCTTCATAAGTGACAAGTTTTCCCAAAGCTATTAAATACTAGTTTATACTAGTTAAAAAAATCTTATTGTGATGTAAATAGTTGTATAGAAGCAGTTAAGCAGTGTACATACATGGAGAAAACCGTCCTGACATATTGTTGTCTGTGCGTCTGTGCGTGACAGAGAACGTCAATGTGGTTGTGGCTCCGGTGTCTGAACCTTACCAGCTGCCCGGGCCGCCTCACAAACCCGTCGTGACCGATGTAACACGGAACAGCGTGACGTTGACCTGGCAGCCTAATGCCCATGAAGGCGGCTCTGCTGTGACCTCTTACATCATTGAGGCCTTCAGGTAAGAGAAACTATATTTGCAGACACATCCACACGTCCACACACTTAGAATGTATAATTGTTCATATAAACTGAATAGAATTAAATTCATAAGTTTCTTTTTTGTGAAACCAGTAGCAAGATGGCAGAACTAATTAGCAGTACAATAAATTATTTAAAAAAAATAAAAGTGAAATTTTGAGTGATGGATGTGGCATCTCATCTTTTTTTTTTTTTAAATAATAATGAAAATGATGTGGATACATTTTCAAAAATTTCTTATTTAGTCTAAAATATTATTGCATTCTATACAAACACACACACGCATTCTCATGTCACAATAGCACATATACCGACAGAGACATTTGTTCACTCCACTGGACACATACATTCACTGACTCCCCACTGTCTTGTCTCTCCCCCCTTTTTTCTTCCTTCTGCTGGATATTATTGTCTCCTGCCAGTGGCAGCTCTTATAAGACATCCTTCATTTTTTATTAATTGAGTGTCAGTGTGACAGTTATGCTACCCAAGCATGACAGACACGAGGAAGTATTGCCCTGTAGGTGCCCTATTATTGACCCCTTACCCCTCCTCCAACATCTTTTCTCTCTCATCGCACATGCAAACTTCCCGAGTGTGAACTTTAACCTGCGCATACGACTTTCCGTGCCACGCGTGTTCAGAATTTGTGCCTCTTTTGTATTCACAAAATTCTGTGCGTGTTCAATTTAGCTGTGGAATGTGGGTTGCTCTCTCAGACGAACTGAGAGCGGGAATATATGACATGCTAATGAATTCAAATCCAGTCCACCCGGACGACTCTTACGGCTATTGTAAGCCTGCTGTAATGGGGCTCGCTCTAATTACAGAGCCGAGGTCCTGTGGGCTTCACAGTGAGGGCTCATGGAGGGTATGAAGCAAGCTGAACAACAGAGCACTACACACTCACACACACACAAGCACTGACACTGCGCTTTACTCCATTCGCTGGCCCCTCAGGGCAGTGGTTTGTGGTGCCACATGACCCAAAATTGATTCTTTATTGAGTGTTCCGGGCTAGAATGTAGTGTTTACAATAACATTTCCTTGCCTGTGGTGCTAAGGGACATATAGGAGGAAGAAAGAGCAGGAGATGAGAAATGGATAGAAGATGAGGAAAATGGAAAGAGGAACAGAGTAAATGTGGAATGATAGAATTGCAAAGAAAAGCATGGTCTCCAGACACCTCAGTTGATATAAGGCTTATATTTATAATTGCATTCGTTGTTATTTTTTTAATAATGATAAAGGAGTACAAAAGGCCACAGTGCATTCTTTTTCTTTGTCTAGCTGTATGCATTCACTCTGTAAGGATAGAGGAGGAAAGAGACGTGTGCATTTGTTCCCAGGCAATGGCCAAAGTGACCTTGGATTTATAGCCTTTCTCTCTCTCAGTGCTGTGAGCTGAATATTTACGAGCCTCCCGGTGTTCATGCTTCCTTGGAACATTGCAGGTTGGCCACAACTGCAGCAAAGAGGAAGCTCATGGGGAATATAAACCTCTAAATCTAGAATGAAGATGCTGGTTAACCACTGACAATTAAAGTTCGCAGTGGTCAGATGTGTGTAGTGTGTAATACAGAGGTAGATAGTGTGTAATCTGACTCCGCTCTATTATCACACATAGAGTGAAGTCATTTTCTATACTCTAGTAATTGTACCTGGAACAAAGAAATACTCAAGTGTACTTCAACCAGATCTGTATTCGTATCATCTGTAACATACAGTATGTAAGAAAGTGCTGTCATGAGAAAATAATCAATGACAGAGTAGAGCTGCTGCGTTTTTTTCCTCCTATACACAACAGTTTGGCAACTCTATAATAAGAATTTTTAGTTAGTATAAAATAACACCTTATACTGTTTATCCACACATAGAGCAGCTGTTCAGTTCTGTCAGTAAGCATAGAAAACATGTGTCTGTTTAACACAAATGCAAAACATCACAAATTATATCCTAACAATGAAACAAATGGATTATCAGATCTATTAACAGGGGAGAAACACAATAACAAGAGATCCTGCTTCTTGGGCTTTTATTTGTGTTGAAATTTATTTTTGAATTTGTTGCTTTGCAGATGTTCAAAGTAGACCAAAAAATTCCAACCTTTGGAAAAGTTGACTTATCTGTGAAATAACATATTATTTGGATTTAAAGCTACAAAATCATTACTTGACATAATCAACAATGTAGAAACCTTTATTTACTTCCTCACAGAAGCAATTTAAAGGCTTTTGACGTTTCTGTTTCTTTCTGAAAGTTAAAACTTATAATTGAGGTCCTATTACAAAAAATTTTGAATAAGCAGGTTTTATGTTCATTCATTTCACAGAAGCCTCAATACCCCTGTCTGTTTGAAATCAAATATATGCTACAGTTGCATTGAATAGAGATTAGTTTGAAACACTCTTTAGCTATACCTCTAATAAGATTTAGGACACGTTTATTATTTGTAGTTGAACCCAAACCTCCAAGGTTAAAAGTGCATTTTTCAAACATGTTTTCGCCTGGACATCATAACGAATATGATTATATTTTCCTCAGCGAGACATATACTATGTGCCCCAGGCTGTAAAGCAGTCTTTCTGCAAAATATAATTTGGAACTTGTTTTAGTGTAATCATTTGGTTCAAAGATTTTTGGACACACGAGGTTACATGGTTCAGCCTGAGTCGTGTACCCCGGTTGCATTTTGCTATTTGCTTCCTGGTGTGTAAACCCGGCTAAAAATAACTGTCATTACAGAAAACTGTCATACATCCAGAATGAGCAGCATCATTCAGTAGAGCATGTAATGGCTATCTCAGAGCTCACCGATGAAAAGCCATAAGAATGCCATTTTGTGTTAAAGCACACACTCATACACACATACACACAAACACACACATCACTGATATAAATGAATACTCTGGAATAAATGGAGTTCGATTCACTGATTTAATACTCAAGACATCATATGGTTGGTTTGCTAACTGTGTTCACATTAAACGGTCGTTGTCATTTAACAGTCGTGAAGGTCAGTGATTTGTATAATTTAATAAACTGCCTGACTAATGAAGATGTCACTTTTTTTTTCCCCTGCAGCCAGTCCGCAGGCAATACATGGCAGACAGTAGCAGACCTGGTGCGATTGGAAAAGCACACAGTGACCGGCCTCTTCCCCAACACCATTTACCTCTTCATTATCCGAGCGGTTAATGCCTACGGACTGAGTGACCCCAGCCCCATCTCAGAGCCTGTGCGCACACAAGGTTTGTATTTGAGACTGTCGCTTTTTTCATATCAGTGCTGGATGAATCAATATTAACAAAACTGTAATAAATTGGAAGCAAATTGTAGCATATGGATTATTTTGGGAGAATGAACAAGGTAAGGTAGTCTTATAGATATGATTTAACACTCGATTTAACATTATCTGACTAACATCATAATCTTGTCTGTGGAGCGTGCAATCAGGATCCGGATGGCAAAGAAATGCGACAGTAACAGTTTTTAAACTTTATTATGATTAGATGTAAGTCCAACAGGGCAGGGGGTGGACCACAGGCAGGTTCAGCGAGAGCTGGGGGAAGTGGCTGTGGAACTACAGCAGCCAGCGATACTGACTGCATCAAGCATCCGGCTAACATGGACCGTGAGTACCGGCCAAACACTGTCTCTGAATCTACAGTGTATAACTTGCAAAACATACTCCATGCATCAGGCACTTGAATTCAGACAGTGCCAGGGCAAGGAGGCAAACAGAGAATAATTGGCTCTGCTCTAAGGCTTTCCTCTCTACAGTATTACAGTAATTATTAGCATCTGTTGTTTACAAAATTGGGCAGTTTGGTTTCACCTCTAAGTGCAATTCCAACACATAGCAAGCTTCACATATTTTGGAGGAAGCAATTAACCTTTAACTTTAAATATCTCTCATGTAATAAATGAGGTTTAGCTGGGAGGTACAAATTAGCAACAAACATGACAAAAACTCATTTTTTTATAGGGCATTTTGTCATTTGTTTATAATGTTTAATCTACAACTGATTAAAATATTGTATGGTTAATTAATTCATCACCTCACTCATTTAGCGTTACAATAATATCACTGGTGTCTATAGCTTATCTAACCAAGAAAAAAACTGTCTCAGGTTGATCGCCAGTCCCAGTATATCCAGGGCTATCGGTTGCTTTTCCGTCCCACTGGTGGCTCCTGGCTCCATCAGGATGTGAAAGCAGCCCTCGAGCATAGCGCTGTCCTCAACAACCTGCTCAAAGGTACTGAGTACGAGGTCAAAATCAGGCCTTACTTCAATGAATTCCAGGGCATCGACAGCCACCCACTGATCCTCCGCACTCCAGAAGAGGGTGAGACTCATGTTCAGTTGCTTATGTAATACACTTTTGCTGTTTTAAAGATCCTATAGATACAAGAGCTTATAAAACTTTACAGGATTATGGTGTCGAAGGTGACTTTTGAATTGTGCTTTATTATTTTTTCACTTTTTAGTCCCTAGCGCTCCTCCTCAGGCAGTTATTGTGTCAACAATCACACTCAGCAACAGCTCAGGCATCAGTGTTTCATGGCAACCTCCCCCTGTTGAGATGCAAAATGGTATCATCCAAGAGTACAAGGTAAGAAGACTGGACAGTGTTAAGTATGGATATTTACTTGTATGGATCATATTTTTACTATATATATTTTACTATATATAATATACGCATATAAATGAGGAAAAATATATAATTCTCTTAGTGATCAACTGTTATGATGTTTGCTGGAATACAAACCATTTGAAAGGTGATGTTTGTTGTAGGATTGCAAAGTCTATAGAGGTTCTGGAGCCTGTGCATCACTGTTGTATTAATAATGTAAAAGAGCACATGAGAAGAAGGTGAAGCTCTTCTGTAAGGTTCCTTATGTAACATGTCATAAGTTATGTTTTCTTCCGTTTGCAAATTTAACTGTAGAAAATACGAATAAAGCAAATAAAGCACTATTTCTATCTCATGAGTTGGCTTAAAGAAAAAAACTGGTTCAAAGTATCAATACAAATGAAAGTTGTTGCAATCGGGGAAGGCACTGTGAATCTTTATTCCAGTATAATAAATGACTTTTTTCTCTCTTACATCTCTGATTAATAGTTCAAGGTTTCTCGTATCCTTTAAGGATCATCTCCACTCACATGACTTGAGAAATCTGTGCATTTTGTTGATGTTTTAGTTCAAAAATTGAATTCAATTCATTATGTTAAAAAATACCCTGTCCCCAGACCTCATTGTATTTTTCTCAGGACCTCTCGTTCTTTGCTGTTTTTTTACCTTTCTGAGCTAGTTACAAAATACCTCTAAAGTTAATGCTATAGTAAATTCAGTATTCTTTTGTACACTAAATCCTTAAGTGCACTATAAATGATAAGATTTTAAATACTGAGCATTTGAAGTGCTGTTACGGTACTGAATACTATTACAGTATTAAAAAATTGTATCTTTCAGATCTGGTGCCTGGGAAATGACTCTCAGGCACGCTACCACGTTAACCAGACAGTGGATGGGAACGTGCTGTCAACAGTGGTGAAAGGTCTGCTTGCCGGCATCCTCTACCAAGTGGAGGTGGCAGCAGTGACCAGCGCTGGAGTGGGCATACACAGTCAGCCAGTCCCTGTCCTCATCAGTGAGTTCCCACAATATCATAAGATACTGATAACTGATACTGATGCTTCTGGCTTGCTCATTTGGGATAAATATAAATGTACATTTTTGAAGCTCAAACTTTATCATTCCTGTAAAGCTGATTTGCAACAAAGTCCCCTGATAAAAACAATGCACAAATAAATTTTAATTGAATTGCAAATATATGCTGTGCACTATATTGCACAAAATCACACACACACACTTCACGGCACAAAAACAGCACACATCTGTACTTTATTTATAATCATCATCCTATATTCATATCATCATCTTCATATTTCATATCCTAGCAGCCATGCTATATCTGTATTCATATACTGTTTTTTTATATTTTCTGTCTGTATTTTTCCACTTTCCTACCAGTACAGTTTAATTCTGTTTTTATTGTAATTTTAATGTTTTTAGTCTATTTTATTCTATACCATTTTATTTCTATGACACAGACCATAAAAATTTTATTAAAAGTAATGTTATTGCGATGGTATTGTGTCCTCGCTTCCTTTGCTGCAGAGTGCAGCAAAACAGTGTGTAATTTAAATTCCAGCAAAACTTTGCAGTGAGACGTGTAGAGCATTTTGAAGCTTTCAACCCCTTGTTTGTTCCATCTTTCTCCCTCACTCTTAGAGTTACCATCAGAGCAGCCTGTCCCAAGTGGGAGCGGAGACTCGGATCAGAACGTCAGTCTTGCTGAGCAGATCACAGATGTAGTAAAGCAGCCTGCCTTCATTGCTGGTATCGGTGGGGCATGCTGGGTAATCCTCATGGGTTTCAGCGTGTGGATATACTGCAGACGCAAAAAGAGAAAGGAGCTAAGCCATTATGCCACTTCGTTCGCATATACACCAGCAGGTAGACAAAGTACCATGCACAAACACACTCCAACATGCTCACATATACAGTGAATATATAAAAACAAACACATTATTACATTATTTGTTCTCTTGCAGTTGGCTTTCCTCATGGGGAAAACACAGGACTAAATGGAAGGTAGGTGACTCAGCACACAGTTGAGGTTGTGTAATAAACATCCGAGAAGACTCTGGAGTAATACTTTATATTTTCTTCTAGGCCTGGTGTGTTGGGTTCTAATATAGGGAACTATCCCTGGCTAGCGGATTCCTGGCCCACTACAAACCTTGTGCATAATGGCAAGGATTCGGCCAACTGCTGTACCTCAAAACATGACACAGCAGAGAGATATTACAACGGTAAGAAACCTGTCAGCGCAAACATTAACATAGAGTTTGATTTTTAAATTTCTCCTTAATCCATAGTAATGGCATGGTGGGATAAAACTGCCCTGGAGAAGTGCACAGAGTTTCCTCTCTGAAGCTCAATCTAAAAGGTGCTTAATTTGGCTAAGAATCAGTGAGCATACAATATGTTCCCAAAGAACCAGATACATGGGCAATTTAAGTAAAATTACAGATGCATCATGTTTTTTAGTTGTGTATATGAGAATTTAAATTAAATTTGAATCCTAGTACATGACAGATTAGGAGTAAACGAGGAGTAAAACAGGGTTATTTGAGGTTCTATGATGGATTGCAAGTGCATGATAAATCTGCCCCAAGCTAGTTTATTCTGTAGCGGCAAGAAATACGCAAACCTTGAGGGTGTGATAAAAGGAAAACATTCCATCACATATGGGGTCACTGTAACCTCAAAAAATAAGATAAGGATTAAAACATGAGTTAAATACGTGCACAGACGATCAACAAGCACAAACTGACGTCAAAACAGAAATCAAATGAATTCTAAAAACATAAACAAAGATACAGAATAATACTGATAATAATATAAATAATTCTAAAACTATAGCAAAATTCATCAGTCACAAAGATTTTTACTTGAAATTTATTGGCTCGGTTTTATTTCTGTTGTCAGTGTCAGGCACAGATAGTAAAGAAAACACTAGGATTTCAACTCTTTTTCTACTGCTGCTTTTAGAGGCTGGAATCTCCAACTACCTCAACCAGAATGAGAAGCACAGCAATGGCTCCAACGAGGGTCCCATCTACAGCACCATCGACCCTACAGCTGAAGACCTACGTAGCTTCTCTGCCCAGTACTCCCAGCACACCACGCCCTATGCTAGCACTCCCATCATGCCTTTCACTAACCAGACACCCTGCAGCCCCGACCAAGATGGCGACCACTGGATTAACCAACCAGGCACATCTTGTGTGCAGTACGCTCAGCCAGATCGCACTAAAGCAGATAATGGTACAGATTATATGAAAATGAATGTGCTTTCTTCTTTTTTCCCATTGGACAATATGTTTTTCTTTCACTCAGACTGAGTGATGTTTTGAACGTTTGACTCAGTGATGATTTGTTCTTCTTGTAGCTAAACATTCAAAGCAGAAGTCAATGGGGAAGGCAGTGAAGACTCCATCTCTGAACTGGATGGAGGCTTTACCACCTCCACCTCCTTCTTCAGAGTTAGAACACTGTTCAGATGATGATGAGGAGGAACATATAGAGGATATGTGGTAAGACTATTCTACTACTGAGTAGAAGCTGTACAAATCTTCAATTGTTAATAATTGATTAGTCTTTCAAAATGTAGCCGTCTTGTCACCTTCTGTATGGTATTCTTTTTTGTTTTAAGCAACTTGTTTATTGTAGCTATCAATTATTAATACCCACCTCACACACCAAGGTAAATTCCAGTACACAAAGACCCTACAGTACCTGGCAGTAAACCTGATTCTGATCTTTAAAGCCCTAAGATGCTTAAACATGGAGGTGAGTTGAGGACTGAGACCCCGAAAAATAAATGTCACAGGAGCAGGGGGTCAGATATGAAGCTTGCTGGACAGACAAAAGGCACATGGATTAACACAGAAAAAAAAAACAATGAAAACACCAGGAATGGTTGAAAGTAAACATGGATGGATGGATGGATGGATGGATGGATGGATGAATGGATAGAAAGAAAAAAAGAAAACTCTGTTTTCCCTGTCAGCCAATCGCAAATGTCTGGGAGACTGTGAATGTGAAAGATGGTTGATAGCGTTTTCCTCAGAGTGTTATGCAGACCTGTGGTACATTGTGAGCAGCAGATGAAAACGATGCATCTTGCTTGTTTTCACGTGTCTCAGAGGACACACTTGTTGGATTTTTCTCTCCCTTGTTGGTACAGTCGTATGCAAAAGTTTAGGAACCCCTGACAATTTCCCTGATTTTCATTTATAAATATTTGGGTGCTTGGATCAGCAATTTCATTTTGATCTATCAAATAACTGAAGGACACAGTAATATTTCAGTAGTGAAATGATATTTATTGGATTAAGAGAAAATGCACAATATGCATCAAAACGAAATTCGACAGGTGCATAAATTTGGGCACCCCAACAGAAAAAAATAACATCAATATTTAGAGCCTCCTTTAGGTGAAATAACAGCCTCTAGATGCTTCCTGTAGCCTGTAATGAGTGTCTGGATTCTGGATAAATGTATTTTGGACCATTCCTCCTTACAAAACATCTCTAGTTCAGTTAGGTTTGATGGTTGTCGAGCATAGACTCGCTTCAAATCACCAAACAGATGTTCAATGTACTTGTTCTTCTGCATAAAAGCCAGAATAGATTTTGAGCAGTGTTTTGGGTCATTGTCTTGTTGACATATCCAGCCCTGGCGTAACTTCAACTTTGTGACTGATTCCTCAACATTATTCTCAAGAATCTGCTGATATTGAGTGGAATCCATGCGGTGTTCTTTTGCCACCATGCATAACACCCCTTTGTTATGACCAAATAACTCAATCTTTGTTTCATCGCTCCACAGCACCTTATTCCAAAATGAAGCCGGCTTGTCGACTCCGTTTGTGGCGTGTGTGCAGAAAAGGCTTCTTACGCATCACTCTCCCATACAGCTTCACCTTGTGCAAAGTGTGCTGAATTGTTGAGCGATGCACAGTGACACCATATGCAGCAAGTTGATGTTGTAAGTCTTTGGAGGTGGTCTGTGGGCTGTTTTTAACTGTTCTCACCATCCTTCACCACTGCCTCTCCAATATTTTATGTGGCCTTCCAGTTCTGGCCTGAAAAAGAACTGTGCCTGTGGTCTTCTATTTCCTCACTATGTTCTTCACAGTGATCACTGACAGTTTATATCTCTGCGATAAATTTTTGTAGCCTTCCCCTAAACAATACTGTTGAATAATCTTTGTTTTCAGGTCATTTGAGAGTTGTTTTGAGGCCTCCATGTTGCCACTCTTCAGAGGAGAGTCAAAGAGAACAACAACTTGCAATTGGCCGCCTTAAATACCTTTTCTCATGATTGGATGCACCTGTCTATGAAGGTCAGGGCTTAATGAGCCACCAAACCAATTGTGTGTTCCAATTAATCAGTGCTAAGTAGTTACAGGTATTCAAATCAACAAAATGGCAAGGGTGCACAAATTTATGCACCTGTCTAATTTGGTTTTGATGCATATTGCGCATTTCCTGTTAATCCAATAAACCTCATTTCACTACTGAAATTTAATGTGTCCTTCAGTTATTTGATAGATCAAAATGAAATTGCTGATCCAAATATTTATAAATGAAAATCATGGAAATTGACAGGGGTTCCTAAACTTTTGCATACAATTGTATATTTAGTGTCATTATTGTTTACCCTGCAAGGTAAACAATACCCTTAGTATTTATTAGAATGTAAATATAATTAAATTTTATTTGTGTAGTGCTTTTAACAATAGACATTGTCTCAAAGCAGCTTTACAGAAGTATAAAAAATCTGATTAAAAAAGTTTAAAAAAAAAACTCCCTGTTGAAGAAACTTTGAGAGGAACCAGACTCAACAGGGACCCCATCGTCATCTAGGTGACACCGGTGTGTGATTAAATAATGTTTTTTTGTATAACGGAACTGTATAAAGAAATGTATTCTGGATCCTGCTTGTATAAATAACCTAACCTGACACAATGTGTAAGGTCTTTGGTTTAGTTTCTTTAAGCACTACTGCCAAGAATATTGCATCAATATGCATCATAAAAAGCGCTGGCAGTATGTATAGCTTCAGTATATAGAGTAAAGTGGGTGTTGAGGACAGTCAAAGAACAGTTTATTTACAAGAAAATGCATGATTTAAGTGGGAGAGTGGGAGAGTGAACAAACAGCATTTCTGTGTTCCATCACCACATTCACACCACATAACCTTAAGACTGCTGCAGGTTATTATTTTAAATATAGTTCACAATGTGAAGAAAGTGATAGAAGTTAAAGACAGATACATTTTGATGGATGGGTGTCTCACCGAGGTGTGGAATGAAATGAAATTATGTCTGTTTTGTGAGACAGGTGTGAGACAGATAATTAAAAAACACTTTTGGTGTGAACAGGCCATACAGTGCTAGACGTGGTCTACTTTTAACAGAAGTTTTCTTTCCTGAAAGTCTTTTCTGCAAGTTTCAAAAAGGTCTGGCTCGGCTTAATCTGCTGTATGTCCTGAAAAGAGTTGGCTGCATTTTAGAAATGGAATGAATTTTCAGCACACCGTTTTGTGTAGGATAGAAGATTCTTTTTTTGCACAGTTTTCTTAATTTTCATTTTGCTGTCTGCTCGTCCTTGTCTAAAAGTTATAGCATTTGAATTAAACATGAATCAGACTGCAGTCATGATCATGGTTTATACTTATTCCAGCACCAGTTGCTCCATTAGCTGTACTCCTGGTTTTATTGGGCCTGACAGCTCTCTCAGGGGAGACTAACAAAGTTGGCGGCGTGCCGGCAACTGATGTGGTCTATAGACCGAATGCTCTTGTTCTTTCCTCTCTCACTATCACATTACGTTCAAGTTAGCCTGGAAAAGAGTTAGCTTTAGATGCTGATTGGCCTGACCACAGGCATTGTGTGCTGTATGAGTGTACAAGCGGAGACAGGCAGACACACAATTATCGCTCTCCACTACCTGGGCTGAAGGGTTTGCAGACGAGGCAAAGCACATTATCCACAGACGTTAAACAGAGCTGATTTACCGATTATACTGCTGAGATGAGGGGGCTGATAGCGCTGAAGCAGCTTCTCTTTCTTCTCTCCCTCTCTCTCTCTGTTTTCTGCTCACGTCCAGCTGGTCCGTAGTAACATCGTTTGCCAGCTATAGGAGCAGCTCTTCTCGTGTTCCTCCCTCTAAGCAGAATTGGATCATTCAGCACGTCAACACACACAGCCACATATCCAAACTCGATTTCCATTACTAGCCTACAGTGAAGTGCTCCAATTTGCGATGAACTTGAGGATAACTTTGTTGACCTTTACATGGACCCCAAGGCCTTTTTGAGAGAACATGGGTGTGATTATTGCATTAGGTTGATAGCTTAATACCTGTCCTTTACTCCTAGCTTTGTAACAACAGTTTAGCTTCATAGTTCCAATACCTCCTACATTAACAGTTCACAACCTCTCTGAAAGTGGACGTATTAAAGATCCATGTTGTTGCCTTAGGGTACAGCACAGTGTGTCACTCAGAGGGTACTGCATGATTAACATTCTTCTTTGACTTGGAAACCACACAAGTTAGCCAGAGGACATAGTTTTGAATACCTGCATTGCTATAGAAGTCGATATGGTGGTCACTAAAAACTTACTCTACTCTTACTCTTACTTAGAATTAGCAGTGGTGCTGGTGTTTGTTGCACTAGAAAAGTTTACAGAAGACATTTTCTCTTCATTCACAGCACCGACGAGGAGGACTGGTGTCCACCATTGCCAGAAAGGACCTATCTAATGGATGGTGCAGCAGAAGATGGACCATGTCCTCCTCCCAGAGGTGATGCCTCATCCCCGACCACCTCCTACAGCCACCAGTCCACGGCCACTCTCACACCCTCACCAAGAGAGGAGGCACGCCACTGCAATGACACACCAACCCGCCTGTACCAGTCTGAACAACACCAGCTGGGACGGTGAGATTATCATTATGTTGACATTTATTTTTATGGATGTTATATAATGCAGGTGCTTGTATCTGTATCCGAATTTGGATTTTTAAGTTGCCGGGCCTCCACTGTTTTTTCTTTTTTTGGTATTTATATACTGTATATGTTTTTACTATTAATCACTAGGGCAAAACTCGTACGGTAGAAATGCCAGTACTGTCAGCACTGTCTGAACAAAAGATTTGTTTTTTGCTTTTTTGTTTTTCCTTCTACTTATTAAAACCAGTAACAAGCTGACCTGGCAGTTTGAAAGGATGATGTAAATGCATTGTGTTTCATATCTATCCAAGCCCATGCTTGTCTGAAAGCAAAAATAAGATCAGATCCTGTAAACAAACAAAACGATAAAAATATATATAATAAAGTGCCTCCTTTTCTTATCTGTATTTGTATCTGTCTGGAAGATATAATTTGTTCGTTCAAAATATTTGTATTAAGTTAAATTGCATTTAGAGATAATTTTTTTACATTTTTAAATAGTTTGCTGTATTGTTTTTATTATTATTATCATTAATTTTTTAGTATAGCTTCAATTACATTTAGGCAAGACAAATGCAGAAATAACAAAATAGACAGGCTAGCTGCAAAATCAAAATAATACGTATTATAAACTTGCAACTAAAAATGAACAATTTAGTTCAAGCATGGCTTCCATTTGTTGATGTCTTTGCGAGAAGCAACAAAAAAGCTACATACACTACATTAAACTAATTACAAATGATGGTGGAACTATGTATTCATATCTTACACACCTTCTTAATATATTATACACATGTAGTTCCCATGTGTGTGTTTGGAGAGATGGCATAGTCGTTGACAAGATCATGTGTGTGAGAGGTAGATGATGTTCTCTTTTCCTCACTGTAACCGTATATCACCCACATCATCCTGTATTGTGATATTGTATGTGTGAAGTTGATGACATTCTCCTCACCTCACTGTGTCTGTATATCACACACATTGTCCTTCAGGGAGTTCACTTCCTGCCTTTTACCTCTTGCACTGACACTATGATATTTGATTTGTTTTTCTCTTTCTCTGGATGTGTTTTACCTCTTACTTCTCTGTTTCTGCCTCAGAGAAATGTACCTTCTGAATAATTGATCCCGCTCCCACTTTCTGTTTATTGTACCTGTTATATTCTGACGCATTATAGATTCATTACACACATGGGCTTATTCTAATACTTTTTTTTGTGATGTTTCATGTCTTCTATAGTGAAGTTCATGAAAACAGTTCATGTAAACATTTAACAGCCATCTATTCAACCAGATGTTTGTTAATGCTTAATGGACCTGTATACATTCTACCTCGTTTGATTTTGACAGACGATTGCCATGTGGACCAGTGCCCATCCCGCGGGCACCGAGCCCTCCTCTAACACAGTCCAACCCCAACCTGTCAGTTAATCAGGAGAGCTCTGAGAGCGGCACACCTCAGCGAGCAGCAAACCGACGGGATTTAAGCCAAGGAGCCACACAGAGTGTAGATAATGTCAATGCACCAGGTGTGTATGCATTAAATAACAAAATCATATGTAGTATCTATGACAAGAAATCTGCAGAGCAGAACCGTTTCAAATGGTTCATGTGCTACAGCTGTCAGCAGTGATATCATATAATGATACAAATTCTAGGCTATAAAATCATTCTATACAGATAGCATATACAAACTCCAAAGGATTCAGTCAGAGAGCTTTACAGCTGCCGGATCAGACGTAATGTTTTTTTTTCTTCCTTGTTAGGACGAAGAACCTCTGGAGGAGAACAGGTCCAAACTCCTCCTGGCCAAAAGGCTCGAGTCAAGAAGAAAAGCTCAAAGGGCAGCCAGTACCGCAGAGACATCATACAAGGAGGTAAGAGCAGCTCAGCGTTTAAAAACTGTGTATGGTTTATTATGTGTCCTGTCGATATGAGTTAGAGTTCACACATTGGTCCTTCTCTGTAGTTTTGTATACAGACAGAAGCAGCTCATGGCTGTGGATTTTGATGTAGCACAGCAATATTGATAATGACATAGCCTTTAAGAAAATTAAGTCAAGAGGCTGTCCCAGTTCACTTGCTGTAGGCTACTTTCAAGTACATTTTTAGAGCTACCCTGTGAAAAGAAGCTGAGAGTTGACAACATACCGACATCCAGCATCCAGCCTAGCAGCTTGTTTTGAGATGTTTGTTCAGTTGTGTTTGATAAGGTAGTGGGTGTGCTTTCCATGAGTCAGATCAACACAGTATAGACACAGACTTTCCTTCTTCTTTACTTCTACATTTTTACTTCTTTTTCTTAGCCTTTGCAAGGTCACCATAGTGCACATACGTACGTGATATAAAGCCATTACTCAATAATACTCTGTAATCCTTGTATCCTTTTCAGAATGTTTCCAATATATCTTATGCTAAATAAAAATGATTCAGTACAGTCTGAAAAGAAAATCAAAGTAGATTTAATTATAATTATTTGCTGTAAAAAATGGTCAGTATTGGTTGGTGGCAGAGTACTTTTAAAGCAGTCATAAGTTTATTAATTCAATAGAATTTAAAAATGTACAGTCCTATAGGGCCTAAAATGTCCCTCGCCTATAGACAACACAATGATGTACAGTATATGTTGATGTCAATGATGTCAGTTCAATTCAGTTTTATTTGTATAGTGCTTTCACCAGTGGACATGTCATAAATCAGATTTACAGAAATATATGTATTATGTATGTATATATGTATTATACATACACACACACACACACACACACACATATATATATATATACATATATATATATATATATATATATATATATATATATATATATATATATATATATATATATATATATGTGTGTGTATACATGATATATTAAATATATTAAATATTCAAATTCTCGATAGAAATCTTTGATTAGAAATTTTTCGGTTTAATCCTAATGTGCAAGCCGGCGGTGATGGTAGCTTATCTTGGTGACACTATCCAGAGCGATTATAAAAAATAAAATAAATAATTATTAAATAATATAAATAATTTCTCTACTCTAACAGTGTACTATATGGTCAAAAGGTGCAATTCTATAGCTACGAGATTCATCCAGCTTGTCGCAGTTGCAGCCCTAAATCCCTAAAAATAGCCCTAAAAATACAGTAATGCTATGTGTCTTTAGATATCAGCCTCTTTTTAATAATGCTATTGATATATACTATTATTAGTAAATTAAACAATAGTATAGACACAAAGCCTTGGGAGTATTACTAATGGTGAGAGAGTGTGCAAATAAGAGATGACTGATCCTGATGCTCATGCTGCATGGTGATTTTTTTTAACACTTTTAACACTTTTTCTATTTTAATCAAAAAAAAACCCAAACGTGTGATTTCAACTTAAAACAGAAAGTATATGCTAAAAGTGAGTTTTTTCCTGCAGATCTGCCTCCGCCTCCTGAACCCCCTCCCGAGGACGAGCCTGTCCAGCTCCCAGCAGGAGACCTGGAGTGTGGACACACATCTTTAGAAAGAGACGGGGGCTCGCTGTCCTCCATGGAGAGGAGAGATCAGAACACACCCAAAAACTCAGCTCAAAGACGCAAAGATGGTGAGAAGTCATGTAATAAAATACACATCTCCACAGTCTGCACTGTGCATTATAGATTCATTACACACATGGGCTTATGCAGTACACAAGCACAGATGTGAACAGCAAAATATCGTTTGACTTATTAAAGTGCATAATTAAACCTCGTTTTCAAAAGATTTCCCTGATTTCCCAAAGATCTTAGGTAGCATCTGACTGATGTGCTAAATATATCACTCCTCAGATGACGACCTGGTTCCTTACAACAAGCACAACATTCTGTCCCGTGGTCAGATGTCCAGCAACTGCTCCACAACAGGAAGTTCTTCATCGCGAGGCTCGACAGGATCCAGAGGTCACGGAAACAGCCGGAAAAGGAACGAGGTGAGACAATTTGGAGCTGAAGATCTTAAAACAACTTGATTGTTGGGATCTGATGTGATTATTTAAATTTAACCCTGTAATGCCCGTAATCTGCTTTAAATAGCACTGAGGAGCTAAAGCTCTCCATCAGTAAAGCTTTAATTGCCCCATACGCCCTTAATTTCTAAACCTAATCTAACACCAACACCATAATTGTCGGTAATTAGCCACAATACATAAACATCACGTCCTCTTTCTTTTTATTACTATGATTTAGATGGTATTGGCTCCGATTTCTAGCCAGTTTGGGCCTTTAATGGATCCAGAGTTAAAGAAACATAAAAAAACACATTTTTACTTCTCAGTTGGAATAAAGTGATGTCAGACAAATGCCATGATAATTTGAATTTTTTAGAGCCAAAACCATTTGCATTGAGTGTTTAAACAACACACAGCTTGAATTTCAGGTCCATCTCTGTTCCCGCTGCTTGAAGATTGTCGATATAACCGTATAAAATTAAATTTTCCTCAAACAGTGAAAAAATGCTTTTATTAACTTTCTGAACTTTCTTTGGGTTTGTGTAAATATCACAAGATAAGAAACGAAACTCTTGTCATGTTTATTATTTTTATTTTTTATTTATTACATTTTAAATGAACTGCATATTAAATCAGTCTATAGCAGTTTCTTTTAGATCGGTATATTATATTATATATTGTATTATTGTAGTATGTTATTACATGTTATTTTTGGAACCTTTATAATTCTATTACAATTTTATTTCTTATTCCAAAAAATGCTATAACTTCACGTGTAACTTTATATGTTTAAGAGAAACATAGGTGTGTATAGTACAGTGTGTCATCTTGCTACAACAAATATATGGACTGTACAACACGTATTTCATTAGTAACCTATTTCCAATATGTTTACGGCACAAACTTTGCTAGAGCTTGAATCAGATTTTGTTCCCGTGCTTGATTTCTAAACAAAGCTCTATAGTATTTGTCCTGCAGTCTCTGTGTCTGACCTGAGCTTTGATCAGCAGCACAGAAAGCCAAAGAGAACACACCCATAATGCCATCCCAGTGACCCCAACCCCTTCTTTTTATGATCTAAACCTTTTTTCTCTTAAGCGAGGGAGTCCTGCCATGGGAAACAGGGCATAAACCCGTGTCCTTCACAGACCCTTGTCTCAGATCTGTCCCCCTTCTCAGGTTTCACCTCCGGGAGCTTTAAAAGCAGTGCTGACAAAAGAGGGCTGTGTGTTCCCGGGGGAGGGCGTTTCGGGTTACCCTTTTCCTCATCGTTATCTTTCCCAGCCGCACAGGGCGCGTGAAAAGGTGCTCAGTGGCAAGGGAAAGGGGCTTCGAGAGACAGATCATATGATAACTAGTCGCAACACTAAAGAAAAAAATTAATCCATTGAATTTACCAGATTCAAATGTCTACATGATTTCCTCATGAATAAAATATACACACATCAACGGAATTGTGTCTGTCTGTTAACATACAGCGCATTTGGCAGTAATTGTGTTGATGCACTCTGTTTTATTCATGTGGAAATTGTGAATTTTTCAATTCATTTTATTTGTATAGCGTGTCTAAGACTAGAGATGTGCTGCATCCCAGATGACGTACTACAAACTACCCTTCTACGCTATGCACTATGTAATCTAGCGTCTAGTGTATGAACTGTAGAGGTTTAGAATCATCTCAAATGGAAAACTAACATTTTTTGGAAGTATAGGATGGATTTCACACACACCCCACCCCCACCCCAAAAGAAATAGCACTAGCTTGAACAGAATACGCTGAATTTTTAAAAATGAAGAAAAATAAATATCACACCACTAGGCTCATTTGAATTTTTCACAATTTCTTTCCCTCTTCCTCTAAACAGTTTAATGCAAGTGTCCACCATTCCACACTTGGTTTTTGTATCATCATGGTACTTGCTGTGCACTTGTCTTGTTAGCATTTTCAGTTCATACACATTACTCACACATAAAAGTGCACAAGTATGCAATTTGAGACACACCTATTGTCACAGAGCAGCTTTTCTAAATCCGTATGTAGCTTTAGATTCCCGATGAGCCAGCCAGAGGCGACAGTGTCAAGAAAATCTCCCTGAGATGACATGAGGAAAAAAAAAAAGCCTTCATATGAAGTAGATTTAAAATCAATTCATTTGTGGGAACCAGATATTGAGATAATAACTCATGACTCATGTGTTGTTTATGATTCCACTAGCTACTGTTTGATCCAAAACTACAGTCTCCAGTTGAAACACACCACTTTTCCTGTAGGTTAGGAAGCAGCTGAGCTTCTTCTTGGTTCTGACTGGTGGCTTTTCCTCCCCCAAAAGAAAGTTAAAAGCAGACTGTTTGTGAAATGGTTGACTAGAAAAGTGCTGTTTTATACTCTTCTGTCTTTTTTTTTGTAAACTTAAATCTAATCTTGTCTATATATTGTTTGTTGTTTTTTTAGGAGATGAGATAAGTAAATGCCAATAAAAAGGGAGTGGAAGAAAAAACCTTCGGTCAACACAGCCGTCAGTATTCTCTCATTTTCTTGCCTGAAAGAACAGATGAGCAGAGAAGAGGATAAGAACAAGTACACAGATTAATTATCTGCCTCATCACACAGAAGTCATGGACGTTTCATTACGTTATTATTATTATTATTGTTATTTATGACTTTCATGGTGGGCCATTTGAACTCCCATTGTCACTGTAAATATTCTTCTCTTTAAGCTTTTTACATGGGGTCCAGATCAAGAGAAAGAAGAAATATATTGTATTTATAAGAAAAAGACGTAAAAGAGAACGTGTCAAGAAAAAAAAACAAAAGGTCCGATATAAATTTTAAAATAAGTTATCGTCTGAATGTGCCAACCTCTTTTTTGTAGAAATGTACACAGTACTTTTTTGATCGCATCCATGATATTGCACTCTTGTTGTGTCGGAGAGCCACAAAAGGATACAGAGCACAATGTGTGTTTAAGCTACAGACAAACTTAGCTTTCATTTCCCACAAATAACGTCTGACCAAACCCAACACTGTGTTTGTCTGTTATGGAAGGCTGTCTCTGTGTTGTTGTTTTTTTTGGGGTTTTTTTTTTAGGACTGCTTCAGTGACAGTGTGAAAATGTGTTCCGTTCAGAAAAAAAAGGGAAAAAAATCTGTTCAGCTGACTAACTTTTTGTAGTCCTTGTTGTTTTGTAAAAATGAAATAAAAACACATTTGCTGAACCATATGTGGAGTGGAATTTAATTTGATTTAAAAAAAGATTCTTATTTGAAACCTTAAATACTAACAGACTACACAACAGTTTACACGTGGCAGATGATTTAAAAAAAGAAGAAAAAAAAGCTATCTAGTTTCTTTAAAGCTTAAACATCCATCTGGCAGATGAGCTCATGGAAACAAGGCACGATGCCGCTGGCACAACGCTCTGAGCAAGAACAGCGAGAAGAAAAAGAGGAAAGGATTCCAAAATGTGACAAGAGAAAAATAGGTGAATGAAGGGACTTGAACTGGTGAAGAGTAAAAAAAAAAAAGCAGACAGAAGGGAAAGAAGGGGAGATAGAGAAAGAGGAAAAAAATCATTCTTACACGCAACCCTGAGGACATGGAGTGAGAGATCCAAGAGTGAACTGGGGAAGAGATAACTAAATGGAAAGTGAGAGGAAGGTAACTGGAGGGTGACGAGAAAATAGAGAAAAATGTGGAAAGAAGAGAGAAAGATTTTCTTGCTTCCACATGAGACATACTGCCCTGAGGTGACATACAGAGAGACAAAAGCTAAATAAAGAGAAAGAAGTTGAAGCTGGAGAAGAAGAAGAACATGAATAGGCAGCCCAACTTAAGAGGCTCAGGAGTGAGGAGATGCTTATCTTGCTTATGAATCTGTTTGGAGCCGGATCTTGTAACAGAGCTTCACATTATTGGAAGCTTGTCCACAAGACTACATTTGGATAGATTTCCTGCCTGTGTATGGATTCAGTGAGACAGAGTTTTAACTCTCATTGTCTTTTTAGTAATAATGCTTATACATGATGTAGAGCTGACCATCAGTGCAAGATTGGACAGAGATGGCCAACACTGTGACCTTTAGAAACACACACTCTGAAGCAGACACACACACACACACACACACACACACAATCTTTCTCTCCCTCTCTCTCACACACCACACACACACACACAATAGAGGCTTCCTTATCCATAAATCACTAGCTCATTCATTAGTTGTGTGTCCTTGTGACACGCCCATCAGAGCTGGAGGGGAGCAGAGAGCAGTTAAAATACCGCTCCGCAATTTCCATGTTAATTACCCAGCCGAGAGATGGATGCTTTTCACTTCATTGTTCCTTTAATGTATGCAAAATGTGTGCAATTACAGCATGAAAATGAAGAGGTGATTGTTCTGGAAGCAAAACACACTTTGACATTTGGCTTTACCATAAACACTGGTTTAATCGGGTAAGTGTGTTGAAAACACAAGACGATATTCTGTAGTGATGGCCAGCTGCAGGAGTTGCGTGTTATGGAGAAAATGAGAGAGAACTACCACTACTAAAGGCCTCTAAAGTGGCAGACTGAATAATATATACTCATTCAGGAGAGGATCTACAATTAACACACTTCATTTACATAACCTCACTCAAGCTTGATAAATCAACAGAGCTTCAGGTCTCAGCATGCTCCCAAGATTTAAAGTACTTCTAAATTCAAAAATCTGATTAAAAAACAGTAACTCATGCATGGCTTGTTTTCAGTAAAATTCGGCTTCAGTATCTTTATCTGGTTATAGATGTGGTGAATTATGGTATTATGAAAACTAGCCATAAGGTGGAATAGATGAAGACTTTATTTGTCACATATACATTAGAGCACAAATACAGAAATTATTTTCTTCACATATCCATGTTTAGGATGTTGTGGTTAGAGCACAGGGTCAGCCATGTTACAGCATCCCCAGAGCAGAGAGGGTCAAGGGCCTTAATCAAGAGCCCGTGAGTGGCAGCCTGCCTGTGCTGAAGCTCAACAACCCAGAGCCATAACCATTTGAGCCACCAATGCCCAGCTTGGATGGGATGACACTCCATTGCAGGGCATCATGCATACATAAACACACACTTAGAGGCGAGTTATCATAACATGGCATGTGAAGCTACAAAGACAGTAACATGAGCTCAGGATCTAGGAAGTAACACCATCTATATAGTGTTATATGGTTTCTGTCTCAGAGCGTAACACAAGGTCGGTTCAAATCCTCATGGCTTTTAAGAAATGGTGTAGTGCTTCGCTTGTAGAGTCAGAGATGAACTAAACACTTTTAACTTTGGCACTAAATATATTACAGACATTATGAACTTTCAATCTGAACTTTAAGTACTAAAATCTGACTTATGTATAACTTTGAGAAGCATAGATTGGATGAATAAATGGATAGATAGATAGATAGATAGATAGATAGATAGATAGATAGATAGATAGATAGATAGATAGTATCTCGAATATCAAAAATTCAATATTTTGTTCATTTGCCGTTTATTTGATTAATCGACAGGCATGATATATATATAGCTCTAAAATATATTTGGGAATACAAAAATCAGACAACAGTTAGACAAGCAGCTTTTTGGAGACTGAAAATGGTTCTTGAATCTAATCCTCTGGAGCAGATATGGGTCACTGAGAAGGTTTCCTCCCAAGGGCTCTTGCTCCTCATCGCTCATGCTTGCCCCACGTTATCTTCCCTGTGAGGAAAACAGAGCTGGCCTGGACGCCACGCTTAGTTGGACGCTACACCACATAGAAGAGCTTCATTTTCATTTAGGAAGGAGACAGAGACAGAGAGGAAGATTATAACGCAGGTGTTGCACATTAATGACAGTTAAATGGGGTCATTTGGGGTCTAGGTTTATTACTGCACTAATGTGTTCAGTATTCACAACAAAGATTCAACAAAAACTCAGTTTGGATTTGCTTGCTGTGTGTGTAAATGCTAGAATGGTGCAAAGGGGAAAATATTAGGTCATGGTAATTGTTACATGTATAATACTCAAGGACTAATGGCTGTGTGGCTCTAAAAAATAAACACAAGCTACATGAAAACAGTGTTAGAGAGTAAGAGGAAAAATGTGTTGTAAAGTGAGGTTTCATACCAAACTAGGTCAATAGATTAACAGCAGGCTATTAAAAGATGCCTTTTTGGCCATGTATCCAAAGTGTGTGTGTGTGTGTGTGTGTGTGTGTGTGTGTGTGTGTGTGAGAGAGAGAGAGAGAGAGAGAGAGAGAGAGAGAGAGAGAGAGAGAGTGAGCGAGAGTGACCAATGCCAAGCATATGGCCATGGGGAGTAAAGAAGGGGGACAGAATATAATCCCTCACTTGTAGTGTGCATGTGTGTGTGTTTCAGGCAGGTGGCCAGCATTGTATGATTTAATGCTGTTTGTTTGTAAAAAGGATTAAAGTTTTATAATATTCACTGGCTCCAAACTGACTCTGCACATTCGCAAACTCACACAATCAGCCGCAAACTACTGCAGTGACTACACACACACACATACACACACAACCAGGCCATGCAAACTACTGCGCTGATAAGAGAGAGAGAAGCTGCCAGCCGCTGCTATCACCAAGGCACAGTTTATTTGTATTAAATGGCTTTTGAGGGAACATTGGAATTAGTAAATATATCAAATATAACATTTTAGTTCAACAACTTAGGAAATATATCAAAAGTTAATTTAGGGAATAAGCCAACTTAATGTAATAGTGTCAGTAATACTAGTTGGAAAGTGATCTAAGCTTACAAATCTCAGTCGGGGTTCATGATTAGACTGATGCTCAGTTAATAATAACGCCTGTTTTCCATAATAAAAAGAACAGAAAGATAAAGAAGACAGCTAGAAATCTAAAAAAAAACTTAAAAGTATACAACAGAAACATATTAAAAGTTGTACAATATTTCCTGTGCTATTCAGAGATGGCTATTACATCCCATCATTCATGATGCTGGATATTAAATAAAAGTGGTTTATTTACATTGTAGATTTTAGAGCACTAGTTTCTTTCTTTTTTATATAATCATCCTGTTATACACTGTATAAACAGCAGGTTTGCAGAAAAGCCTCCTGCTGATTATGCATCGAACCTAAGTCTCTACACGAATGTAGTGTGGAAATGAGCTGCAGCAGAGCGAGTGATCATCTCTGTGAGGTGTGTTTGTGTGGTGGCTCGGCTCTTGTGTTCTGGGGCGTCTCTGTGGACGCTCTAAACTGGGCCTCCATCTCCTCCACCCAGGCTGTGCTCCAATCCCACACGGCAAGAGGGTCCACCTCGCCAAAACAGTCCCGTGGGGGGAACAGCATACTCAGCGGAGAGCCGGGAGGCGAGAAATCTGTTCTCACACACACACACACACACACACACACACACACACACACACACACACACACACAATATGAACAACCTTGATAAGACATAGCATAAAGAAATGCAACACACTACTGCATTTCTTCCTATATTAAACGGTCCTAAACAATTCAATAAATTACACCAGTCTCCAAAATCTTGTTTCTTTAACAGAGACGGTTGAGCCATTTTACTTTGTTGGAGGAAAAAAAAACAATTTGGTAAATGGGAACTCTGCACAACCCCATTGAGAAATGTGATTGATTTGGTGACACAATAAACGGTGAAGTCGTCCGTTCAATTTCCTGAGAGCCGCTATTGTTCCCGTAACCCCCCTCTCTACACATCCTTCAGCTAATGTGTCAAGATACAGCCTAAATTATTAGCCGTCTAATCTCTATAACACTGTTTGTGGTATCTCAGAGCAGGAATGAGAAGGGGGATGTATGCTGTATGTGCTGTACGAGGCTTTATGAAAGGTAGGCATGGAGATAAGTAGAATGGTGGAAATAGCTATAAATTTAATGTGTGTGTAGTGAACAGTACAAAGAGTAGAGACTATAAAGTGAAATGTTATTCAGTCTCAATGACACAAACTTCATGAAATAACCTCCAACCAAAAGTCTAACACTGTGAAGAAATAATCCAAAAATACTGATGACACTTCGCCATCTAGTGGACATACAAAGCCAATGCGATTTAGGAGCTGATGAATTGTAGTTCAGCCCTCAGTACAGGTTTGTTTTTAGGTAGATTAAACATTATGTCTGGAATATATATTTTTATATACTGTTATAGCTCAAAGTAAAACAGCAATTTTTTTTTTAATTTATTCAAATGCATAAGACTGTGGTTTAGTTGGTGTTAGCAGAACAGCTACTATTATTATTATTATTATTATTATTATTATTAGTGGTAATAGTAGTAGTTGTAGCTTATTATTATTATTATTATTATTATTATTATTATTATTATTATTATTGGCAGTACTAGTAGACAGTAGTACTAGTCTAGATTAGTCTCTTATTGTCAGTAGTTACATACACCAGTATTTAATATGTCAGTAGTTACAGGTGTCACTATATACAAATGTCAGTAGTTACAGGCATCACTATTTACAGACACCAGAATTAACAGATGTTGTAGTTGCAGATACGAGTATTTACAGGTGTCAGAAGTTACAGACGTCTCTATTTACAGATGTCAGTAGTTACAAACACCAGTATTTACAGATGCTCACTTGCCTGATAAAGATCCATTCATAGACTCTGCTGTCATGGTCATGATGCGAGCGTAGTTCATATCGTTCATAAAGGAACCATCTGAAGAGCTGATGATGCTCGTCCTTGCACTTGTTGTGTTCCCCTCTGACACTGACCCCCAGCCATTCCACAGCGAGCCCTCCCAGTCGCTGCAGCAGGAGGAAGGTGTGGCCCTTAGTGCTGTTCTCCGTAATCCTATTGCTTGAGACTCCTGATCCTCATCTATATCAGCCTGTGCCTCACGCCCAGACGGTCCACATATGTAGCCGAATGTGGGTGTCGGAGAGAATGGCCTCGGCAAGGAGGAAGACTTCTCACTCAGGGTGCTGAGAATAAATGCACAAAGTCATGAGGTGTCATATTTATTCTTTCATTACAGTATGTAAAATGCACAATATAAAGTCTAAGGTATTGCAGAAGGTCAGCAGCTGTGTATCAGCCTGAATTTTCTATTTCTAGATTAAGAAACTCATTAGAAAGAATGAAGAAATGGAGAATACAAAGAGAACCCATGTAGATGCTTTAAAACAAACACCAAAAATAAATAGCATGCTGAGATGTAAGTCTAAACTTCAGTCACCTGTGTCTGTGTGGGTTAGGACTGAGCTCGAGATACTGCTCGTGCGTTTTTGTGCTTAGTGTGTTGTCTTGGTCACTAGTGGATAGACAGAAAGAGGCAGTAGAGAGATGGCTGTAGGAAGGACTGTGTTGAGAGGGACAGCCAGTTGATGCTGCACACACAGACTGCAGAGAGCCGACATCCACAGTCAACTTAGTGGACCGACTGGACCTGCGGAAAGAGATACATTTCATTTCAATTTCAATGAAATTTCATTTCATTTTCTAGCACTTGAATTCAAAAAGTTTATTCACATGGTTGGAGATAAAAAGCATAACACTGGAACTGCTATCAGGTTTTTATGTGTGTTCCATAATTAAAAACATCATTTTATTCATCTGAATTCAACTCAAGCTCTATAATCTCTGTAAGGTAAATCTGACTCATAAATGAGTTAGAGCAATTATTTATAATACTGTGTTAAAAACTCATTTTAATTTAAGATAAGGATCAATTGTAAAAATCCTAGAACAATATCTGAGCAGGTTTGTTTCATAGTCTCAAAAGAATCATTTGACCAAAGCTCTGTTATTATATCACACAGTAATGGTGACTAAAGTTCGATCCAATATCCATCATGAATATTATAGGTACTTGTTCAGTTATTTAAAAAAACTGTATTACCTACACATGTTTTAATGTTTCAAAAATAATATCATCCTGGAATGAAAGTTCCGAATGTTTAAGTCTGTTCATTCATTCATTCATTCATTCATTCATTCATTCATTCATTCACCTTCAGTAAAGGCTTTGCCCTGGCCAGGGTCAACCTGGATATGGGGAATACACTATGGATGTGATGCCAGTCCAATAGAGGCGCACCATGCACATACACATATTCACACATTCATACACTCATTCATACACTCAAGGTCAAATTAATATAGCCAAACCTATCTGCATGTTTCTGGAGGATGGAGAAAACAGAGAAAGCTGAACGCAGACATAAAAAGAAATGCACAAGAGAGGAAATTTCTGCATGGGAAGAAATAGAGGTATCATATCAGGGACAATGGAACTGAGGTGTTACTCTTATACCATTATACCACTGAGCACAGTAATGGTCAGTGGAAATGCCAGCGATCTGTTATTCAGTATCAATATCAGTAGAAAACACTGAATTGGATATAGGAGGAATTCTGAAGTAGAATTTTTAGTCTATATAGTGATCTTGACACTGATCTGTTTTACCTCAGTCTTTGCATCCCTTACGCTACTTACCGTACAGTGCAATAGAATAGATTACATTGTATTTGTCATTATTCATTCCATTTATTTTATAGTCTGTACTTTTCAACCTTTTACAGTGTTTAATGTATGTACAGCCTAACAGCTCTAATTTTTATTATGTATTACTACTATAGGTCTTAATCCTTATATATCTTCTCTTACAGCTTTGCACATACTGCCTTGTATCTTGTAATTTTTTTTAATAAATTTATAAAATATTCTGAAATTCCATTAGGTTTATTTTAACTTTACAAACATTTCCACTGTGAAATCTATCTATGTATTTATTTATTTTGAGTTTTTTGAACAAAAACCTATGTTTTTTTAAATGTATTTATTTATGCCTTCCTGGGGGAAAGAGATAAAAAATAAATAGTCATACTGTGTTATCTCTAATGGCGACATTCTGATCTGGAACATAGCGTTACTTTTCGGAGGGTTGTTATCCACCCACACTGTGTAGGAAGGTATTCTGTAAGCCACTTCCTCTGTCTCTAGTCTCTAATCTAGTTTCTGGCCTTAAGACCTGTGTGGCCTTTGTCTCTGTGAATTCTGGCTGCATTTTAATTTGACACACTTCCAGACTCTCTAATGAGTAGAGTGGAGCAGCAAGTCCATTAAAGTGAGCTGTAGGCTGGAAATGTTTCCTGGCCAAGAGCGAGACTGACTTCCTTTTCCATTTATGCTTAATGACAGGGCTTGGTCACAGATCCTCTCCTGTGAGTACTGGGGATTTATAAAACTATGTGTAGTTTAAGTGGAAGTGTGTTTCATTTAAAAATACTCTGAGAATGAACTTCTTCTGCTTTCAAATGCAAGTGTTTTAATATCCAAAATAATGTAGAAATGTGTTTTAGAACCAGGCCACCAACTGACTACATTAGACAGCTTTGCTAGCATACAGTTGAGGCCAAAATTATTAGCCCCCCAGGAATTTTGGAACATTTTCCTAAAGATCTTTCCAATGTTTGCAGCATTGATAAAACTTGATATAATCAAACATTCGCCAGTGCTATTTAGTAGCTTTTGGTACATTTTGGAATATAAAATACATTTTTAGGCTTGCTTTATAATCAAATATAGTGAAAATGGGGTGGTCAAAAATATTAGCCCCTTGTGAATATTTGCTTTCAAAACACACCCAATTAATCAATCAGCTTTCAAAACACACCTAATTAATCAATCAGCTTTCAAACCACACCTGTGCAGTCAATTGGCTTCCTAACAACACCTGGGCATTCAATCAGCATTAAAGGACTCCAAGGAACAGGGCACTTGAACACATTATTGGGAGAGACTACTTTTACTCACCATGCCAAAGACAAAGGAAATCAGTCTTGAGCTCAGAAAGAAGATAGTGGAGGCTCATGATAAGGGGGAAGGCTATACTGCCATTTCCAAGCTTTTCACAGTGTCTAGAACCGCCGTACGTTGCATCATTGCCAAGTACAAGGAGACAAATTCTGTAAGAAACAAACCTGGGCGTGGTCGTAAGCGCAAGATTTCAAGAACCCTGGAGAGGAAAATAGTCAGAGATATCAGCAAGATGCCCCAGACATCTGCCAAGATGATTGTTGCTGACCTGGCCTCTTCTGGAGTTGATGTTTCAAGGAACACAGTTGTGAGGGCTCTTCATCGTGGTGGGCTTCAGGGCCATCGTCCCAGAAGAACCCCTTTACTCAAACAGCGGCACATCACAGCTAGACTGAGGTTTGCCCGTGAACATTTGAAAGGTAAAGATGAGTTTTGGGAGTCTGTGCTTTGGTCTGATGAGACTAAACTGGAACTGTTTGGGCACATGGATGTTGCTTATGTTTGGCGAAGAAAGGGTGAGGCCTTCAACCCTAAGAACACAGTTCCCACAGTTAAACATGGTGGTGGGAGCATCATGCTGTGGGGCTGTTTTGCAGCTTCAGGCACAGGGAGCCTTGTTCGGGTGCATGGCATCATGAAAAAAGAAAATTATGTTGACATTTTGAGGGATAATATGCAGAAATCTGCTCGTAGTCTAGCCTTAGGTCGTCGCTGGGTCTTCCAACAAGACAATGACCCAAAGCATACATCGAAATTGGTCCAACAGTTCCTGAAGGATACCAAAACAAAGGTCCTGGAGTGGCCCGCACAGAGCCCAGACCTCAATCCTATTGAGAATCTGTGGCGAGTGCTCAAAGTGAATGTCCATGCTCGGAAACCACGTAATTTGGACCAGCTGGAGCAATTTGCAATGGAAGAATGGGCTAAAATCCCTCAGGAAACCTGTGCCAACCTAGTAAAGAACTACTCTAAGAGGTTGTTGTCAGTTGTGGCTCAGAAAGGGTTCACTATTGACTATTAATGACCGGGGGCTAATAATTTTGGACGTTTCATTTTTGCCCTTTCTTGTTTCAACTCACTATTTCAATTAAATATCCTAATCAAACTTAGTGGAGATTTTGTCTTTGTTATTTTGGAAACAAACACACTATAAAACACTTGTTGTTAATGGTCATTTCCATGGAGAAATCAAGAGTTTTGTCTAATTTCATAAGGGGGCTAATAATTTTGGCCTCAACTGTACATGCAAAAAAAAAAAACAAATACAGCAGTACTGTATAGTGTATCATCGACAGAGAGGCTTTAAAACAAGAAATCTTTAAAACACCTCACCATCTCATCCCTACTTATCTCATAAACATTCTGCATCTTTACGTGACATATCATACACTTATGTCCTCAAGTATTGCTTCATTTATAATCTCTACTACCATCTCTGCTATCATACTCGCCAATATGCTGAACAGATTGGAATGTCTCCTTTTTATTCTATTTCAAGGCCCAACTGAACCCTGATGGATATCCGTCAAGTTGTCATTTCCTCAGACACCAGGCGCCCCTGCAACCTTGGTGTATGCTGTAATAGGACATAGATAAGGCCAGAAGCAGAATATAATGTATGCTAGTCCTGAACAGAGGTGTGTGTGTGTGTGTAAAGTAAGAAGAAAGTGAATAGGCCATCACATAACCTCTTTGAAAATGGTTTTAATTATAACTTAAGTAAAAAGTAATAGAATTATAAAATTATTCTGTTCTCCAACACCTTTCTATCACTACACTTCCTCCTTGAGTTTTAAACTGACCTTCATAAAAAATACAGATTCCTTTTTCTTAGATTTATAGTAATGTACTATTATTTTTTTGCCAAGAGGTGAAAGATAAGGATCCGTTCTCACCCCTCCTCGGAGCTGACACTGTGGTTGTCGTCCACTGGAAGAGGGGGAGGAGTGGGCAACATATCCACCAAACGCAGTGAAGCAGAGTACTGCAGAAGCCTGGGAGAAGTGAGCGGTTTTATGCTTTCAGACATTCCCCCTACAATACAGAGGAGAAATCAGGAGTGTTTTACTGCTTGCCATTATGCAGGGATCTGAGACGACATGAACACAATGCTCAGACAGATGGAAAATAGATACCTGAAGTCTGACTCAGTCTATGTTGATGGATGTTGGATGTGTTGCGCAGCATCAGTGCTTGTTGGTGTATAGGAACTAATGGAGCACTTTTTACTGCATGCAGCTCTGGAGAGAGAGAGAGAGAGAGAGAGAGAGAGAGAGAGAGAGAGAGAGAGAGAGAGAGAGAGAGAGAGAGAGAGAGAGAGAGAGAGAGAGAGAGAGAGAGAAAATTAAACCAGTATACAGGCATTTTTGAGAACCCATTATGTTCTAAATCATTCAAAGAAAAAAAGGACAGAATGATAATACAAAGAAGATGCATGATGTGATTATATCCTGCTTGTGTTGTATGACGAAATTTGATGCAAGCCAATAGATGTAGACAACTTGATCAAACAGATTTCCTCGTCAATGTGATATAAACACAAGAGGTTGAATGTTTGTAGTATTTATGTAGAATTATCACTGTAAACAATAAATTAACTGATTAGATTCTGGAATTAATCAAAACAGGGTCAATGTCTAAAAGGACTTAAATTCAAGAATCTCCATTTACATGACGGCCTCCAATTATCTAGACCTAGCTAGGTCTTGTTCAGTTGTTTTTAATTTATCATTTACGACAGTGATTTACCCTTACCCAAATAATATAATATTCTGTTTATTCTTGCACATAATAGAATAAGCCACCACCCGCAAATTTAAGACTCAGTCATGATAATAATGTGCTGTATGTGTTGAAGTAGTTATACTTTTTATTGTCGTATTCAGATAAACAAGTCTTGACAGTAACGTGCACTTGTTACGGTGAGCTTATAACCAGAGGTTAACCAGAATAGTGGAAATATTAATAATAAAAATATTGGCACTCAGCAGAGTTTTATGTGCACTGTGTCTTAATATATATCATGAGCTTGATTGTACATTGTGAGACAAGCTTACATCTATCTTTGCCAAATCACCTTTAATCATCTCACCTCGTTTAAAGTTCTTCTCCCAGGATTCCTTGCGAATACCCATATTGGGCTGGGAAGGAAGGGCCCGTTTCCATGGCACTACTTGCCGCTTGTTGGTCATGGGTGACTTGGCAACAGGTTGACTGATGCGTATCGTCTCTGAGCTGTACTGCTGTGTGTTGCAGTGAGGCATTTTGGGACATCGTTCTGGACTGTTAAAAGTTTTCATACCATTACCAGTCAGTTCCACGTAGAAGGTGCCATAGACACCACAGTTGTCTGGCACTATTGGCACAGACGAGTCTGTTTTTGCTGTTATGGGTAGAGCTAAGAGGACAGAGAGGATACAGAAGAAACATTTATATTATATCAAACCAGTGCTGGTCATAATTAACTGTGATGAGTACTGCAGGGATTAGGCTACAGCAGAATTTGGGTTTTGTCCTTATAAATACAGACATGCCCTGAGAGAATGTTAGATTAAAGGTGGAGAATAAAATTATACTATGCTGAGAAAATATGCTAAACTAATGATTTTGTTTCTATGTCACCTGAATAATGATTAGTAAGGAAGAGAAAAGAGATCAGAAAGAAAGAGAGAAGGATCATATACTGTACAATAAATCTTCTGCTTATTCTGTCTGCAAAGCTCAAGAGTGCTTTCGTATAGATACCATCTAGTCTAAATGTGTTAGCGTAAGTGTAAAGCAAAATGTCCGGTCTGAGACAGGACCTATGTACAGTATATTCACTACGGTGCAAACCCTTGTACACTTCAATTTCAGAACATTCAGACTTAACTGTGAACAAAATATGCAATATATTATGGGTTTTATTTGCCATTTTTGACATGTGAGCTGCCAAACTAACATCTGATGCACAAGTATTGCTCTGCAGAAACCAATCTATTCCTGATGTCTGGACTGATGAGCACAAAAATGAAATAATATGTACATTTCTTATTTCTTAGTAAACTTTTCCGTCAGGTCTGTTCATACCCGAATTTTTCTCTTCTTAGCTGTGCTCATTGGCTGATCATCTGAGCCCTATGTAAACTCTGTCCTGAAGTTCCACCAACATTTAAACCATTTAACTGACCCAGTATTATTCAGTTCACACAGACTTGGACTGGACAAACAGAGTGAGAAGTGAGAATTAGACTTTTGTCATCCCAACAGGATAAATCTGACATCCGAGTGAAGGTGAGTCTAGCCCTAGTTTAATTGGTTCTGACTCACTGGTCCTCCTGAAATCTGGCTTCTCCTGGTTTTGTGTCCACTGGCTTTGGCACTGTTCACCAGCCAAGTCAGGCTTCCAAGCTCCTGACATCCATGGAGAATCAGGGGCTGCCATCCTAATCAGGAGCATAAAAAATGTTGAACAACGGAAAAACTTTGATCTAATTCCTAACACATGAACATTACAAAATAATTATACCTGTGCTTGATGATGAGATCTTCATTAGCAAGTCGATATAAACCTAAACAAAAACAAGAAAAAATTGCTTTCACAACAAAAAAATGTGGCTTAATGAACAAAAAGCAGTAGTATATTTGTAAGATTCGTTGTTAACCTGTTTTGTGAGGTCCCCCTCTCAGACTGGCAGGTCTGACATGTTTCCGATACAGACAAGCAGCTGTAACCATCATTATGCACCACAAGAGGGCGCCTACAGTTCCGATAAACACTGGCTCCCTCATTAGAGCCAATACATCTGACATGCTCAGTGAACCTTTGTGATCTGAAGCTGATTCCTGATTTGACTCTGAGAGAGAGAGAGAGAGAGAGAGAGAGAGAGAGAGAGAGAGAGAGAGAGAGAGAGAGAGAGAGAGAGATCTATATAGGTTAACAATGATTATTTGGTGTTAAAGTATGTTTGCAAGTGTTTCAGAAAAGTGTATAGAGAGACACAACAAAGAGAAATACTATGTTTAATCAATTACTCTTATGTTAAGGAGAAACCAGATGACACTCAGAAACATAGTTAAATACAGGATGCTATAAGACTAGAATACTTTTCCACTTTACATATCTAAAGGTGAAGTTTTTTATTAACCCATAACGTTTGAATTTTTTCAAAGGTGTTAGTTGTATAAAACAAAATAAATGAAAACACAGCTGCTTAAACAGCCTCTCTGCAGGCTACTGTATATATGGTACCTATGAGCAGTTTGTATAGATTAGTCTGAGCTCCGACACCGGCACCGTTAACTGCTGCCACTCGGATCCAATACACCCTGCCAGGCTGCAGTGGTCTGATGTCCAGTGTGTGTGTGCCACTGTCCACTGTCCAGTTCAGATATTGCTGCTCTTCTTCCTGCACACACCACACCTGAAACACACATCTTACATTGTATACACATACTATATTGTATTTAGGAATAATTAGTAATACGTTTGTCATTATTGTGCTCCTGTGTGACTGTTTCGCTGGTTTTACTCAAATCTAATTACAGTATTAGTAATTAAATATTACTTTATATGTGACCTTCAGACCTTTTTTACACAGAGCTAGGCAAAAAATCTAATCTCTTTCAGGATTCACTTTAGGAAACATAGTAATCCAGTAATATTTACAGTAGTTGCCACAATAAGCTTAATTCATTAATTAAATAAATTAAATACGTTTTTATCATTCATTAATTTGTTAAAAACAATCTTAGTGATTCTGTAGTAAAGCTAAAAGTGGTAAATGGTTTACGTTTAGCAGGTTTAAGGTTAGGGTTTAGGTGTAGGTAAAGTATTATTACTAAAATTAGACTTCCTGACCTGGAAGGTTATACACAGAAATGTGTGTGTGTGTGTGTGTGTGTGTGTGTGTGTGTGTATTACCTGGTATCCCTGAATAATCCCATTGTGAGCCTCATGAGGCGGTGGCTCCCAGCTTAGCTGGGCCGTGTCATTGTGTTCAGCAGGCATTGTTATAGACACATCCTGAGGAGGAGCACTGGGAACTAGGAACATACGATATAACTATTAAACCCTTAAACTGCAAGTGGTAAAAAATTAGAAAACCTTTAAATATATGAGTCTAATTGTCTATAAATTACTTATCATAAAGTTCTCATTTTGTCCTGAGAGCTACTTTGAAATAAAGTAGTATAAATAAAAAATCATATATTGTTTTTAGATTTTTTAGCTGTTTCTGTCACATTTATTCTTATGCACCCAGTAATAAAGATGATCGTGAAAAAAAGAGATCTTTAATAATAAACACTCTTCAAAATGTACCTGAGATAACGAGTTAACTACATGTAACATTCAGTCATTCTATAATTTTATAGCTTTATTTAAACAAAAAAGGTGGCCTGGCTCAATGCTTACTAAGTAAAAAACAAGAAGAATCACATAAATCAAAAACTGCAGCTGGAACAACTATAACTACTAATAATATAATATAATATAATATATATAAATGTATATATATATATATATATATATATATATACCTCCAAATTTACTTATAAATCCACATTAGTGTGCCATTATACCCATTCTGGGGACCTACCAGTCTCAGGGACTCTCAAGTGCCTTGTGTTACTTTCTCTCCCATAAAGACTGCTCCCATAGGGCCGGACTTTAAACTCATATTTGTAGCCTCTCTTTAGGGGGCCAATGTGAGTGTAAAGTGCAGGATGGGCCACTTTCTGTGCTGTCCAATCAGAACTGGCAGGCAGAAGAGAGCGGTATAGCACCTCAAAGCCATCCAGGTAGTGTAGTTGTTGAGATGATGACTGAAGCTAGCAAAGAGAAACATAAGAGGATTTTCAAAATACACGTATACAAATGAATTCTAAATTTTTAAATTCTAAACTTTCTAAATTTTCCTACCTACATGATGCCTGGAGTGTAATCAGTAACATGATGTATAAATGTATACCTTCCATGTGACTTGTGAGATGTTAGATGCAGCTCTCAGAACAGTTACATTCTCTAAACTGATGCGCAGGGCAGATAATTCTTTATGCAGATCCTTCTGGGTGCTGCTGTCTGTACCTGGAGCAACAAAAAACATGAAGATGTTAGGAAATAAAATACTATTAGAATATGAAGAATTGCTAAATGTATACAATCAAACATACAGTTTATATGTGTGTGTGTGTGTGTGTGTGTGTGTGTGTGTGTGTGTGTGTGTGTGTGTGTGTGTGGACAGACAGACAGACAGACAGACAGACAGACAGACAGACAGACAGACAGACAGACAGACAGACAGACAGATAGATAGATAGATAGATAGATAGATAGATAGATAGATAGATAGATAGAATCATCATGAAGACATCAGAGCTGTCCATATGAGAAAAGAAAGCCATTTAGAAACTGAGCCATTGCACAAATAGGACAAAAAAACAACAACAACAAAAAAAAAAGAAACCCCTGCGGTAGTAACAACCCAACATCGTCTGATCTAAACAACAGCAGTTGATTACAGAGTTGTAAAGAAAAGCCCAAAAACAAGAGTCAGTAACATCAGCAACAACCTCCACATGGCAGGTTCAAAGGTATTACAATCCACCATTCAGGAGAACAAATTCAAAAGTCTACAGAAACATTCTGTCTACCCATATACAGTACAGAGAAATGCATCCAATCTTATTAGGAGGAACTTCATCATGCAGCAAGTTAATGACCCAAAACTGCCAACTCAACAAAGGAAAAGATGGAAGGTTTTAGATTGGACAAGTCGATCCCAGACATTAGAACACCTCCCGAAGAGCAGACAGACAAGAGAAAACCCTCAAAACAAGCAACAACTGAAAGAAGCAGAGCTACATGTTTGAAAAAGCATCACAAAAGAAGAATGCAACAAGTTTGGTGATGTCAGTGAGCACCAGATAAATGCAGTTATTGCAAGCAAGTGATGTGCAATAAAATATGCAACAAAAGTGTTAGTTTCATTAAGATGACCAAAAGTGCAATATTCAAAAGTTGCTTAACATGTCTAGATGTAAATATCAGGAAAGAAAAGCTAAAATTATGATCTGTCATCCCATCTTCAACAAAATGAACAAACAGTACAAATTAAAGAAACAACAAAACCTAAAATCAAAAGAAAAATAATACAAAAATAATTGGCCTTGCAGTTACAATACTTCTGGAGTAATAACAATAATATAATAGTAAAATTTATTCAGATAGTCTTATTGTAAACGTATTATATGTGCAATACATCGTTCAAAGAGAATTCGGTTAATGCTGAGCACTAATCTGTTACCTTCCACAAAGAGCTGAGCGCTTGCTTTAGACTCGCCTACATCATTGACCGCAGTACAGGTGTACCTTCCTGCATCCTGTAGTGTCACATAGTGGATCTGAAGACTCTGGTCTGGATTAACCAAATACCTAATACCAATACATAATAGAAACAACACTTATTAATCTGTTTGACCAGTAAGAATATCATCATAGTCTTATTACATGATATCAACACACTTCCTGGGCTGTTCCAATGCATACAGTAAGTGTCATGCTGTGTCTCGAACCTGCCATTGGGTAAAGGCCCCTGCTCTCTGCTCCACTCCAGTGTGGGCATCGGGTCACCCTTAGCCTCACAGAAGAAATGTGCAGACTCGCCCAAGCTCACGGAAACGTCCTCAGGTTCACGGAGTAACACTGGTTTCTCTGGAGAGCAAAGACAAAGGAGGGCTCTTTAATGATGTGCTTTAATAGGGAACTAATGCAAGCTTTTCAAAAATACTTTACAGTCATAAATGATTTGGGGTCTAAGGAAATTCAGTGGGAATTTGGTTTAAAAAACTCAGCGGGCTAACATGCTACAATTACTTTGATACTGTAGTCCATGTTTAAGTACCTCTACTTGGGTTTTCTTTTACCTAATACTTTTAACTTTTTGCAAAACTACAGTACATTTCTCTATAAGCATATATATATATAATGTCATACAGTAGGCACACGTTTTTTCCAGCTTGAAGTAGTTGACCTAGATTCCTAACAAATCTAAACCTAAAAGTTATCTAATAGTAACTAACATTTGAGAGACTAAACCTAAATGTGTTATTAGTTAGTGTAGCTAAGGTTTTTCAAGTGAAATAAGGACCAGAGTGTGTGATTTCACTCTGTAGCAAAATTTATCCTTTGCTATTGTTACAAAGTGAGGAATTTACTTTTTAGTTATAATGTTTTACCACCTCAGATTTTATTGCTAATGAAATAGAAACTTTTTTCATATTCCAGTATATGTGTGGTATTTTAAGTCTCTAGAAACACATCAGTTTGTGTGAGGAATTTGTTTGGTATTGGCTATAGATAGAGGAAACATTAAACATAATCTAGTAATTGATTAATGATAGTCAGTATCCCTTAACCAGCAGATGGAGAGAATTAAAAATATAAAAAGTTGCAGACTAGTCAATCTAATCTCTGGCCTACATGTTTTTTTCTCACTTGAATCCTGAGATGGGGGGCACGATGGCTTAGTGGTTGTCACGTTCGCCTCACACCTCCAGGGTCGGGGTTCGATTCCCGCCTCCACCTTGTGTGTGTGTGGAGTTTGCAAGTTCTCCCCGTGCCTCGGGGGTTTCCTCCGGGTGCGCCGGTTTCCTCCCCCGGTCCAAAGACATGCATGGTAGGTTGATTGGCATCTCTGGAAAATTGTCCCTAGTGTGTGACTGCGTGAGTGAATGAGTGTGTGTGTGTGTGCCCTGCGATGGGTTGGCACTCCGTCCAGGGTGTATCCTGCCTTGATGCCCAATGACGCCTGAGATAGGCACAGGCTCCCTGTGACCCGAGGTAGTTCGGATAAGCGGTAGAAGATGAATGAATGAATCCTGAGATATCACCATATTATGAGTTACATCAATCTAATGAGAACGTAACAAAATATTGAAGTGCAATCCCATGACACTTCAAACAGATCAGCAATTTGCTTGACATTCATGCTTGACATTCACTTCAGATCTATTCATATACAATGCAACCTATTTAACAAATAAACTAATTCCTCATTAACATGATCAGTATAGTGTCCTAAAGCTGTTCATTTACTGTACAATTACAATATATGTATACTGTTTTATATGCTCAACTGGTATCACCATCTCTCAGGGTAAGAGGTAGGTATACAGAGAGACTCTTTTCTGTTCTGGCACAAAGGTGGTGGATTGAACTTCCTCTTGATGTCCGAACAGCTGAGTCTCTGGTCATCCTCAAACAACAGGTTAAGAGACCCTTTTCTTCCTGAAACACTTAAACTAGCACTTATTTTCCCTGTGTGTTAAAGGTGGGGTGTACGATGTTTGAGAAATGCTTCAGAAAGCTGAGTCGGGCCGGCAAACAAAACAAACGTGTAGCCAATGAGCAGAAAGTGGCAGAGAGAGTGGTCAGTGCGCATGTGTGACATTAGCAGAAAGCGACTGAAACATTTACATGGCGGATAAAAACGAAAAGCGAAAAAAGGCTTAAGATAAGGCAAGAAGTAGGAACCATGTTAATATAGGATCAGCTTTCCAGTGCTGGAGAGAACTTAAGGAGCGGGAAGGCCTGAGATGGGACGCCGAGGTTACTTTTTTCCTTCTAGATAGGTGAGTAACGTTGGTTTTGCTTTGTTTCACAGAACTAATATATGCCGTCCTTTGCATGATTATGCTTGTGTGTAATTTTTGTTTGTTTGTTTATCAGCAATCGTATTGTTCTTCCCTTCAGCTATGATAACGACACATTTCTTTCCATTTGTTGCCTGGGTTACGTATGTATGTGTGGGCGGAGCTATCAATACAGGGGTGGGACCCATTTGGGTTAGGGGCGTGTTTGTTTTAGTGATTTCAAATGTCAACATTGGCTTTCAAACATCGTACACCCCACCTTTAAATGTGCATATTAAAAAAAATCCCTGAACAGCGTTTTAGCTTGATGATATCCTAAGTCTGTAACCTAGTGAACCAGTGTTAATGTATTCACTAATAGAGACTTCAAAACACTTTTGTACGTCACTCTGGATAAGAGCGTCTGCCAAACGCCATAAATGTAAATGTAAATATATTCACATTTACTCTTACCATAACATATCAGGCATGGTATAAGAAATGGGATGAAAACAATTCAAATATCAGTCATTCTTTACGCCAACTATTCTTTATAAATATCAAATTATTTCGATAAATTTTGCTGACATCTATTACATATCGACAGTGCTCACCCAGAACTGTTAACCTTGCTGCTCTGCTTTCTCTGACTCCAACAATGTTTGCAGCCACACAGATGTAAACTCCAGCGTCCTGCTTCCGGGCTGGAGCTATTATCAACTTCCCATTGAGCTCCTAAGCAATAAAGAATGACAAGAATGTAGCCCAGTCACCAAAATAGCTTTGATATGCTGAACTTCAGAAATTAGAAAAGTGGATCTATACATGGAAAATTGACTGTTAGTCGTCTTGCTTCTACACGTCAGCTTTATAAGAAAACAAACAGTCTTTGTACTCGACTCAGAATATCAAGTCTCACAGTATAGTGTTCGTCTGTGGTGTTGATGAGGACGCCATCTTTCCTCCAGGTGATGTTAGGTTCAGGATGTCCCACAGGTGGGCTGCAGTTCATCACTGCCACCTCTCCTGTAGCTACCTCCACATCAGCAGGCTGCATACGAAACTCTTCACGCAGAGCTGCAAATCAAAACAAGCTCATTAGCACCTCTTCAAAAGAAATGCACAGAATATGTATTAACCAGGATACAGTGTTCCCTCAAAATTTATTTTATACCACCAAACACTGTATAAGAAATTGCACTCTTTGGTCAAAAATCAAATAGGCTTTCATTGCAATATAAAGTTTAAGAATCAATAGTTTTACCAGTATATGTGTATGTGAATTCAATATACAATGTTCTTACTTTTCTAGTTACCACTGTATTTTTCACTAGTGGAACATAAAGACCTAGTGCACTTTGCTTGCCCTGATATTTTGGCAGCGAACACTGCTCTGATGTCGACTCTTTAATGTGGAATGCACTGAACAGCTGCATGTTTGAGCTCTAAAGACAAAGTGCTGTGACTGCTCAATTACTGCAGTGTTTGTCTGAGGACGGAGGGCAAACTTTGACACCTGACCCCGACTAATCTCACTGACAATCTTCTGAAGCTTCCGCATCCTCTGGCCAATTCTGACCTTAAGCTTAAAGCCTGTTTGAATAGTAAATTATACTGCTCCACCTCATCGATTTCTGTCTGTCTTTATTGAGAACATGGATGTGGATTACAAAAATCCTACATAATAAGGCATCTAAGTAAGAGCATAAGGAAAACCGCAATAAAAAATTGTTTAATTAGGTCTTCGCTCAACCAGGTCAAAACCACAAAACACAAAAAAGGTGATATTCCATAAGTATTGCATAGTAATAAAGCAATAGTCTTTATTACCTGCAATATGCAGAGAGGCATTCCTGCTGATTGCACTGCCTGCACTGTTTCGAGCTAGACAGGAATACACTGCTTCATGAGACTGACTCTTCTTTCCAGTCACCACACTGAGAAAGAAGAGGCTTCCCTCAGGCAGGATGATGGGTCGTGACTGGCCCTCCATCTTCTCGGGTTCCAGAGGGATTCCATTGCGGAGCCACTGGATGGATGGTTCTGGGGTACCTTCTGCTCGGCAGGAAAGTGTGGCAGGACTCCCGACACGCACCACCACATCAGACGGGTGATGCACTATCCGGGGAGAAACTTCATCAGAACGCAGCCTGGAACCTTAAAAAAAGGGAGAAGATTTGTCGATTATTGTTCTTTCATATTACAAAACTACAGCTGACAACTGAAAATATATTCAACAGAAATCTAATCCATCATATGGCTCACTGAGATGTGTAGGCAATAGGTTGTCACTGATACTGTATGTGTGGAGAATGAGCTCAAAAAGACAAACGATCTCGAATATAGAATTTTCTGTGTATAATTCTTAAATTATACAACTCCACCTGGCTTCTCCCTGGCAACACAATTACACCAAACTGTTAAAGCCAATTGTCTCATTGAGGATTAAATATAGTTGAAAAAAAATTGTATTAATCAAAACCATCTTCCTTTGAAGATTAAGACATATTCAGAGCCAAGTGACAATGGCACTCTAAAGCCAACATAAATAAACAACATCTATTGTTAGATGGCATCATAAATCTCATGTCAGATGCCTGCTGTTGAAGACCATTCGGTGTGCAAAAAGAGGAAATTTGTTTCCTGTGAGGAATTGAAGAGCAGTCAGTTTTTTTGGAGAGGAACAAAAGGCCTTCACTTACAAACACAATCAAGACCTAACAGGATATCCATCACCTGTGCAGAGAGCCCTCCAGCACAGACACTGCTATTACTGACTTTTTACAATGACCCCTTTATACCCAGCACCAAAACACGCCAATCATGTCATTATAGGAGTGCATGATTGAAACAAAGCAACACACTTGACTGAGTTTTGTGGTTACTATCTGCTAGAGTAACTTTTTCCTAGTGAAAAAGAAAATGTGTATAAGAGGGCCAAAGCCTAGTTGTGTACTATTCTCCACTTCCTAGTATTTTAGTTGTATCTTAAAAGTGTATTGAGTGAATATTTGTATGTCCACTTCAGCCAACTTCCAATAACTACAGGAGTGTAAGCAGCTCAACAATGTAGATTGGAATGTCATACATTCTTGGCAAACCTGTGATCAACAAAAAAAGTTTCTATTGTCTCATAAATGGGAATTTCCTGAAAAGGCGGAAATAAATGATCTACAAGCTTGATGTCTATTTTATGGAATGCAGAATTTTTAGGAAAACAGTGGACAAATTGGGATTGAACAGCAGTGTATTAATTAATGTTTACATTTTAAAAAGGCTGTATAATAGACCTATAGAAAAATACAATACAACACATCCTAACCCTCTCATGATGCATGCTGATATACTATTCCATAATTCCATGAAATTCATGATACACACATGTATCTGAAGACTTTATAGTTTTACACACACACACACACACCCCCCCCACACACATATATATATATATATATATATATATATATATATATATATATATATATATATATATAAATATATACGATTATAGTTCAGTGATTATACTGGTTATACATTATAGATACTTACTAACACATTATGTCAGTAAATAATACAGTTAGCTATTAAACACTCTCTGCTCACCTTGAATGCAATGAAACACCGCAGCAACCAAATAAATCCTGTACATCGGCGCTGCTCTGTTCACGCGCTAACCAGAGAAACGAAGTTCTACAAAGGTTTAAAGCATCGCGGGTCTGTTCAGTTCCGGTAGCAGCGGTAGGTTTACATAAGTAGGTGTTAAATATACTTAGTTTTTCCAAGTCCGGTCGATGTAAAATAACACTGTCTGATTTAACAAGTCCGTTAATAGGTCGAGAAGCAAACTCTCTCTCTCTCTCTCTCTCTCTCTCTCTCTCTCTGACACACACGCACGCACGCGCGCACACACACACACACACACACACACACACACACACACACACATTCAGCTCCTACGTTAAAAACAGCGCCATCCGGATCTGGGACACTCCCCAAACAGCCGTGGAAGCGCGAGCGCAGGTGACATCACAAATATGACGCCTATTATCACCTCAGCATTTGTACTGTGTTTAATTAATATTATGATGAACCTTTCTTTCTTTCTTTCTTTCTTTCTTTCTTTCTTTCTTTCTTTCTTTCTTTCTTTCCTTCTCTTTTATACAGTTATTATACATGTCCAGCTTTTCTTGCGTTTTATATGGACAACAGTGGAAATACTTCGCACTTCGTTGCTACACTTTTCTTGGACTTGAGCCATTTATAGGCTACATTATCTACATCAATAGCACATTTTTATTTACATTTTAGTTTAAAGCATCCTACCAAGTTAATTAAGGTAAAAACATCAAGAATCATGCCAACCGAGGGTTATGGATAGGATTAGGGTGACCTTCTCATGCTAGTCAATAAAGTAAATGATAGTCCCTAGCTAGCTACTGTAGGATAAGACCAAAGAGTGCAGTGTGGAACGTGAGGATGAGCGTTTCTGACCCTTTAATAGGCTTTATTTACCTAATTTGGTAATGCTAAGAGGTTTTAAGAGTTTAAGGGAAACACTTTACATTCCTCCTCAGTAACAAGTTTAAAAAATATATATTTACAGAATCTTTATGACATCAGTGAATTAAATTGTAATAATATATTTTGGAAAAACTTCCAAATTCAGAGATTCAAATATTCTAAGAACATAGTAGGCAAATTAAATACATATAAGATTTATGTTGCCCTGACTGAGGGTGGAATATTCTCCAAACCTTCTACTATTTCATATTTCCACCAGCCATGATGTTTTAAAAGTTCCTCAACTAAACTTTTTTGTTTGTTAACATAGGGGTGTTACTATTTAGAAAGTTCTTCAAAATGTTTTTCCATCAAAACTGTAACTCAGTGGTAATTCAGTCAATAAAAATCAGTCAATTTTATTGCTGGTATGTAAGAGATTGTTTTATTTATTTTTTTTCGTTGTTTTGAATATAGAACAGCCGTGTGCTTTAGCAAAAACAGGAAAGCAGAAATTCTCAGTACAAAGACAATACATGGAAATACCTCCGGTTCCCTGAACACTGATACAGACTGAGATCACCCATATCACAATTACTGTATGTTATGTGTTAGTGAAAACTAGATTTATTTGTATCAATTTATATATTTTATTTAATTTACTGTTAAAATTTAAAAAAAAAAGTTTAATCAACAAAAATAGCATAACTGAAATGACATAAAAGTAATGTAAATTAAATAATAATAATAATAATAATTAATAATGTTAAGAACTTAGTTAAGTTATTTATTGTCTAATATGTAGTATTTTATAAATTATTGTTATTTATTTTTTTATGACGTATTTAATAAATATTATAAATGTAATAAAACAATTATTATATTTTGGCATATATCAAAAATAAAAAAAATGCACTGATAATGCTTTTAAACAACTTTATCAAAACATCTCTGAGACGTCCTAGAGAAAATATTCAGGGCGGTAAACTACATCTAGTACTTTTAAGCCATAGAGCCAAGAATAGAGTGAGAATAGAGAGCAGAAAAAAGTGTCAGAGTAAAAAATATGCAATGGTAGTTCATTTTCCTTTGAGAAAGACCTAAATGAAAAAGTGTTTAGTGAGCTATCTATTGTCAGTTGAAAAGGCCTCAGCTTCATTGATAGACATGTATTGATCCAGAGATCATGGCCTTGATGGCCAGCACTTCGAGCAGCCTTCAGAAGCAACAAAAGAGAAGCGGATCGCTGAACGAAAAAGAGTCCCAAATGGACTGAAGGAAGATTTATTTACACAGGCGCTTCAAAGAGAAAAGAGGATTATTTATGATCAATTTCAAATTCTTGTTTAATGTGAGTGTAATATATTCAGACCAGAGTGTCACAATATACATAACATCAACTGCATTCATTCATAATGGAAACACTGTTGATGATGTACTGAGATGTTATTTGCTTTGTAATCCAACCAGAATTAAACTAATCCAACAAATTAAATTAGTGATCATTTAAAAAAAAAACTTTGGTTTTATTTAGTAAATTTTTTTGAAACTATTGACCATGGATATTTTTTATTAGTACTGACAGTTAACTAATTATTAATAAAAATCCATACTAATAATAAAAAGTATCAGTACATAATCCGTTTTAAAATATTATTTCACTTTTTGTGATAAATGCTACAGGTCAGACAAAATCCTTCAAAGTTATCCTAATATCTGTATAATACACCTTTATTAAAAGGAAACAAAAAAAGTTGATTTATTGATATTTGTTAAGAGGTAACTAAAAATCTAAAAATAAAATATTTTATCACTCAGATATTTCTATGGATGAATATAAGCCAATGTAAGAAACACTTGTAGTACATTATGCATGCAAATGTTCCACTTTTATTCATTTTTATCCACTGATTTTCAGATGCATGGTACATTTCATCTTTTATACTGTGTATCCTCACAGCCACCACCCATTCAAACAAAGTCTAAAGTCAGAAATGAATTTGAAAGTATTTCCATAGAAACGAGATTCTAAACAACTTCAACAGAGACATTTTCCACAGTATGATGTTTGTAATTGAGCCATGCTAGCCACAACAAAGTCTTTAATGCAGTAACTCCCAGGCATCAAAGAAAAAAAAATCCTGAAAAAAGCTTTAACAAATGGCATTGATTTCATGCACTGGCCCCCATGCTGACACACAAAAAGTGTTCTCCTACTAGCTGTTGTATGAACATAACCGTGACATGCTTGACAAAGATTGTAAAATGGAATTTATCCAGAGTAGAAACAACCAAGTGGAGCATAATCCATGCATAACCGATCATCTTTTCAATCTTTGTAATTTGTTTGTTATTAAGATGAGCACCGATGGAAAACTGTCTATAGCACACAGCATTATATGGAATTCTTCTTTGCATGAAATAATAATCTTACTTTATCACATCATGGACAAAATCATAAGACACTGCATCCAGAACCTCTTGACTAGAAGCAGATATGTAAGAGATTGTGGCTCAGACTTTACCTTTCCTGCGTTGACCCCTGCCTCTGCGTGATGGAGGCGCGTGTGCCAGGCGTTGGTGATAATTTCCTTTGCTTTCTACCTTCTCTGACCTCTTAGCCACCTGTAACTGGTCCTCGGGTAGACACGTGCAGTGGCACTTGCAGTGACCTGACGCATGTGCTGAGCAGGTGCACAGGAATGCAAGCCAGAGCAGCCATAATGAGAGCTGCATCTTCACATGGAAAAGATCCACAACGAAACACTTGTCTTCTCTGCTCTTTCACTGTTCACTTATTCCTTTGGGAGCTTTAGCTGATGATCGCTACAGGAAGACCTGTAAGTTATTTGGGGATTGTTATAAAGAATTTTCTTTATGTTCCACCAGTGCTTTTTTCACTTTCCCTCCCTCTCTCTCTCTCTCTCTTTATCGCTCTCTCTCGCTCTCTCTCTCTTTCTCTCTCTCTCTCCCTCCCTCTCCCTCGCTTTCTCTCCTCTCTGTTCCCTTTTGGGAAAGAACTTGGAGGACACAATGATTGAAAAACAAGTTTGAGACCTCATGCTGGGAGCAAGGAGGAGAAGGAGGAGAGGGACGGGGTGCTGTCTCCTCCAACAACATCTGTGTCATTCGTTCTGCACGTCCCATAGATAGAAAACAAGGCTGGGATGTGGGGCCAGGAGGGGTTGGGTAGGGGGTTTGATAGGCGATGCAAGGCAATGGAGGGAGGATGGGCTCTTTATTGGTGAGCATCATTTTCATTAATAACTTTCATTAAGTGTTAAGCCATCTTTCTCTTTCTTAAACCATCAAACGGCCAAAAAGAAATCATCATGCATCATGTCCATACCACTCATCTTGGGCAAATTGATGCACTCATCTTACTTCGTTCTGAGCTTACCACATACCATTATAGAAAAGCTATAGAGAGGCCAAGAGGGAGTGTTTTCAAACAAATCTGACCTTCCCCAATGGCTTTAGTGGCTTGCCTAGCATGAAAGGCACTGCTTTTGTTGTGACCCATTCAGAGATTCCAGACTATTTTTCGATCTCAAACTCGTCTTTTATCTTCTCCGGGGCGATGAAAACGTCGAGCCGAGCAACTGAAATCGCTAATGCAACTGGAACATTTTCACTTGTTAAGTAGAAGTTGTTTCACCATAAATGAATGCCATTTCATTTTCACCCAAAACATATCAATTAATCTGACAGCAGGAATTTCGTGGCTTTTGATTGCTGAGGGAAAGACAGGCAAGGAAAAAAAGGCACAAAGGAGGCATTTTTTCCTGCCACCCCCCATCAGTGGCAAAACAGTTTGGAAAAGGGTTTGCCCTGGGCACAAAGAGCTAGGAGAAATTTGTCCTTGCCTGTTCACACAGTATGGGGCTCAAACATCATCGTGGCTGAGTGGTCAGAATCAAACAACAGGGAAAAAGCGATTAGTCTCATATAGACAGACCCAGTGTCAGTCTCTCCAGGCCCACTGATTCGCTTCACTGTGAACACAAGGACCATGCTGGGCAACAAGCCTGACCTGTTCTGGGCTTAAACCCCACAACTTCCTAAGTTTAGGCTGGAGACCACACACATGTTAGTGTGAACATGTGGAAATTAGGAACTTTGAGTTCATATGTGGCAAAGAATAAAGTAACATTACTGTATACAGTATATCCAATACATTCTCCTTAAGGATTGGTTGTTAATGGTACTAGCTTTCTAAAAGGTAAGATTCTGAGTGTGATTCACTACTGCCACGCATTTGGATGTCCTAAGGAATCGTGACCAAACAGGTTCAAAATTACCTGGATTTTGGCAAATTTGGTGTCTTGTTAATATAATAGCACAACAACGCACAACCCCATACTGCACACACATCACATGTGGTCTGAGTGTCCATCACAGACAACATGCTCAGTATATTTTACTCCAAGTGATTTCCAAGTTTTGAAATCAATAATGGGGGAATTGGGTGATAAGACCTATCAGCTGGATCAGTTGCTGTACATGCAACTGGAATCATTTTTTTTCTTGAGGAATACAAACACTCATTAAGCTCTTGAATGTTTGCATGGGATGACACAAAGATTAGGTAAAAATGACACTAAAATGTAAATAAATAAAAGTTTTTCTACTGGCTTATTCTCATATATAGACATTTCATTCATATACACAGGTTCATATATTGGAACTTCTTTTATTTCATTCATTCATTCATTCATTCATCTTCTACCGCTTATCCGAACTACCTCGGGTCACGGGGAGCCTGTGTCTATCTCAGGCGTCATTGGGCATCAAGGCAGGATACACCTTGGACGGAGTGCCAACCCATCGCAGGGCACACACACTCTCATTCACACACTATGGACAATTTTCCAGAGATGCCAATCAACCTACCATGCATGTCTTTGGACCGGGGAGGAAACCGGAGTACCCGGAGGAAACCCCAGAGGCACGGGGAGAACAAGCAAACTCCACACACACAAGGCGGAGGCGGGAATCGAACCTCCAACCCTGGAGGTGTGAGGCGAACGTGCTAACCACTAAGCCACCGTGCCCCCCACTTCTTTTCTACAGATGAAACTGCATTTCATATAAAAGGTTCATATCAAAATGAAACCACTGGGAGAAATCACACAGTTTCATGAATAAAAATAAGAATTTGATGTGAACAAGCATTCAAATATGAAAAAATATAAATGGGTTAGGGCAAGGGTGCGTATTAGCAAACTGCATTTCTTCATGAATGAGATAAAACTAACAGAACCTTGATTTCTTTAGAAATATTTTTACATCAACCATAATGTGCACACTGACCACCACCCCTATCATTGCCTCACCATGGAGACCCATTTATCCGGCTCTACATAGAGCACCGCATCCCTGTTAAAAATGTCAAACGCCACGCTTCAAGCCACCTCAGGACATCAGGACTGGGCAGAGATTGTCTATAGCTGCCTGCAATGACCCATCAAACAAGGCCAGGAGTTGGGACTTTGAGATAATCCCCTCTGTGGAAAGAGAGGGAGAGAAAGAATAAAAAAAGAAACAGTTGGGGGTTGGAGATGGGAGGTGCATGAGGCTGTGACAGCACCTCAAGCCTTCACACAAAAGGAGTAATGGTGCAGGACTGAGAGGCAGTGAGAAAATCCACACTTGTATTGCCAAAAATACATCAACCATTGCCTGGGTAACCATTACAAGCCCATGCTTTAGGCTTTAAGTGAAGGAAAGCCACTAAAGTAATCTCGACTTGAGAATTCCAAACTCAAACTGTCCCCGCCCTTGCAATCAGGGTTTACCGTTTATGTGGCCATCAGCTACCAGTTTTGAAATAAAGGAAGTGATTTTAGAAGTGATTCCTGATAGAGACCTTCCTCACAAAAAGCATTACACTATTACACTACTACTACCACAAATAATAATAATAATTTATTTTAAAATATTACTACTTAACCTATATATATTTTAACTAATTAACATTATTATTATTATTATTATTATTATTATTATTGTTGTTGTTGATGAGATTATATCAGTTAAACAACAACAATAATATAATTGTTCTTGTTGTTATTATTACATATCTTAGGCTATTTTTTTTTTTTTTTTTTTTAAACATTTACATTTTCTCCACTGGGCAGAGCCAGAGTAACTCACATAACTACTCAATACAGCAGGATAATAAGATATGATCTTAGACCTTAGCCCTCAACATGAGATCCAGACTCTACAGACTAGACTCTTAGGGTTAGGATTAGGACTAAAAGGTCAGTGACATGCCGAGAAAAGGAGGCAGGAGCAAAAGCAAAAGGAGGAGGTGGGAGCAGGAGTTCTGCTTGAGTGGATCACAAAAGAGCATCTACTCCTCTCCCCCTCCCACTTTCCCCACCCCTTTTTTCTCTCTCCGTCCCCCTCTGCTATCCTGCTTCTACTCTCCTACCCCAAACCCCAGTACCCACACCCACATCCTAGGCTAACACCTCTCTATCCCTGGATCTCCATTTCCTTCGGTTTCCTTTTCTCTGTCTCTCTCACGTCTCTTTGTATGTCCAGTTGGCTGCACCACAAAAGCTCCCGCTCAGACTCCCAATGAGAACTGCTGCCCTAGTCGCTTTGTTCGACTCATTTTCCCACTCCCTGGAGAGAGAAGAGAGTCACAACCAGCATGAAAACCAACTGAGACCTGAGGTGTGGAGAAAGAAAGCGAGAAAGGAACAGAAAGAAAGACGGTAGAAGAAACACTATCCTATGCAAGAAAACTAGAGGTGGAGGTCATACTGCTGATCAGCATTGTGTTTTCTTCTGATAATACCATGCTGTTAAATAAACTGATATTGCACACCAAACACAAATTCTGAAGTGTTAACCTATAGGTCTAGTAGCCATCTGCAGAAATAATTATTTAATGATTTCTGAATGATTCCTAAATGATTCATTTAATGATTCTGTAATTATGGAGGTCAGAATAACTCTAACATCATTGCAGAACTCCATTTATTCCCTTGCTCCTCTACACAACCATTGCTCCATCTATCCATCTATTAGCCCTCAGAAAGCCTCAGTGTTGAGATGTGGGCCGGAACTAATAGGATTGGATTTGATTCATTAGATTCTCTTTCATCAGACTGGTTGGAATTTCACTGCACGTCCTTCCCAGCTCCCTGATCTCCTTCTCATTTATTTTTTTAAGAAGCTTGAGATGTGGGAGATCACACAACTGAGGCCAAATATCAAATATTAAATTTTTGTCCCTTCCACTAGATAGACTGATACACTGTCAGACATGAGCACAGGTCTGTTATAGAGGGAGATATCAGGCACAGATGGTACATGATGAATGATTAGGTAGATATGAAAAGCTTTTTCCTGGTGAGCCCACATTCCAAAAAACACAAACTCATACAGAATCTGTAAAGCATTTAGTAAAAGCTGTTCAATTATAAATAAAGAACTTTTTATAATAGGACAGCATAGCAGATTTTCTTTTAAAGGGGCAATCTGTATGGCTCTTATTTATTCAAATTCCCATTTCCAATTAGTAAATAACATTTAAAGGCACTAAAAGGATGTGAGAGTTGTTTACCGACTCAAGAAGATAATCTCTGGAAAATCTGCCAATACCGCTTCAGGCGTTTAGAACTGTGTAGCAACAAAGAGAATGAATGGAGCCTGAGTTAGTGTTTCAAAAGATGTGGACCAGCCAAACTGTTTACAGACTCTAAACAAACTCTCTTTTATTCGATGCAAACACTAGACCCCAGCAAGCTTCATAATGTATTCGGTGTACACAGTACACACACAAACATTCACATGAATTAAGTGCTATAATGATGTCCGTCTCTCTTATAGGTATATGAACTTTTTACTAATGTGCTACAATAAAAAAAAAAATCACATTACAATCAAATTAATCAACTTGCACAGCTTGACATCCTGCTGAAGCACCCAATTCTCCTCATAGCGCTTTTGTCACACTGTGTAAAGAGACAGTATTTAAAAGAATGCTTCTGGTGAGCCAAATTAGCATGTTAAAATGGTGCAGAGCTGATGAAATGTCTGGTTTGTGTTGTCCGTATGGACAATAAGGGGTAGCAGGTCACCAGTTAATAGAGTGGCACCAATTCTTGACTAAATCACTCACAGTTAATAATACTGAGATTTGTATTACGCAAAACATTATACAAATAAATAGCAATAAAAATGGTTTAATTAAAAAATACAACCAGCAACTACAAAAGTGAGAAACATAGCTACATATTTAGTTGCTCATTGGGCCGACAATTTTTTTATCTGAAGAGACATACAACTGAGACAGCACACAACAGAGCACCTGACGTCATGCACATGTGGTGTTGGGATTTGAACAAATTCCCAATCTGTAGTCCAAAGCTTTTAGAATTTATTCAATCACCTGAAAACAACAAAGTAACTCAATACATTTTCTGATGGCTTAAAACTGGAGATAATCAAAATTATATCTCTGCCTTTACTGTAGCAGCTTGGTTTTTACAGTAGTCCACTTTTTTCAGTCAGAACATGGTCCAGTAATCTGATCTGGCCAGCAGACAAACACTGGAGCCTCTCTGTATGGGCCTCTCATGTGAAGTCAGCCTCACTGATGTTGAGGGAACTGTGGCCCTGGTCTAGTGGGGTCTCAGGGGCTTGGCATATACCGGCTCCAGGAGGTGGAAGGGTAAGAGAAGGAATAGAGACACCAGGAAGACTACAGTCGCTACCGCCAGGAGCACGTAACGGCCGATGAAGAAGGTGTCCACAATCTGAAACACAGCAGATTAGACCGTTATAAACATGGCAGCATTGACACTATTTTAGACAAAAGCGAACGCTAGTTTGTAATCTTCATTTCTCCGCTAGAGGTCAGCAGAACTCCTTCGTGAAAGTGACTCAGAGGCTCAAATGCTACAAAATGCACTTTGCACTCCATTTGCTTATTTCTTTCTTATATACACTATCGATGTTGTGTAATTATGATCATATCTGATCATCTTTTTGAAATGCCTGATCACAAATAGAAAATCTGCCCTGTTGTCAAATAAAAAAATAAAACAACACCGTTTTGCACTTTACTCCCAGGTGTGCTTTAGTTCTCCTTAAAATGAGATTTGAAATCTTTTCGGGTTTGTATTTAAGTGTGCGTGTTAAACATCAAGATTCAGGCGAAGAAATAATAAAGAAACAGACGTACCTATAGCTATGTTAAGAACAGTGTGTGTGTGTGTGTGTGTGAGAGAGAGAAAGAAAGCTTCAGCATGTGTGTGTGTGTGTGTGTGTGTGTGAGTGAGTGAGTGAGTGAGAGAGAAAGCTTGAGCATGTGTGTGTGTGTGTATGAGAGAGAGAGAGAGCGAGAGAGAGAGAGAGAGAGAGAGAAATTGTGTGAATGTGTGTAAAAGTATGACAGACATGAACAAGGAGATAGAGAATGAGAAATAACTAATGTGTGTGTGTGTGTGTGTGTGTGTGTGTGTGTGTGTGTGTGAGAGAGAGAGAGATAGAGAGAGAGGAAGAAAAATTGTGTGAATGTGTGTAAAAGAATGACAGACATGAACAAGGAGATAGAGAACGAGAAAGAACGTGTGTGTGTGCACGAATGGGGGAGGGCATCGTCTCCAGTGGATGCAGTGTTCTCTCGTTTAACGCATCTCACTTTCTAATTTGCCAATTAGCCGGCTAGCGAAGCAAGGAGCTTTGGCCATGTTTTATTAATGCGGCATTGAGTGAGCCGTGCCCAGATCCTGTTTGGGGCCAGCCTAATTGGCACTGTGATATGTTTTTGTACAACAGCGAAGGCTCCAGCATTTCTTATACAACAGACCGCCACTTATCAGGAGAAGCTGAGGATCTGCTGAAACTTTTAGCACAGGCAGCAGAGCAGGAGCACACAGTCCTGGGTGACTTGCTCTCCACATGCACTTAGAACTGAAAAAGAGCATTCATTTGTGTATAAAGCAGTTCTGATATTGTGTTCATAGCAATAATTATTTATACGTTTATTTGATCTAGAAAAAAACAAAAAACATACAGGTATACTTATCCATATTTTAGCATTTTTTGCACTAAAAGTATCTTAATAGGTGACACATTTGGGACTCACCTTCAGAGAAAATTCACAGCTCTGCTGTTTAAATCCCAGGCTGTGTAAAGTAGCTGGTTAGCCATCTACAATTCTGTCTACTTAAACGACTATGCCACACATTGTACACAGTGCTAGAGATAGTTTGAAATGTCAACAGCAATGATATATATCTTATTTCGTATGTATAGTATACATATTCAAGAGTATTTAGGTATGCATGATAATGGCTGAAACGCTAATCATGATTAGTGAAATAATTATTCAATTATTATTCAGCTAATTTTGAAACTCAACTTTTTTCAGTTTATTTTTTTTTATTCAAAAGTATATTGTACAATTCAGTGCATCCCTTAACAAGGACAGATCTATCCAGCCATTTCTCTGTAGTGCTTATCCTACAGAGGGTTGCAGAGAGCCTGGAGTCTGTCCCAGGGGACTCAGGACACAAGGCAGCTCACACACACACACACACACACACACACACACACACACACACACACACACACACACACGCACACACAGAAAGAGAGAGGGAGGGGCAGGACTCGAACCACCAACTCTGGAGGTACAAGGTAAACATGGAGACCATTAAGCCACCTTGCCCCTATTTGTAAAATCAAAAATACTGATTTAATTTTGTTCAGCTAATTTTGATTTTGTGATTGCATTATGTTGTGTGGCTGTTGTTTATTCATTCAAAGTTTATAATGTACATTTCCTTTACTTTGTACTTAATAACTGTGTATTCCTCATGTGGACAAATCATTCCATCAGAATAAGACTGCCGTGGTCATTTTCCCTGAGTAGGCATTAGAAATGACATTAAAATTCACTAATAAAGTGAATTGTCTCGTCCAATTAGAAGATCATATGAACGAATCGATATGTAATTGATAAGTATGTATGTATGAAGCTAGAATCTGTAACCATTCAATACAATAAGACAGGATGTGCTGTTACAGGAAAACAGTACTAGTGAGGTGTGACCTATCCTGGTGTGAAGCATCATTACAGTGACCATGCCAAAGCTGACTATTCTCCTGTTATAGTACCTTCTGAAGTGTTTTACTTCAACAACTAACAACTCTTTAGGTCTTTTATAGCTATGTTTAATGCAGAGGAGACCATAAGACCGTCAGCTAGCTCCTGTTATCATTTAATTAAAGTAGCTATAAATAGTCCCTGACCAGCCTCTTTTCTGTTCTCTCTCTTGAAGTATGTACGGATAATACAAAATGTAGCTTGTCGTGTTACTGGAAAACCAAAAGCACAAACTACTCTTCGCTGAAGACTTTTCCACAGTGAGAAAGTTAAAATAAAGGTTGTAACTTTATTTCGGATGTCTTTACTCAAATGTACTCACATATACTTGCTTTTAATTGGATGTAGCCGATGATGGCTGTTGTGCATATCTTGTGGTCATTTAAAGCAGTCCTTGTTTACATGATCAGAAATGAATGTGAGGTGTGGTGAATACCAATGGAAAAATGGGTCACTAAACTGAATTGTATAACTGAATTATCAACCTAACATCCTGTCTCAAATTACATAACTCCATACTATTCTACTCTTTTATTAACTCTCCTTATTCCCTATTATTTTTATTCATTCTATCTTTTAATTAGTTGCCTAAATTTTGTTATATTTATATGCACAGTCTAAGAAGGAGTGGCCAAGTTTTAATTTCCCTGCAAGTTGTATATATTATATAACTGTACATATAAGTAACGTACACATATATGGCAAATAAAATCTTAAATCTTGAGAGCATTATCAGTGCTTTTCACACTTGACATAGATAATCCTGGGACATTCTAAACAACGAGCAAAGGATATGGTTAACAATTAATCCTGGCTATTCATAATCTGACGCTTTAGTATGTACACTGTATATTCCTAAACCCTGGGTTAACATTTTTATGTAGATATTTGCAGTGTCAACAACAATGATTGAATAAATCCAGCACACGCCCACTTTTGGGTTTTCATCATTGAACATTTGATGGCTTTAGCAGGAATTAGTGTTAAATCTATAATAAATACAGAAATTACTGATTTATAACTTGCTCAAAAGCTCCAGGTTACAAAATTCGACTTTACTATACAGTATATAGTTGTAGAAAGGACATCACACTGATTTCTGATTACACTCTCCGGTGTCACCCAGATGAGGATTGGTTCCCTTTTGAGTCTGGTCCCTCTAGAGATTTTTTCCACATCGTCTCAGGAAGTTTTTCCTTGCCTTTGTTGCCTAAGGCTTCTTTATTGTGGATGAATATGTAATTACGTAAATATGTAAAAACTATTTAATTTTTATTGATATTTCTTTATATTTCTGCAAAGCTTGAATCAGAAATCTTGAGATAGTGTCCACTGTTAAAAGTGCTATACAAATAAAATGAGTGAAAAAACTACCCAGGTGTCCCAACTTTTGGAATTTTTTTTACAGTGTCAAGTATTTCACGCTCTCTACATCAAGCACTTCTATGAGGTCAGTTGTTTTGCTCCCCCGATGCTACTGAGCCGATACGAGGCACAGGATTTTTATTTCCTGATTGGTTGCCTGTTTCTAAGCATCTAACCGTAACATTCTAACACCGCATCATTTCACTGTACATGTGCGTGCAACCTGCAGTGTGAGGTTATCACCACAAAACCACTGCTAACCATGCTTCAGAGTAGGGTGTCAGTACCCTCTAACACCAAGTACATTCGAAACTTTTAAACATGACATTTAGAACAACGATAACTCAGAGTTAAGTGCCGTGTGAGAAGCCATACTACTAAAATGAACCCTTTCTCATCTTACAATTAGTGTTTGAATTTATCTCTCAAGAAGACCTGAAACCTACCAGAAAGCCAGTTTGAGTAACAGTTTTCTAGATTAGACAAGACTTTTGAATGGACAGTGATCACGACAACAGCAAAATGTTTTCTTCCTATCCTGTAGTGCTCTGTTTGCCTGTGTCTTCGGATTATTGGACTGTTCCTTGATTATGTTTTGCTGCCTTATCCTCCCTGCTTCGATCCCTGGATTTTATAAAGACTCTAAACTTGAAATCGAATAGTCAGTATACTGCTTTTAGGTCCACATCGGTCTCCCCTGACAGTTTTAAAGAGAAACAGGTCTCACTGTGGCCTACACACGAGTAACCAATAGTATCCAACTGGCTCTACTGAGCTCAAAAAAATAATAAATAAATATATGACTTTGAAGCACAAGCGTAATCATTGCCATGACATTTGTAACCATTTCACTTTGCTTTCACTTGTAGCTAAAATCTGAGTTCATCCTGTCCTACAGACGAATAGTCTCAAAAACAATAATAACCAGGACACCATGACTGGGTATTTCCTGATTATTAAAGTATGATTTAATGCTCAGTGACTGATTACTTTAGAAACTACTGTGTATTGTGATGGCTGTGTATTGTGATGTGTATTTTAATGACTATATTAAAAATATAGTTGTGATTTTCTGTGAAAATCTCAAAACTTTTATATTTAGTTTTTTTCTTATCCATCCTGTATTAACCTGAGGCTGAAAGGCAGAATGTAAACTGTGGCTGTGGTGTTGTGTGTGTGTCTGTGTGTGTGTGTGTGTGTGTGTGTGTGTGTGTGTTTGTTGGGGCAGTTTGGCAGAGAGGATACAGGTTTTTGGCAGAAACACATCGGGGGATATGCTGCTGGGTGTTTGTGCTACTCTGCTGTAGCAAAGAGATAAACCATACCAGGTCTTTGTGTTAAACACACATACACACAGACACACATACACACACACACCTTACAATGCAAGCAGCATGACAATTAGAAAATGTAAATTGGGAACAAGGTCATCTTGCATTTTTGTCTATTAGCTTGCATCCTTTCAGTGTAGCCCTGAAGCTCGGTTTGTAAACCTGACATTTAAATCTGTTTGGGGTAAAAATATCTGCACTCCACTCCTGTCCAAAGTAATCATTATAAATCCGTTACATCAACAGTGACATACAATGCATGATTACATAATGGATAGGAGCTGTGTACTGTCCATACACTAGTCCATGCATTCTGGTTAAAAAAAAAGAAGTCTAGAGTGTGTTATTTCACTTACCAACATGATTTGCCAGTAATTACAACCTTTAACTATGAATGAATGAATACTGAACAACATTCTGTGAATTATAACAGTTTATGGATTAATTTGATGTTGTGGAAAATCTGCAAGAAAAGTTAGGTTCTGTTATTACTTATGTAAAGACAGATAACCTGTCGTTTCTTCACTCGCATCTCATTCTCTCTCTCTCTCATGTCTTGAAGACTTTGCAAAGCACTGTTACTGTTACAAAGCACTGACACCAGAAACACCTGCAATAAATGTTAAATAAATGTCTCCTAAAAAAAAACCTAATCGGTATGAAATTATCATTTAAAGCATTTGTGGCAATGTCACAATGTTAAAAGCTACTGTTTTTAAAATTGTATTAAACTGAACATATATTGATGGAGTCTCCAGTGTCAGCATCAGTGTCTATAACAGTGTTTTTCCGGAATGTTCCAACGCTCTATTTTGTTTCCGGTGGCATTTTTTTTTGTCATAGCGCTTTTAACCATAAACATAGTCTCAAAGCAGCTTTACGTAAGTATATAAACAGAATAAAAATTGTGAAGTTTAAAAGTGAAATTAAGAAGTCTAAAAGTTAAAAGTGAAATTAAGTTCAGTCATTCATTCATCTTCTACCGCTTATCCGAACTACCTCGGGTCACGGGGAGCCTGTGCCTATCTCAGGCGTCATCGGGCATCAAGGCAGGATACACCCTGGACGGAGTGCCAACCCATCGCAGGGCACACACACACACACCCATTCACTCACACAATCACACACTAGGGACAATTTTTCCCAGAGATGCCAATCAACCTACCATGCATGTCTTTGGACCGGGGGAGGTAACCGGAGTACCCGGAGGAAACCCCCGAGGCACGGGGAGAACATGCAAACTCTACACACACTTAAATTAAGTTATTATATGTATATTGCTAACAATTTTCCCTTTTGAGCAAACCTTAGGTGATGGTGGCAAGGAAGAACTCCCGAGATGATATGAGCAAGAAACCTCTAGAGGAACTGGACTCAGAAGGGAACTCATCTCATCTCATTTGGGTGACACTGGATAGTAATAAATAAATAATGTCAGTTTGTAGTTGAGTGGAATTGAGCAACCAAGAGCTTCTGTAGAACAGGTCAGCGTCATTTACGAGTTACCACAGACCCAACACTAATTCCTGCCCGCCGAAGTCTTCAGATGATCGCTGATGTAGACCCGACCACAAAGCTGACAGACTCAACGATAGCTCAAAGAAGGCTCCAGACGGCCGTATCCACGGCAATAACAGCGTTACTGTCCATGCCTTTACTGCCTACTATACCTGAGCCTGACTACACCACAGCAGCTACTTGCTAACTAACCATCGCCTTATTTTTTATTTTTATCTTTTACAGAATTTGGCATAAACAATTAAAACCGACAGATGAACATTGCATGTATCTCAGCCTAGACACTTTTGCAGTTCTTTTTGCTGCTTAAAAAAATATAAGAAATATTCTTTGTAGTCTTAAACTTCAAGAATTTGGAGACACTCTGATGAACAAGACGTCTTATAAAGTAGCCCACATTCACTATGCACAATTCATTATATTCTGCTAAAGCTAGCGACATCACTGTTTACGTCTGTTTGAAGTCACTCGTCCTCAACTGGGAAATGGCTTCTACTTTTACTTCCATTTGAGATGATTCTACCCTTCTAAAATGTTTACACTAGACGGTAGAGTACACAATGCTTAGTGTGTAGTATGTCATTTGGGATGCTGCCTGTGTGAGTAAATGTGAAGTAGACTTAAAGAGAATTCTTTTTTGAGCCGCGCGTACATAAATAAAATATCAAAAGCGAACACAAAGGGAAAAACGAAAGAAAAGCAGAAAAGAAATGATCTGCATGTAGAATGGTTATAGCCCTCTCAAAATGTACTGTCATCTTCAGAATGTAGCATTCGAACAAACAAACAAAAAAAAATAATTTGATCAATATTAAAAATCCATCTAGAGACAACAGCACCACCGAGACGCATGTTTTCAATAAATCTATCAATGTGCTTAATAATTTTTTTTTACCAGTGTGTCCCTTGAAATAAAAAACGTTACACAATTAGACTTTTAGAGATATTCACTCACAAATGATAAAAGACAAAATCTGAGGGGTGGCCTGAAAAAGCAGATTTTAATCCTGTGTGCATTTATTCATTCTTCAGCTTATCCTGGTCAGAGTCACAGTGGATCCATTGTCTATCCTAGGAATGGGGTATGAGGTGGGGAGCATGTGTGTGGTTCTTCCTTAATGATGAAAATAACATACTAACCTGTGTTTCTTTAACAGGAGATGGTAATTCAGAGGCTCGAGGGAAGAGCACAAGGATCAAGGTGATGGTTAGAGCCAACAGCACCAAGGGAACAATCCCAAGCCTGATCAAAGAATAGATCATTATTCATTTAATATGTACATAAATTTAAATACATGGAGAAGATCTAAAAAAAAATGCACAGTATTGCTGCATAATGCAATGTATCATTTTGCACCAACAAAGAATGCTTGAGGTGAAAGAAATAATGATGCTTAAGTTGTGTTGTCCATGGCTGAGGCTGATCAGGATGTTCACAGCATATGCTATATTGAATATCAATCTGCTAGTGACAACTGCAGCAATAACAAGGAGGTAACTTTGTGGCCCAATTTAAATTGGGTTACTGCCCCAAAGTTAATTATTGACTAATAACAGTGTCATGAAATGTTTTATTCCTCAGTGACTTGCCAACACTAACATCTGTTTATAGTTAACTTTAATGTTGTAAAACATCCTTTAATTTTGTTAAAGAAGTTACTTCCTTTTATCACTTATTTTATAACAGCTATAAACAGTCACTCACTAAGCAAACTCTGTTTATTCCTCGCTCTCTCTCCACTTTAATAAAGCAAAAAAAGCTGCTGATTTTTTCTGAGAAGTGTTTTTGGTGGATGGATGGGTGGATAGATGGATGGATGTATAGGCTGATGGATGTTTGGATGGATGGAAGGATGAGTGGTTGGGTGTATGTATGGATAGAAGGGTGGGTGGATGAATGGGTTGGTGGGTGTTTGGAAGGATGGGTTTATGGATGGGTTGATAATTGATGCTCTTTAACACTGCATACATTTATTGTAACTCTACTCATTAAAAACAGGATAAAGTAAAGATTAATAAAGTGAATCTGAAGTGAAGAGAATTAATGAATGACTAGAATGAATAAGTGAAAATGATTGAATAAATGAATAAATGTTTTACTTCTTGCGCTTAAACACAGCATACATTTAAAAAGCGCTAATAAAGTTCATTAGACATCTCCACACTATTACAGGTTTATAGCAGACTGTAGTTAGTCTTTTCATATAGGTCTAAATATATTTTGCCCTTCATAAACTTTACAGGATTTAGAAACGTTTTCCAGACTGGCATCGAGCGAACATTATAATAAATAAAGTTTTTGCTTGCAAACCTTTTTCTAGGTTCCTAAATAATCTCACATTACATTAGCTCAGTGTGATTAAACTGCCCTTAGATGTAAAGAAAAAAGTGACTACTGAGGTGTGAGATGCCCTGCAGTGAATGTGTATTCCATCCTGGGTGTATTTTCACTTCAGTCTTAGAATATTGCAACCCTGATCAGAATAAAGTGGCTTTAAACTGAAAACTAATGTATGAACGGATTATTGTTTTGTGTGTTGCTCTTGTGTGTTTTGTACATTTGTTGTACAATGGCTGTAGACACCTGACCACCACACGCATACGGTTCTTCTCTAAACTTCTAGAATTTCTTTGTATGCTGTAGTAGTACAATTTCCTTTCACTGATATGATAATACCCATTTGAATGACATAGTCTACCAAGGACAGAGTGGAAGAACTCAGGAGCCCTGACCTCAACCCCAGTGAACACCTTCGAGATGAACTGGAACACTGACTCCAACCCATGACTACCTGACCTCACCAATGCACTTGTGGCTGAATGAGAAATCTAGTAAAAAGCTTTTCCAGAAGAGTGCAGGTTATTTTAACAGGAAAGATGGATTAAATCTGGAGAGGAATGTCCAACAAGCACATACTGTAAAGGGCATGATGGTCAGGTGTCCACAATCGTTTGGGCATGTAGTGTACTTGGGCATGTAGGGCACTTCAGTGTCACATTATTATGTAAGCTGGATAGTTGTGGTCTGACAACAAGCAAGAAAGAAAGCTATTGATGGACTTACCTGGTTGCAACAGCAGCACGGGACATGATGAGACTAAGGACCAGAGTCCCTATCCATATAAGGGCAATGAGGAAGACACCTGCCCCCACCCCCAGCACCCCGCCCATAACTCACCTGTACACCGTGTATTACACAGCAAACTGTCAAAAACAAAGGACATCACATTTAGAACTAAATCTAGTCTGCCAGTTTGAAAATAATCAGTTTTTATTAGTGTGTGGAACAAAGTTCAAACGTAACATCATCTTTGTGTTAGTCTGGTATACTTACATTTTAACTTGCAGAATATCGAGATCAGCTTTCTAATATAAGTTAAATGTTAAGCAAAAGCTCGGGTTTTCTCTTTATCCGCTAACCTGTTAGCCAAACAAGCTAATGTTGCTTCTGCTTACAGCAGATCACACTGTGGCGCTGTTGAAATTAGGCTGAATTTGGTTAGAAAAAAAAAATACAAACAAACACGCTTTCCAGACGAGTCAGGAAAAGCCCGCTATATCAATCATATTTGTCCATAGATACAAAGCTTGTTGTTGTCTGTCTTTACTTCCCGTGTTACGGAAACCAGCCAATCAGAGTAATCGGTTTGCTGCAACAGAATTCTGGGAAATGTGGTCCTCATGTAGTCCTCATGTAGTCTTGTTTTTTTTATTTGTTTTAAAATAAAATAATCACTAGTTTTGGCACTCTGAGATGTAAATATTCATTTCGCATGACTGACATAAATGTAGATGTAAATGAATAACAAAGTAACTAAGCTTACAATTTAAAGTTAAGGGCCCAGAAGTGTGGTATTAAACATGTTAGGACCACATTAAACTGTTTAAGTATGTCCTTTGTTAGAGTAGTCCAGGTACGGGTTTGTATATAGGTCGTTTTATTTTGTTTAGGGTTGTAAACATGCCATAACGAACTATTACGTTTTTATGAACTTTCCACTAACAGAGCACGTTACATCACTAATATTATTATGTTATGCCTATAAGATATTATTTATTGGCTTGATTGTTTTGAGTTATTGAGTTTTGGACTAATCACATTCAGATCAAGTGACCAGTCAAACAGATTAAGGCTATGTTAACATGGTAAAGCTTCAATAAGCAGCTATTGATTTGACCTTAATGGAAAGGGTATTCATGTGTTATTCAAGTACTTTGTAATGTGTTACCTTACAGGAGAGTTTTCATTTTTAATTTATTATCAAGAAATTGGAACTGTAATAATAGGGGTTTCAATTGGAAGGCAAGGGGTTCAGGTCGCTTATTTGCTAGCATGTTTGCCTCGAACCTCCATAGTGGGGGTTTCGGTTCACACCCCATGCATTGGGATTTTCCTTTAAGCCAAAGACTTGCGTTGTAAACTGGTTGGCAATCCTGAATTCGTCCATAGTGTGTGTGTGTGTATGTGTGTATGTGTGTGCGTGCGTGCGTGCGCGCGCGTGCGTGCGTGTGTAAGTGTATGTGTGTGTGCGCATGTTGCTATCCCGAGTCCCCAAGCATAGATATGGACCCATATCTATGCTTCCCGGGACCCCACTTTGAGAACCACTTTTATGTGACTTTTAAAACTTAATCCTTAATCTTAAAACTTAATCCTTATACTTTAATGAAAAACTGAGGGTTTCACAGCATTTGCACGTTTTTTAAGCAAAGGTACGGAACGGACTGACTGCTAGATGATGAAAACAAGTTTTTACACCTAAACTATTACTGAGAGCTTGATATCAGTCATCAGTGTCAGATATCGGTGTGTACCGACAGGGGGCCCGCGGACTCCGCACTTCTCCCCGCAGAGGCGCTCCGCCCGGCGCTGCGTGTTTTCCTGTGCGCGGCCACTGAGAGACAGAAAGACAGGAGCGGACGGAGGTGTAGAAGAGGAAAGAGAAGGGGGGGTGATGGGGCGGTGGGCGGGGTTTGACATGGCCCACGTCACTAGTTGTGTAGGGGAGTATGGGCTGTGCTGTCAGCCCGGTGTCAGTCTGATGAAGATTGGCATTCAGGTAAGCTGTCATTCATTTTCAGTGTCAGGCGGGCGCAGGAGCTAACACTCCGGCTTCTCTCCCTCTTCTTTTACCCCCCTCTCTGAGTCCTGCTCACAAAAGGCAGGACATTATTCATCCAGACAGGGCCATGCACAGGGGAGAGAGAGAGAGCGAGAGAGAGAGTGAGAGTGACAGAAAGCGAAAGAGAGAGAGGGAGAGAGAGAGAGAGAGGGAGAGAGCGAGCGAGTGCGCGAGAGAGCAGAGAGGAGGGAGGGAGAAGAGTGTGAATGAGTGAGATAGAGGGAAGAAGGAAGAGAGGAAAAGAGACTCGGTGAAGACGCGATGTCGGAGGCTCGTTGGAATTGTTAGATTTGCGTCTTTATTGTTATTTTCTCTGCAACACGAAGGATGTGGAAGGATTTGAGGAAAATGTGTTTTTTTGTGTGTGTCAGAGCGGCTTTGAGGTTATTGGGTTAGGTCTGAAAAATATTGTGTGTACATGATCATGAAAGAGACACGAGGCAGTCACGTCTGGTTTTACGCACGGTGGCATCTACCGGTACTATACAATATGTGGGATATTTGCATGATCTGATTATGTTGGTTTCACTATTAATTGTATTAGAGGTTATTTTAATAATAGACTGATAGAATGTGCATCCTGTGAAGCTCCTCGCTGTGAAATTCAGAGAAACGCACAGCCATTCCATTAAATAGAATCATATCCGTTCCTTTTTTTTGCGTTTTATTTTACGCACATTTGGCGCTTGCGTGGGATTATACTGTGTTCAAATGTGTGGAATGACCGAGCTGATAGCATTACAGAGTTCCGAGTGCTTAGTAAGCTCTTTTTTCCCTTCTACTTTTTGTGCGTTAATGCTGAAGAATATCTCAGCTAAATCGAAGTAGATTAAATGTAGGAATTAAAAACAAAAGATGAACATTGAAAAGAAATCCCACTTTTCGACTATACTGTATTTAAAAAAAAATGTTTACATGAACTTTAGACGTTTGAAGCATATCATTTATCACTAAGGAACGATTTGCAGTCAACTCTACAAATCTTTCTTTTTTTATTTTATTACATTCATAAAATTCGGTATCTTACTTTGCTGTTATGTGGATTAAATACATTTGGCACCTAGAGGATGGTATATTAACTTTTTAGTAGTGTGGTGTGTTTTCCCCCTTGCTTTATATTAATGCTTTCAATTGTTGTGCTTAAACCTGACTTTTAAACTTGAATTGTTGCATTATACACTTTCAGTGAGGAAAAAAAGCACTAAACTGTACATTACTTTTGGCACTAGGGTGGCACCCTCAAGCGCTCATTAATATCTTTTTAATATCTACCTTTTTCCAGAAAATGTGCATATATAATCTCCCTCAAAAATCATTTAAAGTACATAAATGGACCATAATACGTTTAAAAAATGTTGTTTAAAAAAGTAGCACAATAAATATACAAAAGTGTGTATAGTTGTTACTTGGCAGCCTAAACATAATGTGGATTATTAATTTAGTAAGCTTTTTATTACTCTTATAATAACTGCATGTTATTATTGCAAGTTTAGCATCTGCATTGTTTCCAATCCTTTGAATATATATTCAAAGGATATATAAACCTAACTGGTATTAAAACTGATCATTTTTCGGCTGGACAGAACAAACCACGTACATTGAACGTTTTTTTTTACTGTGAAATTGTTACAATATAAATAAATGGTATTCAATACAGTGATCTTGTATTGTCTAAGAAGTTCTTTTTGAAATAATTGAAATAATTGGAATTTTTCATAAGGACATTCAGAAGTGCGTGCGCGCGCACACACACACACTGCACACACACACATGCTACACAATATAAGATAATACAGTTATGTCTGATAAATTAGAAAGTGGTGTCAAGTAAATGGTTTGTACAAAACTTTATTTGCTGTGAAATGATTTTTACATTAAGCTTTTGTCTGTCACATGTTAAACAATTGCCACGATTCTACATTCTTTACACAAACGTGAATTAAACTTTAGCTCCTGTGTGTTAGTTCGTCATGCAGTACCTCTGCTTGGTAACCAAAGCAAGTATCCTAAAAGCGATTATTATAAAGCTCCTGGCATAATTCTGTGGTACTGACATGAGGACTGCATTGCGCACATAACCATGAAAGTCTTCCCGTGCCATTCTGCGCCTGACATGTGAGCCATAAGGGTCCATGCCTTCTGACACTCACTGTCGCAGAAAAGCTGGATAAGGAATTTCTCACCATGAAACACAGAGAGAGAGAGTGTGTGACTGTGTGTGTGTGTGTATGTCCCCATGTCCTCTCAGACACAAGCCTCTCATAATTAGGTGTTGTATTTCCGTGGTTAGGGCATCAGAAGGCTGTGATATTTTGTGGGGGAGATAGTTGCAGTGTGGTGCCAATCTAAATGCTGAGATCCCCACTGTGATCTTAATTGATGATTTGAGTCATGGGACTAGCTGCCCTTGGGCAAAACGGCATATACAGAGTAGTCTGACTTTATTTGCATATTCCTATTCTGTGTGTCATGAGCAAACTGCAGGCAAAGGTACAACCCTGTAGGTCCTTTTTTCACATTTGTACTAATTACTAACATAGTGAGTTGGTCTGCCTCATAAACAGAGTGGAAACAGCATATGTTCAAGCAGCAATAAAACTATTTTGGAAAATTGAGCTTAGCCATAGCGTTTGTCATTTTCTTGTTTTCAAACCACATTCAAATGCAGCGATTACCCAGTTTTTTAATACTACAAGCCTGTTTTATTGAACTTTGAAAAAGTAAATGCTTCCTGTGCACATACATTTTTTTCATATAGAATGTCAATTATCACAACTATCTCATTTATCTTTCAGGCTGTAGAAATGGATGCAAACTTAATTTGCGAAAAAGCTGTTCAATCCAATGTGTCTTTCAGAGGCAGTGTAGTGTGCAGTCAAGGTCTTTGGCAAGTCGATGTAAGGCTTTGCACGTGAATGTACCTGTGAACACACATCCAGATGATTCTGATGCAGGGAGGCAGGGTGAGAGGCACATTCACTAAGCCCTGCTGATCCCAACTGCTCTCCAAGGAGCACGGGTCTGCTTTTTGCTGCATGTCCAAACAACCTCGCTTCACTCTCCTCTTTCCTCGCTCAGCCTCTCGGCTGCTTGGCATAACAGTCCAGTTCCTCCCTGGGGAAACTTGAGGTGCAGGCAGATTTGCCTGATTTATGCTGGCGGAACAGGCTGCAGGTATTTAACGATCACCTATAGTGCTCACATCACCGGCCAGAGAGTTTGCACAGACTCCTGTGTGTGCACAGGGACGAAAGGACATTACACCATGAGCATGCATCAGAAGGATGTGAAGATATTATTTATAGCTGTAAAAAGGCAGCAGCTTGTCAAGATTCTTGATGTGGTTAATTAATACTAATAGATAAAAGAAATGAACAAATGCGGTTTAAGAGTTGAAAATAAATAGTGTAACTGCTATGTCTTTATTTACTTTGTTTAGACGTACATGAAAAAAAACATTCAAATGAGTACGATCTAGTTCATAAATGATGATGATGATGACTATAATGATGATGATGGCAATGATTATTACTTTTTCCCCCCCCATGCAAATGGAAGAAAACCTCATTTATGAGTAAGAAATAATTACCACATAGGGTTCAAAAGCAGATTTAAATTAGCAGTGGCTTATTATTAATTCTGAATTTAAAAAACGTTAACAAGAGTGTAAACGTCACAGCGCCTTTGTTCTTATCTCTGGTGGTATGCTGCTAATCCTAATAAATGAACAATGCCTAGCTAGGAGAAACAGGGTTCGTTTGAAAAATGTTGAATTTATTTTACTTTTAAGCAGTTGCTGAGCCGGCAAAATATCTGATCTGAATTCATCTGCAGATCAGAAAGCTGAAAATACCAGCTGAGAGGAGCTTTCTAGCTTTTTGTTCGAATATATTTGAATATGTTACAATAATAATAATAATAATAATAATAATAATAATAATAATAATAATAATAATAAAAGCTTAGTGAAAAGGGTTATGTTTAAAACCTGCTCAAACAGACTGAGATTTGTTCTTTTATATATATATATATATATATATATATATATATATATATATATATATATATATATATATATATATATTTATATATTTCTTTCGTATTGTGCCATATGGACTCAGGCGTATAGATTTGTCTACTGGATTTTTTTGCTTTTGTTTCTTAATAATGCCTTGGGAATCTTTTCTCCTGCTTCTCAGGAAGCCAGTTCTCAGGAAGCTGGCTTTTGTTTGAGCTGCCCTGAATTCCCATCTATTACTGTAAAACCCATCTTGAGTAAGAGTGCCATCACTCTTAGGCCCCGCTGGAATGACATTCTTTGAGAAAGCCTTGTTTTTCTCACTTTCACACTTCCCGTTTCGACACCCTGAGTGGTCGGACACAGACTGCCATTGATTTGGAGCACCTGATTTTAGTCGGCCCTTGCACGTTTTGTTGTATCTGTCTCTTTCCTCCCCTGCAGATCTTCTGTCTGAGAATCTTTTGTTGTTCTCTGTAAGAAGCCCAGACATCTCAACCGTCCTATTTTTTTTAACTGCAGAGCCATTTAAAGGCATTGATTGCTAGCTGTATGCCTTGAAAACCTCTTCATAATAGCATTACTCCAAGGAAGCATCACTTAACAGCACAGATAGAATTCTTTCCTGTGTTAATGTACTGGCATGTTTCATTTTTTTTTCTTATATGGAACATAAGTGACTCTTGAATGAGTTCCCAATCACTTACTTTAAGAGCACTGTTACCTTCGGTTCAAATAAATGGATGTGCATTTTATTTGCTAAGTGGTGTGTTTTCCCCTGTTTTACTAGCCTGTTATATGCCAAATACTTTATCCCTCTGATATAAAGCATCAGCGAGGCCTCATCCCAGGGAGACTGTAAAGCTCATGGCTTTCCTCTGGCTTCAACATAATATGTGATTTACAGCATGCACAAAGTTCAACGTCTGAAAAATCCGACTGCTCTTCACTTCAGAACTCGCGCCAGGGATTCTTTTTGCCAGACTCTGTAGAAATCGTTGACAGATTTAGCACGAATAACCTCCAAGCTGGTGGTTTATAAGCAGGTAGTAAATGATGTGAATCCGTTTACCTTACTCCTTGCAGAGGCCTTAACTTTTGTTGCTTATTTCTGCGGTTCTGGAAACTTTATTCTGGTTTGTTGTTCATTCCTGTGTGCAGAACCTGGAGCAGGATGAAATTCATGAAATATATATTAAACAGAGCAAGGTAACTTGGAATCCAAGCCAAATGACTTAAAGCTACATGGAATGAAGTTATACATTGGTAATAATTAAAGTTGAGAAGTAACAGTTTCACATTCATTTATATTCCCCGTAACAAAACATTCAAGGTTTATTTTCAGTGTAGTTTTTTACAAATACTGAATCGCTCAAGACAGATTATTTCTATCTATTTTTTAACATATGAAGTACAGAAGGCTTTTTCTTCACGTGTTACCTTTCTGGGCATGTAAGAAAGATGAACGATGTGCTAACTAACAACACTTCATTATTCTCACATGTGGCTTTCTTTATACTTTCCCAGTATTGACCACAGTTCATAAAGAAGTGAGATATTCAGTTTAGTGTAAATGTGCTGCTTGTTATGACTCGAGTCACATTTTTAGGAGTTTTAAGAACAGAGGTTTTTTTACACTAACACGATCATTGCCAGCACACAGGGCCTTCTCACTATGTGAACATAATACAAATCATCTCATTTTGCCTCTGATTTAAGTTATTTTACTCAAGTCCTCGAAGACTTTTTGGCTTTCTGAATAGTTTTCGCCTCAAGGCATCAAGGTGTTTCTTGCCTTTCAACAATAGCACTGCAGATTGGCGCGCAGCATATCCTGAGGCTTTTGTTACAAAAGTTTTGAAGCCTTCTTGTATTCATAAAATATTATCTCTATTTTTGATGTTGCTTTCATGTTATCATAAAGCATGTTCTAGCAGCGGTCCAGGTGTTACAGTATTTGTTTCCATCAGAACTAATTACAGGCCGTATGGATAGAAGCTTGTCTATGACCGCGATGACTGGTGTAATCTGATAAAGAGACGGGATGTGTAGTTTAACGCTTGGCCTAGTCAGAAAGAAACACTGCACACACAGTGTTTACACACACACACACACACACACACACACACACACACACACACACCTGCATATGGACAGTATCATCATTTAAGTTTTATTTATTTTAGTCTTAACCTTATAAGAGACAATCAACTTTTTTTCAAATACTCAGTTATTATGCTATCAGATGCAGAATAAGAGAATGATATTTATCGACACAAGCAACCATCTTGTAAATCAAATTTGAATGTGTTCTTTAAAGCAAGTGCATTGATTCCCCCATACCATAAATAAGGTGGCCGTACTGTGATCGTTTTTTTTCAAGCAATCTGTTGTTTTTGATTCTCATTAACCTCCAAAATCAAGAATATTAAAATCAATGCATTTATCAGACAGATCATGAATAACCAATGGAACGTTCCTGGCAAGATTCAATGTGAGAACCAACTGATCACCATGCATTCAAAGCTCACGCCATACTGAAAAACATTCCCATGATCTCAAGTATAACTTCATAATGCTGCCCTTCAGACGGCTCTAATGACAACTCGGGAGCTAAAAGTGAAAAATAAACAGCTGCAGGCTCACAGCTTGGAGTAAATGTGGACATGGCTGACAGCCATGGCCAGGGTAGCATGACACTGGGGCTGAAAAAAAAGGAGGACAAGAGACCACTCTGCCAGCCTCCGGTGTGCCAGTCATGCCAGCAAAGTCTTGGTGTTGGCCCAGGACATGTCGCATCAGTGTGGTTGGAAAAATTGGCTGGAAGGTGGCAGGAATGCTGTAAAAGGCATGCACCTGCCTCCTGAGGAGTGGAGTGGTACTGTGGGGTTTCTGAACCAGGGATAGCACAACTCTTCAGGGGTATTTATAAACAGCCCTGGACATTTAATACAGTCAATCACATCTCACTTCTCGCCTCTCGCCTTTCAGTTTTCGCAGCCAAAAACACAGCTGGGCTGAGCAAAGGAGGCAAGAGTTAACCTTTTTGTTTCCTCTTTGAAACAAGGCTGGAAAAACAGGGTGAAAGGTCAAACTGAATTGAGATACTGCAGGGGAATTCCTCAATGTTCCTCTGAAACAGAATAGAGTTGCCGTACTTTATACTGCTGTTTAAGTGAACATAAACAACCTGATCCTGATCTATCTGTAATGCCTGTTTTCTCATCTAGAAATAAAATTTCGTAGATAAAATGTCAAAATTGTTTAGTGTGTGTGTGTGTGTGTGTGTGTGTATGTGTGTGAATGTGACTCTGTATATCTGTGTCCTTTTCTTTAAATGCATTTAGGGTTTTTGCATCCACATACACTCCCTGTCCACTTTATTAGGAACCCCTGCACTTTCAGGCAATTATCCAATCAAGAAATCATGCAAGCTAGCAGCATGATGCATAAAATGATTCAGATACATCTAGTCAGTAGCTTCAGTTAATGGTCATTACACTTGTAAAAAGTTACTGTAGCCTTCCTGTCAGCTCCAATCTGGCCATTCCCCTCTGACCTTTCTCATAAACAAGGCATTTCCGCCCACAGAACTGGCACTCGCTGGATACTTTTTAACCTGCATCTGCACATTTGTATGCATTGTGCGACTGCTGCAGGATTGGCTGATTGGATAATTGCACAAATTAAACTGGACAGTGAATGTAGCTCTATGCATAGATTTTTGGCTATTACTGGATTGTTCAGCTTGATCTATACAAAAGGTTTTAGTGTGTATTTGGTTGTTTCTCCAGTTTGTGTGCACTTCTATGTGTGTCTCTTTGGCCTTCTCTGTGTTTATCTGTTGACACTGTAAGTATGCATTTCTGTGCGTCTCACTGTGTGGTTCGGTGTCATTTGCTGTTTCTGGGTATGTAAGCGCACACTGGGTATGTGTCTTTGTTTATGTGAATTTCAGAATATCACTGTTTTTTATTGCTTAACTTTTTGTAATGTACAGGAATCACACATTTTCTGTGGCTGAATCGTAAATGGTGAGAGCATATCGGGCTTGATATAGTAAACTGTTAAAAGACAACAGTCAAAAGACTGGAAGGAGCAGTGCCAGTATAAAACCTCTAAATTACAGTAATTTACCATGTGGAAAATTGACAGAGATAACCCGTAAAAAATATTACAGTGATTAACCTTCTGGAAAAACTGACAATCACTATTATTTTACAGTAATTCACCAAGTGGTAAATTGGCAAAGATAAACCGTCATATATTACAGTAAGTAACCTTTTACAGAATCAGTCAAACGCATTATCTTCACAGCAATTTAAATTTTTTTATAAAGTTTTTAAGAAACTAATTGTGTCAATTATTTTAATAAAACTGCAAAACTGTAATAAAACTGCAAAAATGCTGTATTACAAGTAATATGAGTAAATGAACCTTAGGAAAAAGAGAAAAATTACTGCTTTTTTTAGAGTGATTTTGTTCTTAACTGTTAAGAAATAGAAATACCTAAAGATAACAGATTTGAGACTTTTCTATTTAAACAGGTCATTCTTAAATTAGCAGTTTTTTAGCATCCTAATTTGTTTAAAATGACTGACAACATATGATAATCACACCTACACTGTAAAATATTATTTTAATCCCACAAGCACTTGTTCAAATAGCCTTAAAAGAATTCATCAAAAAAACTCAACTACACGTTTGCGTCATGCCTAAGAATATAAAAAAAAGCCAAATAGTCAAATAAAATAATGTCCTACAGTTGCTTTTTAACCTCATAAAGAAATATAAGACACCGCTATAATACTGTTGTCTCACTGTAACAAATGATTCGGTGCATGCAGGACTTAACTAAAAGCAACAGGACTAATGCAAACTAACATGCAAGACAACTAAACACAAACCTAAAATATACCCAAGCATTAACCATGCCCAGGTGAAAAAAGATAATGGGTAAGGAATGTATAAACCTAATGAGCATAAAAGAAGTGAGGGAAATGAAAGCAAAACAAACACAAAAGCACATGGAATCTGAACTCCTGGGAAGTGGATATGCACATTACATATTGGATGACATTAGACGTGTACACCGGACTGTTGTTTTTAATCCGGTGCCTGCGTGCTCCTGAAGGCAATTCTGAACTTAGCTCTATTTTTTGAAAGTTTTTGCTGAATACATCAAGTAATCCACTCCTATGTTCATGAACATGGCCTTTCTTTGACTTGCAAGCTTCATATTTTACTGGTGGTCAGTCATAACATAAAAAGAACCTTCTTAATATTGTGTGGGTCAAAACAATTCTGACTCCACAAGGTGTTGACTAAACAAGACCTCTGAATGTGTGCTGTGGAATCAGGCACTAAGATGTGAGCAGCACATCTTTTGTCCAGCACATCCCACAGACGCTCAATCAGATTGAGATGTGGGGAATTTGGAGGCCAAATAAACATCTTAAACTTTTTGTAATGTTCCTCAGACAATTCCTGAACAATATCTGCAGTGCAGCAGGGAGCATTATGGTGCTGAATGTACGGTTACCATGAAGGGGTATATTTGGTCTGCAGCAATGTTTAAGTAGGTCAAAGTAACATCCACATGAATGTCAGGACCCAAGGTTTCCCAGCAGAACATTGTCCAGAGCATCACACTGACACTGCCAACTTTCCTTCTTCCTGTTGTGAATCCTGGTGCCATTTCTTCCACTTGTCCAGATGAAGAAATAGAAAATGTGATTCATCAGACAAGGCCATCTTCTTCCAGTGCTTCATGGTCCAGACCTAATGGTCACATGCCCATTGTAGTTGCTTTTGGTGGTGGACAGGAGTGGACAGCATGGACACTCTAACCGGTCTGCGGCTACACAGCCCCAAACACTGCAAGCTGTCTGCTCTGACACCTTTCTTTCATAGCCAGCATGAACTTTTTCCAGCAATTTCTGCTACAGGAGCTCCTCGATGGGATCGGAACAGATGGGCTTGCCTTTGTTCTTCATTTGCAACAGTTGACATTTAGGTCCCCATGACCTTGTCACTGGATCACTGTTTTTCGTTCCTTAGACCACTTTTGGCAATGAGATAATCAGTGTTTTAAATGCTATGGCTGATTGGTGTATATACACTCATATTTACTGATTTCATTCAATATATTTGAAGCTCAGTGACTTGAAAGATAAGTACCTAAATATCTGAAGTAATAAAGTTTGTCTATGTTTCTTCAAAATTACACCAAAGGAATACAAATAAAAACAATACTGATAATAACTTGACGATGTTCCTTGTGGTCAAGTAATGCAATTATTATGCACCACTAAAATGGAACATCTGGCCAAAGGGACAAATTAGCTAAAACATTTATTGCTTGCATAAATGAGAGAAAGTGAACTCCCACGCACCAATTAGCTCAGATGGAGAAAATTCAGAGACTTGTACAAGGTAAGCATTCATATTATGGCATTCATATTAAAGATCTAAATCTGACTCCATCAGTTGGCATCATATACCATGAGAACACAAAAGAACTGTGAAAGGATTGATGGCTACACAGTTGCTTTCATAAGTCAAAATATGTTTTATTCTATAACAAACAGACAACAAAATAATTCTTTGCTTATGAGTTCAAGAGTTCTCTTGTACAAATTAAACAAAATTAACAACCTAACCAACAAGCCATTGTAAATATGTAGTATTTATTCCCTAACAATTATATTACAACAGCTAGTTACTTCAGGCAATTTGTCTAAACTAAGCTTAAGAAAAGAGAGAGCAAAGTAAATATTAGAGAGAAATCCAGACTGTCTTGTGTTAAATAACAGCTTTATTAATAACTGACAAACATTAATATGCAAGTCTTTTAATTAGCTAAATTTCTGAATATTTTTTACATTTTTTTTTATTAGCGATGATTCTACGGCAAAGGCTAGTGGCTAGTTATTTTGTCAATTTATATTTTAAAAATGTGTACATAGAAAGCATTTCAAAACCTTCTACAATCTTAATGCTTAATATTTGAATGTCTTTACAAAAATCTTTACACATTGTCGATGTGTTTTTTCCATGTGTGTCATTTTTGTGTGAAAGTTTCTTTTGCACATACCGCATGTTTATGCATACCTTGGGTTACGTGTTTACATTATATGTATGTGTCCGTGTTTCTGTGTCTGTATGTCAGATTGTGTGTGTGTGTGTGTGTGTGTGTGTGTGTGTGGGCTGTAAGAGGCTGCTGGAATGAGGGAGAACCTGATGAAAGCTCAGAGGCGCTTTCTCTCCCACATGGCTGCTCTCATTCCTGTAGTCCCAGGACAGGAAGCTGGGAGAGCAGCAGGGATTGAGGAGACTGGGCCAGGGGCCAGGACACTCCTCTGCCTGGGGAAGTAAAAAAGCATATGAGCTCTCGGCTGGGGATTACATACACGAGAGAGAGAGAGAGAGAGAGAGAGAGAGAGAGAGAGAGAGAGATGGGCTTCACTGCATCCTGTTTTAGTCTCACTAGATTTGACACAAAGGAACCCGACAGCCCATCTCTTATTTGTACTGGCCAAGCTTTTAGTCCATGCTGTAACATAAGAAATAGGGGTAATATCTATATATAGTTATATAGTATGCTCACAGTGGTGATTATATCCTAAAGTAATTTTACTGGCTAAGACATAGCCATCACTATTTAGGGGAAACTACATAGGACGTTTTCTTTAAATGAATTGACTTTAATTATTTAATAAGGAAGCCATTAAATATGAATAACACACTGTGTTAAGCAGTTATGTAGTAGAGTTAAGTAAGTCAGGAGTGCTTTATATTTTAGATTCTTCAAGGAAGCCTTGACGATGCTTGGCAGATATGGGAGCCTTCGCTTGTTGGCTGATTTTTCAAGGTTCAATATAACAGCTATTTCAGCATTGTATTTATAATTTTTATTTTACATTTAAATATAGACTTAAAATATACATCTGTAAAAAATTGTAAAGAAAAGACTGGTGAAGATTGGTGTACAAAGGTTTTGCTGTTACAGTAAGGCTTCTCAGACAGCAGCTAGGCTTCACAGCCTGTTTTTCACTGTTTTGCTTTGAGATATTTTTAGCTGTAAAGTACTTTTCCTGTTTGGATTTGAGTTCTCTAAGGTAGAGGACACAGGAACAAGCCATCCAGGATTTACAGAGCTATATAGAATAACAGAATAATGCCTTGTCCATAGAGAGTGTACTGATAAACTGCTGTTTGCTTGTACTGCTACAGGCACACTGTGTGTGTGTTTTGGTTCGTGTGCCTCGTGTTGTGTCTAATGCAGCTGCATGTGTCAGCTGCCCCCCTAGTTTAATGTGAAGTTTAAACCCTTCATGACGCCAAGTCAGATCCCGTTACACTAGAGGGAATACCTGCTATTGTGCTCCAAATCCCTCTCTAAATCCCAGGAATTCTGCCTTCCTTTCCTTAAATTGTCTGGCTTGTGCCTCGCTTAACTTCTATGATCACAAGAGTTTTTAAAACTGTGCACGAAGAGAGTTTGATACGTATTCTTACCGGCTAATATCTAAGCATCAATATAAGTATTTGATTACTTTCTTTGTATATTTGCTAGAGTTTACATCTTGAGAGTTTTAATCTTTTTCATACTTCATTTCCCAGCTAGTGGGACTTTGGGGATTGTGGGGATTTTAATGTTTTCCGTAATGCTTTGATATATGGTTCAGTAGTTAACTATTAATAAGCAAGTCATACATTACTTACTAATTAAAGATTGCCTCAAAATCTCTTAATATATTATTTAACATTGGTCAATAAATGAATTCAAAAGTAATTTTAATTGCTTTTGCTTTTACTCTCGAGGACAGCTTTAGAAAGATTCAGGTGTTGGGAGCAGAGGAAGATTCAAACATTATAGAGCATTTTATTCCCGCAGTTGTAATCATTTATTAATTAACAAAATGAAAAAAGTAGAGTATATTTGAAAAGCACTTGTATTTTTAAACTCGTACAATGAAACTTTTTAAAAACCTATACAAATTCAGGCTTAATGAAGGTTGCATTTTGTTAAAAACCATCAGGGTTTTATGATTCCACAGTATTCACAGTATCATATATAAAATTGTCCAATATAATTATGGATAAAAACATATTTAGCATTCTTGGATTTGTTTTAATGATTTCATTTGTATTAAATCAAACTAAATCTCTCAGATTGTACTAGGAAAACTTTGACATATGCTCCCATAGGCTATTTTGTTGTTCTTTCCATCTTCCCATGACTCTGAATGGAATACATTTATTTGGCCAGCAAATGTTTTTCACCCCTATTTAAGCAATGCGTAACAAATTTTCAGGCACTTGTTTTTTAGTTCTCAATGCACTCGACATTTGCTTGGTGTAACATAGCTAAAATAGCTATGTCTGGTTTAGCAGGACTACAGGTTGCAGACTGGTTATTCAATATGTCATTTGAAATTGAAATTCTCACCTGTTGTATGACAAATCACTTCTGCTGGAAATCTTTTTTTTATCATGTGGATTCATAGTTGTTGCGCAGTGTTTCTGAGTAAGATCTACAAGGAGGTGTGAATAATTTTAGTGTAGAAAGTGAGTTTTTTGGACGATGGTAGTGAAGTGCTTATGTGTATGCTTGTTTCAACAATGGAAATCAGTCAAGCAAAAACGCCTCTTCCAGACAGCCTGCTCGGCGGTCCGGCAAAAATAAATCAGGCATTCCAATCTTCCCCTGGAGAAATACAAGGTGCATTTATATCTTGTATTTGTAATTATGCTATAACAATGCAAGCGACTTTATTAGAAGAGAGATGTTAGCGTGTTATGAATCATTTTTGCCATTGTCATGGTAACAGGAAGCTGAAAACCTTGGCAACAGCTGTTGTTGTCACAGCCTTTGAACAGCTCGAGGGCTATTGTTGGCAAGGCATTGTGGGAAATAACCATGTTCACTAGCCCATGCCTTTTTTTATGGCTGAACCAGAGATTTTTTTGGATTTGGTATCTCAGGCATTGTGTAACAACCAATAACAGGTTCTGTGATAGAACGAGTTGGCACTGAAAGGAATCATTATCCTATTATTCCTTATATTCTTTTCTTTGATTGGAAACACTAGTAAAACATCAATGTTTCATTTCTGTAGATAGGACATCAGCATAGAAAGATCTGAAAGGGAGTGGAGTGAGTTTGTGCAGTCCTGAGCTGCAGTGAACATAGGAGAAAAATGCTGTACTCCATGCTCCATGGCTGTACTGGGAATATGGGAGAAGTGAATATTAGACTGGGAATGAAACAATGTTTAAAAAAATACTGGAGCTTTCTATGTTAAAGAATAAGGCGGACCCACTAATCTTTTCTCTCTATGAGTTAGACTTCATAACTGGGTTTCGGTGTGATAGAGTAGCCAGAAAATAGAGTTGCAATGAGTAGTGGAGAATAAAGGACAATGTTTTAGGGAGTGAAGGATGGTACCGTGGCCGTTCGGAGTATTTCCATATGCATATGTGTCTGCGTGCTTGAACATATGTGCGGATAACAACCATTCCAGTGTGGCACTCGGCGTGTGTTTGCATATGCATATCTGCTTAAACGCGCGCGCGTGTGTGTGTGTGTGTGTGTGAGGATGTAAAGGGTTGTTTGTGGAGGGGCCCGGCACTATGGCTGCCTGTGTGGGCAGATGTGTATGTCTGCTTCAGCAGGAATGCTAATGCTTCCTCTGAGCTTAGTTATTGCCCCTCCTGCCCCCGGGGGGAGTTGCTGCACACTCCTCACCTTAATTCACTTTGACGTCAACAGGAAGTCGAGCAACATCTCAGGGGGGAAATAGAGGTGGGCAAGGGGCTGGTAGGCCATGCTGGCTATTTGGAGGCTCTGTGTCTCAGGGAGTCTGCAGCGCTAAAATGTTTTCTTTGTAGTTGGGAGGAAACCCAAGGAGGTTTCTCTACAAACTTTCTAGCCTCCATGAAACAAGCGTGGGGGTTTGGGAGGTATATATGAATTACATCTATTCCAACACCATCTCCATCTTTGTGCTCCCTTTTGCCTCATACACACTCTCACAAAGTCCCTGTTGAACCGTTACACACACTTTATACGCATACTTTACTCACAAAAAGACTTCAGCTTTACAGATGAAGGTTGCACGTTATGTCTCCCACACTGAAAGCAAGATTGTTTAACGTAATTAAAAATGTGTAGAAAAATCAGTCAAGGTGATTCGCTTTTTTTCTTTTTTTCTTTTTCAGACTATCAGATATTGGATTCGTGTGTATCAGGCGAAACTCACCGGAACATTTCAATGCTTTAATGCTGAGGACAAAATAACTGTAAGTTTGCTTTGAACATTTTTCTCTCGTCGCCTATTTATACCTCCCAAATTTGTTCCATAAAAGACAGTTAATACATAAAGATAATTGCTGCTAAGTGAGTGTATTTAATACATATTGAAATTGTAACATTTTTTAGACAGTAATCTTTGCAGCATTTGATTTTAATGCTAGGCATCTGGCCAAATTATTCCCATACACTTGATGATGACGTAAAGGCATCGGATCACATTTAAAATATATATTTCTGATTCTATCATAATACCTCTTTTTGAGAATTGCTGTGCTATTCCTTGCTGTTTTAGTGGCAATTGGGCCTTGATAGATGATCAGCAAATTTCAGTTTGAGTGCTTGCTGTTCTTTTCCAATCACTCCAGCTGGGTTGCTTAAGCGTTTATTTCCTCACTTTAATGGCACTTTCGTACGCAGCGTTCTTATAGAATGCAAATTCGTTCAGAAACACAATTTGGTTTCTTTAATGGTTCGACGGCTCAGGATGCAATTGCGTGTGCTGTGGATGAAAGAGGGCAAGGATGGAGGCTGTTGGAGGTTGGAGGGATGTGTGTGTGTGTGTGTGTGTGTGTGATGGCAGAATGCAGCAAGGTTAACTCTCTGCTTTTTAGAGGGGGTAAAAGACAGGCAAGGCTCTTTAATTGAGTGTGAAAGCAGCTGGGTGTTCGGAGCCATTTCCCCCTCAACAGCAGCGAAGCGACTGTCTCAATATCCTCTCGGCTCTAATCGCTCTCTCAGTGCCACCCCTCCCTCCACCTCTCCCCAGTCTCCCCGATTTCTCTCTCTCCCCGAGCCCTGCGCCCTGCTGAGGATTGTTTTACGCTTAATTTTGTTAAACCTAACGAGATTTTGCTAATTAAATCTCCCCTGGCTGGAAATCTCTTGCTCCTGTCGGGAGAAGTGATTGTTTGTAGATCTTTTTAGACAAATAAACATTTTCATCATGAAGGCATGGGGAGAAAGAAACAGAGAGCTGGTTTCCATGTCACTCGCTTTAATAACATGCAGAGGCATTAAACTGTTGGATTTGTCACCACTGATTTTATTCTGTAACACTTTTTAGTTTTTTTTATGACTCCCAAGTTTCACTTGTCTTTGTAATATTACAGTATGATGCTAAATATGGATGAAAGACACCAAGCTTGCAGCCATCCATATGTTTGCAGGGTGAATGTGGAGATATACATTGCATTTCGGAATCAGTTTTCCTCCCAGACCCGTGATAGTTTTGTGTGATAAGTAGCCCTTTGATTTGGAAAATTGTGAATGTTTTTGCAGATCCAGGCTGAACTGAGATAGCGATCACTGATTGCTGAAGATATTGTCAGTTATATAGGTGTATGAGTATATGTGCTGTGTGAGTGTGTATATGTGCTGTGTGAGTGTGTATATATGCTGTATGAGTGTGTGCTGTCTTGTGAGGAGAAGTGATACTGGTGGGTCTGCACCTTTATAAATCGCTTGCCGAATAAAGGCCTTTAAAAAGTATTGTTGATGGCAGGCAATGGGCTACTATTATGGATGACCCTTGAGACTCTCTTTTTGTGTGACTCCACCTTCTGTTTTCCTTTCGGATTTAGGGTAACTGGTGCCAACTATTGTAACTAGTGCCCACTCTCTCTCTCTCTCTCTCTCTCTCTCTCTCTCACTCTCTCTCACTCTCTCTCTCTCTCTCTCTCTCTCTCGCTCTCTCTCACACACACACACGGATATCCCCTACTAATCCTGCTCTCCCAAATACACACACTCACACACACCTTGGCAATGCCCTATGCCTGACTGTTGGGCATCCTGCCCACTCTCTTGTGAAAGGTGCCCTCTGATTCTGCCCTTTCTGATCAGGTTTCTGCCACCTGTTGCCCCTCATTGGGAGGAGTGAGGTGTCCACTGAGATGCCCTGGCATCTGGCACCATTAGACTATACACAACTCTCTGAATACCACTTGGGACTTGCTATTCAACCCTTTGCTTTTAAAGGGCTTCCTATGCATAGAGTTTTGCCAGTGTTTCTTTCAAACAGAAGACATCTGGTCAATTCCCAGGCTGTGCTTTGTATCCATTTCAATACTAATCAGCTCTGTTAAGGTAAAATCAATGTATACTGTATGAACTGTATTCTAGTGCATATTTTTAGAATATGTGTATAGGTTTGCTCTGCCTTGCTCTCTTGTTACATTTAGTCTTCCATTCCAACCTCACCCTCATCATCATCACCATCATCATCATCATTATCATCTCCACCAGGTCCTCACCTTTATGTCTCTACCTCACCAGGACCGATTAAAATTATGTTGATTTAGCTTCAGTGTCCCCACCCCCCTTCCTCCCATCTCGATGGAAGCTTATTAGTTTTAATATTTTTTTTGTATTATTTATTCCCATTTTCCCGGGGTCCCTGTCGGCATTTCCAATTACTCTCGCCGTTCGGCTGTAATTGCCTCGGCGCTAATGGCCGCCAGACAATCGTGCTAAATGAGGTGAAGGCACGAGGCAGCGAGCTCGACTTCATTAAGAGCTAATGGGATTTTATTGGGGGGACTGAAGACCCGGCTCATCAGAAAGGAGCGGTGGAGGAAAAACAGAACAGATGGAGGAGAAGAGGTAGGGAGAGCTTGATAGGCTGCCTCTACTGCTTCCACAGCCACCGCTGCTTTTTTACAGGCTGAAAAGGGAAACAAATGTGCAGCCCCCGTTGTTAGCAAACACATGGGCAATAATGCACGCACACACACACACACACACACACACACACACACACACACACACACACACACACACCTAGAGAAGTTGTGTTATTGATATTACACCATTGATATGAAGTCATTCATGAGGATGGTTTGTTGCTGAGTTGTTTGTTATAAAACAAAAGTCTAACTGATTTACTGATGTTTAATTTACTGATGTTAGGATGACTACATTTTATCCAGGGTGGACATCTTTTGAAATAGAAAAACTTTTGAAAAAGTCCTTAATGTTATATACATATGTACAAGTAGTCAAACTTAAAAAAATAAACTAAATATAAAAAATATATAATAGTATTTTGGGGCCAAGTAAAGAGCGAACAAATATAAAACAATGGCAACATTTTTTATGGGGCAATTTAAGTCAGATAAGTCTGGCCCATTAATGGTGAATTGCAAACAGTGGGTCTGGTTTAATTCAATGCTCTTTAATTGCCCAATCATAGTTTACTGGGGAAACAAAAACCTAAAAACTAAAAAACAAAAAATAAATCTCAAAACCCCTGAGGATCAGAAAACTCAACGAAACCTTGAGAGGATGTTAGAAATTAAAAGGGAAACCTACAGTATCTTTGTCTAGTCAAATGATTACAGAATTACAGTAGGAAGAAAACAAATACATAGGAAGAGTGCAAGTCAAAATAAACTGAGAGGCTCAGATCAAAAAGAGCAAATGATCTTTGAGGCACAACAAGAATTTATGTTCGAATTATATAAGGAACAAATGTTCAGCAAATACAGAATAATAAATAAATATAAACACATGGAAGGTACTGTATAAAGTGCCAAATGGATGATGGATGTTGGCAGCTAAGCTAATCTATATATATATATATATATATATATATATATATATATATATATATATATATATATATATATATATATATATATATATATACACACAAGTGAGCTAGTAGGTGCAGAGAACAGGAATGAACAAAAGACCAGCAGCAGAAAGCACTTAGCTACTTCAGTATTATTCTTTTTCATTCAAATGGTTAAGGAGGTTAGGTTGTCTTTTAAATATGCAAAACTGTTCAGAATTTTCACCTTGGCAAGTAAAGGAGAAAATATATTATTCAGGTCAGTGTGCTGTCAGTACTAGTAGAATATTCCAGAGTTTCTAGTCTAGTCTATTAAAAGCAAGCCACATCTTCACATCTGTCAGTAATATAAATAACTATAAATAAATAACAGACATTTTAAATTTATCAATTATGATTTCTTCATCGGACCCAAGAGAAAGAGAAAGAATCATTAGTGAATTCTGCAAGATCTCTACAGACCTCTGAGACAAATAACCTTACATGGATGAGGGAGTAGCAGAGTGGCTATTTTAACTGCTATTATTCTCAGGAAGAGTGGACTGTCGATCTTATAAAAGCTTTAGCTTTTTAAAGGGTACCATACTGCATATTTCCTCAGACACAACCTCTGGATCAAGCACAAATTATGCTTGGATCTACTTAAAGCCTTTAAGATAAAGTCTTCAAGATCACCGCACTATGGAAGGACCGAAAGCTCTCTTCTCCAAGCCACTGTGAATAATCACTTTAGATCATGGGTCATCAACTAGCAGACTGTGGTCTGGATGTGGACCCAGCAAAGTATTTCCACATACTGAAGTGAGCCAGCCCTCGAGAAGTTCTGAAGCAGAACTGATCAATGTATTTAAAAAAGAAACGAAGTTCAGCGAAACAGATCATCTGTTATAGCCAATCGAGTACATTTATGTAAATTATTTACCTAAAGGCAGCTCATAAAGAAAGGAAAGAGTTTTCCACAGACTTTTCAGCATTTATGGATTTCATTTGTTTCATTAAACAGAAACAGGAAAAGCAAAGCTTGGTTTTTGACGGAATACAATAACAACAGAATACAAAAAAGGACTAAAAGGACTAGAACTAAAACAACAGCACTTGGCAAAACATTAGCAAAATGGACATGACATTAAAACAGAAAACTGTATGTTTAAAGACAAATGGATAAAGAACTATGTTTTTATTCTCAAAACACACATCACATCAGCTTATAGTGTTACAAGTCAGTAGTTAAGGTGTAATGTGAAATAAAGCACAACGATTTTAAATTTTATTTGTAGCCATAAGCTAATCATTAATGGTTGAGCATTATAAGGTAACTGCTGGTGCCGTTCAGTCATGTTCAGTCATTGCACTGCTTAAAATCCCCCCCAGTTCAGTAAATACACAGCATGACTCAACACTTTTACTGCCAATCTGCGATCAGGCACATGACATAAAAGTAAGCCCCAGCTTCCTGGATGAGTTCATCGAACAGTATAGAGAACAAGCTGCTAAACTGCTTTCAGCCAGAGTTTAAGCATGTAATCATGTTAGACCAGAGGTGGAAAGAAAAAAATGTCCTTTATGAGTATGTAAGAGGCTTGGCACTATCATTTGAAAGCTCTGTAAGTGACATTGGTCATAAGAATGGTTGTCAAAACATGTTCTATCTAGTACTAGGGTAGTGCTTTTGTTGTTTTTTCCAGCCTCAGATGGGAAAGAGAAGGAATACCTCCGACAGATATCATGGGTATGGTTTCTATTGATATGAGAAATGTATGTAAGTGAGGAAAAAAGGGGGTGTCTTTTTTTGTACAATTAAGTGTTTTCACTATCACTGCTTTGCTTTTCACTGCAAGCTACACACCTACATATAGGAGTTTGTTGGCTGCGTGTTACAGTAGTTCATCACTTAGTGAGTTAAGAGACTTAAAGAAGCCCCAAAGGGAGCTTTGAGAAGCTGTTGGAGGCTCTAGTGGAGTGCCCTTAGCCCTGTACTAGAGTGAATGAGCGAGTAAGTAAATGAGTTAGTGGAGAGGTATATTAGCAAGGGTATGGTAAAGTGAATGATTGCAAGGTAGAGAGTGTTAAAGAGAGATCTGTGGTGGGTTTGAAGGGCCTGGCATTTGAGCTCATTCCCAGTAGTCACAGCTGTAATGTAAGAATTTACACCTGTGTCTGTATTCATATCTATACTGTAGGTGGGTTTTTTTGTGTGTTGATTTTTTGTCTACTATCTGATGTTGTTTGAGTTACTAACAATGTTTAATTCAGCCATGAATCTCAATCTGCGCACTGATTGGTTCTCTCAATGCTGGCAGCGCAGCGTCTACATAATTCTTTATTATCTCGACTAAACTATCCAGACATGGCCTTTGTGTGCTCTATAAGAGTTCTCATTTTACCATCCTCCTTCACAACACCACCCTTCTACAGGGGGGGTTCTTTTACTTTACCTCTTGCAGCCACAGCATATTTCCTAATACTTGCTCAGCAGCAGCAACAACAGCAGCAATATCCAAGTAGCGAATCTAGCCTGACAAAACCAAATCTACTTATGCTTCCGTAAACTCTTGTTAAATTCTTTTAGAGAGTTTTCAAGACTGAAATATTGTTGGTTTTATTACCAAAATTATATATTAAAAAAAGCAGTAGCCATGTATACACCTCAAGTCTCAACCAGATGGGCTGTAAGCTTTACAAGCAAATAAAGACAGAAGTGCACTTCCTATTTCTATCTTTATATCTGTTTAGAACACATTGTCTGTTCAATCCAAATAATTGATTACATCCCTATACACTATATGCACACTAGTTTTCTGTTTAATGGCTCTGAGGACCAAAGTCAAGAGTAGATACCAAGAACAAAATGAAGATTAAGGCTTTATTTAGATTTATACCATTGCCATGAACAATACCTTATTCTGTTTGGCTGGCTTGTTTTGCATTAATTAGGGATAGGCCTATATTTATGTCTTGCCATTTTAGCAAGTTATAAATAAATAATAACTAGAATTGTAACATTAGTGTTTATTTATGTGGAGGGAACTAAAGATGGAAGAGAATCTTGGCTGGCTAAAGCTAAAGGCTACAACTCTTAACTGGTTAAGTTGTTTAAGGGAACCAGCTTGCGGATATAAAGAACTACCTACCATAACAAAATAAAACTAGTATTTTTGAATTATTCTATTATGATCAAGCAAAAATATACATATAATCCTTACTATATAAAGATCTTAAATATTAAAACATTGGTAAATGAACAGAGATATGTCTCAAAATCAAAATGTAACATTTGATGAAGGGAACAAAACTTTGTTTGATGATGCTGTTTTGGGACACTTAGTTATGTACTTAATGGTGATAAAGTAAGAGGAGAGCGAAGATCTCTTACTATAAGCAGATAGAAACTATATATACAAAGATCAGTGCTCTTTTTTTATTATTTTAACCAGACTTTAGTTCAGGCCCATAATATGTCAGTGAATGAGGAGACACCTGAGTCATTAGCTCTGTCACTGCATTAAGCTGTGAACCCTCAAGGTTATTCACTTTTGATTTTACCATTGGACAGTGGTGTGTGTGTGAGCAGCTGTGCTGCAGCTGCCAGTGTCTCCTGCTGAGGAAGAAAGCCATGGTCCTCCAGGGTCAGACCCATGGTATGGCGGTCTCCGTGGCAACCAGCTTTAGGCCTGTGCGGCACAAACAATCTTGCCCCTAAGAGTCAAACACAAGTCTGATCTCAATACACTGGAATGTTACACAGACACACACAAACACACACACAAAGTGCATAGTTTAGAAGAGCTACTGTATGGAAAGAGTGGTAAATGAGTGAGAGATGGTGGCAGAGAGAAAGCAAGAATGGTGAAAATTTTGAGTGAGGCTGAAAAATGGTTAATACAGGATGATATTAAAAAGTCAAAAAGCAGTGCAGAATGAAAGAAAGATCTAGACAGACACCCAGAGAGAGAAAGAGAGAGAGAAAACTTGATTTTGGCATCCGGCCAGGAAGTTCTGTGTGTCTGTCTGTCTTTCTATCCTCTCTCTCTCTCTCTCTCTCTCTCTCTCTCTCTCTCTCTCTCTCTCTCTCTCTCTCTCTTTCCCCCTCTTGTTCTCGCTCTCTCCCCCTCTCTCTCAGCACTGAGGCCCCTGGAGGCTGTCTTATCTCTCGGCTCCAGCCCAGACCCTTAGTGCTTTTGGCCCAAAGCGCTCAGTATGGGCCTCGGCTCTACTCAACAGACACATCTGCTCAGCATAAGCCTCTCTTAGTCTGCTTTCAGACTCATTTCTACTCATGGATTTTGACAATAAAACAAAACTTGCTTTTGTTTCACATTATGTCCCATGTTAATTTTAAGTCGAAACAACTTTAACAAATGGAAACTATTGGCAAAAAGTATTAAAGAAAGCAAGTGATTTAAAGGATTCAAAAATATTTTGCAGTATAGTCAGTTGTCCCAGAAGGATGATTGGAAAAATGTCACCTGGTCTATTGCCAGTCTTTAAGCTGTCCAGTTTCAGTGAGTCTTTGCCTCAGATTCCTGTTCTTGGCTGACAGAAGTGGAACCTGATATGGTTCCTGTTGTTGTGCATTCTGAGAATTCTCCTCTGATCACCACAGTTAGAAAGAGTGGTTGTTTGAGTTAACCAAGTCTTCCTGTCAACTCAAACCAGTTAGGCCATTCTCCTTTAACTGTTCTTATCAACAAGGCATTTCCACCCTCTGGATGTTTTTTGTTTTTCACACCACTCTGTATAAACTGTAGAGACTGTTCTGTCTCAAACTCCCAGTAGATCAGCAATTACTAAAATACTCCAACCAGCCCATCTTGCACCAACAACACTGCCACAAAGTCATTGAGATCACATTTTACCAATTTCAGTGTTTGAGCATTTGAACCTTAATCAAAGCTCTTGGTGTGTGCCAACATATTTTATGCATTTATGTGCTAGTACCACATGATTTTAGCTTCGTTTGGTTGATCAGATCTTCCATGGTGCATTGAGTTCACACTGTATTGAGCTACAGACTTTTGTAAGTAGGCTATGTAAGTCTTATTTTGTAAGTATAGCTGAGATGGCCATTGTCATCTGTGAAAGTGTTTATTTTTGTAATCACACATTATAGCTGAATTATGGATCTGCCTCCCACACTCCGTCTGGCGGGGCCTTTACAGCCAGATGCCTCCTGCTTGCCTTGATACATCTTATATATACACTTGAGATTTAACTTTTTAAAAAATGACTCTACATGAGAAGAGACATAGCAATAACAGACAAAAATAAGTAATAACTTGTAAAGAGTTTTGATTTCTTAACTTATTCAAGGCAATCTATGTTGTCTTAATGCCTTTATCATGTATTTTTTATTACCTGATAGATTATTTTCCATTCTAAGGGACTATGCATGAATTGTACACAATACAATTTGAAAACAATGACATTTTGTGGGAACTGTTGCAATGAATTTCCTTTTGAATCCAAACCTACTTCATTATGTATTTTTAGATAAAAGTGTCCATGTGAGTATTAAGTATGACATTTCTATGTAAAACTCTTTGTTGTTTGCTGGATTCATTGAGAAAATGCGTGCTAAACTATTTATACATGATGTACGCACATGATGATCTCTCAGATCATTTTTTTAACATGGCTACACTTCCAGAATTCCAGCTGTTTTTTTTTTTCCTTATTTTCCTTCAAATTCCATCCAGCCCTGGTGTATCAGCAAACCTGGCTCAAGCATAATGTTTTTTAGACAAGACAATTAAATCATAAAATTGGTCTTGACTTATTGTCATCTGTTATAAATCTACAAACACACTTTCTTATTCATTTCACAGACAAAAACTCATTCCTTACTCACAATTTTTAGGATAAACACATTATAGTAGGCATAACATACATAACAGATTCTCCAGGAAATTATTAATATTTTATTTTCTATCTTAAAATTATCATTATGAATTTCCTAAAGTATTATCCTCATATTTGATGTCATGGAATATGTAGAGAATAGATAGACAAAGATCCTACACACTGACCTTTAAGCAATCCACTGGCTAATCCAGACCCTTCTCCATTTTTAGAGAATTCTAATATTATTCTGTATTCATGACAAAAATATATATGTAAACAAAACAACTTTAGTGTTCTTATAATCAGTCATTCAAGGTTTAAAAAAATCAGAAAATCACAGCTACTTAAATCAAAGACAAAATAGGGTAAGATTATCATCTATCACTTATTCATGGCTGCATCACTACAATTGTTTATTATATCTCCTGCATGAGAAGCAATCAGCTGCACACTGGGAAAACCTAGCAAAGGTCATTTAGTTGAGGACCTTTCCATCATTAGGAATTGACGATTATTTTTATTTTTTTTGAAAGAGAGAAAGAGAGAGAGAGAGAGAGAGAGAGAGAGAGAGAGAGAGAGAGAAAGAGAGAGACAACACACTTGAACAACAATGAACATAATAGTAGAACTGTAAACACTGCTAGCATTGTAAAAGGAACTCTGACTTCATTTTATGCTTTTTACAACTATTCATTTGAATATGAACTATTTTCACCCTCCTATAACCTCTGCAAGTTATTACTGGAAAGCAGAACAGATGTCTTTCTACAGGTGAGAAAAGGACAAATGAAGTCTTATTAAAATTCCGAAATTAAAATACTGCACACGAGTAACAGATACAAGAGAATGGTAGATTATATTGATGGATTTGATTATTATGATAAATCTTCTTTCTTATACAATATTTTGTGGTGGAGATATACTGGATTGGTTATGTGTGACTTGAAGCATGTTTAAAGACATATTGTGCATAGAATATAGGATGTTAATAATAATAATAATAATAATAATAATAATAATAATAATAATAATAATAATAATAATAATGTGAAACAGATTTTTTTTCAGTAATATGGCAAGGTGAAGTATGAGCTAATGATGTTAAAAGTCAAAAGAAATTTGTTGCTGTTCAAGGACAAACACGAACTTTTAATATTATGTGCTTAGATGTTACTTTATGGGGAGTCTTACTACATGTTGTGTTAAGAATAAAATTAATTAGCCAGTTAGTTACACTAATGACTACTGTGAACTTTACACTCCAACTGAAGTACGAGTACAAGAGAACAAGTTTGCGTATCTCCAGAGTTTTACCATTTTCTTTAATTGCTTTATTATTCACTTAATTAAAAGGAACTTCTTCCCAGATAGACTTGCTTCCCCCAAGAAGCTAAAGCCTGAAAGCAATTATAATGTTAAGCAAAAGTTGAAGGTCTGTGCAAGACTGAACGCACTTATATGAAGTATGATTGTTGTTTTGTACTAAATTTGTGTACTGTATGTACTTCAGTACAGTACATACAATTTGGGGTAGATGGGTGGGTGGATGGTTGGGTTGAGGGGGGTGTTTCCATGGCAACAGGCTTCCTGCAGAAAAGGTCAATGTTGGAGGCAGACAGGGAAAAGGCACAAGAGGATTATTGGGGATTTAACGTGGAATCAAATCATTTCCATTCTCCATTATAGGTATTTCTGTCCTATCTGAATGATAACAAAGCGAGAGAAACAATGGATATAACTTGCGCAATTATGCTGCTCATGAAAAATGGCCCGGTCTCCACTGTTTTATTATAATCATTATTATTTCTCTGACTGCCTTTGAGGTGGAATTGAAAAGACGAGAGTGGTGGACGTTTCGTCTTTGTGTGCAGTCCTGATACGCATGAGTTTGTCCCCTCAATCACTCTTTCTCTCTGTCTCTCTCCTTATGCCTTTCCCCTCCTTTCCTCTTTCGTCTCTCTCTCTTTAATTAAGTCAGCCTCACTGGCATGGCTGCCAAAGATAATTGGAGTGGGTTTTGGATTCCATTTACTCGAAATGTCGCCTTTTCTCTCGTTTTGCTTTTTTTTCTCTCTCACTCTCTCTCTCTTTCTAAAAGTCCTGCCTTTTCTCTTCACATTTCCTCATTTCCCACCATCTCTTTTCTGCTCATTTAGCAGGAAGGGATTAACCTGAAGCTACAGGTCTCTCACTTGCTCATCACAGAATTGCATGCAGCCACATACTGAGACAATGTTTATTAGCTGCTTTGCAAGTTCTCCAGTTTTCTTTCACAACTTTTTTCCAAATGTTACAGTTGAATTTTTATCGCTTGTGTAGCATGACTGGAGGCTTGAACAGTATCTGGGGCAAGAGTGGGGAGCGAGGCCCTGATGCATGATGTACAGTATCTTCCTGATCTGTTGAGATTGTGATACTGTTGGAGATTTGGATGCAGATGCATACATGAGCTTAAAATTTTAAATAGTCATGCTGAATATTTCTGATGCCATTAGAAAGAAACAATAATGTAGCCATTTTTGTAGTAATGAACTTGGGTACTTAGAGATCTGTTCATCTTAATGAGCTTCTATTAACAAAATAATGAAAAACTGAAAAAGCAAGGAAAATGTGGTGAGGAAATAAAGGAATTTATACATTCGTAGTAGTATAGTGCAGTGCTAATGTGGCTGCTGCAAAACACCAGTGTTGTGGGTTTGATGCCAAGTTGTGACCTCAGTGTTGATTTTATTCAGAGCTTTGAATGTAATAATCAAATCTTGTAGCATGTACAAAAACAAATTGTTTTAATGTTGCACGATTCAATCACATGAAGCTGATGCATGAATTAAGTAAATTCAGTCAGCTTTTTTAATGTATCAGATGTCAAGACATTATAACCACATATTGAGCTTCAAATTATTTGTGGATTACTTTTATATAATGAGTTTTTAATTGAAACTGGTATGGTATTGTGTTATAATTTTGGGCAATTAACCATGACTGTTATAGAAAGCTTTCATTTGGCGTACACCATAAGTGGTTTGCCCACTACTGCGTAATTTAATCATAAATAAAACATTATACCTTTCCTCCATTTCTAGATATATTTAATGATGTGGAATATTGGCAAGACTGTTGCTGTCACCAGCTATAAACAGTCAATCCCTCACCAGCCTTCAAAGAAAACAAAAGTCCTCTGAAGACTCTCCTGTGGGGGAAACTTACAAACCTGTACAAAAGTGTGACACTGGAGACTCCTTCCATATATTTCAAATAAATGTCTCTTAGATAAGGGGGCACGGTGGCTTAGTGGTTAGCACGTTCGCCTCACACCTCCAGGGTCGGGGTTCAATTCCCGCCTCCACCTTGTGTGTGTGGAGTTTGCATGTTCTCCCCGTGCCTCGGGGGTTTCCTCCGGGTACTCTGGTTTTCTCCCCCGGTCCAAAGACATGCATGGTAGGTTGATTGGCATCTCTGGAAAATTGTCCGTAGTGTGTGATTGTGTGAGTGAATGAGAGTGTGTGTGTGTGTGTGCCCTGTGATGGGTTGGCACTCCGTCCAGGGTGTATCCTGCCTTGATGCCAGATGACGCCTGAGATAGGCACAGACTCCCCGTGACCCGAGGTAGCTCGGATAAGCGGTAGAAGATGAATGAATGAATGAATGAATGTCTCTTAGATAATGCCTCACCAGATTAATGTATTTTAATTTGTTAAATTAAATCTGCCACTTAAATCTGCCACTGGGGGCATGGTGGCTTAGTGGATAGCACGTTTGCCTCACACTTCCAGGGTTGGGGGTTCGATTCCCGCCACCGCCGTGTGTGTGTGGAGTTTGCATGTTCTCCCTGTGCCTTAGGGGTTTCCTCCGGGTACTCCGGTTTCCTCCCCCGGTCCAAAGACATGCATGGTAGGTTGATTGGCATCTCTGGAAAATTGTCCATAGTGTGTGATTGCGTGAGTAAATGAGAGTGTGTGTGTGTGCCCTGCGATGGGTTGGCACTCCGTCAAGGGTGTATCCTGCCTTGATGCCCAATGACGCCTGAGATAGGCACAGGCTCCCCGTGACCCGAGAATAGTTTGGATAAGCGGTAGAAAATGAATGAATGAATGAATGAATGAATGAAATCTGCCACTGTTAATAATCACATTGTGTCACAGCAACTTTACAAAAGCACAGAAACAGAATAAATATTGTAAAGTTTTTGAATGATATTATTGAATGAAATATTGTAAAGTTATTGTAATGAAATTAGAAAAAGCCTTTATTTGGTTACATATTTATTACAGCACAGTGAAGTTCTTTTTTTCACATAGCACAACTTTTGGAGGTTGGAAAGAGAGGACAACGTCAGACATGATACAGCACCCAAGTGCCTGACAGAGGCAGCTTGGCAGTGCTGGGGCTTGAACCCCGATCTTCAACCCAGAGCCTTAACTGCTTAAGATACCACAGCCCTAACTGAAAAAATCTATCCCTAATGAGCAAGCCGGGAACCCATCCTCATTTGGGTGACACCTGGACAGTAAATAAAGTAAATGTAAATAATGTCATTTCTACAACAGTTTGTAGGCTAGTGGAATTGTGCAACCAAGAGCTCCCGAAGAACTAAGAGGGTTAGTCAGGGTTATTTCTGAGTTTATTACAGAATTAACACTTAATTCCAAAGTCTTTAAATTTTCAACAGCTCTTAGCTTTAATAACACAAAATTATCGTTAACCCAGTACTGTTTTTACTGCATAAAATAATCCCAGCAAGTGATAATATTTTGAATCTAGTCAAATTTGTCTATTTGTTATTTCTTATTATTGGGTTATAATTAACCTAATCTTAATGCTCTTTTGATGCATATTTACGTTAATGTGATTATGTATACTTAATTTACATAAAGTATTGCTAAATGTTAAAGTATTTCTAGAAATAGATCAGAAATAGGTTTAATACTTTTATAATTATTTAATAGGAAATGCTTGGTAAAATTATTTTTTTTTTGCAGTTTTTGGACATGCACTTCCCTTCAGACCTATTTAACTATGTTAAATCAAACTGCAGCTGAAAGATATACTGTCTAATCTACATCCAGATATTACTTTATTATTTAGCAGTGCAAATTGCTGATGATTTTAAAATTATTTAAGTTACTATTTAAGTAAATATACAAGTTATTGTGATAAACCCGTAAGAGAACGCAATGTGCAGGCACATTCATTCCTGTAGTTTGTTCTGAGCAGAACACTATTCAGCACAAAGTCCAAACAACCCAGTATTTAATTTCCTCTGCAATGCTACAGGGAGAGAAGGACAGAGAGGAGGCACAGGGGAAAGACAGAGAAGCATCATATTAGCAAATCCTACTATCAGTTAATCTGGCCTCTGTGAATCCGTCATTAAACGATGGAGCTGATTTAACTGATTACAGTGTGGTTAGTTAGATAAAAAAATGACAGATTATGAATCCTAAATGAACTGGTGTTCCTGTAGATCAAAGTTTTGTAATGCTAAAAAAAACAAAACAAGCTGATGTACATTATATAGCTAGAGGATTGTGGACACGTGACCATCACACCCACATGTGAGCCAGCGCCAAGTTACTCCATTTTATTGAATGTATTTCCATGCTGTAGCATTACAGTTTCATACATCTATCACTGCAACTAAGAGGCCCAAACATGTTCCAGCATGGCAATGTTCATGTGCACAAAGCAAGCTCCATGAAGACTTGGTTTAGAACGACTAAAGTAGAAAAATTGGAGAGTCCTGACCTCAACCTCATTGAACACCTTTGGGATGAATCGGAATGCTGACTACATCCCCGGCCTCCTCACTCAACAGCACTGCCTGACCTCACTGGCTGAATGATCAAAAATTCCTTCAGCCACACTCCAAAATCTAGTGGAATCCCAAAAATTATTATTTTTTTAAACTTAGGTCCGTCTAATAACATTCTTTGACACCATCAGCTTTAAGCTTTCTTTCTATAATTAATTTCATGAAGAACATGAAGAACGTGTCTACATTTTTGTCTTAATATTGATAAGCTGCTAGGATAATGTTAGCATTCTGGTGTCTCATGTTAATGCTAAGCAGTGTCCAGACCCTACACTTAAAATATACTTAAAACTGTCAGGTTTCAATCAATTATGCGTCCTCGTTTTGTAATGTCTTTACATTACATTTATAGGTGTGTCTCATGCAAAGGTTTGTAGCTATGCCTGTTATCTAGAAATGCATTAAAAATGGATGATGAATAATAAAGGACTTTGCTAGTCATGTGAAAGCTTTATACTGTTTGCAACATACTGAATGAAAACAGTTCAGTCCCACATTGCTATGTCTCAGTTTCCTCCCTGATGAGTCAGTCATGAATTTGGATGTTGATGCTGTTCATGGACTGTTTACAAGCAGAAGGTCTTGCCTTTGGTAAGTCTGCAGAGAATTTCTAGCCATTTCTAGTCAAAGAGAAAGTCTGGTTGAGTGTCTGAGCTAAAATTCATACAAACTGGAGTGATATTTTACATAATAAATTTATTTTTTAATTGCCTTAGTAGAAACCAAAAATAGGAAGAGAAGAGGTTTGATACAGCGAAGGTGCTAAACTATATATTTCAAATTTTAAATGATATATAAATAGCTAATTTCTCAAAGAAGTCAGGAATTAGACAACTCATGAGACAAGCTACATGAGACAGACAAAGTTGGAACATTCTTATTTGTTAAATTACTTAAACATTATTTTTGGCATATTCATACTAAGTATTTATTAAATTATTTAAATATTATTTACATTTCTATCAAATCATATTCTGTAGCACATATACTAGACAGGGTTGCAGGGAACCTGGTGTCTATCCCGGGGACTCGGGCCCAAGTCATGGGACACCCTGAACAGGGTGCCAAACCTCCACAGGACACAATCACTCACACTCACACAGCCATTCACCCATTACTGACAATTTAGAGATGCCAGTCATGTATTTGGACTGAAAAGGAAACCTTCAAAGCACTGGGAGAAAACACAACCTCTTACACAGGATGGCGACACCATGCTCCCTAATTATATTTCCACTCAAAACAAAAACTTTGCTTTGTAGTACCAACATTTTAATTGGGATTGACACCTTATGTTAACCCCTCAGTGGCTGGGTTGGTTTCCTGCAAATCTCAAAGCTCTTTTCTTCTCACATCCAACTAGTAACAATAGGCTAAATATCACTTGAATGGGTTTGGTTTAGCATCCAATCATATCAGTGTGGCATCCATTCAATTCACTAGAATCATGTAAATTTGTTATCTGCCTCCTTTTGCTACACAGTGCAGTTAATGCAATATATGTATGTGCATCTGAATATGAGTAAGCCAAAAGACTACAGTGTGGTACCTGAGGATGAGTGCCCATGGAGCTACCTCATATAAAAGGGAAGGGAAGTCGATATTCAGTATTTAAGGTGTTTGACTACTGAATGTCAGAATGTCATGCATTCAAATCCCAGGACCACCAAGCTGTCATTGATGGGCCCTTGATCACGGCCCTTAATACTGAAAACTGTTCATTTTTTATAAAAGTGATGTGTTCCTCTGGATATGGGTGTCTGCCAAATACTGTAAATATACTGTACATTTATATAAAATGAGATGTTAACTTTCTCTTTAGTAGTTATGAACTATTAGTTAAGTACTTCAAACTAAATTCGATTTAAGTAAGTCAGCATTGATATCAGTAACTAGCACAAATTGGCTAGGCAGACCAGCAAATATTAGCTAATGGGAAATATCCGTTACTTAAATTGTATTTTATGTTTGATTATTTTTCTTAACAAACTATATTGCAATGGTCATTCATATGATGCTCAGAAACTGAATGGAATATTTGTTTTATAATAAAAATCATCAATTTTTACTAAATAAAATAATGACTTATTTATAATTTTAAAAGTAATTTTCTCAAAGTTATTTCACATGCCATTAAAAGAAATTTCATTAGTGAAAAACCTTAAATTTTTTATACTTGATAAATGAATAGTAGCAATTAAACTGGATGTTTATTTGCACAACAGAAGAATACAATAGAAGAAATAACGTCTGCAAGGTTTCACCAGCTTAGTCTCAGAAATAAAGTGAGCAGATTATGTATAGAAAAGAGGTGACATGGGGAAAAGAAGCGAAGCGATCTTAGCCAGACATGTGTGTGTTCTGAGATCATCTATATAGATCATCTCTGCCTACTGTTAGTTTATTTCCCAATTTCCTTAATGTCTATTTGCCTTAACGTTGTGTTATTTTATTAAAATAATTATAACTTAACAGTAGTAGCCATAGGAGTCACATTTCAGAAATGGTTAAATGCTGGCAAAGAAATTCTACCAGTTTGACCAGCTTGGTCTGTGTTGTGGCAGATGGTAGCTGGTCAGACTTTTCAGCAGGGAATTACTATGTATTTGCAGTGATGACAGCAAGTTTTGGCATATACCATGTGTAGTAGTAGTAGGATTTGACCTCAGTAGCCAGTACTGGTTGAGTGACCATGTGTATGTGTGCTAAGGTCTGAGAAATATTGAGGTTAAGTGACACAATTTTGTGTGTGTGTGTGTGTGTTGGGGGGTGTCCTACTCTGGGAGTTAGCAAACAAGGCCTCCTATCAATCACACCGAGCTGCTGAAAGTTAGTTGTGTGCAGCCAGGCCACCCAGCCAGGCCGCTGCAGCACAGGGATCTGATATCCCTTAGGCCTAATGAACTCCAGATGGCCCTGACAGAACACTATGCTGGACATGCCCTCTCTATACAAACATGCCCATCTACAGAGAGATGAAGTGAAAGAGAGAGGGGGGATGGGGGGAGAGAGAGGGGGAGAGAGAGAGAGAGAGAGAGAGAGAGAGAACGAGAGAGAGAGCAAAAAAGGCGATCAGGAATAATTGCCTATTTTCAAGAATTGTTTTAAACTCTACAGTCTTCACTTCAGAATTAGTGATTTTTTTGTCAAACCTGTAAAACATTTCACAGAAATTTTTCCCACTTATTTCAGGTGTGTAATTATGAACCTGTCTACACATTGTATTTTTCATTTCCTTGGACTTCCTCTCTCAGATATGTATTACAGCAGTACTACAGAATTTAAAAGCACACACACACACACACACACACACACGCCTTAAATTCCAATCTGTAATATGAATCACAAACCTCTACATGGAAGGATCCCTCATTTTTAGTAAAATAAATATTCAGAAATGATTTTAATCATTAAATTGGGTTGTGTGTTATTTAAAACATTAAAGATACCATGTGGAATGTGTCTTTCTGCCCGAGGTCCACATGGAAGCTCTCAGGGTAATATTAGATGTGAGGGAGCGAGTTGGCCAGCCTCAGTTGTTGATGCACCTGCAGGTTAGAGACTTGGCTCAGAGCCGAGGATGGACAGAGGGGCTTTCCATTCAAAACAGCCTCTCTAATTCCAGGTCCATATTCCCCTCTCTCTCTCTCTCTCTCTCTCTCTCGCTGTCTTTCTCTCTCTCTCTCTCTCTCTCTCTCTCTCTCTCTCTCTCTCTCTCTCTCTCTCTCTCTCTCTCTCTCTCTCTCTCTCTCTCTCTCTCTCTCTCTCTCTCTCTCTCTCTCTCTCACATGCTCTCTATTACTCTATCACTCTTCCTCTTCCTCTCTCCTCTCCCTTTCGTCTTCTTTTTCTCATTCTCTGGAATCGCTCCTCTGTTTCCTCTTTCTCTTTCTATCTCCATCGCTCTGTCTTCCTTTTCCCCAGTGCATGCTTCCTTCTCTCCCTGTGGCATTGCACAGGAAATTTAATATTGGATTGTTTGGAGTTTCCAAGGATTCTTTTCACTGAATCTCCAGGCTGTGCACAAAGACAAACATCAGCTGCAGGGGCCAAGAGCAGCAAACACAAGCTCATTATCTTGCCACGCTCATTTTGCCTCTACGCTGGACTCTTTCTCTTATTGTTTGTTCCTTCTTTCCAGGTGATACCCATTCACCATTAATTTTTTATTTTTGCTAGCAGTAAGGTGCTATCAACCACAAATTGTAAATATCTAGTACTATGTTTTCTAGAATTCTCTAAAGTTTCTCGACTTACTGAACTTTTTCTCTAAAAATCTAAACCAGGTTTGTATTTAAAATTAATATACTTTACATTGACAGTCATAGTAGGTAAAGGGAACTGTACTGTGTTTTTAGCAGAAAATAAAATACAATGACTAAAATCAATTCAGTTTTATTTATAGTGCACTTTTAACAATAAACATTGCCCCAAATCGGCTTTATAAAAATATACATTTAAAATGTATCTGTAATTTGCAAGCCAGAGGAGACAGGTAGCAATCATGAACTCCTAAAGATTATATTGGGAAGAAAACTTGAAAGGAACCAGACAAAAAGGAACTCATCTTCATCTGGGAGACACTGGATAGTGCAATTATAATTAATTTCCCTTCTGTAACTGTACTGTTTGATCAAATAATGCAGTTGTGTAACCAGGAAATTCATTTTAGTTTGGTGATATTAGGCACTGGCTGACTGAACTGAAGTGGGAGCACAGGAATCCATATGCTCTGTCGGCATTGTCAGGGTTTAGTGTATAATATGGAAATACACAATTTTATTTGGTTTTATCTAGCTTTGTACCAAAGAATCATATCATCTACCCAGACTGTAAAATTGGGAAATAAAAAGAAAAAAATGTCCCCAGTCTCATGGTCCAGCAGAATGGAATTGCACTTATTTTCAATCAGGACATTTTAAATTAGTATAAACAAATAACTTACTTTAGTCTGATATAAAATTAGTCAGGATACTGTTGGCTTTCAGTGTGAGACTTCTTACCTCCGATTGGATAACCTTACACTGAACTTTAGTGGTCTAACATAAGAACTTAAAATATAACACTTTATAAACAAGCACTTGGGGCATCTTATAGAGCAGAAATAGGTTTGATATCACCATTTACTTTGCAGACAGAAACATTTCTGTGGAAAAAGGTTTTTATGCATTTTATGCCCTTCTACTCTACGTAAAAACAGAAACACTTAAATATATATATATATATATATACGTATATATATATATATATATATATATATATATATATATATATATATATATATATATATATATATATATATATATATACATATATATATATATATACGTATATATATATATATATATATATATATATATATACGTATATATATATATATAAGTATATAAGTATATAAATATATTCTTAAAGCCACAAATTCCATTTTTGGATTCCAGTAAAAAGAGTTTTAAGAAACCGTCTATATCATAATGGTGATATTGTTTTAATTGCAACAAATCTGACTGTAGAAGTGATGTTCTGTGCCTGTATTCTAGTAATCATTTGTTACATTACTACACAAACTACAGGTTGTCAATTAGTCTGTTTTAACAAAATTCTATCCCATTAGGGCTTCCTTGTGGACTAATTCCAAAAAATAAACTAAATATTTGACCATATTGTGTCGGAAATTACTTGTTTATTTCTTGTTTATGGAACTTTTGTGTAAAAAAGCAGTATCACACTCACAATCGTGTTGTTGTAATAAATATCAATGCTGATACCATGCTGATATTCAATACAACAGCACCCGTGCTTGTAGGATATTGTTTAATTATTCCATTTTCCATTAGATCTTTATACAAGACCACACATGCAGTAGATAATGAACTCCTACATGACATGGATATTGTGGGTGGGAAGCATTAGTGAAGCAAATACCATGGAGTGGGTAAATTTTTCTGCCTTGACTAATTAAGCACTAACATTCAGGATACGTTTATTTCTCTTATATAATCAAACGTGACAAATTGGATGTACTAAGTGTCCTTGTTGGTTTCTTTACTGTGTGTGCACTCAAATAACAGTAGAGCACCCAAAAATAGAAGATAAAAAAGGCATCAATACACCACCACCTATTGTCTTCCCAAGAAACTTGATGATACAAGTGAGGCTGAGAGTTTTAGGAGTTGGTGGTTTTCACAGTTCACACTAGTTGTGGCGTTCATGCTTAAATCCAGGTCTCCGTGTTAATTTCTCTTGTAGTAATGGACAAAATAGTTGTCATTTCAAATCAATACATGCTGGTTAAATTCTATCTCAAAAGGATACAGTGTGTGTAATATGATCTGTGATAGATTTGATTATAACCCCCTTACATCTACTGTCTCACAATAGCTAGCATTACATTGCAGCCTAATGAGCTTTTAATGTCTGAAAGATATTCATGAATATACACAAACCAACCAAGGCAAATATAAGTGAAGTGTTGTATCAGATTGAAGATAAATTTAATTACCAAGAAATTGAATGATAGCAAATTAAAACTTTGTTTCTGATACAAATTTTTACAATCTTTGTATTCAGTATACATATATTTTGCGATCTACAAAACACTTGAAACTGTTCCTGTTCATGTTATACATTTTAAAAGGTTTAAAACGTATATAATTCTGCTTGTGTTTTTGCCTCACAACCAAAAGGTCCCTAAGTTGATTGTTAACTTTTTAAAAGAGATTACTGCCTCTATGTAGTTTTGTATGTTCTCCATTTGTCTGTGTGGGTTTTCTTCAGTTTCCTCCCACATCACAAAAACATGCCTGTAGGTGCCGTATTCCCCCTGGGAGTTAATGAGTATGTCAATGTGTGTGTGCATTGTGCCCTGTAACGGACTGGCATCCTATCCTGGGTGTATTCATGCTCTTCTGAACCCAATGTGACCCTGATCCAGATAATTCAAGATTAATCTGAGAATTGATTACATGAATGCTTCTTACTATTACTACTTCTTACAATTTTGATGACTGATATTGATATTTTGTAAGTCTTGTTAAAGCAGTGTGAATGGAATCCTGACAACAAATGCCTGTACAATTGTGTTCTAAGTTTAAAGTTTGCTTGAACTCTTGAAAATTTTTGTACAACAAATTTCTTTGACCATTGTATGGTAAACTATTACAGCCTATTTTGAAAGACATGTACAATAGGCCAAGGTTTTTACAAAAGCTCTCATGTTTTTATTCTGCATCTACAGTTCCATTGCCTCTCAGGACTTTCTAGCTCTTCTGTCCTTAAGCTCTTCTCATTAAGGATAACACTTTAACCTGCCTCATGGCCTATGGTCATTGAATCAACTGTATCCCTGTCAGTCTCTCTGACCTCTCAACTCTCACTCCCTCTCTCCATGTATGTTATCCCTGTAAAGTACTATAAGGCATATGTGGAGCTAACCTCTTCATCACATGTGCTCCATGGTGATCATTCGATCCTCTTGGCTGGTCCATGTGTATGCGCCTGCTGTGGCGTTTTCGATGGGTTCTCTTTTGAAACTGAACACTAAACTCTTCATTATGAGTCTGCTGACAATCAGAGCGCTCAGAGTCTCTGTGTGATAATCTCCCTTCTCATTAGCCCCCTATTGCTTCTCGCTCTTTCACTCTTTCTTTCTTTTTCTCTCTACACCTCCATCCAAACAAACAGATATATGCACATAGATGCACACAAAGTTTTAAAGTAAGGAATGGGACAGCACTGCTTTGCATGAAGAGCACCCGTTCTGTAATCCAACCGTCGCTAGTGTGCTCTACTGCCAAGGCCATGCTGTTCTCTCACGTATGTCACTTTTTTCTCTCACTTTCTCCCTACCTACAGTACCTGGCCTAGTTTCTCCAACCAGACCTGAGTGTTTTACGTCCTCTCTCACCCCATCAGTACTCTCTTTCTGTGGTACAGACCCACTGTTTTCCGAAAGTAGACCTTTGGTTATGGCCCATTTCCCAGCATAGGCGTCATATTCCATTAACATCCAAGCAGTGGAAATTGATTGATGGCAAATTAAGTGGGTAGAAAATCTGCCAGAAAAAGCTTCTGTTTCCATCAGTCTGTGAGTCACCAACCAAAAGCCATATTCAGTGGCGTGATGAGTTGGAGCTGTTTATGTTTTGACGTTCGGGCTTGGTTTAACACAAACCGCTTCTGTTGTCACCAATCACTGGTTGTCGAGCCGAAATCTGGCTAAGTGACAAGGAGCTGGCATGCTGGTGCTAAGATTAGGAGGTATCCGTTTAAAAAAAGACCACACTGATGGAGACAGAGATAAAGCGTCTACTGTCCCCATACGTTATCTCGGCTCGACACGAGAGCGCTGGGGAATGATTTGACAGCAAAACTCTTGAAGATTACCCTCCCTCTATGCGAGCTCTGGAGCTCCAATTTCAGCGGCATTCCAGGCTTCAATATTCCGATTTTTATCAGCTCAGAGAGGAAATGTGAGCACTGTGTGTCAACCACGGGACGCGCCAGTCTCTAACTCTGAGACACACACATGCTACACCAGAGGCCTTTAGAAAAGATAGACATAAAAGGCTTTGTGTTTTAGGGAAAAAGGACTAATTATCCTATAAAATAATCTTGGCTCATTTTGCATTCTTTGCGAACAACATTAATTAGTCAGAGCCCACATATTACCTCCTATATTACCCAAAATTACAATTTCTGTGTATTTTGTAGAGAAGTATATTTATTCAAGTATACTTATTCAAGTATATATTTATTACAATTTCTGTGTTTTATGTAAAGAAGTATATTTATTCACACGCAAGTACAAGGCTGCCATCCAAAGCCTAATATAGTGACTATTTCTAATAATATTTTTGATATTATTGATCGTCAAGCACATCATTTATGTAACATACAGATTATCTGTTGAAAAATTTCTCTCGAATACATTCATACAGTGTGTTTGAGAGCGGTTCAGCTCAAATGTTCCAGCAATTCCTCTGGATCCCAAAATGCTCCAGAAGGACCTGGTGAATTAGAATAGAAACAGTGAATGAGGAAGAACCCCAACAATGAAAGCCGACGGGTCCTGAATGCTCAGTGTGGTTGTGTGTCTTTTTCTTCTAGAAGGGTGCCAGGAAAGCTGTTTAAAATAAACCAAAGGATATCCTTAACGCTCCCACATCCTCGTCAGCAACACTTAAAAAAGCCTGGATGAAACGGCTTTATTGAACGCACCTCATTAATTTGCTCCATCTATTTATACAATATGCATTGTTTGCTTTAAAGTTTTTTTTTTTTACAAGAGAAATCTAATGGTAAACATGCAAATTCTTCTTTTTTTGTACTTTCATCCTCGCTATGCTTGTGCATTCTATTGAGGAAATGCTAATTATAATAAAAGCTTTTAGCTATGCTAATGAGGTCATTTGCATGCGATCCATCAGGCTGGGGGGAATTGCGAAATTTCACTACATGCGAAGTTTCGAAGGCACCCATTTTCGACGAAGACTTTAATCTAATTTTAAAAAGCAGGCCACAGCACAATCATTTCCAGATCCGCTACATCCAAACAATCATTAGCATAAACACAAAGGAAACAGAAATTGGAGATAGATTGGATGGATGGTGCAGTGATCTCCTCTTTGTAGATGTTGTCGGAGTATTTCGCACTCGTGCATTGAACTTATTGTAACGTCTTTTGAGCTCCAGATCACTGAAGCTGGACCACTGTTTAGAAACAAGAAATATTTATATACAAATAGCGTGTTTAGTTTTAAGTGTGTTTGGCAGCGCATGAGCAGCTGCATGCATCCATTTTGCACATCTGTTTTGGTGTATTTATGCTTTTTGTACTTTTTTTTTTGAGTTTTTTTTTTTTTTTAGTTTTTTTGAGTACAGCAAATTTAATCCCCTACCTGCAACTCATACAGGTTAATGAGCAGAGCTGTGATTGTGTGCTTGTATGTGTGTGTGTCCTGGGGCCTTAGTCTGGACTCACAACCTCTATACAAGGCTTCTCTTTTCCCTCCTTTCTCCATTTCCTCTCCTTTATACCCAGGATTCCATTCGTTTCTGACTCAGCCCCCCCACGTTGCACCATGCGCTCTGTAAATGGGCCCACTCTCTGGACTCTAATGGAGCAGATACATTCAGACAGTCTGCTTTATTTATGCACTTTAGAGAAGCCTTGATTCAAGACATTAAGATTCATGATATTTGGGCGTTTGAGACGCACTCGCTGTTTTAATATTATTCATTGCGTTCCCTCACAGGATCTTCAGCTGGCGGACTTCCGAGCAGGTTACACTGAAGGAGAGCCGGAAAAATGGCAATCAGACACACTTTTGGTTTAGTGCAGAAACGCCTTAAAGCTGCGATCTTTATATTTATCAGATCATGTCTGCTTCTCAACTTAGAAGCGAGTGATGAGTGAAGTATTTTTTTATTAAGTGTTGCAAACATTCAGGCTCTGTGTAAGCCCGTAAGTATGTTCAGAACACGTTGATCTGTGTTGTTGCTATAATCTGTCCATCTGTGCTCATGTACACAGATATAAAGCTCTTGACAGATGTGAAATTTGGCGCGGTGACAGAGACGGTCTGCGAATGATAAACGGGCTCTATAAACACTAAAACCGCTTCCTCCTGCACTCCAGGATTCCTGTGTAGCAAACTTCCCAAACTAACTTAAGATAAGCATTGGCCTTTCATGCCTCAATAAATATGATAATATGAACAAGAGGGAGCTGGTCTGAGATTATCATTCTTCCTTGTTTGATACAGATGGATTCAGGTTTCCAGTGCTTTTCCTTTTGCCAGAGGGAGGCCAAGGCCCAAAAGAATTGAATATCTCAGTGCTAATCTAAAACCTGACTTCCCCGTATCCACAGATTTATGTTTATTTGGATACAAATCCTTAATTGGCACCACAGGAGTTTTGCGTCGTACTCTGAGGAACGTCCTGATTTCCCTGTATGCATATGACACTTGTGCTACTCGAGATAATCAGTCCTCTTTATGCTGTGTTTGTTTCACATTTTGTTGAAATATGTTTGCCTGTCTTAAGCAGTATGTAATCTTCCTATACACTGAACATAGATTGAAGAGAAGCGACAAGATGTTCAGCTGTGCCCGAGTAGTCATGGTCGTTTTTTAATTACTGTTTAATTAAGAAATTCAAAACGGGTGAGAGGCAGACTGACACACACATACAGTCAGACATTGGTTCATTAGTTTTGTCGATAGCTGTTCTCCCCCAAGTCGCTTGTCTGAATGATCTTTAGTGATCAGACTGGCTAATGATCGGCACTGAAGGGTCAGATGGCGCTACGTTATCGACCAGCAGCTTGTACAGTTTGGCTGGTTACTCACTTCAGAGCATCTCTGATTCAGAATTAAGCTTTGCACTTTTAATGAGTCATCTCTATGAATACTTCACAATGCCTGATCATTTTAATCATAATAATGATAAAAAAAAAAAAAAAATGTTAT